>NW_017729031.1:105734623-105742925 GCF_001723915.1 Gavialis gangeticus
CCCAAATGTGCCCTCGCCTCCCAACCCCTGCCCCAGGAATACCCACCCCACCAAAAAACTACCCCCACCCCAGCATTCACCATCCCCTCCAGGGCCCCAACAGCTCCCCATCACCTCTGAGAAATCAGACCTCCACCTCAGCCTATGACCTTCCCACCAGAGAAAACTAAGAGCCCCAACACAGACCCCACCCCCACACCCCCCCCCCCCCCCCCCCCCCCCCCCCCACCTATAGGGATTCAGAAATCCTAAATTCTGCTCTGCTGCATTCTGGTAACCCACTAGACTACCAGTGGGACAGATTAATGCAGGGATGTCAAACATACAAAGTCATTGGAACTTTTGCCATAGATTTCAATGAAATCAAGAATATAACTTTAGTGTTTAAACCATAAGAAACTTTTGTTATTGACCCACTCAGATCAAATTGGGTCCACTAAATTGGATGTAAAATTCTTTGCAAAGCTTCATTATACTTACTGCCTGTAAATCAAATTTAATAAACTATCTTAATGTTTTATCTGTTTTTGTAATCTACCTTGAGCCTTTTTTGGAGAGCAGCATATATAGATATCTAATAAATAAATAATTGGACCCACAGGGTTTGAATCCTACTACCGCTTGTTACTCCAGTCTACAAAATGACGTTCTGAACCTGCTAAAATGCTCTTTGCTGACAGCAATATTAGATATTTCTGATAATTTGATTTCCTATTTTTGTAACGATTGGGGTAAACCATGAAAGACTGGTGCCTCCCAAGATGGGGGGGTGGGGGGGGAGGGCCTATTTGTAAGTGGCAGTATCATCCGCGAGTGGGGACCACCCACTGACACCGGAGGCGGTAGCAACAGCCGGGGAAAAAGGGGGCGACGAGTGGTGGCCAGTGAGCAGGAGTGCCTGTGCATACCGGCGGCCACATTGGCAGTGGGGAGAGGGGCAGCAGTGACTGCCTACAGAAGCTGGTGGCAGCTTCAGCGGCGGCCAATCTCGGGGGGGGGGGGCTCATGTGTCCCTCTGTGCCCCACTTACACATTGCCTATGGTGCAAGCCCACCTTCAGTAAGACTTATCAGCTATTGTGAAGTGTGTGAAGTATGGTGAGAGAGAGCAAGAGACAGCAACCAAGGAAAGCCTAGGTCACCGAGTAAATATGGAAGAGAATTTAACAATGATGATCTTGGACAAGGCTGAAGTATACCTTCTTCACCTTGGCCCTCACAAAAAAATAAAAATAAGGCTGACTATTATATGGCAAGCACAATTAGCAGCAGAGATGGGCAAAAAGATAACTGGCATAGAACAAGGGATGAACAGGTTAAAATCATTTTGACAAAAGGACTGGTTTTAAGTAAGCAGGGTCAGATAATACACATACTGGGGTACTCAAGGAACTGTCTGAGGTAATTACAGAGCTATTGGCTATTATCTTTGAGAACTCATGGACTGCAAAACTGAAAATATTGTGCTCATCTTTTTTTTTTTTTTTTTTAAATAAAGATCCAAGGAATTACATAGATCAGTCGGTCAAACCTCAATACTAGGAAAGATTCTGTAACACCATCATGGAATCTCTTTCTAGGCCCCACAGAGAATACTACGATGATCAGGAACGGTTAACGTGGATTTGTCAAGAACAAGTCAAGCTTAACCAAATTGATTTCCTTCTACAATAAGGTGATAGATCTTGCCGATGGGTCCAGTGCATGTGATATACCTCAATTTCAGGAAGACTTCTGACATGCTCTCCCATTAAATTCTCATTAGTAAACTAAGGATATACAATCTAAATGCAACTACTATAATGTGCATGCATAACTGGTTGGATCATTGCACCCAAACAATTCTGCCTTGAACAGGTAAGACTAGATAACCTCTTGAAATCCCTTCCAGCTATAGTTCTAATTAATCTGATAAACGAAAGCTAAAATGTAGTCTTCGCGATACAGTTCTTCCAAAGTCTTAAACTCACCTTTGGTCGTATAAAGTAGACATTTATTTAATCTGATGTGTGCCTGTAAGGGAAAGAAAGACCTCAACATATTTTGTATGTTAATTTAACTAACTGGTTGCATAAAGGCAATTCTCATCAAAATCAATGAGATGAGATGATCTATATAAGATGTGGCTCATTAGTTTATCATCTCATATATTCTGTACATGTCTCCTAGTACCTGATTCCATCCTTGTTGTAATTTGTTCTCAACAAACTCAAGGCAGTCATTATTTTCACCTTTTATTTTCTAGGTACTTACAAACTGATTGTTTAATCATCTGTTCCAATATCTTTCCAGGAACTGAATTTAGCCTAACTGTTCTATAATTCTGTGTACCTTATCTTTCTCCCTTTTAAGAGCTAGAGATTTATGTTGGCCTTTTCCACTCTTTTGGAACCCTACCCATCCCCAATGCATTGTCAGAGGTGATAGCCAACAGCTCTGTGACTGCTTCAGCCAGTTCTTTAAGTACTTTGGCATGAATTTCATCAGAGCCAGGTAATTTGAAAGCTCCCCTAAGTAGACTCTAACCGGTTCTTTACCTACTTACTCTGGTCTTACCTCTTTTTCACTGATGTTAACTGTGCAAGCCTTTTGGTCCAGGTAACCCCCTTTACTGAAGATTAGAGGGGAAAAAAAGCACTACTCTCCAGCCCTCTCAGAGTCATCTGTTATAAACTTGGACTACTACTAAGTAGTATGAAACTTGGATGAAAGTTTCAGTTGGACGACATTCTTTCCTTCCTAGTCTAATTAAGTTGTAAAGCATTTTCTTGTTATTCATAACATCCCTTACCATTTGCACCTCATTCTGTGTCTTTGCCTCTTCTGATTTTTGTTCCAATGTGGCTCATGTTGTTCTTTTATACTCATCCTTCCTAAACTAACCTAGTTTTCATTTTTTGCACAATTCCTTCTTGAATTATAGATCACTAGAGAGCTTGTGATTTAGCCAAGTTGGTCTCTTCCCACATTTTAAATCTTTCCTTCACACAAGGAGAGAGAGAGAAGTATGAACAATTCAAAGGCATTTTCTTTTTTAAAGTAACAGAAACCAAGTTTTTCAAGGGTATTTTAGCCAAAGTTTTCCAATCTTCACCTTTATCCATGCTGTTTTAATGCTTGCAAAGCCTGCAGAACTCTCATTCATTCAAGGGTGAATATATCACTAACATGAAGATATTGATATTTACAGGTTTCCCTCATTGTATGCGGGTTCTGTATGTGCGAATTTGCTCTTATGCAATGACCCTTTTTATACCAAACATTTGTTATATGAGAGGTAAATTACTCTTATGTGATTGGTGCAGTGGAAGCCTGCACTCAGCTGCTTTGTACAGTGCCCTGTGGGAATGATGTGCACCAAAGTAGTCTCCTGTGTGGATCTGTGCTCCTTGCTCATTGTCTGCGACATACGTTTCTGTAGTTGCCATCCCCATTATGGCTTCTAAGCATCCTGCTAGCATATCTCCTACCCCTCTTCCTGGTCCATCAACAAAGTACAAGAGAATTTCATTAACACTGACACCCTTCGCCACCCTCTCTTCACATGAACTAAACATTCACCACCACCCTGTGCTTGTGTGTATTGTCTGCTGTTGGCGAGTACCAAAATTGTCTTGTAAACATGGCAGAAATGGGTCTGGGGATTGGTACAGTCAAGGTCTTGGAACATATCCCTATTTGTTACATTGTAAAGTGGGTTCCCTTTATGTGAGTTTGAGTTATGCACCATTTTCCAGGAACGTATGTACAGCATAAAGCAAGGGAAACCTGTATACCGGGGTGGGAAAAATGTGGCCTGAGGGCCGCACATGGCCTGCCAGGCCATTCTATCTGGCCAGCAGGGCCCCTTAAAAAATTTAGAAAATTTATATTTATCTGCCCCTGGCTGCCTGTTGCACAGCCCTTGATGGCTTGCCAAAACTCAGTAAGTGGCCCTCCACCTGAAATAATTGCCCACCCCTGCTGTATATCCTTCAATGCATGTCTGCTTTATTAAATGTTCTAGGAAGAAATCTAGTAAATTACTGTTCTGTTTGAAATTCTACTCAACTTTCATTAGTGCAAGTATTAATTAAGTTTCAGCTGGCCAGTGCACATCTTTTTTTGCTCTGCTTGCTTAATTCTTGTTTATCCCTATTTTTAAAAACTTTACCTCATGGGAATGCTGCTTAATTCAAGTCAACAGTAATGAGCTTTCCTCTTATCAAGAATTTTATGTCACTTTCAGACAGAAAAGAAACTTTCTCTTACCCACTAGAGACATTCAATGCCGATTTCAATACCCCATCAATATTGTAGCTTGCATGCCTTTCGTCAAAAAAGTTAAAAGAAATCCTGTGGGCTGACCGATTTCCGAAGATAGGGATCCCAGTTAACTAGGAACATATTCACTTCCCAGAAAAGAGGAACAGTGGGACTCCTTTTCTGGCCTGGCTCCTTTGCAGAGAACAGTGTGAATCTATTAATCGATCTGCTGCTGTTCAAACAGCAAGTGTTTTACTAGTGCCCAGTTTCTCCAACACCAGTTAATCTCATTTTGGAGCACTTTCATAAACTGAAATAAAACAACTCCCATATCTACAAAGTGATATTGAGCAAACACCAGCATTTTACTGTTTTGCAAAAATCTCATACTTTAAAAAAAGTTTAGAAGATCACATGGATAAAAAGGGATAAATTGAGTTGTTCACAAAAAACCTGTTTGTAAATTTTGCAGAAAAGAAAATCTTAATGCATGGGCAACCCCAAGTCATTTTTTTCCTTGATATCTCAAATACAGCAATACAGAGGGCATTTGTGCTTGTGCTGAATTGTATTGGACCTTATACTCACATATTATAAATAACTTGGCACATCTGCAATTTCTATATTCTTTAGAGCAGGGGTTCTCAACCCTTGAGGCCCATGGGTTACATATGGCCCAATCAGCACATTGCTGCAGTCTATGTGACATCCTGTTAAAACATTTTTTAAATGGATACACAGGATCTAAGTTGTATGGTTCAGCCCACAACACATTGAGAGCTGCAAGTGTGGCCCACTATGGCAAATGGGTTGAGAACCACTGCTTTAGAAGGTAAAATCATGGAGATTTACCATATGTATAGTACAGTCAAGAAGTAACGCTGTCATTCTGCCAGGAAGAGAGAGGTTTCCTTCTAGCCCAGTTGTGCTGACCAGACTGCTGTTTCCTAGATAAACTGTTAATCTCTCCCAGTGCTAGTTTACAACTCCTGTACTGGCCAGGAAAAAACCCTGGAAGAGATTTATACTGCTAATTTGCAAAACAAATCAGTTTACATGAACAAATACTACCTTTCACAAGCTGACAGTGCTGGCTACCACCATACTGTAGCCCAATTTTCATGCCTGTTTTTCAATCAGCACTGGGAACTTTTGGGAAAAGAGCTTGGGAAGACATAAGAGACTGGTGCAGGCGTATCCAAGTAACACACTCTTCCCAGCCATTCAATGAGATCAGTTCACATTATAATCGCACAGTGACTGGAACACTAAACTATTTTGGTTGCTTTCATGCTGAGACAGTCTCAGTGTACAATTTTACATCAGAACTGTTCAAAACATTTGACAAGTCAGGACCTTTGTTGTATAAAAAGTTTTCTGTGCAAGTGCTACTCAAAATTAATATGTATTTTTTAATAGATGGAGCCTCATTTCAGATTGCTATCAGAAGCTGCATACTACTTTTTGCTTTTATATTTGAATTGAAATTATTTGTTATCTGTAGAACTGAATTTCTGAAAGCTGTTAATTGTCTTATTTAACCTCAAAAAGAAAGCAGCTGCTTTAGCTAACCAAGACATTTAAAAAAAACCAAACTATTATGACTTCCTGAATATACACAGATATTTTGTTTCTCTAAAACTGCAGAAAACAATACTTTTTAAAATTATTTTATGTCCTGAAACTAGGAATGTGCATTACATACATTATCATTTCATCCACCTCATTTATTGTTATAGCGAGCAATCTAAGAAAACTGAAATATTTGCTTTTGCAAAGGAATGTACAAACTGAAGGGTATGGAAAAATGTGAGACCTAAACAACAGCAGAAAGACCCTTATAAACCCTTATTTTGTTGGAATTAACATGTTTAAAGACGCTTTTAAATTTTTTTTAAATGTAATTGTTGATTTGGGTCATAAAACTGCATGAGAAGTCACTTTTAAGAGGACTGCAAGACAGAGGTTTGAATGTCCTATTACAAATGTTGTCTCATTAATGCAAAGATTAAAAAGGAGGGGCAGGAAGGGAATGTATTCAACTTCACAACAGCTTGTAGAAGTTAAGGGCTAAGTTTAATTCCAAGAGCTCAGCTAACCCATTTAACACAATAAAACACAGCAGTTGATGGGTAAAGCAGTCTTTTCTTTCTTCCCTTCCCCCTTCCCAACTGTTCTTTTGGTTCTGAGAGAAAATGCTGAGGCTCCACTGCTCTGAATATCTGGCAGAGATCCAAGACGCACTTAATGAGGTCTTGGCAACTCCTCCGCATTACAGATGCCTCTCCAGGACCACAAACAGCCGCTATCAAACAGAACAAGAACCACAAGCAAAGCTGTGCCTGACAGCAGGGCTTTTATTTCCAAAAAGAAGTAAGAGACAAACAGGCACTCTAAGAGATAATGTTTCCCAGATTTACCTAAATTAATCCAGGGTAATTTCAACTCCTTTCCTCCATCATAACCAACATAACAACAATTAACAAATAGCTTTACTGAAATACTGAACCATTTTAAAAATCTGACATTACAGTTGTATTGCAAGTAAAACGACTGATTTTTTGTTAATGTTTTAAAACATATGGCTTAAAAATAATGGATTTTTACAACAGTCAAAAAACTATTAGATCAATAACATCTTAATTATATTTTCTATCCTTCCATAGTTGGAAAAATATCCAAAACCCACAGGTTTTTACAGTACAGTGGTATTCCCTATCAAGTACCAATGCTTTGAACTAATGATATGAAGCAGCAATTTCTATGATGAATTTCTAGCACTGTTCAAATTAACTTGCTAGAATATGTCACGTCAGCTCAGACCTCAAAACTTGATAAATGTCTCCACTATACCTCCAATTCCTTTTAGGGCCCTGACTAAAGGTTTGATATAAAAAAAAATCACAGTATAAACTATTACATAATAAAAGATATTTCATTAGGTTCCAGTTTGTTTGTGTAAAAAGTAAGAGTATTCATGCTAGAAAAGACTAAGTGCAAAGTCAGTTCCCAGAACAACATATTAAAGAAGCTCATTGACTCCAAATGGGAGGCCAACCCAACAACATTACTGACTACTGCACTTACACTTTGTTATTCAGCAGCCAAATGCATGTGCCCAATTTGGGATAGATCTGTACATGCAAAGAAGCTAGACATCAGGCTGAATGGAACTTGCCAATGCATTACTGGATGCCTTCAACCAATAAGTGTCAATAATCATCATCTACTTGCCAGAATCACTCCACCAGACATCAAGAGAGCAGTAGCAAGCAAATTAGACGGCATCCAGCAGAACGAAGACAAGAGGCAACCACTACATGACCATATCATGCCTCCCAGTAGACTATAATCATGGAAAAATTTATTTTCTACAGTGTAGCCACTACATGAAACACCAACAGCTGCAGGAATAAATATGACTCAGGAGACTGTCAGAACAAATATCAAGACTACTGAACATATCCCTTCAAGTGCAGAGCTTGATTGGCCAACATGGAGAAGCTTAAACTGCTTCTGAACAGAGGTCAGTAAGACTAAAGTTAATATGCAACTATGGGGAAACTCCAGTAATGCATATGTGTGAATGTGGAGGAAGCTTTCAAACTACAGATCACCTACTGGCCTGCCCATGTATGGGGCAACTATGCATCAGTGAGGACCTTGCTAAGGCTACAGATCAAGCAATAATATGTGCCCATTTCTGAACCCAAATCTGAATATGGTGACAGGGCATAAGAAGCAGCAGCCTCCTGCTCATATAATAAACTTTGCACAGAAAGTGCTATTCCTTATCTGTCCAGGTGGTTCAGACCATAGGCTTATTATATTCTTAGTCAGAGCTGTCCAACTTCTGAGTGGATGAGAACTACAGGCCCCCTGGCCACACAGTGTAGGCTGAATGTTGCACTGTGGGCCTTCCTGCTGCACTGAACTGGCACCTTCATGCTACAAAGGGTACAAGGGTCCCCCTGAGTCCCTTATCTGGGAGCTCCTAGCCCTGTGGGCTGCACTGCCCCCCCCAAAGCAGAGGCAGAGAGCAGGAGGAAGAAGGGGGA
>NW_017729031.1:105747925-105753034 GCF_001723915.1 Gavialis gangeticus
AACTTCTGAGAACTACAGGCCCCCTGGCCACACAGTGTAGGCTGAATGTTGCACTGTGGGCCTTCCTGCTGCACTGAACTGGCACCTTCATGCTACAAAGGGTACAAGGGTCCCCCTGAGTCCCTTATCTGGGAGCTCCTAGCCCTGTGGGCTGCACTGCCCCCCCCAAAGCAGAGGCAGAGAGCAGGAGGAAGAAGGGGGAGTGAGGTGACCCCAGCAGGAGAACATTGCAGGGAGTAGCATCCTGAACTTGCAGCCCTTGGGTTTCTGCTAACGCCTTGGGGGCCACATGAGGCTTCCATGCCGCCAGTTAGACAGCCCTGTTCCAAGTGATTTTATATAACTGTTTACATTAATATCATGGCTTAAAGATTATTAACACAGTGCTGACTGTGTCAATTAGCAACATTTGTGGCACAGTGTCAATTTAGAAAGCCTAAAAATTCCCTCCAAAAAAAATCAGTGACCCACGTATGCAAGGAACACTTTGAATTGAGCGAAGTTATTCTTCTGTGCCTTCAGGTCCTGATCCACTACCACCCTTGAGGCAGGTGAAAAGAAGAATGTACTCAGATCTCTGCAACTGCCCATACATACAATTCCTCCCAGCTGCCAAGCTCCAGGAAGACAGGGTAACAATAGTAAAACTATCAATAAAATAAAATTAAATCAATATACAACTCTATTCTCTCAGGCTCATTGGCTAGGATGTAATGGGCCCTAGGCCCATTAACCCCGCACCCACCACCAGGAGTCCCGAACAGAATGGTGGGCGGCCCCATCCCATCCTCTCAGCCAAGTGTGCCCTGCCTGCAGATCCCAGCCCATCCACTCCATCTGGCACCCCGAGCATGGTGGGTGTGGCGTGCCCAGGCAGTAGGGCTGGGTCAGTGGTGGTAGCAGAGACACTGGCAGGGGCAGCTGGGCAGAGTGAGCCATGGCTGCAGGGGCTGCTGGAAAGCTGAGTCCAGCTGCTGCACTGCATGGCTGGGTAGAGCAGAGGGACCCGTTGTGAGACAAACAATCTCTTGGCGAGCCAGATCCAACCTGCAGGTCATATTTTGCCTACCCCTAGTGTATAATGTATATACAAAAATGCACATTGTACAAGTGTGAAGAAGACACTTTGTTACACACCTAAGACTAACAATGAAAGTACTGGGCAAAGCTTCTGTCCCATGGCCTATAATACTGACAAGATGCCCTTGCTCCAATCAAGCAGGAAACTTTGTCCAAATGGAATAAGCTTTCACCAAAAAGTGTTAGGGGGAGATTGGGAGTTCTTCTTGGTTTTGCAGGTCACTAATGTTACAATATAGATAATGATGTGCTCTTTCAGGGAAGGAAAAAGGAAAGATAAAAAAAAGGGATTATACTCTGTGAATGTGCATCTGAGATTGAATCAAGTAAAGGCTGAAGAGCCAGATGGGAATCACCTGCAAGACCAAAATGTTTAGAGGCCAAATTGATATTTCATGATAGCAACCTTATCTTGTCTGAGGAGGAACCTCTAATCAAGTACAAACTGGAGATATAATAAATGCTGTGGATGTTCAGGGTATTTTGGTAAAAGATACCTATGATTTACATGTGGTATTAGGATTTTTCTCTCTACACAGCACACTTCAAAATGTGGTGCCCAAATGTAATATTACTCTGATGTTCTTCAAAGCAAAATGCAGCAGCATAGTGACTAAAAAAACCTAAAGGAGGCCAATTAGAAAAATGGAACATTGAAGCACACAAAATAGAAGCAACAGGCAGTAAGACGGCTTGCTTCAAAGGAGATGGTTAAGTATATAGTCTTCATTACCAAAAATGACAGAAACCAGTTTTGTTCCCATGGCAATTTTTTCCCAAATTATTACAAATTAAATCAGAATTTGTATATAACCGCTCTCTCAACTGAAACAGCCCACATTTGTAAACAAATAATGATTTGCTACAATAGCTTCTGCTCAATTTACATTTAATTAAAACACATTTCAGCATTGAAGTAAAAGGTTTTCCAACAGAAGAATCATCTCAATTGATTTATTTCAAACACACACAAAAAATTAAAAAGAAATTGTTGTCTTCATCTGTACCTTGAAGCATGGTCTGCTTCCTACTATAACCTGAAAAATGTTTTCGCTAACAAAGACTCTCACTGCATTGACCAAATGATTGGTGGCACCCTTGTTTTTTTCTGTTCTCCTGTGGAACTCTCTAGTTTCAATCTGGTGCTTGAAGGGCATAAAGTGGTTGTTTGTTTTTTTTCTTTTTAAATTGGACCCTTTGTGTCAATTCATGCAAGAGGGGCTAGAACAGTGATCCTTCTGGACCCTTTTGGACTAAGGGTTGCCTGAGAGAGGACTGGACTCTAAGAATCAAGAGGGTCTTTCCAGTCCTAGGTTCCTATTTCCTATTAAAAGTCTGTAAGCTGCAAAAAGACTGTATATTAGAAACCTTTTGCAGAACTAGAGTTCTGCCATAATTCATAACATGAAGGAGAAGGTAATGTTTGCTGTTCTTACTAGCTGTACCTGCTCATAAATTACCTGGCTGCTATGATGAAAACCTATTGTTAGTCTATGCATAATCATCTCACCAAACAGAGCTTGAATTCCAGTCGATTTAATTTAAACCTGTCTTTGTAAAATTATGGTTGAACTTAGTTCTGTTCGCATATTATGAAATATTTGCTAAATTGGTTGAATACCTTTTGTGGGGGATAAAGGATTTCTCCTTTGGTTGCACTAAAGTGGCCTGTGAATCTGTCTGAAAGATTGGGAGTGAAAAGGCAGGAACAATGCACACATTAAGGTAATGAAGCAGAAAAGCAGCAGGATCAGCAGTAGCAGAGTGAAAGAAGGGAGAGGCAAGTGCACCTCCCCCACTGTACTCAAATTGGCACTCAGGGCCAATGTGACAGCCTACAGCAAAAACACACTGCCTAAGACTTCCAGTTCAGAGATTTACCATCCAGGTCTTCCTTTTACATAAAGCATTGTGAATTGTACTTTCTATTTAATCATTGCTCAATCTTTCCCAATATGAAAATAATTTATTTTAAAACTGTAGGTTGTGCAGCATTTAATACACGTCAGGTATGGAAGACACAAGATACACAACAATGAGCATTCTTGATTTGTCAGGAAAGCATGCTACCAGTTCCTTATTTCCAACAAGGGATAAAAAGCTTCTCCAAAATAGGAATCTATTGTTCCTCTAATAAAAACTCATCTGATGGACAGAAGACTATGATTTTTAAAAATGTTCAGAATATACTATTTTAACTCTGAACATTTTCATATTAATAAAAATAAGTAAAAAAAAAATAAGAGAGCATGAGTTCTAGGTTTTTATATATGTATTTTAAACACTTTTCACAAGAGGACTATTTTCGCATACTAATACTCCTTACTACTTGTCACACTGTCACCAATTTTGTGAGCATAACATGTAGTAAAATGGTACCAATATTTTTATAAAGACGAAAGGGTGATGTTTGTTCATTTATGAGAAAATATTAACATTACAGAAAACACTGGATGGACTGAAAAAATATCAAGGTTTTTATTCTACTCCATCACCTGTCTATGTATTAATACTTTAAATAAAATTGAAATTTTATTAAGTAATAAATATAAATAAAGTATATTTTTGTGACAAGAGGTTCATAAATTTTAACTAACAGATGTTAGACCTCAGATTACAAAATGCAATTCACTACCTCTTAACAGTCTTCATTGCACATTTTTTTTCTGTTCACAAAGAAATAGGGTTTTTTTTCCTTTAAATGGAAGGAAATAATAGCTCAGTGCTGTTCTAGCAATGACCCACTTTAGTCCTAACGGGATTTTTTTTCCTTTGGGGATGGAAGCAGCAATTATAATCTTACTTCTTAGTAGACATAAATGCTTGTCATAGGCTTCAGTAACTTACTGTTGCCAATACTTGCATACCAGGTCATGTTCAAGACAGCACCGATTATCCAACTGTAAACAAGTCCATTACAAAGCAATATTTAACAGAGGAATATTTAAAATTAAGAGGAAAAAAAGTGACTTCTGTTTATGAAAATCTGCTATTAGCAAAATGAGAGCCTGTAAAGTTCCTTTTATCACAAAAGATTTGTTTCAAGACAATTCAGTATAGCACTTAAACGCATGCTAAATTTGTACGCACATGTTTAAAATTAATCATATCCTTAAGAGTATTCCTGGACTTGGATCCAGAAAAAATATGATTTTGCAACTATATTCCACTTAATGTGGGAACAAAGTAAAATAGAAGCAGATAGAGAGGATCTTAATACCTTTTGCCTGTTCTCTCTCTTCTCCCAATATTAATATCCCTAGAATCATAGAACAGCGTAACAGGCAACAATGATTACTTTTCTTATTAAATCAGTTTTACTCTACTTCTCTTCTCTTTGCAAACTGAGATGTGGATTAGGAAAAAACAGGCTTGTGTGACAGGCTCAGACTACCCCAAATTCTCTACAAATCTGAAGATATTACATGTCAAACTGAATATAGGCCAGCAGTATGCTCATTTCAAAAACCACCAAGAGCATACTGGGTTGTGTTAACAGAAGGGTCACTTCCAAATGAAGGGCCCCACAATTCAAGAAGGGTATATACAGATTAGAAAGAGCCCATCCACGAGCAACAAAAATGATCAGAAGTCTGTGAATCATGACTTACAAGGAAAGGCTGAAAGAACTAGAGTTATTCAGTGTGGAAAAGAGAACACAGGATTACACTTCAAATACCTAAAGGGCAGTTATACAGAGCATGGAGATGGCCTTTTTTCTGTGGCCTCAAGATGCAGCAGAAGAAATTAGGTTTAAGATTAGGACAAACTTTCTGCCTATGAGGGTGATCATGATCAAGCATTGGAACAAGACACCTAAAGTTGTGGAATTTCCAAACCTGAAAATTTTCAAGTGCAAATTAGACACTTGGCTGGGATGGTTTATTCAGGGATGATCCTTCCTTGAGCAGGGGACTGACTAGATGATCTTTAAGGTCCCTTTTAACCCTACTTTCCTATGATGCTATACACACACTTCTTATACAGTCACTATGTACTTAAACACAGTGCAAAACTTCAGGTAACAAT
>NW_017729031.1:105758034-105759245 GCF_001723915.1 Gavialis gangeticus
CTTGAGCAGGGGACTGACTAGATGATCTTTAAGGTCCCTTTTAACCCTACTTTCCTATGATGCTATACACACACTTCTTATACAGTCACTATGTACTTAAACACAGTGCAAAACTTCAGGTAACAATTATAAGGCTGGGTCCAGAAAATAGCAGCTACCTGCCTATAACCTCCCAAAAATAGCTGGTGAAAAAGGAGGTAGTAAGGAATGATCAGCATCAACTCCACAATAAGAAGGCCTGCAGAAAGTCACGAAAAAGATTATAAAAAAATTATGGTTGTAGCTATACTTCAGCCTTGTGAAATTCCACATGCCTATCTGATTCAAGTAAATAATATTTGTTTGTTTCACCATTTATCATTATAAAGGACAAAGCCTTGATTTTGTGGTAGGGCTAGTAATAGTTCTTGATAAGTTTTGCAAGGCTGCTATATATGAGCATGTATAGATCTTTTGCCCTTCTTCCTTTTGGAATCCTTTACTTCGCAATATATATTCCCTGTAATGCACTTCAGACATCTTTAAGTAAGCAAATGTTATACATATTAGTTGCACTTTAAATTTCCTATTTTTTATTATTTATAATTTTTGCATCATCTTATGTGCAATAAGTAATGGCTGGCAGAAACCCAAAAAGGAAAATGACACTGTTCCTTTCAGGGATTAACAAATTTAAATATACTATAGAAGCCCAACTGAAACAAAAATAGAAAGAGGCTGGAAAAAATGCAAAACAATGCTTCTCAAATAAAAAGGGAACACATTTCCTTTTTTTTAAATGTAAAAATACCCCACACATCCCTTCCCATCAATTTTGTTACTGCCCAGTAATAAAAGTGCAAATTAAAAGCACAGCAGACCTCCACACAGGACCAAATGTCATTTGGTATCACGCAAGAAAATGAGCACAGAAACACTGGTTCTCCGTTTTTTCTCTCTCCTATTCCAAGTTATAGTATAGAAAACACAAAAGGCAAGAGTAAACTAGTCAATGTTTATGGTGTAAATTTCCAAACACTCCTTTTTGATCTCTCTAAATCTGAAAGGCAGGGATACCTACCTTCTAGTTGCTGTTATATATACCAACTAGTGATCATACACAATCCTCCTCTTAATAGATATACAAATTTAAATCTTGGAGGAATCCTCCCTGAGAAAGATCTCACTTCAGGACACTTTTTTTTTTTTTTTTTTTTTTTTTTTTTTTTTTT
>NW_017729031.1:105759256-105765564 GCF_001723915.1 Gavialis gangeticus
ACTTGTCTCAGCGCTTATGAAGTATTCAAATATATGCCTTTTTGATAGCTGAATGCATGGACTTCTAAGAAGAGAATTTGCATACAATTTGAAAGAAGTAACATGCAAGTAGCTCTCTAGGTACATCCAGAAGAGCGCACGTATGTGTATGCAGGCGTTTGCCATGCTAATTGCCAGTGCACTGGAGTTTTTTTTGACACCTGGAGCTCTGTGTCAAAAAAACTTGAGACAGAAAAAAGCAAGGCAGTGCATGTGGAAGCAGCATGCACTGCCTTAAACCAGAGTCTAGCCAGCTTGGGCCATACCCTGTGCACTGGACTGCCACCCCTGGAGCCCCAGGAAGCCCCCAGGACCAGAGATAATGCTGCTGGGGTAAGCCCAGGTGCTGGCCCTAGCCTCCCCTACCCCACTCAGGGTAGCTTGCTGCACACCAGAGTACCAATTTCTAGGTAGATAATTATTTAGTCCATGTGCAAATTTTACAAACTAAGTTTAGAAAAACTAGCTTTGAAATTCTGTCCTAAGAGCGTAAGGAAGGAAAATCCAAACTTCTCTGGAAGCAACCTGCCCCAGCTGTTTTGATTTCTGTTTTTAAAATCTAGGTCTAATTTTCATTTAATAAATTAGCCACTTGCTCAGCTGCATCACATATTTAGGTATCATTTTGCCATCAAATAAATCTGTCAGTTTCCAAAATCATCCATTTAAGCTGGAAAAGCTGAATTTACTTGATGTAATAATTTTTAACATTCCCATAGTAAGAGTTATCCTAGAAACCCAAAGCACCCTAACAAAACGGATGTTGTATAAACTGCTTCTATTGACATCAGTTTATTTACTGCAGTCAATCAGCAGGGGTGTAAATAAAAGCAGAATTTATTAGACAACCATTGGAAACAGTGGCTAACGTTTTGTTTGTCCCATTTTGAGCCAGTATTCTCAGAAATCTAAAAACCGGTCATGACCTAAAAAAGAAAAAAGGTCCCTACTTTTGTTTTTATTCTCAATAGTGTTCGTTGAAAACAATACTAGCAATTAAAAGTGTAGTGAACTCTTAGCAAAATGTATGCTTTAAGTTCATGTCTGATCAATCTTCTATCTCTTTAATCTAAAAAACACATTTATAACTGAAAACAAACAGCCAAAAACCATAAAAGTTCCATATCCTGTTCAAACCATCAATGAACAGGATTTGAACCTCAGAAACTAATCTAATGCCTTGGCAGATTTTCACAACTGATGGGTCTGTATTCTCATTTAGTCCAATTATTAAAATGAAGCAAGAAGGATCAACATAGCTAATTTCTGAATTATCTATATTGAGCTAAACTATGACGCTATAAGCTAAACCTTACTTCATAAACACGGGAAATAAACAACACAAGGAGAGAATCAATGAACCTCTTTTAAACTGCTCCATAAACTAAACCTAGAATGAATTCCTAGTTTAAGGTGATGCTACAATTCTTAGGCATTTTAAGTCATCTATAAACCACAACAAGTGTAAGTTTCCTGGGCTGCAGTGTCAGATTCTGAAAAACAAACCCAGCAAGTACGTCAAGAAAATTGGGTCTAGTCTTCTGGCTCTCTGCCATAAAATCTTTACTTCATTTAAATTCCATTCCAATTCCATCCTCAATTGTTCCACTGCTTAAAGGAACTTTCACTTGACAATAAGGGCACCTCTGCCAATCCAGTCCTGACTCCGTAAATAATTTACTGCACTAGTTACATGATAATTTCTCCACGAGAAACTACAGAACGTGCAATAACTTGGCCTTGAATCTGGACAACCAAAGGGTCTCTACACACCTGGTCCAGCATGGAAGAGGGTGCTTTAAACAGAGTGGCTCTAATTAAAGTGCCCATAGCATCATGTGTCTTTACCGTCCCACACTTCAAAATACTGCCATTTTGAAACGTGGGACGCTGAATATACATGACATGGAGGCTGCTGCAGCATGCTAATTAGCATGCTCTAGCAGGCTTGATCGAGTGCTAATTAAGACACATCATAACAGAGGTCCATCATTTGTATAGGTGCCAAAAGGTCCAAGTATGAGAAGATAACTCCATTTCAAAACAAGGATCCACAGTATGGGTAGGAGAGCTGGCAGAAATTGAGCAAACTTAAACTTGGTGGCTATACAATATATTCACAAAGTTTATGCTCTATTCAAAGGAGGTATTCAAAGGGACAAATTGTAGGACAGTAAAGGTAAAAACAGCATATACACTACAGTATACAATCTTGTGACTTTTTGAAGACGGAAATACTGGTCTATCAAATATCAAACTACTCCAGACTTATCCATAATATCAAGAATGTTGGCAAAGATGGTTTTAAATGGCCTCTGGGCCGACGGAACTTTTGTTTTAGATAAAATATTAATTTAATCAACTACATGCTGTATATTCATTTCCACAGTCACTTCAGCGGAACTCCAGAGACGGACCTCAGGAACATCACACCACTGCTATTTGAAAAAGGAGCCTGCAGAATTCAGTATATGCTAAACCCTCATAACTTACTTTCTTAGTAAAAATCTGCAGCACATACAAGGCAAATTATGTATCAGACTGTTAATATCTTAATATGTTCCTGATTAAATTGGGTAAAATGAACCACACTCAAATATTCATTGGAATGTAGCCTTCTGTGATTATCAGCTTACTTGAATGACAGAAATAGAAAGAAGCTAAAAAATGAGAGTTATCAAGGCTCCCTACAGTCTAAGAAAGAAAATAAAATTGTTTAATGTTTTTAAATGTTTTGCTACAAGTTACAAATATTTTCATTCCACCTCCATGAAGATGCAGTTTTGCTGCATGTCAAAATATTTCGCCCATTTTATACCATTTTAAGTCTGGTGAAGATTAAACATTATAAATTCTCCTATCAAAGTTGTAAAATGTACTAGAAGGCATGATGGCAAAAGGGTTAAATTAATAATAATTTTTTTTAATATATATAGTTTTCAAAAAACAACTGCTTTCAAAAAACTGCTGGCAACAGGCATATTCCTTAGCACCACAGGTATTCCTTTGCCATTTGTCTGAACCATTTTAGCGTATTTGTATAGGCTACCTGAAATATTAGGTCTTCAGTCATCTTTTAAACACCAACTAACTAAGAATAGAGGTGACATACAGAAATATATTTACTTTTCATTTAAACCAGAGAGAATAACTACATATTTATTGGAACCAGTCTAAAAGAACAGCCTGTAATTAAGGTTGCCAACACTTACAATAAAAAAACCTGAACTCTGTGGCTTAAAAGCTTTTCAAAACTAACCATTAGGTGTCTGCCTAGTGCTGCTGCTGCTGCTGTTTGTTTTTGAAATTTCAGCTACAATGGTTCACCTATATCCAAGAAGAGGCTAGAAAAAATGTGGCTCAACTCAGTTAGAAAATTCTAATAACTATTCTATGAAAATTTAAGTTGAAGTGACTAAAATAAGAGTCTGAAATTTGGCAGGGGGAAATTTGGTGGGAGAAGAGGGGTCCTTGTATAAAGGGCATGGTTTTGCCACTTCCATTTAGCCTGTGGCGGGTCCATCAGCCCCACCCAGCCTAGATGCAGGGGGCAGCCTAGACTGTGGCACTTGCAGCCAGTCCCCCTGCCCCTGGTGCAGCCCGCCCTATCCCCGCACGCAGCTTTTAGGCAAGTCAGAAGTTGTAGCTGGGGGGCTGAGTAGTGGGGCAGCAGTGTCATGGCAGCTGGACTTGGCTTCCCATCAGCCCCGCTGCCACTGTTAGATCCTGGCCCTGCCACCTAGTCACCCCAGACCCATCTCCCTGGGCCCTGGGGAGCTGATGGGTAGGGTCTCCATGGAGTGGCCCAGGACCCCCACGGGCAAGGCACACTCAGCCAAACAGATGGGATGGGGCCACAGGCAGGTGGGGAGCAGTGTCTGGGAGTAGGATGGGCAGGCGAGGACTAGGATCGCAGAGTGGTGACAGCACAGGGCTGGGGCCCAACGCAGAGTTATGATCTGCTCCTCACAAGTCCTTGTGATATGTGCCGATTGCATAGGGAACCAGCAGTGCCCACCGCAAGGACGTGGGGGAAGCAGATCACAGCTCTGCCCTGAGATCACTGGCCCGCAATCGAAGCCCCAGCCCCACCTGCCCTTCACACTCCCAAAGGCCTCTCTGCACACACCCACAGCCGCATCCCATCTGCCTGGCTGAGCATGCCCTGCCCACAGCGGTCTCAAGCCAGTCTCCACAGAGACCCTGCCTGGGTGCTCCATCGGGCTAAGATAAATTGGGAGTATTCCTGGGCCATCACCACCCTCCCCCCCACTCTCAAGAGCTCAACAGAACTCCTTAAGTGGCCCTCCAGCACAAATACTTGCCCACCCCCTGGAACAGAAGATAATGGAAAGCAAGTGTGATAAACACTTGGGGTTATAAAGCTGAATGGGAGCAGCGAAAGAGATATGGATGAGAAAAGCACAGAGAGGCAATGAAAAAGAGAGCAGATGCTACAATACAAGCATGAATAAGAGACAGGGACAGAAGCTGGTGTGGGGTGGAGAGGAACAGAGTGGGGAAGAAAAAATGGTCTGGAACCACTGTATTTAGCAAGATCAGCAACACGCGAAAGGAAGAGGAAGAGAAACACTAGCCTTGGAGTTGGATAGCACGTTATATGAGTGCACAGAGGTTGCCCAGGGCCCAATCTGGGGACACAGGGGTTGGCTGGAAGCAATGAAGGACTTAATCCTACAGCACCGGACAAAACAAACCAGCCAGCATCACCCAACAGGCCCACAGCACCAAGAGGTTGAGCACCACTGATCTAAAGAACGAACAAGTATGGTTTAGTCTTTGGAAAACCACGAGGGAATGAACAATATGTGAATAACTAAAACAGATTTTGAAAACAAGGACAAGACCACCCTTAGATCAAGTTATTATGTTCACTTCTACCCGCTGCATCAGCACAAAAGAAAAAAAAAAAAGGAATGAATGGTTGGTTTTTAAGTAGAATATTTTGAAATGTGCAGATTCGGGCAAAATAAGCAGTTAAAACGTGTTCATAAACAACTGCTAAAGTTTGACGGTATAATCATAGCAGACATCACAAAATGGCAGTTACATAGTTAAAAAGGTTCTTTTTCTTAGCTTAGAAGCATTGTTGAAACTTCAGAAAAATGCTGTGTGGCTAGCTCTGTGATGAAGGGATTTTCTGAGTGGAGGAAACTAACCCATAGCAAGAGTATATGCTTTCTGCCTTAATCTCTCTAACAGAAGTCAAATTCCTGGAGCAGAGGTGCTCCACTGGAAAACAAGCACTGACATTTTGGTTGATTCTTGAAAGAGGGGATTGCCTGCAAGCTGTCTGACCACTACTGTTAAAAGGAAATAATTTTAGTATCAGTGATTTTCACCCAACAGAAACCGCTTGAATGCCCCCTTTCATCACCCCAGTTAGATGCCACTCAGTAGAAGAGCAACAGTATCTCAAAGATCTGTTGGGTCACCAAAGAAAGCATTTATTTATGGATAAAGAAAAAACATATTGGACAAGGGTCCCCCACAGCCGACCCCACTGACTGGGGGAGGGGACTTCCAGGTAAGTGTGATCAGCCATGGGGAGACTGCTTCTCCTGGTGCCCCCACTTCCTGGCAAGCGCTCTCAGGGGGGCACCAGCACTCTTGCCTGCCCCCTACCCCCCCCAGGAATGCTGGCTGTCAGGGAGTGTGCACCAGTGCTCTCACGGGGTACATATGCACCCCCTATGCATTGTCACTGGGGTGCACCAACAAAGGTTTTTGGGGCCAATAGCGATGGCCAATTTTTAACAAGCCCTATCGGCCGGTACCAATCCAGTTGCTGATATGCAGGTCTGGTTGGTAAATCTATTGTGGGGGAGGGAGTAGAGGGAGGGAAGGAGTGGGGCAGATTGAGGGCCCCACAGTGAGGGAGGGAGCGCGGCTGCTGCAGAGGCTACACAGCCAGGGCAGAGTGCAGGACAGAGCCGCAAATGGCTAGTCTGGGTGGGCACAGGGAAGGGGGGCTGCTTCCACCACTGCACACACCCCAGGAGGGCATGGGGGGCATGTGCCCCTAGATTTGCGTGTGGGGAAAAGGTGGGCTGCCACTATAGACAGGGGCAGCACCAGGCTCTTCCTGGCTGGGGCTGACCCGGGCTGTACTCAGGGGGGTGGCAACAGTGCTGGGAACAGGGCTACAGCCACCCCAAAAATCCCCATAGCCCCCTCCCAGCATCGCCACCACCTGCCCCAAGCACAGCCCGAGCCCAGCCCACAGTGACAACCTGCCCTAATCCTGT
>NW_017729031.1:105770564-105773996 GCF_001723915.1 Gavialis gangeticus
CTGACCCGGGCTGTACTCAGGGGGGTGGCAACAGTGCTGGGAACAGGGCTACAGCCACCCCAAAAATCCCCATAGCCCCCTCCCAGCATCGCCACCACCTGCCCCAAGCACAGCCCGAGCCCAGCCCACAGTGACAACCTGCCCTAATCCTGCACACAGATCTGGGGACACATGCCCCTCACACCCTCCCAGGGTGCATGTAGCAGCAGGAGCTGCCCCTCCCCCTGAATGCCCCCCAGACAAGCAGCTCACAGCTCTGCCCCGGGCCCTGCCCTGGCTGTGCAGCGCCTACCCCAGCCCCACTCCCTCCCTCATCGCTAGGACCTTGATCTGCACCTCCCCCCCCAGCCCCACCAGACTTATCAGCCAGATCTGGCTGCTCTCCACACTGCCAGGCTGCGTTTCTGGCCACCTTCATGTTACACTGTGGCTGCATGCATGCACAGGACATATATCAGCCACATTACTGGTCACATCAGCCAAAAAAAGCCAATTGCTGATACTGTCAATTTTCCTTATACCAGTGCCGATCCGATATGGGACCGATGCATCAGTGCACCTCTAATTATTATCTATATTAATATGCAGCGCATTCTGCCATGTACACTCCCTCCCCCCACCCCGACCCCGGGTTAGTTTTTTTTGGCAGGCCGGCCCTCCAGCACCTTACAAGGTAGACATTGAGGTTTCTTTGGCACTCCGGCCAAAAACGTTGCTTACCCCTGACGTAGGATATGAGTCTATAATTTTTGTCTGGCAATCTTTCATTTAAATCTTTTTAATAAGGTCTTATTTTCCATATAAAGTGATTTATCCAAAGCTTTACTTAAAATTATTCCATAGCATAATCATGAGCAATATTCTCCCTTCCAAAAGGCAAAACTGCCAAAAATCCATTAGCTCTTGGTTGGAGAGCATGAATACGACAACTTGACAGGCTAACTTCACAGTATGTTACCATCTCTCCTCTGGTGTACCCTGAGCTACGCAAAGAAACAAGGACTCTGTAAAACTCCAAGTTCCCCTGGTTTTAAGACACGTTCCACCCTAAGACATGCAGCATTCTCCGTGCAGAAACTCAAGAAACTTCTTTCTCTGTATTGAAGATATGTACAGAAAGATACGCAAGAATTAGGACTATAGCCTAGGAAGGGAAATGCCTGCATTCAAGTCAGGTGCTACACCAAAACATTCCGGTATAATCTTGGCCAAGTCTCTTATTTTAATGCCTCAGTTGTCAGTCTATAAATGGGAATAAGAGTAGTACCCTACCTCACGGGATACCATGATGGTGAATATAGCTTAAAGATTGGAAGGCACTCAGGTATTGCAGCAATGGAGGCTCAATAAGCCCTGTAAACGTTCACTTTCAAGAAATTATTCTAGTTTGCAGCATTTTATTTTGTTTGTTGTATAGAGGTTGGTGAAGAATATTTTGTTTTTAAAAAGAAATACAAATTTATAACAATCATTTTGTCAGAGAAAAAGCTTACAGCCAGCAAGGCTGAATCTTTTAAGAGGACTAAAAGGCGTCCACTGTATTTGACTGAACAAACCTTGCTTTGCTTCAAGTACTGGTTCTTAAAAATCACCATGAAACTGGACATAAACAGAGGCTAGCAGTTTAACTAACTGAACTGAAGAATGATACCAACATGTAATAGTTGAGAAAAAACTACCCCATGCTAGAAACGTATACCGTAACATTGGGGATTTGAAATTAAAGGAACACATTGGTTCAGAGGTTCTTCTATTCTGAGTGAACACCAGGAAAAAACAGTGGTTGAAAGTGTTGGTGGAGAAGTCTAGTATGTCACCTGAGCTGCGTAGTTATATACAGACTCAGTGCATGAGTCATCAAGTACCGGTAACTCAGTGGATCAAGTCACTCAGTATTTATATACAGACTAGGTATATGTGTCATTAAGTGTCAGTAGGTGCATATGTCATGTGTATGTCACTTATTATTATTCAGCAATTTCAATACTGATTTTTTTTGGTTATTTTTATTTCTAAAATGGCCTTGCTTATGTAGGGCTCATAGAAGAGATTAATTCTTCACACTAGTCTGGCATCAAGGCTAAGCAGAGACAGCCAAAAAGTCTGAGGCTTAACTGATTCAATCTTCGCAGGTTAGTCTAAGAGCTGTGTAGACTGAGCCAATAAGCAAATGAACAGACATTCACTTTTGATTTTGGAAGTGCAACCTCATGCCTTCAGTGGCCCAGGCCACATGCCAAGGAACACTAGAGCACACCTCTCTGCTTGGCTAGAGCAGACAGCTAGCCTGCCCTCCCTGCAAGGGGTGGGGTTTGCAAGAGAAGTACAAAGCATCCTTGGATACTGGGGGACTGTGAGTTAACTTGAGTCTGGAGGGGATCTGGAACAGAATTTCAATGAACCAATGTAACCTAAATCAGTTAAGTCTGATACTACATCCATCCAGGTTTATCTTAAACTGGTTTTGGCCATTTTGAAAGCAGTTTATATGCACTGAACTTCTGTTGTGTTACAGATTTAAACTGGTTTCAGATCACTTATACCAGTGTGTATGAAATTTCTGTCCCTAGCCCAAATTTCATCCACTCAGCAGCAGATGGGAATCAGCAAAAATTGTAACCACTTTAACCTCAACTACAATGTCAGCACTCATCCTCCTTACTAGTGTTGTTCTTGTTTCCAAGCAGGAAAAGATTTAAATGGCCTTTTCTCTTACTGCTTTCAGAGAGCCTTTTCATGTATGATTGCTGCTACAGCAGACTAAACCTTCTTTTTTGTCCAGTTTTCATTTACACTCCAAAGAAGGAGCTCCATTTAACAGTTTTAGTTTTAATGTAAATTCCTAATTGCTGTCTCTTCTCATATTTTCCCTACCCCAAACTACTGTAGCCCAGCAGCCAAGACCCATGGTGATTTTAGTACAGTTCTCACATGTGCTTCTGTGACTAGCTTGCTTGAAGAAGAAGCTTGAACAGTGAAATCCTATAACATGCTTACAACAACAAGCTAATGACAAAAATCCTATGTCTATCTTGATTAACTATTCTTATTTAGCAAAATGACAAGCTTGGATCAAATTTAGGCCACGTACAGATGTAACACTTGAAGCAGTACAAAAGTAAGCAGACAGACATGCACCCTCCATGAACACTTAAAACATTACTAAAGTTCTCCAATAACAACCCTGGAAGAACCTTTTGAAGACTTTCGCTTTTAAGTGTTTCCTATTACATGTGGTTGTTCTATACAGCATGTCAGGGGATCACTCAGTCCTTCAGCATCCCCCAGTGCTCCACTCTCCCCCCTCAACCCACAATGGGAGTGGTTACCAGAGAGCCCAGAAGAAAGCAATCATTGACAGAGGTGCACTGATACATCAATCTGATATCGGATTGGTACTGAAACAAAGAAAATTGTCTATATTGGCCCAAT
>NW_017729031.1:105778996-105790069 GCF_001723915.1 Gavialis gangeticus
CAAGGAGACAGGGATCAGGTGCTGGATGAAGATGGGATACTGAGACAGGAAACCACAGATAAAAATAGGATGTGGGGGAAGACTGAGACAGTAAATGCAGCGCAGAACAGAGCATAGCCAGCAACATGGAGAACTGCCTCCAGCTGGTGAGTCGGAAGGGGAGGGGGCAAGGAAGGGACATGGGGGGGGGCAGATTAACACCCCCTGTGGTGAGGGAGGGGGCAGGCGCTGCCCAGAAACAGGGAGTGAGGGTGCGGGACCGAGGCGCAGCTCGTGGGACAGCTCCCACTGCTGGGGCATGTGCCCCCAGATCTGCATGGCATGGGGCAGGCTGCAGCTTCAGGGTGGAGCTGGAGCTGTGCAGGGCTTTTATTACCCCTGCTGTCATCCTGCATCATCCTGCATCGTGCCCCCCCATCCCAGCTGGGCAAGTGGCAGCAGGGTATAGCCCCCACTCCCAGCACTGCTGCATCATCCGGGGGCCTGCGCCCCCGGCAAAGAACTGGGGGAAGCAATGGGAGAGCTGATGGAAAGACTGGGGAGCTGGGAACTCCTACCAGGAACTGGGGGAATGTTCAGGGACCTGAACATTCCCCCCAGCACTGGGGTTAGAAGGGACCTCAGGGACAGACAGTTGTCACTGGCCAGCTACAGATGTCAATATCAGAGAAGTCCTCTCATCCCCCCCGCCCTCCTTTCTCTGCAAGCCCACCTCCAAAACCACTCTGAAACATCTGCATCGTTTTGGAAAATTTCCGAAACATTTCAGATGGCCCGTTTCATTTCAGAGCTGTTTCAGAGCCCCATGTTTCATTTCGGATTCCGTGTTTCGACTGTAAAAACATCCAAATTCAAAACAAAACGAAACAGCTGCCAAACTTTCGCACAGCCCTAGTTGGCAACCTACAACCCTAGGGACGAATCTGAGCCATGGAGCCAATGGATCCAGCCTGGAGACCTGAGGCTTCAATGGCATTTGGTGGTGAGCATCCATCCCCACTGCTCACTTCTCTGCATCTGATCTAGTAGTTTAGCTACTGAACTGGGAATCAGGAGACCTGAGCCCAGACCTAGAGCTAGTCACTTCAGGTGTCTATAGACATGCTGGGAGGCTGCTCCAATGCACTGTAATTATAGTATGCCAGATCAGACCGGATTAATCAAGTCTGCTGAAGCATGCTTATTAACATAATCAAGGAGCTTCTGCATCTCACATATCAGCAACCCCATGCTTCAAAATGGCATCAGGGGCACTTTAACTAAAGTTTGTTGAACAAAATTTAGTTAATGCACCCCCACCGCCATTCTGAAGCACAGGGACACGGATATAGAAGACACTGCAGGTGCTTTAATTAAAACAGCTCTCAGTGTCACTCTAATTAAAAGTGCCCTCCCTGCACCTGCCTGAAGCACATGTAAAAACACCCTTCATCTTACTATGACTCTCCTCTGGATCTGTCCATATAGTTTATAAACAGTTTGTTTAAGGTGTCTTTTCTTACAATCTTGTTGGGGTCTAAATGCAGTATCATAATGCAAATGAAGAAATGACTTGCTAAGCAATATTTTTTTTAAACATATGTGGAACAATATAATAGAAAATATCTTGGGACATGTACCCTCTCTTTCACAACTGAAAGAGTAACTTAAAACAATTGCTAAGGAGGAAAAGTAGTTATTTTTAGTCATTCTGCTTACTGGCTCCAGTCTGAGGGAGGCTCCCATTTCCTCTCCTCTTATAGCAGCAACTCCTAGTAGAGGCAGTTAGCCTGGCTCTTTTCCTCAGTTGTTTTTACAAGCATCTAGGCCTGTCCCGACCACAATGGTCTCTCTGCACTGAAGTTAGCTTCAACAAATACCTTGATTATCGCTTCAAACTTCACACACATACACCATAGCAAGCTTGCTAATACTCTAATTTTTAAGCTATCTAACCATTCAGGGGCTACAGTTTGAAGCTTGAATGCTGCCAATAATCTCACTTGTAAGTATGCAAGGGAACACAGCTCCTTGGTGCTGCTAACAATCATTCTGTGCTGTTCAAGCATTAGTCTGTAGTGTGGTTGCTCTAACTTCTGAGCTAACTCAATCTATCAAAGCTTCAGTTAACACTGCAGTGAAGACAATCAATAATGGGCATCTGTGAACAGCAGCATGGAAACAATCATTTACCATATTATTTGCCAGCTCCTGGCCAACTACAAGCAAATATCCTGTGGATCAGTGCTGGTCTATGAAACACAATTTAAGAACTGCTGTACTGAAGAAGCATTAATAGATGAAAGGCATCACAGAATAATTTCATAGATTTCATACACACATGTGCTGGAAAGGACCCCGGAGGATCAGAGTCCAGCCCCCTGCCCCAGGGGCAGGAAGTCAGCAGGGATCATAGGATCCCAGCAAGATAAGCATCCAAATGTGCCCTGAAGATGTTCAAAGCAGGTGCTTGAACCACCTCCAGCGGCAGTCTATTCCAAACCTTGGGGCTCAGACCGTGAAGAAGTTTTTTCTTATGCCCAGCCTGAACTGAATTTTGTTTATTTGGAGATGAGAGAGATCCTGCACACTTTTCATAATGGATCTGAATGGATCCTTGTTTTAGGGGACAAGAAAAAAAAGAAGCCGATGCAGCAAACCCTTATTCCCTGAACAACAAGCTCTGTTCTGGGAGTCTCTCCTTGTTCTTGCATGCAGGGAAAGTTTTTAGTTGAGGAGGATGTTTATATCCATAGTTATGTAGCTATCATGCAGAAAAAGCCTAAATGAATAGGTGAGCACAGTAGTCAGAGACAGTTCCAAACAGGACCAAACACTGTTCCTATCAGTTTTGTACAATACTGACCTTTAATGCTGTATAAACACTTAAGAAACAAAGTAGCTAAGTCCAAAATAGGTCTTTCATTAGAGATCCCCTGAGGAACAACAGCATAAGATCACGTCATTAAAGACTATAATGTATACATGCAAGCAGACTGTATTAAGGCTGCACAGATTATTTTAGTTTATGCACTTAGTTTTTGAATGCTTGACTCCCCGATCTAAACATTCTTTTAATATACCTTTTTGTCAGTAATTCTCACCTTACATGTTTTCAAGTTGGCAGGACCAAACAGGATGCACTCTAGAACAGGGGTGTCAAAGATGCATCCTTCAGGCCAGATCCAGCTTATCAAGTTCTACAATCCAGCTCATGGGTCTCAGACCAACCCCGCATGTGCAACAGGAGATTGGTCTGTGACACCTTCTCCAGACTGACCCTCAGGACCGGCTGTGGAGCCAGTCTGGATTGGGCCCTACAGACCAGCCCCACACACTAGAGCAAGCATGCAAGATAAGCTTTTCCTAGTTTTGACTCCTGATTCTGACTCTGGCTTCCAATCCTGGTAAGACTCTTGGTCTTCCTTGATTCCAGTTCTCTGCTCTTGATTCTGGCTCAACCTTCAGCTCTGGTTTTTGACCCTAGTGAACCTCGACCCTTTGGCTTCAGCTTCCGGCTTCAGCCTGTCCTGACTTTAGCTACAACTTCTGCATCCACTTCTGATGCCAGATCCCTCAGGACCCAGCTCCCTGGAAGCTGATCTAGACCACAGCGTCTAACCACTAAGCCAGATGGTCCATGCCCCAATGCATAACAATACCCTGGTTTTGGTTCTCTCACCAAATAAAGCAGAAAGAAACGGGAATGTTAAAAGTTACCAAGAACGTATTTTTCTCCTGAAAGCCAATTACTGATTTCTGCATCAAGTTTCTGCTCGTTTCATCTTTATAGCAGCTTCTGCTAGTTTTGTCCAGTACTTGAAGTTCCCCTAAATGCAGTCTGTCAGGAGACAAGGTTCTCTGGGTAAATCTGATACATTTTATTAGACCAACCAAAATAGTTGGAAAAAATGTTCTTAGCAAGCTTTCAGGTTTAAAAATCCTTCATCAGGATAAAGAAGCATCTGCAGTTAGTGTGTACTCTTCCTGGATGGAATGAGTAGTAAAGAAGCTAAAGGCTAATATGCATGCAAGAAAGCCAGTCAGTGAAGGTGTAAATTGAGGAATCAGTGGGTGAGAGAGAGGCTGCAGTGGGGGAGGAGAAAGAAGAGGGATGAATATAGCAGACAGATAGTGGAGAGGTATCTGGGGAGTCAGATGTCAGGCAGGTTATAATGTGTCATAAATCCGACGTGTGTATTTAGTCCATGATTTTTGTATCCAGGAGGTTGACAAAGTGAAGTTCATAGGCTCATCTGTGGAAAGTGTTCGTAAATTTCCTTTGAGGATTAGAACTGAGAGACTGCAGAGAGAGTGGTTTTCTTGTGAGAAGTGTGCCCCCACCAGTAATTGGATATTCTTGTCTTTAACAGATTTTCAGTGCACATTCATTCTGGTATGCAATTGATGTTGGGTCTCTCCTGCGTATTTTATAAAACTCATTATAACCCCTCCCTCTATCTGTGTGCCCAACACTAACAAATGTAACATTTGTGGAATATTCTAGCAGAAAACCCATCAATAAGCTACACCCTAGAAAAATATGTAATTTTTATTGTAAATACATCTATTGTGCATAAAATGTATAATGGACTCAGGGACTCTGTTACACATGCAATGCAGGGAAATGGTAGAAGTCTAATGCAGTATCAGATTGGGTATTAAAAGCAACTTCAGCATCTTAAACACTATATATCACATAGTGAATAGAATTAAGATGCTTCTTCATCCAATGCACTCGCTTAGTTTCCTAGTTTCTATTACCCTAGTCCAAAAACCACAGCAAGATGTGGTTGTTCCTAAAATACATGTGAGGTGTTACTTGTCCATGTAAATGCAGCAAGAAAGAGAGAAAAGGCTTACACATTCAAATAAATTGATACTTTGAGGGTATCTATATAAACACTTCATAACAGGACTACTTTTATTCTTTTCCATCTAACTGTGATAAAAATATTGGTTTCACACAAGTGATCAGTGTCTATTTTGAACTGACATTTGAATATTCTGGAGGTTTACTGCTTTAACTTAAAGAGATACCAGGCACATCTACATGTGTGCTTTACTGCAGGGTTGACTAATTAGCTCCACAGTAGTGTCACAATCTACACATGCGGGGGCTGTTAGGATGCAGTAAATTAATCAGCTCCACTCTAAGACAGTACTGCCTAACATAAATACTATTTTATGGTAGAGTACTCATGTGCACTCAAATGCACGTCTAGACTGTGACTAGGGCTGACTGGGGCATGAGGGTGCTACAGTGCAGGACCTGCCTGCTGGCTAGCCCTTCACTGTAGCACCCTTGTGCCCCAGCCAGCACTTCTGCCACCCAACACTGTCATCCAGACACAAGCATGGGCGAACCAGGCAGCCGCCCAGGGCCCAGACAGAAAGGGGGTCCGAAAAAGGAAAAAAAAAAATTACAGTTGCAAAAAACAGTTTTGATATCCGAGACTGACAATGTTAACAATTGAGAACAAACTATTTAAAGACGCTGATACCACAAATGTGACAAAAACTTTTTAAAGAAAAAAACATCACAGAGTGGAGATGATTTGAACATTTGATTTTACATTACTCCAATTCAAAGTCTATTAAAATTTATAAATATAGTAATTTTTTTTCCATTGTCTGACTATTATTATCATTATCTCTGGCAAAGAGAAGCCTGATACTAGAAGTTTGCCTGGGGCTGCTAGGAGTCTAGGTACAGCACTACTATCATCCCGAGCCTGGGGTTGACCCCCTGGAACCCCTGCTCTGGGTCAGCTGCCCCCAGGTACAGCATCTTCACGTGCACCCAGGAGTGCCCCATTAGCTGTGGTCCCAGGTGCACATGAAAATGCTGTGCCTAGGAGCAGCCGACTCCAGCACAAATGTGCCAGAGTTTATTCAGGCTCAATAATATCACATGTAGATGCACCCATTGTGCTGCAATTTAGTATGGATGCTACAATTTTTTTCATCAGATTATTTCTATACTGCCTCACTATATCACTGATATCTCACAAGGAGAAATAAGAATGAAAGTGTATAGCGGAGAAGTGGCACACTGAAAAATGATTAATCTTTTCAAGAAGATGCTTCCTATACAAATAAAGCTGATTAGTTATTTACGCCAAGTTTTTTATACATATAAAAGAAAATCATTCTGGGAATGCTGCGTTTCAAGCGCAGATTCTGCATTAACACATTAAAATAATCAAAAGCATCAAAAATAAAACTGTGGTATATTTTTGATGTTTCCCAATTTAGACTTTAAATATACTGAAGCACTAAGGAACACAATAATAAAAGCAAGGACGCAGACGCTAAAAGAACTAATTAAACTGAGAAAAAAGGACATTCTCTGTGTTTATCGTTTAAAAAAATTGGACCTTGAAATAACATGAGACCATTTGGGCATAAAATGAGTACTTGCTGCCAAAAGCTGATGAGCTACTTCTATTGTAATTTCTCTACAGAAGCTCCACAGCAGTTACTAGTGTGTGTACTCTCTCTCCCCCCTTTCTCTTTCTCTGCAGGATACCATAAAAAAGGGAAACTAATAGTTTACCAGTCAGCTTGGCAATGTTATTAACTACAATTAAACCAGGTCATCACTAACAGGAGCAACAAAGAATTACAATAAGCAAAACTTTAACAGCAGGTGGCTGATCTTGCTGTTCCATTCTAGGATCAGTGTTATTTAAAAGTTTAAGAAAAAAAACTTAGCAAATTTGCAAATGACAGAGTTATCTAATAAGGCTAGCAAAAAAATCTGAAAAACTTCACAAGAATTTAAAAGGCCATATTTGCTCTACTTGCTGAATAGCTCGAAGATTGGGAGACTTGTTGCTGTCCCAAGAGATCAAGTGGCATACCTGGCTCTCCAGAAGTTAAAAAAAAAGGGGGGGCTTTTTAACTCAATATACCTTTACTATTATACTGTGTCAACCATGCTTGGAAAAATATTTTGCTTGATAAGAAATAAATCAAATTCAGTAGTCAAAATAAGGCAGGCCAGAGAGCTACAGAGGCACTAGCAATGAAGCATCTCAGTTACCCATTCTTGCCACTGCATTACTGTTTGGGCACAATGCACATAATAAACCCAATTGCTACATTACAACATAGAAGTAGATTTGATTTGTGCACAGAAAGATGAGGTCATCAGATCACATTGCCAATGCCAGATAGTTGAAAATGATTGAAGTACAGCATTCTCTAAAGCAGTGGTTCTCAACCTTTTTTGTACCAGGACCCATTTGTAAACATCAATGGCCAGTCCAGACCCAGCGCCCCTCACTCCCAATCAATTGCCTTCAGGCCCCACAGCCCCCCAGTATGTAGGGCAGGGAGGTGTGAGTCAAGGAGGAGGGGTGTTGGGCATGGGGGGCCCCCATGCAGCCCCTTGTAGGCTGGAACTCTGCCAGACTGCAAGGGAAAAGACACATTTTCCATGTTTTTCCTCCTTTAAAGGAGAATCCATTTTTAAAGTTTGTTCACAAACCTTTCATACATTCCTGCTACCCACTTTTGGGTCATAACCCATGGGTTGAGAAATGCTGATATAAAACATACTTACATGATGTGTGACTACAGTTCTAGTTGCCTCCACACTCCAGTGTCCTCAGCCCACAAAATTTACAATTCAGACAGGATAACTGCCCTTTTTTTTTTTTTTTTTTTTTTAACCCTGAAACACTAACACATGTACAGCACAATCAGAAAAATAAATTCATATGCACATATCCTATTTATGTGATCCCAAGTGGAAGTTTTATCCCCAGCACACAGTTAACATGAGGTAAAACAGCCCCTTGTCTTGGAATCTAGCACAAGATGGTTGGGGAGAAACAGGGACAGGCAGCTACTACAGCTCCATGCTGGCCCTGAGCCAAGATCAGGGCTGGAGCTGCAGATCCTGTTTGCCCCTGTGTTGCCTCTGCTCCACCCCACCCCCCACCTACAACCCCATCTCCAGACTCAGGTCTTTCCCCATCCCGCCACTTGCCCTTGTTTAGGAGCCGGTAAGCTCCAGCCCAGGGCATGGAGCATGGCCCCAGTCCAAACCAGCCCAAAGTAGCAACTCTGCCCTGGCCCTGGTGGGGGCATGCCCCAGGCCCCGTGCTGAAGTGGAGCCTACCAGCACCCAAGCAAGGGTAAGCAGGGGTGGGGGGAGCAGGCAAAGAGCAGACAGCAAGGCGGGGCAGGCAGCAGGAGTTAAGCCACTTGACCCCTGCACCTGCCCTTCCCTATTGCTTCCCCCTTTTTCCTCCACCCTACAGCCTGTTCCCTTACTGCTTCCCCCCCTCCTACAGTAGTTTGGGGGGGATGAATTTAAGATGACCCTCCAATCATTAGATTCAATACACAGAACACTATAAAAAAAATTAAATTTTTCCCATGTCTAGAATCTGATATTGGAGTCATCTTAAATTCAGGGTAGTCTTGGATTCAGGTAAATACAGCAATACCAAGCAAGGAAATACCTCTGGTCAACAGTGACTGTACTGCTGCTATTACTTACAGCCACTTAAGTCACTACCTGTGATGACAGTGGTGCCCAGAAGTGAACTAGTTGTTAGCTCTCTTATTCTGCAGCTTGCTCCAATTCTGAATAACACATTATCAAGTTTTCAGGGGGATGCAGCCTCACATACTGCCCTAAGCTTCCATAAATTCACTCACGTTTCATAGTTTCAGGCTAATAACAAAAGACAAGGGTAAAGAGGAACAATACTGGAAAAGTCAGTATTTGACAGTAACTAGAATTTTTGAAGACAATAACATAGATGAAAACATGGAATAATCTGCACCAAAACTAAGTAAATAAAGAAGACAAATTAAATTCAGTGATGAAAAAAATCAAAATAATCCACACTGGAAAGAATAAAGGTACTCAAAGATATTGTGGACTCTTAAATTAACTGAATTAGCCAAGTTACTCAGAAATCTGATAGCAGCATTGCTGTGGAAAGTTCAATGCAAACCCCTACTTAATGTGTACTGAGGGTAAAAAAAAAAGCAAAACATTAAGAGGTTTAATGGATGGAGTAAAAGATACTAAAAAAAATTATGCTGAAAAATAAATATATGGTTTGTCACTACCTGAAACGCTATATTGACCATCCTGTCTGATAAAATATCTGAAAGAGAAAGAAGGGGGCACATGTGGTCACTGAAAATTAGTGGCATGAAAAGATCTCTACATGAGGAATCAAAAAAACAGCTGGAACTGGAGATGGAGAAGACACAAATAAGAAACATGAGTAGTAGAAGGCAACCATCGATCTTTCTGGAGGTCACCAGGGCCGTCGATGAATATGCTTAAGCAGGCATACGGAAGAGCTGAGGTTGCCAAAACCTTCCACTTCCCCCGCCACTTAAACCACTGAGCCAGAATCCAAAGGCCACACTGAGTCCAGACGTCTCAGCGGCTGTAGTTATACACGCATCCAGAAGTCAAACTTGGGTCTCCCATGTGGCAGAAAAGGATTCTACCACTGAACCACAACTGCGAATTAAGAAACATAAAATAAACTATAAATTATTGAAAGGAATACAAACTGTAAGACACTTAAATCTAGGGTATAGTCAGTGTACACTTAAAATGTGTCAAAAGAATGTGGTTTCTGAAGTGCTTTTAAGATGCATGGTAATAGGAGCAGACAGACGTACAGTCCTCTTCCACTGAAACCTCTAATTTTTTTTTTTAATTATTATTTTTTTAAGAGACTAGATGTAGGGGTAGGCAATATTTTTGGCCAGAGTGCAGAAAAAAACAATGTCTACCTTGGAAGGTGCCAGAGCCCGGAGCAGCTGTTTGCAGCCTCCCGGCAGCAGCCAGCCCATGGAGCCTGGTCTGCGTGCAGCAGGGCTTGCCGCCTCCCAGTCGCCTGCTGGGAGCAGCCTGGGCTCTATGGCTGGCAGCAGCTGCTTAGAGTCCGGGCTGCCAGTGGTGTGCCAAGCAAAATGGTCTTGCATGCCATGCTTGGCACATGTGCCGGTGGTTGCTGACCCCTGGTACAGGAACAACACTGCTTAACCACTAAATAACTGGAGACCACGAATCCCCACAGCCTTTTCAGCCATGATTCAAATTTGTTCCTCAGGTTTCCAAAACTTTTTTGGCCTTTGCGCTTCTGGGAATGTAGAGCATGTCAGGAAGACTGGTCAGATTCAGTTTGATTTCATTCCAGAAGCAGAAAAGAATGGATATCTTTCACCTTTTGACCTTGTAGGCAGCATTGAGTAAGCAGTGCTGTCAAGTGCTGGCACTACCAGCATCAAGGCAGAGTCCTCTAGCACCTGACCATGCCTGCTACTGTGTTTGAGCATCTTCACCAGCTGCTTTGACAAAGCATGATGTCTCAGAGTTCAATGGGCTCTGACATGGGAAAGGTACTTCCTAGAACCGTGTGCTGAGCTGGGTGCAATAATAAAATGCCAGAGGAAGAAATAAAAAAAAATGTCCAAAAAGACAACCTTCTGTGAGTTCTGCAGACTATCTACTGCTGCTTCTAAATCACAAAGACAAATGAAGACAAATAGTTGATTGCACTGAGGATATAAGATGAGTGGCATCAGAACTTCAGGATAAGCAGGATGACAAAAGGCAGTCAGAACTGATCACCTGAGCACCTATTAGAGCGCTGCTGAATGTGAATCAGTAGGTGGCAGCAATCATTTGAAGATTAGCAATCAATAATAGCCTCCTTTGACTCTCCAAACCACGAGAAGACATCATTAGATGTGTCCATGTGCAGTTTCTGAAACGCACCAGGGACAATGATGGCACATTCTCATCCTTTGCCCTGACCATCACAGCTTGGAGCACACAAACAGCCAGGGATACCTGCAGCAGGGCACTGTGGACCACTGGGAAGAAATTCACACATATGATTACTGGATGGTCAGAGAAGCTCCACAATGCCTCCAGGAACTCAAACACTTGTCCCCTTGATGATGTGGGGTTTTGAAGTGGATGATATGAGGTTTTTGAGGAGAGCCTTTATGTCATAGCACTTGTAAGACCTCACAACTGCTCAGAACGCCCTAAGTTACCACCATACTCCACCTCAGAGAGTTGTGAGTGGGGAGGTGGGG
>NW_017729031.1:105790124-105793786 GCF_001723915.1 Gavialis gangeticus
GGGGGGGGGGGGGGGGGGGGGGGGGGAGATCTCCTTCCCCACTACTATAACCCACTGTTCTACCTTCCCGCTGTGGTAAGATTGAATCCTGTGATAGCACTATTCCTCAGATGCCCAACTGTGTGTTTTATGTGCTGAATAAGATGGTACTGCATGCTTCCAGCAGTACTGTTCGGTTGTTGTGGGAAGGGAAACTGGTTGCAAAGAGAAAGAAAACATTTGCTCTTCACTGTCTTTATGTGGTCCCTCTCATTTTCAGGAGGTGACATGTTTTTTCCCTCCTCAGGTACCCAATCAGAAAACAGTTGCCTCTGTCTTTACTTACAAGCAAACTTTACTGGAGCTGGGCAGGGGTGGGACAGGGCAAACAGGGGGAAGGTGTTGCATGGGGTACTGTAGGAAACTGCCACCCTACCCACCACTCCCTTCCCAAATGTCTGTACAAGCAATGGGGGAGGAGCAAAAGGAGATGCACATCAGTTCCTTCAACTGCCAATCAGTAGCATACAGTGAGTCTCCTGCACCCAGGGCCCAATGCTTGCATTTGCACCCACCCCTGCCCGCTCCCCATCTGGGGCCAATCAAAACTCAAAGTGCCGCTGGGGACCAAGTTCCCCATGGAGGGCCCAGCCAGTGCCCCCTGCCAGGCCAGTTCCCTGGGGGCATGGCCCCCGTCAATATGCCACTGCTGCCAAAAGGCCCTCATTGGAATAGGGAATCCAATGACAGCTGAGAGTAGGCTGTCTGGATGTCACTTTATTAGGTCTCCAGTTTCAGAGAACAGTTATTCATCAAGTCAAGAGTGCTTGGTCATGTGGGAATTCTCTCTAGTTGACTCTAGTCTGGAAAATGAGACAATGCAAAACAGACGGGCACTTGATCCTTACCTTTCTCTATGTTGCTGGACTTGTCTGGTCCCAACTGCTGATGTATCCCCTGCTGTGACGGACTGAAACTGCAGCAGGGACCCTTCCTTCTTCTCAACAACACTGTCATCAAGTAACTCTGGGTAAGCCTCTGATCAGTGACAAAGCAGTGTTCTATAGAATCATCCCATGTGAGGCCGTACAATAGTTCTTCAAAGATAAAATACATGTTGTCCACCAGGTGCAATGCAACCTGTTTGACAACCCAGGTCCTCTCGTACTGGGACTTAAAGACCTTGGCCTTCACCCAGTACTGATGCCAGTAATGGCTATGACTGATCTGCCACCTCCACTCTGATCTGTTCATACCTAGCTACATTCCTATGGCTTTTGGCAAAGGGACTGTTGAGTGCTCCCTCTGCTTAGTTGGAGAGGTGATCAAGGACCTCCAGGAGTGTTTCATGAAACAATGTTCATTTGGACACGAGAGTATACACTGCTCTCAAGCAGTCCTGTGCAGGAGCACAGAAAATAAGAATGATGAGAGATAAAGAAAATATGACCCAAGTACAGATTGAAAGAATTATGTTCATTTAGAAAAGGAAAGATAAAAAGGGACTTAACAGATTTCCAATATGTTAAAAGACAGTATGAAAAGGACAGAGATCCACGTCCACTGAGGGCAAGACAAGTTGTAATTGGCTTAATTTGTAGCAAAGATTTAAGACAGATATTAAAAAAACTTTCTAATTATAAAAATAGCTAAGCACATGAATAAGCTAGATAGGGAGGCTGCGAAACCCCCTTCCAGGAAGGTTTTTAAGAACAGGTTGTTAAGCAAACATCTTTCAGAGGTTGTCTAGCTTTACTTATCCCCCAGATCAGATGACTAGCACAGGTGACCTCTTCAGGTGCATTCCTGCTCTACATTTCTCTAAATTCCTGTGTTCCAAATGCAAACAGACCAATGTATTCAAAAATATTTTGTTTGATTATTTTAACAAACGAAGTAGTTGCTATTTCTTTTCGCAGAATTTTTAAACTAAACCAACGTGAGAAATGTAAAAAGCAAGCTATTTCATGAAAGCCATAAAACACTTACTGGCAGATGTAGGCCCTACTCATATTCCTACCAGCATCCAAAAGGATTACTGTTGGTTTCAGTCAAGGCAAAACATTTTGTTCTCAACAGGATTTACACTATCATTCATACAAGGTTCTGTCAGCACTGGCTAAGGAAACTGCATTAGCACCTTTCTGGCAAGACCCATCAACTTTAAATGTAGCCAATTCTAAATTCAAACTAGCTCCAGTGATACTACCTTTCCCTATAAAGAAAGGGCATAAAAATTAGTAGAACACAGTCATATATTTACATTTTAATGTGTTCTTTCATCTCCGTGTGAAAGCCAAGAAGGGTAATAGATAACTTACACATCATGGAAAACAGTGATACTGCCTGCACAGGGTTCTGACAAATGCAGAGAAACTTAAGATTCTAGAACAATATTTTTAACTGAAATGCTACTAAATAGGAAAAAGTAGACAAGAGATAAGCCAATGATATCCCTTCAAACAATATTTTCTAGAAAAGTATTAACACAGGACCAAACTCCGCTTCATAAGACATACAAAAGTATGCATACATGTGCATGCCCAACGTAAAAATAACTCCAGTGAAAGAATACTCAGCTAAGATCCCTTATCTATTTGTAATGGGTGAAGAAATAAGTTTTGCCCACCATCATCAGAGTAGAACAGGCAGACAGTTCAGGATTCCCCGTCCCCTCCTCTGTCCCCCACCATTACTTGTAGGTTTCTAGAGACCTCTGCCTTTCCAACAGAAGCATCCTTTTCATGCCAGCTTAAGGCTTCTCTGCTCTATGTTTTAGCAACTTGATTATAGAAGCCTTGGCTGCCTCATGTGAGCAGAAAGCTCCATTAAAGATGGTGTAGGTTCATTCAAAAGAGTAACCTAAAAGTCAACGAAGGACTCATCTGATGTAAGGACAAGGCTTATGCACTTACACAGTACACCAACTCTGCCCCACAGACAGAGTCTACCTTTTTAAATAGGTGTCTTTTGTTTAACAAGCATGATTTGGATTTTCTGATTATTGCTGAAATGCACAATGGGCACCAAGTATAGCTCTGGCAAAGCAACAGGCATTTGGAGAAAAGACAGGATCAAGGAAACACTTTATATAACAGAATCAGAAATCTATGTAAAAGGAGACCACTCCGAATCACAAGTCAGAAACACCAATAACAGAACTGAAATGAATGGCCAAAGAAATCCTTGGCCACCTCTCAAAAGTCCACCTTTGCTCCTTCTTTACAGCCCTCCTTCACTCCTTGAAATGACTCTTTCCATTTACATGTGGAGTTATATACAAGCCATTGGGTCTACCTGTTATTTAGCTCAAACTGTGTCAGTTTCTTTCCCAGCCTAAGGAAAAGCACTTAATGCCCAAAAGGTCTTTCACAACTACTACACACTGGTCCTATGAAAGATAGTACACACAAAAAAATCCTTGCCTTTCACACTTGTAATAATGCTTCTTGAGACATTCAGGAAACTTTATCCTGTTCTGTCAAACAAGTTAAAATGGCCTCAAATGATTCATTTTTAATTAAAGCAAGTAATATAATTGTCTTTAACCAGATTTCAAACTCCAGCCACTACAAAAGTAGTCTAATTTCATAAGTTGAATAGATGAAGAACAGAATATGCAGATACAGCCCAAAGGATAACTTCAAGTGCTCTATAAAGGCACTAGTTGGGGGGGGGGGGGG
>NW_017729031.1:105793882-105797097 GCF_001723915.1 Gavialis gangeticus
GGGGGGGGGGGGGGGGGTCAGTATTTATTTCTGGATTTTTCTTAATTGGGTTTTTACATTAGAGATGGGAATCTCCATGGCTAGAGTCTACAAAGTGAGGGAGAAATAGGTTTTGGATTATATATCCCAGATACCCAGAAAGTAAAACATGATTATATTAGAGGAGAAATTACATTTATTCAAATTGTTAAATAAATGTTAACACAATCGTTCAAAGATTCAACAAATATTCCTCTTCAATTAGGGTCCCCAGCTATACGAGTCACTGAGGAGGTCTCCCAACATAAGAAAAAATACACATGCTGGATACCGCTAAAGAAAGATGTTACATGAGGAGAATTTTAAGCTTTCTTCTTACAAAAGAAGGAAGCATAATGTGGCACAAATTCAAATTTCTGGCGTTCATACATCACCTTTAAAGGCCCTGCCAACCTTTTATCTTGACCATTTTCCACACAGTAACACTGCTCTTTAGGTGGGGAGATGCACAACTTTCAGAAGAGAATACCCAAACACTTATTTTTACAATCTGAAAAGAATTTGCTGAGGAAAGTGGTAAATTTTCCCAGGCAGCCTATAGGAAGAATTTGAGTCTCAAGCTGGTTCCTTAGTAGGTTTTCAAATGCTCAGTGTAAAGAAAATCCCTATTCACCATATTTCCTGCATTCTGTACAGATTGTAAATGAATCCTTTATTTTTAATGACACTATAATATTTTCCTTTATACTCCCCATGCATCCTTTGCTTTTTGACTAAAGATGCCTATGTATTTTTTCTGCATTAGTCCTGTTGACTTAAAATCATACATTCAAGTTTCCCCTCCAGAGTGCATTACTTCATGCTTATTGATACTGAATTTACCCTGCCATTGAGTTATCCTTTCCTAAGCGAGATGCAGAAGCATGTTAATTGAGGAGTTCAAATCTGCACAGGGTTAAAATGTTGCACCTATACGTGAATTACTGTTTTACTTCAGAGGATAAAAGGGTTCGTTCATGTATATGAACAGGCAGAATTTCACCTTAGAGTGGTTTCCCATGTATCAGTATTTTTCCTTAATATTCACAGTTAAACTTACAATCAAACTTTCAAATAATTACTTTAGCTCAGTCTCAAAAACATCAGCAACCATCAACTGTGAGTAAAACGTTTAAAGCCCAGGTTGGATGCATATTTTTAATAAATTCATAATGTAAAAACAAATCCCTAGCCATACATATCACAAGATGATCAAAAATGCTGGCTTTGCTACTGTTTCTTTATCAGACATACCCAAGTTAGAAATAGCAAGAATGTTCTTAACGGGTGGAAACGGAGGTCAATTAGCAAAATGGACTGAGTAGGCTTATATACAGTACCTGCCCATTGCCTGCCTAGCTCAAATCAGTGCTCACTCCTTCAATAATCCTTCACGCCCATCAGCACAAAGAAATATCAACCTGCTGAAGTTTTACTAATTAAACAAAAGAAAATGCTACACTTCAACTTTCACATTTAAGGGACAAGTTTAGATAATGTGATATTCTAGGGTCATACATACATTTTCATACCAAAGCTTTTGACCTTCAAAGGTCCATTCTTCAAAGAAATCCTCTTAAATTACTACACAGACACTGTATATATCTTTCTATAATATGGATGCAGTCAAAGGTCATGCTAATGCAGGCAAATGATGCCTATTAATCAATTCAGTTCACTAGTTCCCTAAAGATCTTTTAAAAAAAGAGAAGTGAAATGAACGCGGACTATCCACAATGGAGAAACTGATAAAAATGTGGCTGATTCACAGAGTGACTGGCTTGAACACTGCAGGGAAAAAAAAGGCACTTAAAACTATTAAAACTACTCATGTGAAAAGTTGTGTGCAAACTATCCTAATCTTACTGATTGTTTTCACAAGAAAAATTATTGTTTGTGCTTGTGACTAAGATACATGGCTGACTAAAGAATCATGCTGAAAAGATCAGGTATTCTAAACTGGTTTTTGAATAGAAGGACAGATATTGCAGTGCCACAAGTCTTCCAAAGCTGCTGAAGAGCATACACAAGGGAGGAATATGCATTAGTACTTAATAAAAGCTGAATAACCCTTCAAAGAGCTCCTCCATTCTCAGCTGATACAATGACCAAAAGCCAACGGAGGCCAGAGCCATATCAACTACTCTTCCGAATATATAGAAAACTCTTCTTTCTATTCCTCTCCAACCTTAGCTTCAAAAAAAATGAAAAAGGATTCAACTGCTTGAAATAAAGAAAACGATGCTTCCAAATCATTAGATATTTCACTCACTATAGAAAAAAGTAAATCTTTCATGTTCCGTATTCACACACCTCGCAGCTTCCTCACCAGCCTTCTGTTTTATCACCCTGTGATCCCAGGTAACAATGGAAAATTTCCACTTCGGTTTCAAACACCCAGGAGAAAAGGCAGGGTGGACTAGCAGGCATCCCTAAAAATGCACCCGCCCTCGTAGATGTAATGCCTCTCAAATCACCCAGGCTGTTAAAATTAAAAATGGCTGTGCCCAAAGATCCCACCAGCAAGCACACACAGCTCTGCTGGCTATAGGAACACATCATAAGGAAAAAGAAAAAGAAAAAGCCTATGTCGCACATCACCAAGGGCGAGGCTTTCAGAATAAAAAGCCTGCATTTCCTCCCCCACCCCCCCATGACAAGAAAAAGCCATTCAGCCAACAACAGACAAGGTATAATACAGCCCAACTGAGGGGTGGGTCCAGGTAGACAATGAAGCCTGTTTTCTCTGCCAAGGGGGTCTGCAGCTGAGCATTTGAGGGTGTGGGAGCATGTGGTGCCGACAGGGGGATGCTGTAGCAGGGCCCCCTGCCTCACTGAACCCCTGGGGGATCCCACGCCCTTCCCCATCTCAAAATTTCTAGCTGCCCGCGCCCAGGGGCTACTTACCAGCCGCAGTGCCGAGCAGCGCCGTGGCACTGGAGAGCCAGAGCAGCAGCATGAGGCGCCGCAGTGAGGCCGGCATCCCGGGGGCAGAGGCAGGAGCCAGCGCAGGAAGACGAAAACGCGTATCGATGCAGCTGGCGAAGGGTCCCCTCCCCGTCTCCGGGTAGCGCTGGGGCGCTTCACGCGCCCGGCTGGCAGGGCAAATGGCAGCCACCAGGAGCCGCCTGCCTTACTGCTCCCACCCGCATGGCTGCGGCGCCGGCTTCTCCCGCAGCCCCGAGCCTCAGCCTGTC
>NW_017729031.1:105797448-105803102 GCF_001723915.1 Gavialis gangeticus
CAGCCGCGCGGGAGGGAGCGGGCGCGATGCAGCGGGTCGCGGGCAGCGCCAGGCCCGTGGCCCTGCCCCGCCTCCTCCGTCGGCGACTGCCCCCGCTCAGCCCTGCCGCATCGCCCAAAAAGCGGGGGAGGGAAACGGATCGGGGGGAGGGGGCCCCAGGCGTCGCCCCTCGCACGGAGCCACTCCAGGCCCGGCCCAGACACAAAGGGGAGCAGCGGGGAACTGCCTGTCTGAGCGCAACGGCCACGGGGCGCCGCCTGGCCCCACCCCTGGCCCGCCGGGTCTATTGCCGCGCCCTCCCGCGAACGCCACCAGATCATAGAGGTGGCCTCCAGGTGGGTAGAGAAGGGCCACGTCGAGTGGCACCGCCCCTTTCCCCTCCCCCTGCCTATGCCTGTGCGCAGGAATTTTGCGTGCGCCGCCCGCACCTCCATGTTGGGGACAATCGCGCGGTTGCCAGACCGCGGCCTGGGCGGGAGCTGCGTGGGAGGGCGCCTAGACAGCGGGCGGCTGCTCCCAGCAGCATCGCCCCCCGCGCCTTTAGAGAGCCTTATGGAAAAGTGCGGCTGCTTTTCCCAGCGGAGCTGCTGCCTGGAGCGGAATCTGATCATGATCGTGTCGGGCGATGGTCACACGTGCATTGTTACGACAGGAGGAGGGAGAGGGTGTAGGGAGCCCCCGCCAAACCGCCGCCGGAAAATCCCCTCCTGCGGCGGGGAGAAGGGAAAAGCCAGGCCGGGTGTCTTCAGAAGCCAAGCCCCCAGGAAAAGGTGTTGCTTAAAATCTCCTGTTCCTCGCCCATCCTGCACGAGCAGAGATAGAGCAACACCCCTTGCTCGGCCCCTTGCGCTGGTGCTTCTCACCCAGGTGGTTGCAGCACCCTGGGGTGCCCAGAGATCCTTTCAGGGGTGCCATCATGCTGTGTCACCTTAGTGCTGGTGTACAGACGGGGTTTGCACAATCAACCCAGAAACTTCAAATAGGAACCCGTGGTATCACCACCACTGTGCCCTGCTGTGGGCTTCCTGAAATCTTTGCAACAGAAGAATTGCTCTCGCATTTTTCTGTAGTCACAAAACAGATGAAAGCTAAGCACTGGCATTTTCTGAGGGATGCCCCAAGTTGGTCCAGGGGTGCTTCAGGTCTAAAAAGTGTTGAGAACCACTGCCTTAAACACTGCCTCAGCTTTCAAACTTTAGTGCTGGCCTCCACTACCTTTGAAGACCTCCCCTTCTCCTTATCTGGCAACAGCAGTGTTTCTTGTCACATTCCCACTGCCAACGCTCATTTCTTAGTATTCTGTTTCTTAGTCCTGTTTCCCTTGAAGGGGAGTTCACAAGAGGAAGTTAAACTGTTCTCAGTGGTGGAGATGACAGAACAAGGAGCAACAGTCTCAAGTTGCAGTAAGAGAAGTTTAGGTTGGATATTAGGAAAAAAAATCTCACTAGGAGGGTAGTAAAACAGTGGAACAGGTTACCAAGAGAGGTGGTGGAGACTCCATCCTTGGAAGTCTTTTAAGACCTGACTAGACAAAGCTTTGGCTGGGATGATATCTAAGTGGGGCTGGTCCTGCTTTGAGCAGGGGGTTGGACTAGATGACCTCTGGAGGTCTTTGCAGCCCTCATTTTCTATGATTCTTCCTTGCTACTCCATCTCTGCATTAATGATCTTCCCCCCACAGTTCACTGCATTGGCACTGCTTTTTGGTCACTGTTAAAAATATTTCCATGATGCGTAGAAGTCAAGAGTATGATTTGAAAATAAAGAAGCCAAGGCAAACTTCTTTTGTTTTTTCCTATCTCTGCATATTCCTGTGTACTCTGGTTATAATTCTTTTTTTGTCTGTGGTGTAGTGCTGCCCTTTCAACTCCAAATTAACTAATCGTCACATTATTTCATAGTTTTCACCATTAATAGTAAAAAGAAACATTAAGTGTGCTATATACATTTATTTCACATTATATGTGCATTTAGAAATAATTAAATTAGATCATAGATATGAAGGAAATTCAGACAGATTCCAGTTTTCAGATGAAACCAGTGTACTCCCATATTTCTGGGACTAGCAACAGATCAGGCAGACAGGCAGCAGAAAAAAACCCCCACAAGAGTGTTCCACAGAAACCACCAGCCAAACCAGTGCCGCGCTAAAGATACAGATCATCTTATTGTGCATACCTGAAAAGAACAACAATTTCTGGTGCAATTTCTAGTAGAACTGGGATTGAAATGTAGAGGTCTAAGTTAAAATTAGACCTCTACATTAGACCTAAATTAAATTTGACAGGGAGTGGTACAAAAAGCCCCTTAAAAATATACAGTGCACGGGGGAGGCCTCCCTGTAATTGTTTTAACACCTGTCCAGTCTCAAGATTTATGTAACATACACTGAGGCCAAAATATGTGGAATTAAAAAATGGATTAAAGCCATTTTTGCCCTCCAGCCATTCCTATTTCATGTCCAAGGATGTTGGAAATGAGAAATATAGATCCCCAGCCCAATCTAATACCTTAAGTCTTACAAAAAAATTCTTATGCAAAAATGCTGCTTCTTTGCTGTACATACGAATTTAGAGTTGAATCCCCTGATTTTAGTGATAATAAGTTTGTAACTATTTCTTTTCACTCCTCATACCCCACAGAACCCAGCAGAGATAACACTGAATGGACTGGATCTGGCTCATACGTTAATCAACAGAGTGGTTATTAAGAGAAGTTGTGGCATCTCCACCACTAGAAGTTTTTAAGAGCAGGTCAAACCAGTGATTCTCAGCCAGTGGACCATGACACACCGGGTTGCCTTAAGTTCCTTTTAAAAGTGTTGCAGAGTGCCAGGCAGCGTCCATGCTGCTAAGCTTGCACACAATTCACGAGATATTCACCGACATTTCAAATAGGAATTCATAGTGTTAAAAATATTTTGATCCATTGTGGTCTGAATTCTTTGCAACAGAAAAAAACTGCTCTATTATTTTTCTGTAGTCAGAAAAACAAGTGAAAACTAAGAGCTACATTTTCTGAGGGGTATACTGAGTCCAGTGAGGGGTGTCTTGAATCTAAAAAAGTTGAGAACCATTGGTTTAGACAAATGTGGCTAATCTGCCTCAGAAAGGGATGATCCTGCCTTGCATGGGAAGTTGGACTAGATGACCTCCTGGGGTCCCTTATACCCATTTTTCTAGTTCTAAGCTCCAGTTGTTTCTTTGTTGGCAAGACACATGCCAACAACATAGGCTGATTTTCCTATTTCAAGCTTGCATGGCTGACAATTAGAAAAAAAAATTACAATTTTTACTTCTCAGCTGACCATATCCAATATTCTCTCTCACTTCCACACAAGCAAAACCTGAGATTGTCATCTTATTGTCACTTTTCAGAGTCATAACCACACATTAACCACAAAAGTGTCCTTCCTGTTATTTCAACTGCTAAGAAACAACCTAAAAAAGCAGTTTTATCTTCAAGAAAGGGGAAAAATATAAACTATTTTAAAGAGACAAAAATGCTATCTTCTTTAGTTTAGCAAAGGCACCTAACTACACAGCACAACTTTCACCCAACTATACCAACCTGTAAAACAGCAGATAGCTTCATTCTGTTCCCTAAAACAATTAACTCAGTTTTATGGTTTACATAGCACATTTTTTGCTTAGATAGTTAAAAAAAATAGATAATGTATATTGAAAAAGTAGGTCCTGAACCTGGTGCTATTCAAGTAAATCACAAAAATGTCATTGATTTTAAGGGTTGCAGGACTAAGCCACTGATTACTACACAGAGTTCTTACCCATAAGCAATTGTATAAACAATGTTTCTGGCCTGGAATGTTTATTTTTCCTGTGATTTTGTGTCTAATCTTCAGGAAAAAATAGAGGGGGTTTATTTTATTTAGTTTTGTTTTTTGGGTTTTTTTTAATAAAGAATAAATATTGTTTTATGCAATGAAAAGCATCAGTTTAACCAAACTGACAGGAGGCCTGGAACAGATGTTTAAGACAGGACTGCCCTGGTGAAAACAGGACATATGGTCACCCTATCCACAAACAGTTTTGCAGATGTGTAACAGTTTATGGACAAGCTTGATCTTTGTCCAATTTGCCCAATGTGTCTACATGAGGGAGCAGAGTGTTGCCTTACCAGCCTACACAGCTTACCTAGATCTCACAGCACAGGGGGTAAAACATTTACAGTTGCTGATCCCCCAGTTTCTGTGACTGGGGAGTGGGTAGACAAGTCCAGGGGCCAGCATGGAGTAAGCCTTGTTTCCACCACATGGACATGCTGACCAGTAGAAAGGGACCAGCTGTTCTGTTAGCAGCTCTCTCTCCAGGGGGGAAGGACAGGGAGGAAGAAGACCAGGGTCCACATAGAAATTATCAGAATCATAGTTCATTGTCTGCTATGTTTCTTGAGCAGCATAGCTTTGCAACTTCCCTTATTTTAATCAGATTTGAGGTTACAAACTTGCCTTAAGTTTTTACTGCATATTCTTCATAAAAAATATTTTCCATTCTTTGCCCCAGTGATAATTAATGAACGCACCCACTCTATTTCCTACATCAGCTGCAGCCCATGTTCATGCACAAGGAGATGGCAGGAGCGACTCAAAGGTTGACCGGGGAAGGGTATAGAGGTGAGGAGGCACAGTAGACTAGATATTAATTGTTGTAAGATCCCTCTGACCTCAAGCCAGAAATGTAAATTAGGGGTACCCTTGTGCCCTTTAATTTGTCCTTGGGTTGGGCAGCTTTGAATCAGGACCATAGCTGTGGCTGCCCTCTGCACTGTATGCATGCACAGATTGGACACTAAAAAAAAAAAAAGGTTGGTATAGATCCCTAAATCTACTGTCATCAAGCGATGCTGATGCATGCACACACAAATGTTTTGATATTAGAATAAGACAAGACCATAGATAAATTCAATTGGCTAAAGAAACCCTTAGTAGTACCAGCTACACCAAACAGGGAGGTTTTTAAAAAAAAGGAAGATTACCAGACATATGAGGGAAACATGATGCTCAAGTTTCCAAGACAGTATTATAAGCAATGGAATGCAAAAAGCAATGCAACATACATATAAAAATAAAAATGGAATATTTAAACATATAGTTTATTAAGAACACAATTTCCATTAACTTTCAAAAGGTTTCCAGATCAGTATATTGTTTTCCAACATTTTCCTTAGTGCTGAAATCATATTATAGTTGCCCTTCTTAAGAGTCTGGAGAACTCCTTTATAAAAGGGCTTTCATGATATTGACAAATCACTTTTAACTATGCAGCCACCCATCTGCTTGGTCAAAGTGTTCTTACAGTGTTGTCATAGATACTGTTGAAACAGGGAACAGCAAGGCCCAATGTTTATTGTATTCTTTTCCAATTTAAAAAATGTAGCCTTTAAAATTGGCTTGAATGCATAAACATATATTAAGCCAATAATAACCCAGATAAAAATCATCTTAAGACAAAGAGGGGAGAGGGATTTGACAGTGGGGGTCTATTACAGACCCCCCAACCAAGAGGAGGAGCTGGACAAGGAATTTTCAGGTCAGCTTGCAGAGGCACTAAAATCAAGGGATGTAGTGGTCATGGGCGATTTTAGTTACCCAGACATCTGCTGGGAGGAGCAGTCAGCCGGGACGGACCGCTCCA
>NW_017729031.1:105804197-105808235 GCF_001723915.1 Gavialis gangeticus
CTACTTCACAGTTAGGGCGGCTAGGAGCTGGAACCAACTTCCAAGGGAAGTGGTGCTGGCCCCTACCCTGGGGGTCTTTAAGAAGAGGCTGGATGCCTACCTGGCTGGACTCGTTTGAGTCCCATTTCTCTTTCTGGGGTTTTTTGTTGTTCTCCCGCCCTGGCGGGGGGTCGGGCTAGAAGATCTACTAGGTCCCTTCCGACCCTTAATCTATGAATCTATGAATCTATAAAATATAAGCAAGCACCATCTTCCTTTTCACCCTGGCAAAAGCTTTAGTAAATGATTGGTCTTCAATCATACCCTGAAGTCTCAATTTAGGCTGTATATGATTATTTTGGGCAGTGATTCTCAACCAGGGTGCCCTGAGATCCTTTCAAGGGTACCACTGGGTGCCATACAATGATACACTGTTAGGTGTACAAAGATGATTCACAAGATAAAGCCAGAGATTTTAAACAATGTTTAAACCATTTCCCTGTTGTGGTCTTTCCGAGCGATTTGCAACAAAATAATTTTTTTTTTTTCCTGGAGTCAAAAAGATTTAAAATGATGAGCCAGTATTTCTGAGGGGTGCCTTGAATCTAATGATGGGTGCCCTTGCATCTAAAATGGTTGAGAACTACTGCTTTAGGGGAAGTGATTTGTAGAGTTGAGCCCTCTACTGAAAATGTCCTAGGGTGTAAGACCTGTTGGCAAGATCAGCTCAGCAGATCATAACTACTGTAATTGTGCACTGAGAGAGAGGTGGCAAAGATTCAAATCTCATAAAGGTTTTATAGATCATTAGCATCTTGAACGGCAGCCAGAATGAGCTGAAAGGCACTAGGGTCTACAGTGTAAAGTACTCCTTACAGCCAACTGCTGAGCTAGCAGATGGAAGCTTCAGCTGAAGCAAAATGCAGTGTAGCCAGTAGTTTCATGCAGAGGTCATTTTGATTTTATTTATTTCATTTGTTTATGCAGGCTTTCTTATGGGACCCATCAGTATAATATCTAAGGCATTACACACATTAATAAAATGATCCTCACAGAATCCCTGTGAGATAGTTGACGGTCACAAAGGCTGGGACAGTCCATGTTTAAGAGAAATGGTCACAAGCATCATATTAAATACAAAGGGGAAAAAAGAATTATCTTGGACTTGGACTTGAAGAGCCAGAAGTAACTCTCAACTATGAATCTCAGTGAAGAGGGGTAGGCACATTTCCACAATAATAAGGACAGGCATCTCAGTTCACCATACTGTTTAGAGGCCTTCCTCAAATCAAGAAGCATAACATCCACTTTATCTGAATATAGCATCCACCTGTTCTTATTCTTCCTTATCTCCCCAAAACCCAACATCAGGAAATTAACACTGCACAAACCTGATCCAATGAGAGAAACACAAAGCAGTCATGTCATGGTCAAAATGATGGCGACACAACCCAAACTGCTATAGTGTTTCTCTAAGGACTCTGTAAACTGATTGAACAGACTGTAAACTGATTCCTTCAGACTAGAACTCTGAAGGAAACCTAAAGGATGGATAGGCAAATACTCTGCAGTCTTTTTGACAGGAAGAAGCCAAACCATTCAAAGCAAACCTCTCTTCTCTGATGTCAACAAAACCTCATGGTACTGGCATACTTGAGCAGGCTCTCTCTTCCAGAAATCTACCACCAAGTTTAAGGAAGTGATGGATTGATTGCAACTGAAGGAGTTAAATTCTCTGTTATTACAGTTAAATTATCTGTGCCAAAGGTTACTTTTGGCCCTTGGACTCAGAAATACTTCAGAAGAGTTGTTTTGTACTGATTTGATTTGGTTTGGCTTTGGGGGGAGATTATTTTTTTTGCCTTTGAAATGCACCAAGGTGCAAAAATTAATTAAAAAAATACATTTTGGAAGACACCAGAACGCAGAGTGCATTTTCAAAAAGAGATCTCTTGTGAGTATGAATTAATAAGTCTTTTCAAACGTGGACTCTTGCAATCTGTACCACATGGTACATACAATAAAAGCCTTGTGCAATTTTCAGCAAGCTGAACCTTAACTCTGCAACACGTTCCTAAATTTTGTGGCATTCTACTATAGCAAAGTTCGTGACAGCTTTGCTCTAATTTAAACAGTAGACTTGAGTACATTCAGCATAAAGCTGCATTGTACTTTCTTGGGTTTGTTTTTTTTTAATATTAAATACAACTTTGTGCTAACACCGTATTTTCAGTTTCCAATATGTCAAAGGTTTTTGCATTGACAGCAAGCAACTGTTTTAGAGAAATTATCAGAATTTACTGGAGGTATTAGTAGCTGCATAGGAGAAAAGAGAACTAGGACCCTTCAGTATCTAAGGAGGCAGAAGGGAAAGAAGGAACTATCCCAGGGGTCAGCAATGTTTTTGGGCAGAGTGCCAAAAACACCTACAACCTTGATTTGTAAGATGTTGGCATGCCAGGGGCCAATGGCAAGGGAGCCAATCCTTGCTGTGGCAGCACAGCTCCAGCCCCTTTCCTGTCATCCACCCCAAGGTGTGCATGCCAAACAAAATGCCTTCACTTACCACACAATGGCACCCATGCCAGGAGTTACCTACCCTTGGATTATTCGGTCTGAGGGAGTACACAGTTTAACCCTCAGAAACATTAGCCCTGCTTATGTATTTCATTATTGTTCTTTCATAAAAAAGAACCATTGCAAGGCAGACAAATCGGATAGCAGGCTTGAAGTTTTGGACTTAAAAAATGCAAACTTCAACAACCTTAGGTCACTAGGAGGGAATGTGCTGAGGGGCCAGGGACCAAATGCGAAAGGTGTGCATGAAGAGTGGTCGTTCCTAAAGGACACGATCCTTGAAGCACAAAGGAAGTCCATTCCCATGTGGAGAAAATGTAGCAAAAGGGCTGGGAATATACTCAGTGGAAGCTAGGGACAGCCCCCAAAGAGGACTATATAACTATGGCCCACACTTGTAGGGATCAGATTAGAAAAGCTAAGGCACTGACTTAACTAAAATGAGCAACAAGAATCAAGGACAACAAGAACTCTTTCTTTAGGTATGTAGGGAATTGGGGGAAAATGAATGGGAGTGTCGGACCATTGCTCAACAACTCAGGACACTCCGCTAGTCACTGCCACTCAGGAGAAAACTTAACTCCTGAACGACTGCTTTGCCTTGGTTTTCCACTGGGCCAAGGACCTTGCTGGGGTCACCTAACCCCAGTTGTCTTTCCTGCTTGGTACAGGGGGCTGGACCTGATGATCTTCCAAGGTCCCTTCCAGCCTTACAATCTATGAATCTATAATACCTCTGAGAAATATCTCCCATCATGTACTGAGTCTGGTAGGAAAGGCCTCTAAATTTTTCCATGGATCTCTTTGCTTAGGCATCATAATATTAAGTGGGAAATTTACTCTTGGGTATTTGTTGAAATATCACTTACCTGTTCATACAGTTCAGAGATGACCTAGTCAGAAGCAGACCTACAGTAGTATATCATTGGTTAACCTGAACCTCAGTTAACCAAATGACATGGTATTTTTGTTACTAGCTTGTAATTGCTGATACTACGTAACAAACTGTTTTCTTTGAGTTGTATTTAATACAGTACCACATTTAACTTCTTAAGATTGATAGATTGCTGTACCTTGTAACAGTTTCATAGTTTCATAGTTTGTAGGGTCGGAAGGGACCTGAGCAGATCATCAAGCCCGACCCCCTACCATGGCAGGAAAGAGTACTGGAGTCAAATGACCCCAGCAAAGTGATTGTCAAGCCTTGTCTTAAAGACCCCCAAGGGTAGGAGCCAGCACCACTTCTCTTGGAAATTGGTTCCAGATCCTAGCCGCCCTGACTGTGAAGTAGCGCCTCCTGATATCTAGCCTAAATCTACCCTCTGCCAGCTTGTGACCATTATTCCTGGTCACTCCTGGTAGTGCTCGGGGGAACAGGGACTTCCCCAATGCCTGCTGGTCCCCTCTGACTAGTTTGTAACAGGCCACTAGATCCCCCCTCAGCCTTCTCTTTTGGAGGCTGAACAGGTTCAGGTCCCGTCG
>NW_017729031.1:105809259-105809981 GCF_001723915.1 Gavialis gangeticus
ACTATGTTCACTGCTACCCCTGCATCTAAGGATTTGGTGACCTGGTCATAGAAGGCCACCAGGTTGGTGACAGGATCTGCCACTGATGAACCCGTGTTGGTTGCCCCTAAGCAATCCCTGCTGGCCCCTCATGGGCATGTGCCAGAATAATTCTCTCAAAAAGCTTACCCAGGATCGAGGTAAGACTAATTGGCCAATAGTTCCCCAGGTCCTCCTTCCTCCCCTTTTTGAAGATGGGAACCACATTGGCCCTCTTCCAGTCCTCTGGCACCATGCCAGAGCACCACGAGTGCTCATACAACCGTGCCAGGGCCCCGTAAGGCCTCAGCTAATTCCCTCAGCACTGTAGGGTGGAGATTGTCTGGACCAGCTGATTTAAATATATCCAGTTCCTCCAGTATTTCCTTGACTAGGTCCTCCCTGACCCTTGGCCTAGGTGCGCCTCCCCTGGCATATAAGGGGGGCCCAATGGGGGGCTGATTTGGTCCTTGGTCAGGAAAATGGAGGCAAAGAAGCAGTTAAATATGTTGGCTTTGTCGTCTGGTGTGATGATCAAATTTCCTAGCGTGTCCTGCAGGGGCCCCACGTTACCCAGTACCTTCTTTTTGCCCCCCTATGTATTTAAAAAAAGGAATTCTTGTTGTCCTTGATCCAGGTAACTAGTCCCAGTTCCATCTCCGCCTTGCCCTCCCTGACTGCCCCCCTGCAGCCCCAAGCAACCG
>NW_017729031.1:105810320-105814856 GCF_001723915.1 Gavialis gangeticus
ACCACCTGTGCACCTACCTCCTTCAGCACGCCCCCCAGAACGTGGTAGTCTGCCATCAGGTGATCAGGGCGTCTCCTGGCCACATCATTAGTTAGTACCCACATGGATTAGGACCATGGGGTAGTAATTGGTGGGCTGGATCACGGCCTGGATCATCCCCATCACATCTTGAATCTTTGCTCTGGGTAGGTAGTAGATCTCGCGTGTCGAGGGGCCCTCTGTACCTCGCAGGATGGAGTCGCCTATGATGATCACTCAACACTTTCTCTTCCAGGACTGCTTAGCTCCTTCGGCCTGTTTGGAGCGTGGAGAGTGTAGAGTTGCCTCCTCTCCGGTTGCCTCCTCTCCTTCCTTCTCCTCCAGTGTTGCCAGGGCCTCGTACCTGTTCTCTAGCCAGACTGGAGGAACTAGTGCTGCTGTGTTGTGAGCAGCCCTGGCTCTGGAGGTGACCGTCTGCTACTCTGCAGTGGAGGGCACCTTCCGAGGTGCTTCTTCCTTGGGTGTGTGGCCCTGCAGGGAAAGGTAATAGCCATCAATTTCGGCCTGCCTCCCTGATTCCCCTCAGCCTGCTAACCTCCTCCTGGAGCTCCCTCACCTCCACCTCCAGGGCCCTAAGGCGGGCACCTGCAGGACAGGTGTGGGGGTCCCCAATCCCTGTCCCCCCGGAGCCTTGCTGGGCAACCCCTGCAGGCCAGGGGGTGGGGAGACGCCAGCTCCCCCATGGGCTCTGTCTGGGTGTAGGCCTCAGACAAGCCCCGGGTAGGCTGCACCCCCCAGTCAGGGGCCCTGGCAGCACTCCGCATCGACACCATAGTAGGAGTTGTTATTTGTTTATAGCTTAGTGCAGTGCCTTCACCCTTTCCTAGCAGGAGTCTCCCTCCTGGCCCTTCCTGCTCTCCCGCCGGCATGAACACTGATGCAAACGCCGACTCACTCTTATAGAGCATGCCTGTTTGCGCGGCACAGCTCGGGAGTGTGGCTCCCTACCAGCTCAGCTAAGAGGGATCCGGGGTGCTTCCCCTCTGGATCTGGCTCAGCTGTGTCTGGTCCCTCTGCCCACATACCTTAGGGGGATCAGCTGATGCTGCCCCCACTGCTGGCTCTGCTGCTGCTGCATCCGCCTCGGGTTGGGTAAGGGGGCACATGTGCACGCGGGACACACATGTGCCTGGATCCCTCCTCTCCTCGCTGTTCCTAGCTCTCGAGTTGGTATAGAGTTCTCTTTCAAGCTTATTCAATGCAATATTGTACCTCTACTCTTAAGTAACTTGTAATCATTTCACTTATCCCAACGAATTCAGCTAATCAAACAGCTTTTCAACAGGTGGTTTCCAGAGCGGTTTAGATAACTAATTATGCAGTATACCCTTATGTCAGAATTCACTCTCTCATTCTTAACAAAAGGGGTTTGCACTATCACAGGCACCTTTCAGATTTTCATTCTTGTCAGCTATTATAATATTTTCACATTTGCTGTGGACTGTTGGGAACTAAAGCTATGGTTATCATCAACAGGATCTCCTGTAATTGTTACTTTACTTTTTTAATCTCTCTTCACACAAACTAATTCACAGTGAAAGGGCGTGTTTATTTTCCAGTGCTACCCTTTCTTTTTGTTCTTTAATTCCTCTTGGACAATTAGACATAAAACTACTGATATAATCAAAATGAGCTGTAGAAGAAAGCTAATAAAATAGCTAAGGAAAAAATTACCCTTAGAGAACAAAACCAAACTGCATGATTTAACCTTCACAGAAATTCTCTCAACTTGAGACTGAGAAAGAAGTAGGTCAGTAAGAAGAAACATGCATGCATGTGCAATCGTCCTGAGCTGTCAGCTTGACAAGGAGTTTGGGGATTGCCATTCATATGTCTACTGGAGCTATTTTCCCTTGAGAGGGATGAGGCTTACGCCTGTCACAGCACAGTGTTTTTAGTAATATTACAAAACGCAATGGTTGCTTATTATTTTAAATAACATAGTTTAAAGCTAAACAAGAAATTCCTTCAAAATGTCCCCAAATATCTGAGGTGTCACTAGTCCCCATGTGCCCCAGATGCTAACTTTATTTCAGTGTCACTCAAAGAAAACTGTATTTTTCAGGGAGTAGCTTCAGGCTCTGTACTGGGGAACACAGATTTCTCAGCCCTTCCCAGAAACATCCCATATATGACAGCTGATGCCGATAGTTCCTGCCTTCTGATGTTACATAAAATATAAAAAGATATTTACCCATATTTGCTTTAATGAAAAAGTCCCAAGGGGCTTCATTGCTAGGTGCATTAAAAGTACCACATTTCACCACTGGAATGTCTCCAATTACTAGGGCTCTAAAATGATCAAAGACATTGGGGCTCAACAAGGACAACCTCTGCAACTCCAAGTAGGCTCAGCCCTGAGAAGGGTGGGGTAGAGCTGCTCTGACTCAGAGGGAGTACCAGGTGATGATATTCTGCCTCAGCTTCCCCATCACACTAGTGGCAAAGTCAATTTGCTGCATTTCACTAAAATGTGCAGTATAGTCCCAACTGTGCGGCCAGGAGTAGAGCTGTAGGAGTACAGCTGTGCCCTTGTTTACTCCCCGCCTCTTTCCACTGCTGCGTTGGGAAGCTGTTCACAAGGGAAGAAAAATCAGCAGCTGCTGCTATCTTCCACAAAGTGACAGCCTGTTAATGTAGGCAGCTCTCACCTGGACCAAACAAGAATGGGGTTATCCTTATCTTGTCTGTATGCATGTACAAAGAGCAGCCACAATTTAGCCCTTATATTTTTGGGTTTCCCTAACATCATTGGTATTTGCACCATCACATTCAAAAGAGGGTGGGGGGAATCTAAACATAATAGAAAAAAAATATGAACATAACATGTTGACATGTTTCAGGTAGGTCATCTTTTAACTAGGAAAGGATATATAATCCTTTAGCTGAAAAGGACATTTTTCCAAGAAGACGAAAACAAATATAAAAGAAGAGAGGCTAGAATAACTCCCTGACCCCACAAACACTACAGTGAAGGGTTGTCCTTGGCTGCAGAACATTCCTTTCAAAGATGCAGCTTTGAAACTAGTCTGTTTTTTGTTTCTAGCTTGAATATACTAAGAGAGGCTCCTAACTCCCATCGAGATAAAAAAGTGAAATATTTTGTTTTGTACTGTACCAGGCAAATTAGATTATCCATTCCCGATAACATAAGAACCTCAAGGTCTTCTGATTAGAAAGAAGAGGCTATACGATTCCCTTAAATGTCTCTTTTACCCATCTCTCAGCTCTTCCAAGGGTCATTATCTCACTTGAATGTTTCCTTCTTCCGAGTTCACACTGGGGGTTCTGTTTAGTGATAATATAAAATGGACTATTCAAATCAAAAAGGATGTGTGTATGGTTCCATATTTGTCCTCCCTAAGCCAGGCTGTGGTGGACTTTAAAGGTCTAAAATAGAATGTAGAAGCTAGTTGTAGAAAGAAATTATGTAATTCCTGAATCTTTGCTCTGAAAACTGCAAGGAATCCAACAAAAAATAACCCTCTCAAGCAAGGTCATTTTGACGACCTGCAAGTGCTTTCTGAGGTGTAGCTGCAGGAAGGATGGTATTGTGTAGACTTGGTCCTATGGCTTTCTACTTGACTCATGAAATCTGTTGTGTAACATTTTCAGACTTTCCTTTTTTATATGGACAAGAGGCTCCTAGTGTATAAAAAAAAAAAAAAAACTCTATTGGCATACAAATTCATCATCACAGCCTTATCTAGCCTCTACAGAAATATGAATTATAATTGTAACATGAATCCCAAGCAAACACTGTCTTCAACCAAACACCCCTAAATGCATCTTTTATCATACTTAGCACAGAAAAGTTATTTTACCAGCAAAGACGGCTGTTGGTTGGAAAGGTACACAGTCAGCTTAACTGAAACAATCGCTCCCACATTTTCTAATGGCATTCTGCATTTCAGAGGTCTAAAAGCTCTAATTCACCAAAAAGAAACATTGAACAGCAAAGGCCACTTTCAGATCAAAGCAAATTGACCTAAGTCTAAGATACATAATTCATAAAATATCATCCTTTGAATTCCTGAAGCCACCTTCCTTCTCTTCTTGTTATTCAAAGTAAATGTTTATGTTAAACTGGACATTTATTTGTTTAAAGACTAAGCTGAGCTCATCTATGGTTTCTAGGTCAACAGCAGGCTCGTTACTTGCCCACTCACTAGTTATTTGCCCTTACCCATTTTTGCAGTGGGAAACAACTTGAGAGTGTCTGAAAATACATGCAGGAAAAATTCAATGCCTAGTTTTCTTAGTATAATCTTTCCAAAATGTAAAAATGATCTTCGTAACTGCAGAACAGGTTAGAGCTGGTAATAAATAAATAATTAAATAAATAAATAACATTCATAAAAGCTTTGCAGTCCTAAACAAATTACAGAATGACAAAAGCAAATATGAAAAAGGGAATAAAAAAAACCCCGTCATCCATCATTCTCTTATACAACATGGCAAAGGAAAGTAAAACAAACAAACCCAACAATTTAAAAA
>NW_017729031.1:105819856-105820174 GCF_001723915.1 Gavialis gangeticus
CCAACAATTTAAAAAGATTTTTTTTCTCTAAAATTATTTTGAAGAAAAGATTTTGATCAGCTCAATAACAGGCATCACATATTAAGACAAGGTTGCTTTTTCTATTGCGGGACAATTAGTAGTTCTGATTATGATCCTTGCAAACCTTCACAAAAACTATCAGAACTCTAGGGCTAACATGTAATAAATACTGAGTCTTTCTTTGGCTTAATTCTTTGTTTTAAGGTAGTTATATTTGTGGTAGGAAAATCACAGGTGACAAAAATATAAACACAGTAGTGTTTATATTTTTCCTTTACATATATATATATATATATA
>NW_017729031.1:105820185-105839568 GCF_001723915.1 Gavialis gangeticus
ACACACACACACACACACACACACACACACACACACTATCATTGCAGCTAATATATTTATCTGAAGGAAAAGGAAAGCTTGTAAGTTACTTTCTTAAGTCCCTCTGATATTTTGACATGTATCCCATTTCGGTCTGTCCAAAACATAGATTACCAGAGTGCAGAACAGCTGGTGGGAGATTTTGTCTTGCTTTTGAGGGTACCTCATTCCAAGATTTTTCTTCCCTAGTTTCTGCAAAAATAATCTTATGGTACCTGATTCCCCACTCCCTTGCACCTACTACTACATCTGATGGTAACATTTGGACAGGAACAGGCCATTATAAAAAGCAGTGGAGAACTGCCTGACAAGAAAAAACTTTTAATGCAGAACTAAAAGGACCCTGTGGTTCCCTTCTAGAGTATTGGGTTAAGTGACACTCAAAGCTCTGAAAACCAGGAAATGAAGAGTTAAGGAACATGCATACACAACCTTAACTCTGCCCTCCCGCCAGAGTTGGCAATAGCCACTAGAAATTATCTGCATACACTCCAGCTGTCCTAGGTGTAGCTGTATTGAACCATCTGGAGCAGTAGCAAAGCTGGAACAGTAGCGAAGCTTGGAGAAGTTTGCTCAAAGCTGGAATTGCATTATGAAAAGATTTGGGGATTAGTTTGAGGAGTGTGGCAGAGATCTAACTGTGATGTGTGGAAATCTGGAGGTCCTGCTCCTTTGGCTGGGTCTCAGACCTCCTACTCTGCCTCCTGCCCCCAGCTGGGTCTCAGACCTTTCTCCCTCATGCCTGTGATCAATACAAAGAGGTGGGTATGTACCTTGAAGGATCCCGTGTGTCTCATTTCAGCAGGGGGTTCTATAAAACTGTATCGGTAATAGGAAAATGAAATGGGATATGAGAGTGGTCAGGATTTTAATGATGGGTAAATTAAAGTATGATGTTAGATGACAGTCCGTTGGTGAATGTGAATGAGTTTTAAAAGGAGGTAAGGAGGTTGTAAAATGTAAGAAGTCTAGGGCTGTTTCTGTGGAGTGGGCTCTTCCGTGAGCATAGGGCAGGTATAAGTACCTTCTCTTCAGTACAGTTCAGCTAAACGTTCATTTTGCTGTAGCAAAGCAAAGGTATTAGACTCTGTCCCATGGCTATTATGTGCCTTGTTCCCTGACTCTTCTTTATTATCTGCAAAGGCAGAGTGTGATTGTACGTTATGGTTGTATTGAGATAATATTCAGAGGGCAGTTACAGCTTCATTAGCATATATGTTAGCTCTCCCTTTCCTGATTTTCAGGTTTTTGAATGTCACCGAAAATGAAGTTCTAGAAAGAGACAAGACATCCCAAGCAACCTTAATTGTGTATTAGTGAAGATTTTTCTCAGTGAATATCCAAGTATTTTTAGCAAAAGGAGAAATGTTTTTTGCAGGACTCTTCTGGTCATTTACATACTTATAGTTATCACATAATTTGTAACTGACATACTACCATGGCTAGATAACACTTTGCACCTGTAGACTTCAAAGCACTATCAAGGGAGAGCTCTATTACAGCCATTTTGCAGATGGAAAAAGACAGGCACATAAAGTGATCTGCCCATAGCCAGTGGCAGAGTTAGGAACAAGAAGTGGTATCTTTTCTCCTAGAATGTATTCTCTCCACCAAAACACACAGTTAATATCTTATGTCTATAGACTTCTTCCTCACTTCCCCTGCCAGTTGGTAGTAATGGAATACAGAGAATGGCCATACTCTGAAATGTTTGGATGGTGTAGTTGCTGATAGGGCAGATGAGACAAATCATGGATGCGGTCTACATCTCAAAATCCTGGCAACATTATTTTGTGGCAGTTATAACAACTTTGGGTACGTCTACATCATGGTGGCAGAGTGCTTCTGATGGGGTAGTACCCCCTCCCTTGAAGCCATGGGTGACCGGTGGGGTGGAGGGGGTCCCCCCACGGCCGATCTCACTCACCAAAAAGCAGTTATGCCGCTTCCGGAAATCCTGCAGCCACTTCCAGAAGAGTCACGGCCATTTTTGCTGGTGGCCCTGCTCCGTGCCCAGCACTCGCAGTGGGAGCACTGGTGCTCCTGCCTGCCCCCCTGCCCATCACCTACACAGGGAGTGCAGCCTGACAAGGGGTGCACCAGCAGTCTCAGGGGGTGCATATACACCCCTGTGCACCCCCTATGCATCACCACTGCTTGGAGCTGCACATCCCCATACCCGCTGCTCTGCAGCCCTGCTCTCCTCTTGGAATTGTGCACTACTCCCGCTCTCCCACAGGGTTTGCCTCAGGTGCCATCTCTGCTTGTTGTGCTACTGGTAATATTCATGCCCTCGGTCTCAGGCCAGAGGCTTTCTGCTTTCACAGATTAGTAGAATGAACTCCCCCTTATAGCCTTGCACTGAGTAATTCAAGGGTGGGGCACACTTCCTGCTCCTCTATTTCCTCTCAACTGCAGAGATTTCAAATGATGTTAAGCCCAGATACCCCCGGGGGAGGTGCCCTGTCCTCCAATGACAGTGGTGGTGGTCAGGCAGGGTGCTGAGGAAGGGGTCAGCTACTAGAGCAGCTTCTTCCCCTCTCTATAGCAGCTAGGCCGAAACCAAATACTTAACTATGGACAATTTATTACAAGAATAAATACAGATGCTTAATATAAAACATAGAATATTTACAAGGCCTAACACATAATACTAAATATAATATTCCACAATTCACATATAATAAGAAATATGAATCAAATAACTTATAACCTATACAACACAATTAACACATAGGGATATTAACTTATATATCCCAAATAACTTAACCATAATATTTCTTTAAACCTTCACAAATAATACCAATATACACATTGAGACATTAAAACGCATAAACCATATAAGCTGCCTTAAAGAATACCCCTAGCCATATAGCTCTTAACACGACAACCTCAAAATAGGGAGTGCACTCAGCACCTCTCCGAGGGGTTTCCCTGAAGTCCCTTCCCTTTAGGGCCCTGGGATGTGGACACACCCCTCCTGCAATGGAGGGGGGAGGCAGCAGACCCTTCTTACCCATGTCAGCCTCCCCTGCAGGGCCCGCTTTCCCAGTAACCCATGCTTCCTCTCTAGAAAAGTCAAGACTTGTCCGCTAGTGACTGATTCCACAAGAGCCTCTCCCCAGCGGTGCCTTCGACTCTCCTCGATGGCCTGGTGCCCTGCACTGGGCACCCAGGGCTCTCTCTCTTGCAGGAGCCAAGGCCTTGCAGACTCTGACTCCCCAGTCTCACACCAGGGATTCTCCCCTCTCTCAGGCCCTGCTCTGGGCATTGGGGCTCTTTCAGCTGAAAGTGAAGCCACACTGTGTGGCTCTGGTCACTCAGCCTAGGGCCAGGGCTAATGTGAGCAGCCACGAGCTGCTTCCAAGGTGGTTCTCCGTGCACCTACCTGTGAACTGGGTGAGGCCCAAGCAGCTGCGAGCTGCTCCCAGGGCCAGCTCTCAGTGTGCCAATCTACACACCCACTGCTCAGCTTCTTGCTGGGTTCACAGGCTCAAGCTGCCTTGAGCAGCTCCTAGAGCCTGATCCCCATGCGCCGGGGATCATTTGTGCTCTGCTGAAGCTCAAGCTGGGTCCCAAGGATGACCATCTCTGGAGGTCCTCTCTCCTCGCCATCCCTCCTCATCTCTCCCCACCCTGCTGAGCACACTCCCCTTTTATACTCTTCAGGGGCTCCACCCCTGAAGTTCTCTGGACCTGGCTGGTGCAGTTCCGATTCAGGTCCAGATGCTCCTTGCCCCCTCCCTTTGGAAAAGGGCAGGGCATTGCTTCCCTTGTGCTGCCTCTGGATTGGTGGGCGGGTTCCACCAATCAAACAGCAGACTCTTGATCTTGGGACTTAACCCAAGCTCTGAAAAGGTAAGCTTGCTACAGTAACTTACTTTTCTCCTTCAAATAGTTGTCCACATGCAAATTCTGATTAATGGGTGACCCCCAAACAGTGTCCACACAGAGTTGGGTTCCATAGGTGAATAGCACCTGGAGAACCATCCTGTCAAATGAACCATGTGGCTGGGAGACTTCCAAAATCACTTTGAGCTTAAGGACTAAACTCCAAAGGGGCTGTTTTACAGTGGGTGGCAATAGGGTGGCCTGAACTGTGGTGAAGTTGGCACATATCACAGAGGATGAGTCCACTTCGGTAGCTTCAACCAGGGATCCTGGTTTTCTTTGTTTAAAAAAAAAATTAAAAAAAAAAAATCACACATTTCATCAATTAAAAACCTCAAAATCCATAATTAAAATGAAATGTCACTATATATATAGGTACCAATTGAACACAATGTTTTATTGATATATTTGCAATTTTAAAGCAATTTGGAAGCTTACCAGTGCCTCAATCACTATAATAAAATAAATTCTAAGTACCTATAAATGTTGGTATTTGATTTTGGGTTTTTTATCAGGGAAAAATTAGAGCTCGCCTCCTGCCCCCTGTGCTCACCAGGTTGCAGGTCCAGGTACCTTACTCCCCACCCACAGGCCCCCACCTCCTAGTTCTGCTGGAGGTGGCCTCCAGCTACCAGGGCTACGGGTCAGCATCCACAGCCCTCTGCCCCCTGCAACAGCACCCAAGCCCTGGCAGGTGCCTGTGGGAGGTGGTGGCTGCTGTGCTAGAGTGGACTGCAGAGCCCAGCTCTCCCCCATGGGCAGCAGTTAGAGCAGAGCCCATTGGGGGGCAAGTGTGGGCTGGTCGCTGCAGGCTCAGGCTCCCTGCCCTGCTGCCAGACTTACCTGCAGGAGCTGCTCTCCAGGCTGCCTGGTGGCCACATGCATGTGTAAGCATGCACATGCACATGGTGTCCCCTGCCTGACTGCCCTTCTCCCACTCCCCCCAGACCCTTGCAGGATGAAACTCTGCCAGGCTGCAGAGAGCTCTTTGCAAAAGCGGAAAATCCACGTTTCTCTACTAAAATTAAAAATCTGCATTTTCTTGGTTAAAAGGGGAAATCAGTGTTTTTTCTGTTTTCCCATGGGAAGCGGAAAACCCAGATCCCTGCTCATAACATAGTCTGACACAGCCTGAAATCCAGTTGTACAGTTTCTGAGATTAAATTGGTGTGGCTTTTGATCACTCAGCTATGGAAATATAGAGCTGAATTATGAACTTTGAAAAGGCTTGGCCCCATATAATTAGTGAGCCAGTGCCCCATTAACATTGAATGATTCTAGGGATTCTCTTAATTTAAGAAGAATGGCACTTTGGAAAAACATCAGCAGGGAGACTTGCTGACTTAAAACTGGAAATCAATTTGGAAAGAAACTTAGGGTGTTTGTGAAGTCACTTTTACTGAGTAGAAAGTAGCGCAAGAGGAATCTGCCACCAAGGGTTTGGACTTCATCCACTCACCTTGCTGAAATGATGTGATAGCAACCAGAATGACTTTTCTGGAACAGTTGAAGCAGGGAGTACAAGGCCATATGCTCAAATGGCACACCTATCAATGAAATACAGATAAAATTGAGGTCCCACTGAGAAATAAGTGTCTTTTACATAGAAAAAAACCTTGGCTAGATCATTAAGGAAGCTACATGGGATCAGAATTGAATAAACAGCAGTGTTAACTAAGGCAGGGTGACTGGGGCAGTCACCTTGGGTGCCAATTTGGAGGGGAGGGCCACAAAAATAAAAGGCTGCTGCTGCAGCCATACACATCACACCAGCAGCAGCGGCACCAATCAGAAGTCCCTGCTTCCACTCTGTATGCCAGCTGCTCCAGACACCTGGACCTATTACACCACTGGAAGAAATACTGGTTTGACTGTCAATTTGAAGATGATGTGCCAAGATAGCTGCAAGGTGCTCTTTGCCTGAGTTCATGGATCAGCTGGACTGCTCAAGCTCTAACAAGCAGTTGAAGATATGAGGAATGTTAGGATTATGAGAAATAAATCATGATTTATACCACTTAGAAAATATTTTCTCCTTAAAAAATAGGCACACTTAATGGAATCCTTTCTGCTGTGGATAAGGATATTTTGTAACTGGACAGAACCTGTATCTGTAAAATTACCTGAAATAAAAAAAAGACAATATCTACATTCCTTTAAGGTAGGTTGAAAGCTGTAACTGAACTGATACCTTTTGCCTTCTTCTAGAACTGAGACTTCCACTGTGCTCTTTCTTTCTTATCCTAATAAAAAAAAACACCCGACATGCACTTTCTGCTAAGCATACATTGCCTTTCTACCAGGAAAACCTATGACCTTGTCCTCTCCTTTTTGGAATTTGGTGAATCCTTATCAGCCCTCAGAATGACCTCCAACCAGCTGCACTGCAATCTCTGAAGCCAAACATGTATACAAATAATTTCAGGGGCAGCTGTTGCTTCTGTATTATCTCCTCTTGCAATTTCCACAAATATAAGCAATTAATATATGTGGTTACTGTCTCAACCCTTAACCTCCTCATGCACTAATAAATGTCTTCCTTTCTAAATTGCATTTGTTAGGATCAAATATATCACAACAGTTTCCAATTCAGCATTAGTCCTTGCTGTCAAATCTATTTGATAAACTCTTGTTTGCAAATTTGGAATGAATTGGGAGTCTAAACCAATTTATTTCAAAAGCAAAGAAAGAAATATGAAAACTAGATTCAAGGGTTTTCTTCAGTTTAGAAAGTCAAAACTTGATCATAATGCCACACAGTTGAATCCAAATCAAATCAAGTACAAAAAGGTCTTACACTTGTTCAATAGCCTTGCCCCTTCTTCCAGCCTCGTGTAATACTATGAGTGGCTGAGTTTGTTACTTGCAAAACAAGCAATTAAAAATGCAAGCCTATCCAGAGCTCATTCAATCCAAAGAGCTGCAATAACTTGCTTTCAGAAATAGGGAGAGTATTAAAAATGCTTTAGTAAAACTAAACTGAGACTGTACAGCTCACTCCAACTGGTACTTAGTGCCAATCCCCTGTTTAGAAAAACAAAGGATTTGCAGGATTTAGGTCTTATCTATATAGGAAAGCTTTTTTTTTCCCCCCGCCAACACAATTCACAGGTAAAACTACACTGAAAAAGTACATTCACCTACTTGTTTCAACTATTTTTTTTATGAGCAACCACGTCTCACAAAGCTGAGCTTACATGCTCTCATGCTTTAACCAAAATGGTGGTTGACCTTTGGCAAAGAAATGCCTTCTTCAAAAAACACAGTTCATAACTGAAGTTGAATGAGGAAAATAAAACGTTTTAACTAGCCTGAGTAAAAATTACATTTCACTCTTCCTTTTGCTCTTTTTAATCAGTTCTCAAATCATCAGATCTTTCAGCCTAGAGAGAACCTTGATTTCTAAAGCAAAAAAAAAATCCTTAAAGTAATTCCCTACACACTTACAATAATTGTATATATCATGAAGAAGCAAAAAAAGCACAACTCCAATTTTGTTTCTCTGTGCAGGTTATTTTTTAATCAGCCAACTGTAAAAGAATTAGTAACCTGGAACACACCAGATGGGGAGAGAATGGAACCAAATCTTCTTCTGACATTACTGGTATTACAAAGGTGGCTTGAAAACAAACACAGTTCACCACTTGCAACGTTACAATGCTATATTAAACGTCCTTACCTCCTGCTTCAGATAACACACTAAGCAAAATTTGTTGTCAGGTCTTTCTAAGAGTTACACACTAATAGCAACCATTTTAGCACTGAAATAAAGATGGCTAAAGAGCTAAGACATCAATTAAAGCCTGGCATTAATTTTTATTGAGGAAGCACCTGCATTCCTTGATGAGACAATATATTCAATGCCAGGCTTATTTGAATCTTTTTAAAAAGATGTCCTCTAAAGCTATCATTCAAATCTATACCACAATTAGAGCAGCCAGCAATGATTAAATTGATAGCTAACTACATGGTCCCACTGACACTGAGCCAAGACATGTGCTGGTGATTACAGAAGCTCTCAGTACTGCCTTTGTAGGAACAGACTGTTGATCAAAATATAGGAGACGCTGAGAGAGACAATACTAGTGAATGGGGTCACTGTCTCATGAAGTTCTGCTCTAAGAATCATCCTGTTCTTGGAAACACTTTTTGTAAGTATCTCAGTAGGAAACTACAAATGCAGTTTTCCAGACCAGCTCCTCAGGAATCAAGCTGATTGCATTACTACACTAGAACCTTGCAGTAATATACAGCTTTCCAACCAAAAAGTGATTTAGAAATAATACCACCCTCAAACTCACACCAACCTCAGGAGGTGAGTAAGAGATGGAGTTCGTCACCTTAAAAACACTAAGCAACAGTATAAATACTTTAAGAAAAGAAAATAGGAAGAATATTTATCCACTTGAAACTGAAAAGTGCATTTGTAATTAGGCAGTAACGGGCAGTTGGAAAGCAGCCAGAGCACTGAAATTAACTGCGCAACAGGATGACATGGTAATTCTAGTGACACAAGCAGTCAAAAACTCAGTTAAAGATCACCTCTGACAAGTGGTGCTTCCTCTCCTAAAAATCAAGCTGGAGCATTTCTTCTGGACTGACTCAGAAATGAGTATCACCTGTAATTAACACTTCCTGCAGCAAAACAGTGATGTGTGTAGGTTTGTCTCCATTTACTGTTCTTCTTTGTTTCCTGAAGTCTGGCGGGATTACAGCATAAAATGATCTGGATTAAGACTAGTCTATAATATTATATAATATAATATAGATATTGGACAAATGGAAATGGTGGATCTAAGATAAAGTTTTGAGTGCTGGAAAAGTGTAGTAAGATTATGTGAACCAACACCGCAATGAGGACCCTAGAAGGAAATGTCCTAACAAGTATGCACATGCAAAATCTGGAGTCTTATGATAAAGAGGTATGAGACATTGAACAGTAATAGAAACTCATACTGATGTAACCACTGGAAGACCTATGCTTTTTTCCATTATAGTGAAAAGTCAAGAAAGGATTGCATTAAATTGAGCAACAATAAAGGACTGAAAGCAGCCAAGAAAATCCAAAGCATGTACTAGTAACTATTAATCTTCATTACTGTAAACTCTAACATGGAGCTTGATGGGATACTTGGCTACACAATCCAGTAAAAAGTTCTAGTTTCCACCAAACCAAAACTGAAAGGGTCAAGGAAGACCCTGATTTTATAAGAGGATTCCATGTATGTCTATGGGACTACGGCAGCTCTAGTTAAGCGAACCCAGTGGAAGACTACTGGTTCTTGCCTAGGCCAACATATCATCTGTTGATGTCCTTCCTTCTTTTCTTTTACTCCCATCAATCAGCTCAGCAGTGAAAATGTGATTTATTTGATTTCTGTTTTATATTTGTCAACTGTTCAAACATGACTCTGGGACTTGCATCTATGGGCGCATCCACACATGCAAGCACATGTGCTTGCAGCAGCTCAAATAGAAGCAGTGCAAATTTGAGCTGGGGCTTTTTGCCTCAGTGCACGTGCTGGGACATGCACTTTGTTGTGGAGCAAATTGTGCCACCTGGGGCAAAATAATCCTGCCTGGCTCCTCCCGGATCTACAGCCAAGGGGAGCCAGAGCAGGGAACATTTTTTCATTCCTGCACGTGCCTCTTGCCCCTCCTCAAAGGAGTTTGAGATGGGGCAAGAGGCACATGCATGCTCATCTGAACATGCCCTATGGCATTAGTGCAGTCTCCATCCCCAAGTACTAAGCAGGCCCAGGATTGCTTCACAACCAAGATACAGTCTGGCTGCACATCCACTGATATGTTCAGCAGGAGGAAGTGTGTTGGTGGGGAAACCCTTTTTTTTTTTTTTTTTCAAATGGTAGTAAAGGTAAGATCAGGCAGTCCTTACCACAGATATATAGGAAGAGAGATATCCCATAATTCCCTCCTCCTAGTCACTGGACTGGGGTTGAAGAGTTGGAGAACTATTGTGTGTAGGGAAAGGAGATTTGAAATCATTGAGTGGAAGCTGGAGTGGAATTCTTTGGAGTGGTAAAAAAAATAAGGAATGATAAGAGGAAAATTGTTACGCCCTACCCTGAAGAGGCTGTGTCTAGGAATGAGCAATGGCTGCATAGCTAGTAAAAGATAGCACTCAATCCACTACTGTAAGCAACAGAGCTGAAGGAGTGTGAAAATAATAGAATGATATCAGCCATTTCTCATGCATTGCCGCTGGTCACCATGAGACAAGTGCAGATGAGAAACTTTAAAGTGGTGCCAGAAAAAACAGGCTACAGCCTGGGTTGAGGAACATGGGATCAGACTCCTTGTTGTCAGCAGTCTTAGTATATACATTGCTAAAAACAGATGCAGTGCCAGGAAAATCCAACTCCCAGCATGAAAAAAATAACTCAAGAATGATAATGAGGGAAGCAACAGAGTACAACCAGCAACTGCAAATGTGAATGTGAATGACATAAAAGCTTTATTTTAAAGTTAAATGAAGCAAACTCTGAAGTCCTTACTCAGCCAAACTTTTTCGTTAAGGCTGCCTGGTCTAGCCTGGGACTTTCTAACTTCTTAGTGGCCAGGGGCCAAATACCCCATGGACTGCAACAGTGTGAGCCACAGGCTCCCCCAGGTCACATGCCATCCTGACACCACCACCCATAGCTGCATCACACACTGAACTACCCCTGTGCAGGCCCTCCTGCCAATGGCTACATTTCACATATGTATTCCCCATCCATGTTACACAATGTACCTGTGTGTCTGCTCAAAACTGTACCATGCATCCACATTCCTTTCCCTCCAATACTGCACCATATGCTTACTTCGCCCCAGACTTACCTTCAGCTCACCTGGCCATCCTGTGCTGCACTGCTTTCCCAGGGCAGGGTAAGCTGTGAAAGCTGTAGGAAGGAGGGGGAACCTGGAGACTCCAGCTACCATTGCAGCTGGAGCAATGGGGGAGCGCAATGGCTGGGCAGGAGCCTGGAGCCCATAATTTAGCTTCTCATAGGCCACATATGGCCCACTGCTGCTTGTTGGACAGCTCTAATCTAGGCCAAAAAAAAAAACCAAACAAAAAACAATAAAAGATTTTCTTGTGCAGCAACTAAACCACTAGATGATGGCCAGTAACCCAGAATTCTCATCAAGCTTCTCCTGGGTAGCAAAGATCCTTAATGTTTGAACTCTATCCTCTATACTCTGTATAACCTAAATACTGCATATTGCCATTGAGATTTGATCAATGGTATGGTTAATCTACAATTAAGGTTTAGTCTATACTACACAGTTTTGCTGGAATAGTTTTGAGGGTTAGAATGTGAAACGATTGCATCCCCTAGCAAACAGCCATGCCAGCAAAACCTCTAATGTTGACATAGTTATGTCAACAGAAGAATACTTTTGTCAGCTTTGCTTGGGTTGTTCTGTGAGTGGGTGTTGTTAGACTGGCAGAAAGCCTCCTTTTGATGTTTTTTGCACCTACACTAGAAGACTCTGCCATCATAGCTATGCTAGCAAAGGCTCTGTAGTGTACATTAGTCCCAATGATAAACAGGAGATTGAACTGATATACAACTGGACTATATGAATAATCTTAAAGCAAGTAAGGCACTATAGCTATTGCAGTAGCTTCCACCTGGACACAGCTAGTTGTATTAATATCCTATGCCTGTATAATAGAAGCCATAAGGATTTGGGGTGTCACTATAAATAAGTAACTAAACACTTACATAATACATTACATGTTCCAAGGACTCTAGAGATATCAGTCAATCCTCCCAGAACCCTTGGGAGGTATGTATTAGCAACTGAGGCCCTGATCCAGCATACAGTAGAACCCCATTTTATGCATATTCTACTTACCCGAGTCTCGCGTTTATGCAAATTAATATTAGCATGCAAGCAGAGAAATACACCCTGAGATGCGTGTCATTTGCGTATATATGCAAGACGCATAGATCAAGTCAAATGGAGTCATGTGCAGGTTGGTTTTCCAAGCAGGATTCGGGATTCAGCCTCAGTGTCACCATTTTGTTCAAGATGAGTACTTCTAATACTGATTCTACAAGTGCTTCTGCCTCTACAAGGAAAAGGAAAGCTATAACTTTGGAAGAAAAACTTGAAGTTGTCAAGAGACATGAAAGAGGTGAAAAGACAAAGGAAATTAGGTGTGCTACAGGGTTCAGTGAGTCAACTCTCCATACAATTAGGGACAATGAGGAGAAAATTAAGGAGTCCTGCAAGAGTGCTACACGTTTATCTACTGCCTGTGTTTCATTAACAAGGTCGGCCATCATGGAGAAAATGGAACGCATGTTGACAATGTGGATTGAGCACCAGAAGCAAGAACACATGCCACTTTCGACTCAGGTGATTCAAGCAAAAGCACTCAGCATTTATGAAGTGTTAAAGTGTGATGATCCTGAAGCCAAGCCATTTAGTGCAAGTGCCGGCTGGTTTGATAGATTTAAAGCACGCCACGGATTTCATCATCTGAAACTGATGGTGAAGCAGCATCTGCTGATTAAAGTGCTGCAGATAAATTTCCTTCAATCCTGCAGGCTGCCATTGAGGAGGGAAGCTATGAACTGAGGCAAGTTTTCAACTTGGACGAAACCGGACTCTTCTGGAAATGGATACCGAGTCACATGTTTATCTTAGTCGAGGAGAGAACTGCTCCAGGGTTCAAGGCCGTGAAGAATCACTGCACACTGCTGCTCAGAGCGAATACAGCTGGCGACTTCAAGCTCAAACCATTGATGGTTTACCATGCCAAAAACCCTCAGGCACTTAAGAGTTATGCAAAGGGGCACCTGCCTGTTTATTGGAGAGCCAACTGGAAAAGATGGGTTAGTGGATCATTGTTTGAAGATTATTTTTCCAGTCTGCTGCATTTGGAAGTGAGGGCTTATTGTGATGGGCAAAATCTGCCTTTCAAAGTTCTCTTGCTTCTTGATAATGCTCCAGGAAACCCCCCAAGCCTTGGCGACCTCAGTGAGAACATTAAAGTGCTGTTCTTGCCACCAAACACAACATTGCTTATCCTGCCCATGGATCAGGGTGTTATTCATGCTTTCAAGACCTATCATCTATGAAGGACCTTCAAGAAGTTTATCAATGAGACAGAGTCAAAAGAAAAGGCAAATGTCAAAGAATTTTGGAAGGCATTTAACATCAAGATGGCCATAGACATCTTTGGAGATGCCTGGAATGATGTTACACAGCAGTGCCTTAATGGTGTCTGGAAAAACATCTAGCCTGATGTTGTGAATGATTTCCAAGGCTTTGCTGCTGATGAATTTATCAGTGATGCAAGGCATGAGACAGTTGAGATGGCTAAGTGTGTGGGCTTTGAGCAGGTCGACGAGGAAAACGTGGCTGAGCTGCTCAATTACCATATGGAGGAACTCTCAAACAAGGATCTTCTTGAGCTGGATAGGGAGCTCCATGAAGAGAAAGAGCCCATGGAAAAAAATGGGCTCCCCCCGTGTTCTCACGATGAAAGGCATGGCCAATGTGTTCAAACTTTTGGATGGTTACTTAGCCTTTGATGAAAACGACCGCAATCGTGAAAGAAGAGCTAAGGTTGCCAGGCTGATGAAGGAAGCCAATACCTTCTACACAGAGCTTTACAGGGAGAAGCGGCACTGCTCAGTGCAGTCTTCCTTGGACATGTTCTTCAGGAAGCGGGACAGCACTATCTTGACTCAGTCACCTTACTCTCAGCCCTCCACTTCTGGGGGAGACATATTACTGCCATCTTTTGATGTGTTCGACCTGGATGAAGACTCGATTCCCCATTGATGGATGGATTGAAGATTGTTGCTTGTCTATTTTGTATTTTTTTATTATTTTACTTATAATGTAAATGAATAAATGTGTTTACAATATATTTTTGTAACATAATAAATAAAGTATTGTTTGAAAAAGGTTGCATTTGGTGGCTTTGGTGTCATAAATATGAGGTCCAAGGAATGCAACCCCTAACTTTTCCATTATTTCCTATGGGAAAATTCACCTCAAGTTGCGCAAATTCACGATATGTGAAGTTTCTCAGGAATGCAATATACATGTAAGTCGGGGTTCTAGTGTATGTTTATAAGTTGTCAACTAAATACTCAAGACCCATCCCCATGAATTTAACATCTCTATTTCTTGTAAAATTATATGTTTAAATCTCTGAAGAATTAGAATTTTATATTATGTTATGTTTTAGCTTAGCAGACACAAGAGCACATTTTAAAGTTATTTTATCTAATTTAGAACTAGTATATTGATAATGGGCACGTTAAAATAGCCTAAAACAATGACGGTCCAATGAAATTTCTTCTTTTTATCTTGTCTTCTATTAAAATGCACCACCTGTAAATGGCAGAATTTCAGTGCTCTGCGCACTTTCAAATTAAGCATCTGCCAATTACAAGATCCACTTAGTCTAAGTCAAATTGAGCATTTGTGTGCAAATGAATTCCATGCAAAAGTGCTTTGGAATTTTTTACTTTTCAAGGACAACTCTCTTCTTTCTTGTTTGAAGGATATTAAGCACATTAAAATTCCCAACCAACCTGTTTGCTCATGTTACCATTAGTATTGCACTGCCAAGCCTACAGTTTTTAAAGGGGTATCAAAAGTAACTTGACAAAATAATTAATATTTTGAACATAAAATATTCATTGTTAAGAAAAGATGAAGCCCTCTAATAGCCCAGCTCAAACCAAGAGAATGTATCCGAATGCCTGTTATAAAATAGAAACTTAGAATGTTTTCTAGCCGAAAACACTGGACATAGCTCTTTAAGGATATGTAAATACTTAGATTCATAGATTGTAAGGCCCAAAGGGACCTCGGACGATCGTCAGGTCCAGCCCCCTGCACCAAGCAGGAAAGATAACTGGGGGGTCAGGTGACCCCAGCAAGGTGCCCATCTAGTCTTCTTTTGAAGATTTCCAGGGTAGGCAATTGCTAGGGCTGTGCGAGGCTTTGGACAGAGCTTTGGATCTGGAGAAGCTTTGGACATTTTGGGGTCCGAAGCAGCACATCCGGGTCGAAGCGCTGCTTTGTTTGGCTTCCTGAAGTGCTTCAGAGCCGCCTCGAAGATCTGGCCATAGGGTATAATGGGGAAACAATAAAATATCTATAACTTTGTTGTTTTTTGTCCGATTTGGATTAAACTTTCAGGAGTGATAGACTCTGCAGAGAGAATGAATCCTGCCAACTTCAAGAAGATCAGTGCAGGGGTTCGGGGGGAGTGGTTGTCACGTCTAGGCGTTACAACATAGCGGGGTGAAAACTGCAGGGGTGGTAGCTCTTACTGAGGCCACAAAGCCTGCCAAGTTTCAAGAAGATCAGTGCAGGAGTTTTGGGGCAACTGTACCCCAAATTCTTGAAAGCAAAACTCCTGTCACAGCTGTGTGTTACACCATGGGGGGTTAAAACTGCGGGGGTGGTAACTGTCACTGACAGGGGGTTCTGCAATGACTTTGGCCAGCTCCTTCAGCACTCTTGGATGAAGATCATTTAGTCCTGCTGATTTGTATACATCTAATTTTATTAATTGGTCATACACCAGTTCTATAGCAATAGTAGGAAGGTGATTATTCCTACCGTGCTCATCCTCTACTCTATCTGGCATGGTTTTCCCCTTGGTCCGGTGAAAGACCAAGGCAAAGTAATCATTCAGGAGTTCATCTTTCTCCTGGATACTGGTAACCAGCTCTCCTGAGTTGTTGAGCAACAGCCCCACACTCCTATTTGTTTTCCTCCTGTTCCCTGTGTACCTAAAGAAGGACTTCTTGTCTTTGATTCCCATTCCTAACCTAAGTTTGGTTGCCGCTTTAGCCTTTCTTATCTGTTCCCTGTAAATGTGGGCCATCATGGAATAGTTCTGCTTGGGGCCTGCCCCAAGCTTCCATTGTTTATAAGCCTCTTTCTCCGTTCTTAAAAAAGAAGGTTTCTGAATGGAGAAATAAGTGGAGATGGCTTCAGATAAAATAATGTTTTACACCACCTGGCAGAGATAAAATAGATTGCTTAGGTAGAAGGACAGACAGGGTTTAAGGCCAATTCTGTCTCCCCCTTCACTATGCCTCCAAGTGGCACATGACAACATCACCCTCAGTATGTTAGTTATGTGAAATATCTCATCAGATTAAACCACAGCATTCAAAAGGCACTTACATGAACCTTGCAGAAATGGTCTTTAGTTCTCAGTGAACTATTATAAATGCAGAGTAAAACTACTGAAGTTTCTCTGCATTTACGAGGGTAGAGCAAAGAAAATTTTGTCCTTAAATTGTGGGCTTAAGCCAGTTTAATTGAAGACTAAGTGGAGAAAAACTATCTACTGACACGTCAAGGTTCAAGTGGTGCCAGTTTTGCAAATCTGACAACAAACATTTTCTTCGTGGAATTGATAAAACACTTCAATGACAAGCTAATTTATAAGAAAGGACTAGTATCACATCTATAAAGACTATGTTAAATGGGAAATTTGCATAACAATTTCTATTACCAAATTTTATTCTGTGGCTTTTGATTTAGATCTGCTTAAACAATTGATGCAAACAAAGCTATAATTAAAAAGTGTTGCCAGATTTTCAGAAAAACTTGAAGACAACGTATAGGAATGTGTTTTTCCCCTTAACTGTCATCTTGGATATGGCAAATTAATATTAGTACAAAAAATATTCAGAATCATAGAAAAGTAGGGCTGAAAGGAGCCTCAGGAGGTCATCTAGTCCAACTTTTGCCTAAGGCAGGATAAATTCACTCATGATTTATTCACCCTGGGTTAATTCTACCAATTTTTGTTGATGATAATGGATTTATACCAGGAGTTAATTTGGCCCATATGTCTTCATGATTTTTTGAGCTAATGTGGAGGCAGGCACAAATTAGGAAACCCATTTTTTAAACTTATTAACTCAACAGATCTACCAAAATTCTGTTTGAATGTTTTATAGCTGTTAATACTAACACACTTTTGCTATAGTCTATATAGACTCCCTCTGGTGGCTAATTCAAACCAGATTTATCTTGTCATTGTAGGCCCCAAAATTAAATTATTCTAAACATGGAAGGGTACATACTTTTCACACCATGTATGTCTTTGATTATAGGTACTTTTATTTTAATGGAATCTTTGGAGCACTGACTACACAAACATACAGAGAGCAATGACCCCACTTCTTGTTATACCTTTTATTTACAATATTTTTCACAGTGTTTCTTGACTGGATTTTAAACATGGTCCTCTCCTGAATGTATAATCACAGTCATTAAAGGCTTATCTCTAATTTCACTGAAATTCAATGGCAATTTTAAAAAAATTAAGTCAATGGAAGCAGAAGCCTTCTCTTGCTCTGTAATACAGCTAGGATAAACAGCAATTGCTACAGTTGAGGGTTTGGCTTGTTAATCTATACCACGGGCAGACAATTATTTCAGGCAGAGGGCCACTTACTGAGGTTTGGCAAGCCATCAAGGGCTGCATGACAGCCAGCCAGGGGCAGATAAATATTAATTTTCTAAAGTTTTTAGGGGCCCCGCTTGCCAGACAGAATGGTCTGGCGGACTGCATCCAGCCCGCGGAATGCATTTTGCCCACTCCTGATCTATACTGTCATAAATGAAAGAGAGAGAAAGAGAGAAGGACACAAATACAAGCAATTTAATTTTTGTTTAGACATGCCAGCTACTTTGTTAGGACTATGAATCATCTGAGGTTTCATGCCTAAATTTTATTGTTTACATGAATATTTATTCTAATGTTTTAATTTAACAGCAAAGAAAAAAGATTTTCTACCCTTTTTCTTTAAAACATAAAAGTTAATCTTGAAAAATATTTATATTTTTTATATCCTTCCTGCTTTATTTTAATCAACATAAATGGAAACGTTTTTTACTCTGCTTTGTGAGAGTCCTTGGATGACCAGAGTAGTAGTGGGAATATGCAGTAGAGTAATGAGGGGTGGACAACTGGGCACCAGCCCTGAGTGTCCACTTAGAAGGAACACAAGAACAGCCAACTTGCCCTGTGGGAGCCTGCTGATGCCTTGGTAGGCATGCCTCTGGGATTATGACATCACAAATGCAAAGAGAGCAAAACATGAACAACTGAGAGGGGTAGAAATTATTAGTCTGAACTGTTTAAAACTCTTTGGGCAGGTCTACACGTGCATTTACATTTCTTAAATTTACTGAGCAGTAAATTACTGAGCAGTAAGTGGGAATAGGCCAGCATCTACAAGTGCAGGTGTTAAAGCATCTTAATGCTGTTTGTGGTCTGACTTGGGACTAAAGTTAGTCCCAAGTCAGTCCACACACACAGTGTTACTGCACAGTAAGGCATCTACATGTGTGTTACTGCATGGTAGCTAATCGGGCATAAATTTGATACCTGCATAATACAGGTATCAAATTTATATGCAAGTCAATGTAAGTTGCTATATTTACTGCACAGTACAGGCATGTACTACTGTACAGTAATTCTGGTTATTGCACAGTAAATGCACGTGTGTAGACGTGCCCACCCTTTCAGTCTGGGTGTCTTGTCTCAGGTACCAGTTTTGTCTTGATACAATGCAATTAATATTAATTTAATTACTTTTGATTTACATTAGTGGATGTAACAGAAGAAGTGAACTTTTTGTTTCTTAATGTTTGTTAACACATTTGACTCATTTATTTGAAAATACGAGAAAAAACCTCCTTGTCCCAATTACAATACCCATTTCAATTAAATGCAGAAAAAAGTCATATAACAGTTCCCTGGAGTCTTCTAAGGGGTGCTGCAGGGAAAAAAAAAAATCGGACTAAGTAGTCTTCTGAAAATGATTTGAAGACTCATTTTACCATATTGAAGTTGGGAGGGAGGGGCACTTCCTTTGCACATCATCACTTCTTCCATGCTAGTGCATTTTGAAATGCTCACATCCCATTGAGCAATGGCCCAGTATCAAATCCTACACGGAAGTTATAGTTTCCGAGGTACATTTTTGTTATGCAGCTTACTTAATGGAAATATGTATTGAGGATCAAATCCCTGAGCATACACAACCAATATCTGGTCCACACTGTGTTCTAGCCATTTCCATAATGACTGGGATGGGAAAGAATCACCCTTCCAGACTGCTCTGCAGCTGCACTATGCCCAGAGTGGCCAATGAATCTGTATCGATATCTATATCCCAGGTTCTTCCTAGCCTAGCTGTCATACACACAGTGGCAGTGGGACTTGAAAGTCGTATTCTACCCTGAGTCTAGGGTTCAGAAACACCAGTGGTTCAGGACATTTTACAGTTACCCATTTTCTAAATGGTTGCAATTCACTTCTGCAGACCAGAATAATCCATCTGGGGGATTTTCATAGTTTCATAGTTTCTAGGGTCGGAAGGGACCTGAGCAGATCATCTAGTCCGACCCCCTGCCATAGCAGGAAGAGCACTGGGG
>NW_017729031.1:105840101-105841903 GCF_001723915.1 Gavialis gangeticus
TCAAAAGCCTTCCTGAAGTCTAGGAAAACTATATCCACTGCCACCCCTGCATCCAATGATTTAGTGACCTGGTCGTAAAAGGCCACCAGGTTGGTCTGACAGGACCTGCCGCTGATGAACCCGTGCTGGTTGCCCCTGAGCATGCCGTTCCCTGCTGGCCCCTCCTGGATGCGTGCCAGAATAATTTTCTCAAACAGCTTGCACAGGATCAAGGTAAGGCTGACTGGCCTGTAGTTCTCCGGGTCCTCTTTTCTCCCCTTTTTGTAGATGGGAACCATGTTGGTCCTCTTCCAGTCCTCCGGCACCTCTCCAGAGCACCACAAGTGTTCATAAGTCTGCTCCCGTAGAGAACCTTCCACAGGAGGGAACAAGATGGGCCACACTGCATGGGTACTATCATGGGAAGTATTTCATGTGCACTTAGTTTACTGTGAGTGCAGCAGCAAAATCCAGACACTCATAAAAAGACATACTTACTTATGTTTTTTTGGAATCCTAAATATACACATTTTTAATTATGATTATACCAACATTAACTGCACTTATTTTTTAAGACTGCATCAGCATGGGATCATTGTCAAGGCCTGGCAGAAAAGTCCAAATGTTATTACAGTACTTGTAAACTGAGCAAATGTGATTGAGAAATCATTGACTCATAATAAACATTAATATGCCATTTTCAGTCCGTTTTCAACAGAAAACAACATTCCTAGCTTTTTTTTTTGTTTTGTTATTACTATGTTCTTTCTTCACCACATAGTGGTTGCAGCCTACTCATTACTTATTCTGACTTCCATTGTATTCTGTTTTCCTCAGACTCTACTTTCATTTAAACAGTTCCCAATCCCCATGGTTAAAGAGAAAAGCCTGAAGAATAAACACTACAGTCATACATGTGGGAAACCAATTCAAAAGAATCTCTCTTTTTTAATTCTTGCGATTTATTTTTTAATCTAATCTTAATCTTTTGGGGTATGATATCTGATTTTTCAACTCCTGGCTAGGACAGTACAGCGGTATACATTTCATATTGAACTTTTATATTGTTAAAATGTCCAGAGATTTAACTCCCATACCAGGTTTATGCCTACAACTTTGTATTCTAAATATCCAAACATCATAATGCAAAAAGGTCCAAAGATCCAAAGATCTACTGTTTAGTTTTGCTGTTATATACCTACAATTATGGATTTTATACAACCAACCTGCTGTCTTGTGCAATCCCTAGAAATTGTAAGGCTAGCCCTGATCAAGGGAAAGATAAAATATTTTTTAACATTTCTGGTATGGAAATAGGTGAACAGCTCCCTGCTGTTACTTTTTATGCCATTCTATTTAAAATAGCATAAAAGGCAACATGAACATAAAAAACAAATCAATTCTTAGAGTGCCTTCACTCATATTTAGCCAAAAAGCACATTTATGGACCTATTGTATATTTCGAGCCAGGCACTAAAGGGCTTAGTTTGGGTAATGTCATATAAGCAGTTCCTTGGCCCCTTTCACTGGTAAAACAACATGTATAAATTGGACTAAGGAAACAAAAGCAAACAATGTACTACCATGGGTTGATTTTTATTCAGTAACTAGAAAGCAAGAAAACACATGCTGCTGCAAAACAAGCTATCTATCACTCTTAATTATTTCTCAAGTGCCTATTGCCATAGTATCTAGAATGTTGATCCAGCTAGCATTAAATACAACTGAAGGATTACTATTGATTTTAATAGTAGGTGGATAAGGTCCAAAATGCTGAAACTAGTCATTTTTAATTTCCCAAAGCAGGTATACAAAAGCATTAA
>NW_017729031.1:105846903-105864138 GCF_001723915.1 Gavialis gangeticus
TATAAACTGGACTAAGGAAACAAAAGCAAACAATGTACTACCATGGGTTGATTTTTATTCAGTAACTAGAAAGCAAGAAAACACATGCTGCTGCAAAACAAGCTATCTATCACTCTTAATTATTTCTCAAGTGCCTATTGCCATAGTATCTAGAATGTTGATCCAGCTAGCATTAAATACAACTGAAGGATTACTATTGATTTTAATAGTAGGTGGATAAGGTCCAAAATGCTGAAACTAGTCATTTTTAATTTCCCAAAGCAGGTATACAAAAGCATTAACATTGTTGTTAGTTGCATGGGCCATTATAGTTTCTATAGAAGCTTTGCTAAACTCATTGCATTGAAACAGCATTTATATAGCAATTAAACATACCCTTGACTAAAAACACAGCCAGTTCAGGATATTGCCACTGTCTCTTTCTGATCATTGCACCATATGCAGTGTTTCTTGTCTTGCAAGATGGAATCAACTATGGGGAAGAGCTATTTAAAAAAAAAATTATAATTGTGTTATCCTCTTCTATCTGTACTTTAATAGTTTTAAGTTAATTAATATTTATTTAAATGTACATGAAAAAAAGCTCTCTGTCTACCTTCCCTTGTGGGCTTTGAAATTTGGCTCTTCTTTTGAAACATATGCAAGGCCTTTTCCCACAGAAGCTAGAAAAAAAGAGCCGTATTTTTATTGTTGTAATACTCAAAACTGAAGCTTTAGAAAGAAAGCACTAAAAAGAAAAATGTTCATATTGTCTTTCCTTCCCCCTACATAGCAGCACCAGTACAAAGGCCAACAGGCTTTAAATTTAAATGAATAAGCCAAAGCAAACAAGACTTGTGCAATTAATCATATTAGCTTCCAAATATGACTGACAGTGAAAACCACTTGGTGTACTTTTGAAAAAGCACAGTTGTGTTTCTCAGACATCTTTTATTCCTGCATTAAATGCTGGTTTGTTACATTAGTAAATGTATTCATGAAGACACAACTGCTCAAGTTACTGAATAAAGTGCCTTATATGCTCGTTCTTAACTGGAATATTCTTAGGGATAATAGAAAAGATGCACCAAACACAGGTTCCTATCCATCCAGATATGTAACTACAAGAGGTCCCATTGAACTGAATGAACTGCTCATCCTTGAAGAGAGGTAGTTAGCCATTTAGTCTTAAGTCAGGCAGATGGCAGGGTAGAGGCACTTTATACACCAAGTAGCCAATTGCCCATCAAGAATGACAGGGGGGGCAGAAGGCGGGGACGGAGTGCCGCCACCCATTGCCCTGCGCTGCCACTGCTCTGCCTGCAGCCCTGTGCACCTGCCCCCGCTGCTCCAACTCATGGTGCCATCACCTCCCAGGCACAGGGGAGGGGGAGAAGCTTGCATGTGGCGGCCGCAGCCGCCACCCAGAACTCCAGCCACCACTGCGCGTCTGGCTTTGCACAACCCCTCCCCACGGATTCCCTCCTTCACGGCTGTTCTCAGGGCCTGACAGTGATGGCAGGGCACCACAACTGTGCCCCCCCTCCCCTTACCACTTCACGCCCCACCTCCTCCCTGCCACCTCCCCCTCTCTGCTGGCTTTTGTCAAGGCCTGGCAGTGGTGAGGCTGGAGAGGGGGAGCAAGGCCATCATCTCCCTGCTCTGTCCCCTCCATCCCCACCATCATGGTGGCACTCTGCCATCCCAATCTGTCCCCGCTGTTGCCCACTGCAACTAAAAGTGGGGGGCAGGCAGGCATGGAGTGCCACCACGCAGGGCCCCACAGTGCTGCTGCTCCCCCTCTGTCCCCATGCTGTGTGTGTGTGTGTGCGTGGGGGGGGGGGGCGAGGTCAGCACTGTGCTGCCAGCACCTCACGCTGTTGCTGCCTCCAAGGAGCAAGGCTGCAGGGGGGGAGGAAGGCCTCCCCCCCCCCCCCAGTCCAGCCCCTCAGTTGCTGCTGTCATGGCGGCGCTCCGCTTTGTCCGTCTGTGCAGAGCACTCTGATGAATTGTTTCAGTCAGCGTTGTGATTGGTTGCCGAGACAACCAAAGAGTGTGATTAATGCGTTGCGGACAGACAATGGCTTTCATTGTATTAGACCTAGCCAATTGCCCATCAAAAATGATGGGGAGGGGAGGGCTGGGATGGAGTGCTGCCACCTAATGCCCCGTTGTTCTGCCTCCTACAGGGAGCAAGGTGGGGATCCAAGGCCTCAGCTCCTCCACCTGCTGTCCAGTCCTTGGCGTGGCTTCGGAATCATGGCAGTGCTCCCCCATCCTTGGAGCACTCTGATTGGCTGTTTCTGTCAGCCAATCAGAGTGCAAATAAAGCATTATGGACAGACAGACAGACTTAGCCTTTTATAATATTAGGATTCAGAGGCATACGCTTTCATAAGCAGCAGCTTACTTTGTCAGATGCTATGCTCATGCTTGAAGTTAGGCAGATATAAATTGAATTATGAATTTATATATACAAATGTGTTAGATGGGGGCTCCACACAGATAAAAAATGACAGAATGTAAGGATGGTGGTAAAAGGAAGATAATATTACAGGTTTCCCTCACTTTATGCTGTACATAGGTTCCTGAAAAATGGCGCATAACTCAAATTTGCATAAAGGGAACCCACTTTTCAATGGAACACATACGGATACGTTCCAAGAACTCACCTGTACTGACCCCCAGACCCATTTCTACCACTTTTACAAGACAATTTTGATACTGACCAACAGCAGACAGTACATACAAGCACAGGGCACTAACATAATGGGATTGGCAACTACAGAAATGCGTGTCACAGACAATGAGTGAGGAGCACAGATCCACACAGACTACATTTTTCTGCACATCACCCCCACAATGCACCGCACAAAGCAGCTGACTGTGGGCTTCCACCACACCGATCACATAAGAGTGAGTTTACCTTGCATATAATGAATTTTTGGTATAAAAAGGGTCATTGCATAAGAGCAAATTTGCACATACAGAACCTGCATAAAGCAAGGGAAACCTGTATCTTGATATCAGAAAAGTTGGAGATCTCCTTGTTAGAGCTTAAGGAACATTAAGGCAGCCACAAAGGCTTATAAAAAAGACACTCTACCAGGCTTCTTTTTTGCAGTCTACAGTGTTCAATAAAGTCTGAGCAAGAATCACACTGCACTTAGTAACAAATTATCATCACATCAGGTGGCCTAATTGCTCACTTTCAGGAAGTACTGAGAAAACAACTTGGTAAGAGATACCATTTAGTGAGAGATGCTAAAGCTCCTGGAGAAGAGAAGGATGGGGAGTGAGGGAATCTGGGGAACAGGCTGGGAAGATAGGTGGGCACCTCTCCTGGGTCCCTCATCTTGTGCTGCTGCTTCCACCAGCATTACCAGCTCCTGGAAATGGAAATTTGCCTGAAAAACCTCACACTACTACTGGATGTTGATAGACAGACCTTCTAAAATTGTCAAAAACAAACACCCTCAAATGGTTTTCCAAGTATTATGTCAGAATGTAGCTGGTACCTTTACTAAGGGCCACCTCCCTTTTGCACGCTGATAGGCAGTAGGCCCTATAGGGCACAGTGACCCACTGAGTGGCTTAAACTAACATTTTCTTAGCCAGGAGGTAGGTAACCTCCCCCATTCCCAAATGGTTGTACCCACACCCAAAAAATGAATGTGACCCAAGGAAGTTGTCAACTTTTTTTTTTTTTTTTTAAACAAGATATTCTAAATTAATCCACTTGTGCCTCTCCTCCCCTCCTCCTGCCCCTCCCCTGACTGCCATTTTCCCTTCAGGTATTTGAAGCTTTAGGGGCAGTGAGCACTTCTAGGTCCCTTGCTGCTCCTCATTCTCCCAAAGCCCATTTCACAGGGGCTAAGCTGTTCCTTGAGATCCCCGTGGTCATGGAATGGCAACTGCATTTGTTGAGGGAAAACTTGGGGCTAGATGCAGCTAGATTGGAGGGGAAATGGAATGCATCTCACATGCTTTAGTCCTATCAATAATAATGGGGGATTGCAGCCATTTTAAATAAAGGTAAAAGGAACCCCACAATTCAGTGAGGTCTCTCTGAAAGTTGCTGTGGTCTGCTGTGAAAATCAATGGATTTCTTGCTAGTCATTTTGTCACTGGGGGTCCTGAACAAGAGGCCAGACAGAGCAACAAAATGGTTGGCAGCACTGACTTCCAATCTGTAAACATCTGGGATGTAGGAGAAGGGTGAGAAGGGTGAGGGAAGTAGTGCTTGACTGCCTGCTTATCAACAGGCTATTGGCTCTACAGGTCAAAAGGCAAAATTCCAGTAGCCTTCCCATAACCCAGCCAAAATCAGAAGTGCTGCCAGCACTTCTCAGGGGGGGCACCAGCTGGTGCTCCACACTCCCTGGCCACCAAGGGCCAATCTCGGGGGGGCACATGCCCCCTGTAGCTCCCCTACCCATTGCCTATGCTAGACTCTTTAAAGAAACAGTTGGATGCTTATCTTGCTGGGATCCTTTGACCCCAGCTGACTTCCTGCCCCTTGTGCAGGGAGCTGAACCCTATGATCTCATGAGGTCCCTTCCAGCCCTAATACCTATGAAATCTGTGAAAGCATTCTGGTTAAAACTGAGGTTTCAGTATAGGACATTGATCACCCAAGACAAAGCATGAATATATGGTGATTATAAAATGAGTCATTAGAAGGGACCACGACAGCAGAAAACACAAATCATTCCCACTGACTATTTTACAGGAATGAAAAGAAACCGGATGTCTAGGAATGCTGGACCATCAGCAATGACGCAATAATAGGAAGAACCGCAGAGAGGGAAGGTAACACTATTTTCTCTTTCATGGAAGATTTCCATGAACTTTTCTTCTATAGATTTGATTGCAGCCTAGTGCTTATATAATTATAGCACAGGGAATACCCAGCTGATGCCCACCCTAGACACTGAGGCTAGAGATATGACATGACTTTCCTCCCTGACTCACAGTATTGAAACAGTTTAGATAAAAATCAGACTGTTTGGGAAGGTGCCAGACTATTATATTGTCTAAATTAAAGCCTTGAACTGCTGGAAGTTAAAAAGGATTTCCTCTGGGAAGAGAATGTAAGCACAAGAATACTCCAGCCAGCTAGTCTCCAGGTTTCGTATGGTGGGAAGACAACTTCTGGCAGTGGGTCATTAATGTCTAGACTAGACCAAAGGTGGTGGTGGGGAGGAAGAAGGAAGAGATGCTAGAGAACAAGTATATGAACACATTTTCTTTTCTTTTCAGCCAGCAAAATCATTTATCTTAAACTTGTGACAAATTGTTTATTCACCCTATTATACCCTCACTGATATTACCTCTTCTAAGGTTAAAATAGGTGGACATTAATTACTTGCAGAGTCATTGCTGCTGTAAAGTTATAGAAGCAGATAAGAAACAAAGACTACAATTCTTCCTGGTTTCCACTGACTTCCTATAAGGGAAAGTTACCTCTGTAGAAAGGGCAGCCCAAGATGTGTGTGCTCTCTATAGTCCATGTAAATCCTATTTTGAAAGCATACATAGAACTTAAACAGTGCACAGGCTTTGACCTGGCTTTCGGCACAGAAATCACCACCCTGAGACCTGGGACATAGCTCGTGGTACCTTCAACTAAATTGGCCTAATAATCAAGGTACTGTGAGACTTGTAAAGCATGTTGATGTTTTTGGATAAAACTGCATGGATAAGAGATGGTTATTATGTGCTCCATTTGGTGAGGTGTGCTGTCCTCTTCCTTGCTTTAGCTGCCTGCTGACAGTTTAATAACAAATGTAGAAAATGGTCACAAAGGCCAGATATTGTTTCTACATTCTCCCGTTCTTCCCCTCTCTCCAGAAATGACGCAGATGTAATGCTAGAGGAAACACGTTCAGTTGCCACATTGTGGTTCATTATTGCCTCAGTCTGTTGCAAAATATTTATTGGGTAACAAGTAACTATTTTTTTTTCTCATCTTCCATGTTATGATGTCGCATTCATAATTGTATGAATAATAGCTTGCCTTAGTGCTTACAATTTGTTATGAGCTCTCTCATAACTGAGTGAGAACACTGATAGAATGGGAGTTATATTTCACTAAATGTCTGCCCCACTGACCAAATGCAGAAATACGTTAAATAAATGACACTTTAAAAAGTAATTCCAGCCCATGATTGGAACAAGCCTCCTTTTCTTAATACTCTATCACTTATTCCCGACAAAAAGAAACATTACAAATTCCAAAACAGCTGTTTGAATTCCCTTTTCTGTGAGAAGGAACCTGAGACAACTAGCCTGACAGACTCCGGCAGGAAATTTGTAATAGAAACAGCTTTATCACACATTGTGAATTCCTCCTCCCCCCACATAACACTTCTACAGCCTGTCCTGTTTAAGGGTCTTAAAGTGTCTTACAAATACTGAAGAAGTAAGCCTGGTACCCCTTCTATAAGCTGGGAAGCATTGTCTCAGTTTTAAAGGTGGGTAATTAGACATGAAGTGGTTTGCACACAAGATCATCAATGAATTAAAGCAAAACCAGATGGGCCTGATCAGTAGTATAACAATGGGTGGGCAAGCAAGGCATGAGTCCTGGAAGTGAGGGAGGGTCTCTCACATGTTTATCTCCTGCCCATCCTCCATCCCCATCTCCCCTGCAATGGCTCCAGCCCAAACAGCACGGAGGGCAGAACAGCAATGGTGTCTGGTATAGGAACAGTGGTCAGAGGTTCACTGGGGGAAGAGGGAAGGATTGAGATGTCACCTCCTTTTTTGCTGCCAAAATCAGTGTTGAAATGACTGCTTAATACACATCAGTAGTAAAAGGACGTGACATCCTCCCACTGTAGCAACCAACCTTTGGCTGCAGCCCCTCCACCATGTGCTGCATCTATCTTAGGTACAGTACTAGCCAGATACCCCTCTGTACTCAGTCCAAATAACAGGATCTATACAGCTCATAACCTTTTGTATCCAACTGGCCCAACTTTACTCCTTTGAACCCCTCTCCACACCTTAATTCTCCCAAATCCCAGGCCTATACTTAGAGTAATGATTCTTAACCAGGGTGCTGGAGGGTGCCACATAATGTTAGCACTGTTGGATTTGGGTCAGAGGAAAGAGTTGGAAACCATACAGCACTCATTCCAACATTATGGTAGCTATGGAATTGATTCATTTACTATGGGAAAGGAAAATGAACAATGGAGCAGCCCTTGAGAGAAGGGAAGTATAGGACAGTTACCTACTCATTTCAAAGTTTATAGCCACCAGGATTATGAAGCAAGAGATGCCTATACAGAACAAGTTGTGCTTTCCAACTATGGCTAATTTAAGTGAAAGAAAATGTAAACATAGATAGGATTTTTGAAAGTGCTCAGCACTGACCCCCCATGGAAGCCAATTTACTATCAATTTAAATGGGAGTAGAATTAGGCCAACACTGCATGCTGCTAAAAAATCCCAGAAGCAAATAGTTTGACAGAAAGATGCCCTTTTAATATATATAAGGTACATATGAAACAAAATGCATGAGAATAAATTGCTATTTGAATGTTAAAATCATCTAAGAATGGATACGTTACATTTTCCAAGGAAGCTTCTGAGGCTGCTACCAAATAGTCTATTGCTTGTATGAAGACAGCTCTAATAAAAATTCAAGAGCCTCTCTTCATGTTCAAGTTTCACTTAAAGATAATCAAATGCAGCAGAGTCAGAAGCAGAGTCCTGGTTTTTTTTCACTTTATGAACAACACATCCATTATGCAGTTGAATATATTTGTATCTACATATTTTTAAGAATTCTAAGATCTACAGTTTCTTTTTCGCATAAGTATTTTTTTTGTGACTGAAGGCACCACTGGTATTTTAAGCAATATCCATTAATGTATCACAGAGCAAGTCTAGACCAGGGGTGGGCAATTATTTGGGCTGGAGGGCTACTTAGAGGGAGTTTAGGTGAGCTGTTGTGGACCGGGTCAGGATCCCCCTCCCACGCCGTAACAGTGCACCAAAAATCCCTAAGTGGCCCTCCAGCCCAAATAATTGCCCACCCCTGATCTAAGGGCATAGAGAACAAAGGTTAGGGAAGCCTAACCTTTGTTCCCCACTTCCCCCTGCACCCTCTTCCCTACTGCAAGTCCCTGGCACACGGCTGGGCCACTGCTATGTTGTATTCCGGCGTATTGCCTCAGGCTACATGGGCGCAATTGGCACAGCTTCTGCCTAACCCAAGGACTTGGGGCAGGGGAAGAGGTGCAGGAAAAGTGGGGAAACAGAGCATGGCACTTGCAGCTATTGGCCCCCTTCCTCCACCTTGAGTCCCTGATATGTGGCTGGGTCAGACAGGAGCCATGCCAGCTGTGCCCACATGGCACAAATGGTGCACAGGAACACAGTGTGGCACCAGCTCATCTGTGCACCAGGGACTCAGGGCAGGAGAGGGGGTGCAGGGAGAAGGGGGCTGGGAGCTGCAGGTTACCTGGGCCTGACCAGGCTGGTGCCATGCTATGTTCCTCCCCACTCCTCAATCTCCTTGCACCTGCTCCCACTCCCCCACCCCAAGTCCCCAGCACATGGCTGGGTCAGACGGGCAGAGCTGGCATGGCTCCTACATGGCCCAAGGCAGTGTGCAGCAACATGGCATGGCAGCATGTCAGCAGCACCCACATGCCTACCAGGTCCCAGACTGGCACAGCTGGGATAACCTGTGGCTCCTGGCATTCTTCCCCCTGCACCCTCTCCCTTACCAGTAAGTGAGCTTTGACTTGCCAGAGGCCTGCTGCCTGGTCTGCAAATGGCCACAGGATTGGAGCAGTGCAGACAGTCTTGCCAGGCAGACACCTGGCCAACAGGCTCAGCCCCCCCTACCCTGGAGGTACACTGGGGGCAGGACAAGGCTGGTTGGCTCGGGAAGGGAGTGAGTGGCTGTTGCTACTGCAGCCGCTTGGCATGGGGAAGGGAGAAGGGTGAGAGGTATCAAAAGCCAGGGCAGCTGTGGGCCAGATGCAATTTTCCTTCCAAGGAGCAGCTGCAGGCTGGGTAGAATCATTTGGCAGGCCAGATTTGGCTCACGGGCTGTATTTTGCCCACCCCTAGTCTAGTGTACTGTACAGCATGGTGAAAATGGTTATGCAGTACTAGCACTCCAGCTTGCTAGCACCATTTCCCTTGCTTTTCACTTCCACCAAAGGCAACACTAATAGACAAAGTCCCAAAAGATACTACACTACACTGTACAAAGTGAAGATGCATTGGGATGAAAAATTGCTCAGGATAAGCCAAAGCAAGGACCTGAACACAAGTGGACCTCTTTCTAGGCCAGCCCACACAGTATGAGTGACACATGCACCCAGACATGCATTTCCCAGAATGGTTTGAAAGGTTGTTTTCATTCCATTTTGTGGTAGAACAAAAACTTCTACAAGTCATCACAAAATGGAACTGTTGCTCTTCAGTCAGCTCAGACTGGTCTTCACCAGAGCTTCCAGATTAGGTTAACTGAAAACTAAGTTGTCTTTCTTCTATCAGTTTAACTTTATATGACGCTTGATAAAGTTACACAGCTAAACTTCACAGACAATAGCCCCATCAGCAAAATCAAGTTGACACTTCCTTAAGCTATAATGGATCTACAGCGCTAACAGGGTATGGGGGTGGAGGGGAGAACCTTGTTTACAACCTTATGGGCCAATTATCTCAAGGGAAGGGGGGTGGGAATGAGAGGACCAAGCAATTGTTTAGTAAAATCAGTACTATTTTTCTGGAGTTGTAATTGTATCCTAACTCTTTCCTTATGCCTGGTACTAAAGACCAAGTAATGATGTTATTCTCAGGATACTGAAAGAGGAGGGACAGAGCCACATAATTCCAAGTTTCTTTTCTGCGTTTTCTCCTCTCACAACTTTTACAAACTAAAAATTTGAAAAAAACTTCCTGTAAACTGAGTCATTCTAATTTAAAGCAAAACATCTTGGATTAATTTTGGACAAGTTCTAGTGCTCATGAAATTTGCCAGAACAATTCTCTATTAGAGAGGAACAACTTATTCATTTTCAAGAGATATGACATGACAGAGGCATCAGCAGTGCAAGCAGGAAAGAGGATCATTGGTTCATGTCAATGTAGCCCACTGGCGTCAGAAAATAACAAGAACTTGCTGCAAGCCCCATGTGATTGCTTATGCTTTTATATAAAAAATAAAGGGGGATATTACAGTTCTCCAGACTTTGGGAAAGACAAAGCAGGAAATCCAACAGAACATACTGTGGACATTGCCATGAAGTTGTATATGTAGATACCACAGTACTGGGGCTATAAAAGAACCCCCAAGAGCAAGATAACATTTTATTGCAAGTTTAGGCTTAGCAATAGCATGAATGAAGGGAAATTAAAAAAGGATACAGAACCTAAGCTAATAAATGATCCCATCTGTACTTTTTTGAATCTGTACTTGTTTTTAAAATGTCCTCTTGAGCTAAGAGGAAAATAGGGCTATTGCTAGCCTATACATAGCATATATCATGCCCCTGCCACACATTACACTTATGGCATGATTAACCAGTTAATCACATCCTAAGTTACAAACTAGACACAGGATAAAATATGGCCTGTAGGCAGATCTAGCCCACCAACTAATTGGGTTTAGCTTGTGGATGGTGCCTGACAATTGATCGGATGTGGCCTGTGGCTGCCCCAAGGGCAGCCCGCGCTGTACTGCCACCCATGCAGATGGCCCCAGCCTATGTGAAGTTTCCCTGCAGGGCTGCTCCTGGTGCAGGTGCAGCCACCCAACTGCTGCTCAGCTCCCCCTGCTTCCAGCAACTCCTCCTCCTCCTGCCCCTGCTGCACCACTCCAGGGAGGGGGGAAACTGCAGCTGTGTAGTTCCTGCCCCCATGCACAGTGCTCCATCTCCAGGCTGCCTGCCACTTGCTTAGCTGCCTGCAGGGGGCTGCTCATCATGCTGGGCAGGCAGAGTGGGTAGAAGGCAGCCAGGACCCGGAGCCAGAACCCCATGTGCTAGGACAGGAGCCGCCAGGCTACAGCTTCCCACTGTCTGGAGTGGCGCACCAGGGGTAGGAGGAGGAGAATCCATTGAAGGTGGTGGGGAGCAAAGCAGTACCCAGGTGGCTGCAGTCCCACCAGGAGCAGCCCCACTAGGAAGCTGTGTGTACTGAACAGGGCTAGGACCAATTGGCAGAAGCACAGCACGGGTTGTCGCAGGTGGGATCAGCCCCATGCAGAGCACCATGAACCACTTGGAGGAGGAGGACACAGAACACAACTGCACTGCACTGCCCCAGCAAGCTCTGTTGCACCTGACCCCTGCCTCTCCCCCACCCCGCCCCAGCCAGGTCCTGAGATCCTAGCATGCAGGCAGCATCCCCACACAACACAGCATACTAGAGTTAGACTTTATTTTGAGTACTGCAATTGACTCTATATATACTACTCAAAAACAAAAATCAATCAGGATGAAAGATTTTTTTTAAATAAAATTAAAATGTTAGATGTTTGATTTTTAGTATGATTTTATCTATAATTTGTTAAAATGGTATCTTCTAAAAGATTTTGTGTGTACGGCCCTTGACAGTTCACTAAAACTCATTAAGTGGCCCTCCAGCTGAAATAACTTTCCACCCCTACATTAAAGCATAAATAGCATCATAAAATAAGGAATAGAAGAAGTCACAAAGTTATTCTACAAAAAATGTGTAATAACTTTATGGCTGATTCCTAGGATGCCATTAACTGAATGCGTGGCCACATGTACCCTCATGACTGCGAGCCCAGCTCAGCTGACAGGGCTCCCAGCTACAAGAGCTTAGTACTTGCCAGTGCAAGGGGAGCCCAGGATCCTGATTCCAGGCTCCCCCTGTACCAACAGTAAGACATGCTAGGATCCGATGCATGATTCCACAATCACGCCTCCTGTGATTGACTGCATCACACATCAGATCCCATCATGCCTCGACCATGTCTTGGGGGGAGGGGGGCTCATTCTGACACCTGAATAGGCAGTTACCCATACCCAATATATATATATTGCCTATTTATTTCCTGTTTCATTTTCCATGTCAATGCTAGAGTAACAAATCCATCAGGAAGGAGCAGGCCTTACATTTGTCAGATTTGTGGTGCTAATTCTAAATCAGTGATTTTCAACCAGGGTGCTGCAGCACCCAGAGGTGCCTTGAGATCTTAGCAAGGGTGGTAAAGGATGCTATGCAACATTAGCACTGTTACATGTGCAGACATGGGTCACAAGATAAACCCAAGATTTCAAATGGGAATTCATAGTGTTAAAAACATCCTGACCTGTTGTGGTCTTCCCAAGTTCTTTATAGCAAAATAATTGCTCTATTAATCTTCCATAGACAAAAAACAAGTGAAAACTAAGAGCTGGAATTTTCCAAGGGATATCTGGAGTCTTTTGAACAACTGAAGAAGGATGCAAGTCATTTTGAGTGCTTTAGTTATTTGAGGAAATTAATAGTAGATATGCAAAAAAAGCAGAGTTTGTATTTTCCAGCAGGTAGAGACAATATCTTTTCCATGTTGGCTAGACAGATAAAGGATTTTCATGTGAAGAAGTTGGCCACCAATTTGAATAAATTGAGTTTTAAAGGGTTTGCCTCAACTTATTTTAAATCCTAGGACAGGGCCATATATGGACAAGAGAAGCTAGTAAGTCTCCCCTAAGTCATAAGATTTCATTTGGTTGCAAGGCAACATCATGTTAGGGTACAGAAATCAGTTGGTCTAACCTAAATCAGAATTAACTTTCAAGGTTGCTTGCAATCGCATTGAAAACTGCTCCCCTCTCTGGGGTGGCTAATGCTTTTGGGTCAGTAACTTTTACTCATACAATTTCTTGTTGTGATACCTTTAAATGAGAAGCAGCAGCTCACTCATGACACTTTCAAAAGTAAATAATTTAATGTGGTCCTTCATCCTACATAGAATAGTCTGCATTGCAATTATGATTGAATAGGCTAGTGGGATCCTTGCAAATTGTTATCAATTTAGACAGGTAGAGATACAGATTCTGTACTGAGGTGAGCAACTAATCCATGTTATTAGTTTAGTTTCCTTTTACTTTAGACAAGCTGAGTGGCCCATTTTCTTACAAGAGAAGTGGCTCAAATCCCTCCCCAGAGACTATATAATTTCGTTTAATTATCTATAATATGGGCCCTCTATATAATGTGATTACCCTACTGCATAATTCCTCTTAAAATTGCTGCAGAATTAAAGCTTGAGGATTTGATCTTTCACTGTAAAAAACTGTACAGTTCAGTTCTTCACTGCCTTGCAGCTTGAATAGTTACCAACACCCCTATGAATGCTATACACACAGTATTACCAAATTACAGAAATAAACCATTCTACCAGGTGCTGGACTGTGTCAATTCAAGTCTTCAGTCCCCCACACTTCTGCAATTATAAATACAATCTTAAAAAGACAAACCTTCAGGAAACAGGTCAGTTATCTGTCTGTACTGATTAACACCATTCAGGTATGTCAACTCTGGAATATAAAGATTATAGGTTTGGTATCACTATTAGTTTTCACTGACCATTATAGAAGACCTATCAAGCTAATGCACTTATCCAAATATAAAAAAAATTAAGTAGAATGCTGTTTTATATGGTTACATAAAAACCTGCAGCATTTTTTAAGATGTAGGGCACTGGTTCTCAACCTTTTTAGATGCAAGGCATCCCCTGCATACCTTTTGTGAAGTGAATGACACATCATTTAAAAAACTGATTTATTAGTGTTTATCCTTACAAAGGGGCCTGGGTGATGCAGGCAGGGGAAAGGCCAGGAAAGGAAGCCTGTATCTGTACTTCTTCCCTGAAACCTGCTCATTTCTTGTGGTTATCTCCTCACATCTCAGGGCACCCTTCAAAGGATCTGGAGGCACCCTGGCTGAAACATGGCTTCAGGGACAGATTAAGGTAAATTCTATTTAATTTGATTTACTGTCCTAGGAGGAAGGCAGAGCCAAACAATTCCAAGATTTTCTGCATGACTTGGCAGTAATGTGTTGTCTTGGATGGTGGAGCCTGGCTTGTAACGGTTCACTGAAATATGTTAAATAAAAGAGAATAGATAAACCACATTTTTTCTTATTATAAAAGTAATAAGATTTAAGGAAAACAAAAAAAAAGTAGCAGCATAGAATAATCTTTGTAAAAATCCTGATCTCTTAGACTTAATTTAGCCACTGAGATGTTCATAGCATTTTTCCGATTCAGATGAATTATCTAGGACAGTTCCTGAGCAGCACATACATAGTTTATCTCAGACTTTTGGGGAAGTGATTACATTAATAGTGAAGAGGATATTGAAATCTCTTGCCTGTAATGATTTGTATTTGAAAATACATTTTTAATAAAAAAGACTAAGGGCATCATAACCAAGATTTCTATCTTGTCACGGATAATTGTACCTGTCTGCTGATTCAGGTTTACTATACAATTTTACTAGGCCAGCAAGAGAAACAAATGGCCTGTAAATTCTCAGTATTTGTATTTGCCTAGAGTTCCATTTGCATTGAGGTCTTGACAGTGAAAAAACAGCATGGGCTACTGCAGCTTTACAACACACCCACCAATCCTGATCTACGAAGGAAAAGCAGCAAGTGCCACACAGGAATATGGCCAAAAATAGGAATCTGATATACTGAATCAGAGCACCTCTTGAGCAGCTCTGTCTAGTAGGGGCTCCATAGCTCTTCCCCTAGTGGAACCTTAAAAGGTGACTATGGCTTTCTCCAGACTGTGAGGGGGGGGAAGGGAAAGGAATACATTTTACCTCTTCTATACCAACATGGTGAACTACAGCAATTGTTTAACATTTTCATTATAGAGAGTCAACATATCTGTTTACATTGAACCAATTAAAATGCATGAATGTAGTTAAATGGGAGAAGCTGGACAGTAAGTTATCTGACACAGAAAATCATCATTATAAAAACCTACAGCTATCGTAAGTTAAAGATAACAAATGTCTTCCAAGCCAGACAGAGCACCTGTCATTTTGGTTAAGAAGAATATAAAATGGCTTATAGAAATAATAAGAAAAAAGAATGCATCAGGTTATAAGCAAAGGTAATCTGTACTAAGTGGTGGGAAAAAAGATTAAGTTTACTTATCCATTGTAAACTCTATATTTCAAGGTCTACTATTAGTTTTCTGAAATCTCATGCTAATACATCTACTACCCAGGAACAATTACATTTAATAGTAGAAATAACTCAAGTAATAATTCTATAGTAGGAAAAAGCTTTCCTTTTTAGCTCATTCATTAGGCTGTTGATGAAATGATCCTTTGTATTTAAGTGGCAAAAAACTGAGTTACTCTAAGGCTTGGTCATGACAACAATGACAATCTGGAAGATAACTCCTGTTACTTCAAAACACACGCATCTCAATCTTGTCAGTCATTCTGTAATCATCACTTCCAAACACCAAAGGTTTATCATGACCATTGCACTGTACATAGCTGAGAAGGTAGCTCATTCATTCTGTACATACATTTTCCCAAAATTATTATACGCAACTATTTACAACATTAGAGCAGGAGGAGCAGTATGCCAGGTTTTGAACCCATCTTTATAGACAATCACTATAAGAACATTTAAGCTTAAAAAAGGTTAAGAATACCAGATTTTCTTTTCTTTTACTGGTTATAAACTGAACACATTCAATTAATGTAGAAATGTTACAGAAATGAGTTATGTGCCAACAAACTGGAACAAGGTAAAACAAAACTTGGCTCAAAAGTCTATACAAAAGGCAAGTTTTTTTTATTATCACAAAAAATGACTGTAAGAGTAAAGGATATATTGTGACCTCATCAATTAGAGGAATTATAAAAGGCTAGTGGCCTTCCTAGGAGCAGAGAATTGACATACTCTGTTCTAGGAAGACACAGGAGATGGCTGTCAAATTCATCTTCCACTTGCCCTCCCTCTCAATACAGGAAGGTTTTGAAGAAGAATGCAAGGGAAACTGTTCCAGAGAATAGTATGAGAAGCAGAGACCAAAAGGGTTCAATTTCCCTCTTAGTCGTCTTGTTCTTTGATTTTCTTCTTCTTCTTCTTCTTCTCTGAACTCTGAAAATTACAACAGAAATACTGATATGAGCAAACAATAACAAAACAGATAACACAGCACAGCAGTATGCACAAGCAGAAAGAGGGCTCATGTTTGAAGGGGCTTAGTAGGCATTAACAGTCATTAGGGACACACACCACATTCATTTCCTTCCTTAAGACTCCAAAAAGTGTGCTCACAAAACTGTTAACCCTGGGTTCCTGTAAATACAAAACAGGGCAAGATGAAGCCTGGAAGTATAGAACCAAATCAGGGCATTTAACACTTGCAAAACAAGACACTCTCCTCTTAAATCCACATGGAAATAAATTGCCAGCTGTAACATCAATCTGCCATTTAGGTTTTGCCACATATTTCAGCACTTGACAGAACCAGAACTGGTTTGTAACTCAGGCTACAGCCACAGCAACATTCTGAAGGGTACCATTTACAATTCTAGCCTACACTGTGCATTATGTGTATTTACATTTAGGTGGCTGCATCATCAACATTCTCAAGCTTTCTGATCCACAAAACACACAATTATTTTTAAAAAGTCATCTTTTCTCCAGCTGCTGTTCCTCCATTCACTGAAGTAATAGAGAGCTGTGGGATTTAGGCCACAGAAAGAAAGATAAAGAACGTTGGGATTCAGGGTTCCATTGGGGGCTGCAGTGGAGCTGGAGTTGCAGCCTCAGTGGTGTTTCTCTTGGCTCTGCCCCTGCTTGACCTTGGGATTCAAGAGTGCTACAAAAATGGTTATGGATGCTCAGCCAGGACTGCAAAAGTGGAGACAACCTCCATGATTTAGGTAGGTCCCTATTTATAGTTCTCAAAAATGTCTTATCCCCCGTGGTGGGAGAAACTGCTAGCACACGGGTAGGCAACCACCAGCATGCATGCCATAGCACAGCACACCAAGGCATTTTGCTTAGCATGTGTGCATCAGGGGGAACAGTGGGGGGACCTGCAAGGGGCCTGATCCTTATCATGGCAGTGCAACCCCAGCCCCACCGGCGATGCATAGGGGTGCACCCAGGTGCATGTGCACCCCCCTGAGCATGGTGACACTGCCAGTAGCGCCTGTGGGCTGTCACTGCTTGCCACCCCTTGCCCCCTCGCCACCAACACCACCGGGGGGGGGGGGGGGGGGG
>NW_017729031.1:105864280-105876948 GCF_001723915.1 Gavialis gangeticus
GGGGGGGGGGGGGGGGGTGTCTGCGATTGCCACTGGCTGACTCTGCTGACAGCATCTATAGGTGGTCACCAACACTAGTCAGTGCTCGCCACCCCCAACAGTGCTGTGGCTGCCTGAGGGAGCTTACCATGCCCCCCCAGTCTCCAGGGGCACTCAGCATCCATGCCTAGCCCCTTCCATGACACGAGGTTTGTGCGCACTCACCACCAGCAACAAGTGCACCTCAGGGGTCAGGGCTGCACTGCCACAACAAGGATTGGGCCCCTCCCAGCTCCCCCCACCGTCTGCTCCTGGCATGCCAACATCTTACAAGTCGAGGATGTGGATGTTTTTGGCACTCTGCCCAAAAACGCTGCCAACCCCTGTACTAGGAGCTCACAACTGTAGCTAGCACGGGTACCCTAAACAGATGGAAGGAAAATCCCCTTTTAAAGAACATCATCCACTTAGTATTTCAAAATTCTGCAGCTAGATTCCTTCAGTGGCTTTACACATCTACCATTTAGGAGACTAAAGGATTCACAGCACCATGTACTTGCACTCCAGCTTGAGGGGTGCAGGAATCCCGACTAATTTAGAGATGCCTCATTTGTTCTGGAGGACGCCCTGCCCAGTCGTCTCAAAGAAAGGTAACCATTGCACCAGGCTTAGAAGGTGGAGTTATAAGTCTGGGAATGGGATTTCATTGTATGGAAGAAGAGGAAAAGATGTACTTGGAGACAATCTTGAATTTCCTAGATTCTACTTTCTAACTTGAGCCTTCTAGCGTGCTACAAGACGGAACATCACAAAATTAAATGAACAAAGGAACAAACAGTCCTCTCCACAGAGCTATGGGTATTCCCCCTCTTCCCCATGTTTTTGGAAGAATATCTTCCTGAAGTGTACCACAGTAAGCATTTAGAATAATTCCCATCTCACCTCAACTTCTGTACTAGTACACGGCTCCTCAGCCAAAGCGGCCTCTTCCTCAGCTCTATGTTTTTTCTCTTTTTTCTTTTTCTTCTTTTTCACAACTTCGCCTTCTTCTGCATTTGCCTGTTCTGTACCTGGGAAAAAAGGAAAAGGAGATGCTATCGGTGCTCATGAAAATTTACAGCAGAAGGACAGCTTGCATTCTCTGCTTAAGGCTCAAGCATCCCAAATAGATCCACATGCCTTTACCACTTATCAAAGTACTTCAACTTGTTTCTGAATTATCCTGGGAGCACAGTCCTTAAACAGGAGAGGTCTTCCCCAGCATTAGCAGTTTAATAATATTTTGACCACAGCTAGAATCAGCTGAAGGACACCAGAATCCAAACGCAAATTCACTGAGCCAGTAGCAGATTTCAACTGAGTCCAGCATCAAGTTATAAGAAATAAACCAATGCCTACACATTAAAGACAAACAGGAATACTTTAATAACAGGTGGACTTACACAGACTGAAGTATTTGCAACTAACATTTCAACATTCTGCTAATGTGCAAGACTGAGCAAACCTAGAGATACTTCCCCTGTTCAGACAGAATAAAGACAGAGACATATATTGGATATATGGTGAAAATTCTATTTACTAAAAATGGCTTATAGTATGCTGGTTAGGCCAGGTACACTCTTACCTCTCTAATTTAACCTTTCACAGTTCGTGACACCAGACTCTGGAACAGAATCCCCAGGTGTGGGGGCTGTGTGCAAGCACCTACCCTGAAGATCTTCAAAAGGAGACTGCTGGGTTATTTGACCCCAGCAGTCTTTCCTGCCCAGAGGAGGGGGCTGGACCTGATGATCTCACAAGGTCCATTCCAGCCCTAAACTTCTGTGAACCTTATTTTTCAGACCCATCTTCCAACAGTTATCTTATCAGAATACATGGGCAAGTACAGTATAAGTTACTACTAGTGACAACAGAACTTCAGGAACCTGCAGATAAGCAGAAATTATTACTGATCTGACACCCTATGTGGCACTTGTGCTCCAACTGGCACCCTACCAAATCACGTTTTGCTTAACTAAATCAGACTTGAATACTGGGTTCCATAGTGTCACGCCTTGCTATGCATAAGTTCAGGATGCATCAATCAATTCTTCATCATCCACAGAACTGGCATGCTGACACCAGCAGCATCTGTGATGCGGTACAGATGCTACCAGAAATGCAACTTGAGGAAGCAACACTTCTCACAACACTCCCCAAAAAGAGAATCTATTCTGAAAGCATAGGAGAGCTAACACATTAACACCAGCAAAAGATAAAAGAAAGCCTCACACACAAAAAACCAAAGTGATAATACACAAACTTCCTATTAGCTCTGCTGCAATTTCACACATTTAGATCCTCAAAGTAACAAACAAGACACAGAACTCAAAAGACTGCATCAATATCTACTTCAAGTCCAATCTTAAGACAAAAATAGCATGGGTAAATAAAATGTCTGCCTTTGTCTACAGCAGAATACAGCTAATATCTGCACTTTTCCAACATAAAAAATGTTTAAAGCCACATTAGTTTTAGAGGGTTCCAGGTTAAGGAATTAGTATGTACAATATATTAATGTTATATTGTGTGTCAGTCATGTAAGTCCAGCATGCAAACACACTGCTTCTAATACATGCAAACACATAATTATAGGATCACTTGCGACTGTTCATAACATGTACAAAGAAAAACCTGAAACAAATGGCATGTGTACAATTATTCTGGTATACATTGGGGGCGTAAATTATTTTCTGAGTCACCATTGTTGTACTGCAAGTTTTCATTCATCTGGACTACTAAGTGAAAGAGCATATTTTCAGACACAGTGCTGGGTGTTACCTTGGAAAATGAGCCTGTACTATTACTGCGTGCGTCATCAGCCTGACATACTAGGCTAAGGGAACCTGTCTCACAGATTACTATGGGAGCTAATGTATTCAGCGCTCGTGAGCTGTGTCAAGTTGTTGGCAGAAGGCTGCTTTCATAAAGGTTTAAACTGCTTGTTTCCTGCAGAGCTCATCACAAGATTTCAAATGTTTGTACCAGGACAGAGTAAAGATAAAGGCTCCTGGGACTCTGTTCTTCCCCCCCAGTCCAGCACTTAAGTCATTCAGCTCAGTGGGGTTTCTTTGCAATACACAGTAGTTGACAAGAACGCCAAGCACCTTTCCCATCAGGCACTGAAACTCAACAGCACTGCGATAACTGAGCTTGACTAATGTCCTTACACTGTGCTGGGACTGTACCCCAAGTTCTATTCATGTGCGTCCGCTGTTCAGTCTGTTAATAATATCCATTTACATACCAAGCTTTTGTATATAGATCATTTAATTTCTTCCAGCATGCATATGACAGGTCGAATGGTATATGACTAACATTGTACACAACACCATGATATACAACCCTGTCATTTAAAGCTGCATACCCTGCAGGGTTCACCCCATTAATTTCTTTAGGATGACAGTTCTCTCTTAAAAGTCCTGTCTTGCAAGAAGTCATACCAGTGTACTATATGAGCTTTAATGAAAGCAAAATGCTTTACTGGAAGTGCTGGCTAGCGTTAGTGCTAGCAACAGCCTCAATTATTCTGTCTAACCATGTAAGCTTCTATGGATTCATACCATTTTTCCCCACACTGGTTTAAAACAGGCTGGTGTTAAAGGGACAATTAACAACTAAAAACTATTAGAATTTAGTTCAGGTATTGCCCCTGCCCCTGAATATCCCTGCCATCCTTGGGGAATTTAAGAGCCTTTTAAAAAAAGGCTTTTCCCAGTGTGGGTTATTAAGAGACAAAGATTCAAGTTGGTGTCTGTATAATGCTGGAAGACAAGAGAAAAAGAATTAGATTACTGTATTTAAAAAAAAAAAAAAGACTTGAAAGCCCAGAGCAACCTAAATGAACTTCCTGAATGTGCTCCAGTTTTGTATACTTTACAACACACAACTATTTGCCAAAATTGTGAAACTCTGTTCTCTACTGGAAGACAGTGATGTCAAAGTCTGTCTAGCACATGCCAGAGAACACCAAAATTACATTTTAGTGGATGGTCAGACTGTAAAGTAGAAAGAATTTACAGTGGATATCTAGTTGAACAGACTGTTGAAAGGAGTAGGATGTACATTGAGAAAGCAAGTATACAGGTACTTTTCTAAACAAAGATCTATTTTGTAATTCCACACACAGAGAAGACAGTGGTTCTTAGTTCCTAATAGTTCAACAGTGACTTGGAAGTGTACATTGTGAAATAAGTAGACACAAAAGGTGAGTATTAACATTATGAGAGTGTGAATTGAAAAAGCGTAAGGTAGTGGTTCTCAACATTTTTAAATTCAAAGCACCACTCGGAAAACACCAGCTTTTAGCTTTCACTAATTTTTTGACTATGGAAAAAATAAGAGAGCAAGTCTGTTGCAATGAAGAAAAAAACCACAACAGGTCAGAATGCTTCTAACACAATGGATTTTTATATGAAATTTCTGGGTTTATTTTGTGCATCATGTTGGCATTTGCACACCTAATGGTGCTAATATTGTGCATTACCCTTGAGAGAATCTCATGGCACCATTAAGAGAGTCATTGGTATAAGGGGCAATGAGAAGGGACTGGTCTGTATAGAAAAGGGAAACAAAACCTTGGGAACTATGACTGCCTTGGTTTGTACAGCACCCAGCATTTTAGGGCCTCAGTTCTCATCATGAAAATAACATGAAAATAAAGACAGCTGGCCTAAATGGAGCTGACAAAAGGGCTAGCTGAAAAAGGTAGGCTTGTAAACATTAGTGCAAAACCTATACACTGCTAATATTGGCCATTACAAAAGAAGTACACCTTTGTTTTGGTACCAGAGGACAGAAATAAAAGGATGGCATGAGGCAAGTTTGAAATGCCCTCAACTTTGTGTTCCAGGATCTCAGACTCTATTCCTACCTTAACATTTTTTTCTTTATTTTTAAGAAGATTTTAATGAAATTCTTCCTGATAAATCTGTGTCGCTAGTTCTTGCCTGGGGATCATCCTGCCTTTTAGATTGTATATCCAGCTGATGTTCCCCACTTTACTGGGAGCAAACAGAACTCTCTCTGCCTCGTACATGGAATTATGAGAAATCCAAGTGCCCTGGTCGGCACAGCTTAACTTTGCCAAATCACTCAAACAGCCCGAAGTCACTCCTGCCCAGGAAATTCTTGGTGGTTCAAGTTTTCCAATGGCTATAGCTAAGCTCTACACACTCCTCCAGATGTTGAAAGAAGCACATACTCAATGAGCCTAAATCAAGCTGACAGATATAGTGTTTCTAACTGAAGGTATGACATATATTAATATGCTTGTGAACAATAAAACTCACCTTCCAGAGCACACAAATATCTACACTAGAACTGCAAATATAATTCCACCCCCACCCCCATGAGGGATCATAATGTAAGAAACATCTGCAAGGCAATAAATTTTTGGAGGAAGTCTTGGGGAAGAGATATAAGGATGTACAAGACAGGTTTTTATACTATAGCATTATTTCCATAATCTGCCTTTATATGGAAAAAAGACTATAATCAAGAGAGTTAATCTGACACTGGCAACACATTCAGAAGGGTCTCAGAAACAGCAGTGAGCAGAAGACTCGTGTACTTCAAAAGCAAAATCAGAGTTAGAATAAGGAGGCACAAGAACGTTCTTATTCTATCACAGGGGTCAGCATCAGCTCCCTACCAGTGTGTGCATCTGTGCCTCGGTGTGGGTGGTGGGGGAGGGACCTGAGGCAGCACAGCCCCGGTCTCTCCCCTGCTTCTGGCACGGAGGTGATGGCAGGGTTCCAGAGCCTGACAGCTGTTTGTAGCCAGCCTGGGCTCTGGGCAGCTGCAGCAAGCAGGGGGCAGGCTGTAAACAGCTGTGCTGGGCTCCACAGCTCTGTGCTGGCAGTGACCCCACACACAACTCGGAGCAGGCAGCGGGCCAGTGCAGCCCGCCCTGAGGTGCCTGTGCAGTCGCCGCCAGCACAGAGAGGATGCTGGAGCTGTGCAGCCCAGCACAGCTGTTTGCAGCTGCCTGCTGCAGCTACCCAGAGCCTGGGCTGGCTACAAAGAGCTGCGCCGGGCTCCGGAAGCCTGCCACCACCTCCGTGCCAGGAGTGGGGGAGAGACCGGGGCTGTGCTGCCTCAGGCCCCTCCCCCACAGCCTGCTCTGATGCATGCATGCACATACTGGTACAGAGCTGATGCCAGAGCCCAGCACAGCCGTTTGGAGACTCCTGGCTGCAGCCGGCCCCAGCTCTGGGTAGGTGCTGCTAGCCGGGAGCCTGGGCTGGGAGACAGGGGCTTTGGCTGGGGGGCAAGGGGCAGCAGGACATCCTGCCATGTACCCATTGCCCTCATTTTGTTTTTCTCACACGCTGGCACTTTGGCACCTTCCAAAGTAGGCATTGTGGTGTTTTTTGACAGTCCGGCCAAAAAAACGTTGCCTACTCCTGTTCTATCATCTTGTTGCCCAGTATCAGAACAGAAGTTGTAACCCAGACCAGGACCTACCAGGACCTTAAAGTTTATCTGTCCAGAGTGGTAAGACAGTGGCTCCAGTCCTTGCCACTGCACCAGAACAAAAAGGACCATAAAATCAGAAAGCCCAAAACGGAGAGAAAGACTGCCTCAGCATAAAACTATCTTGGAGTGGTGCAGAACCAGTGTAATTGCTCTGATATTACACCTCTGCCACTGCTGGAGTTGGGAGTATGAGGGATACAGAGAAGCAGCTCTGTGCTCTGGCAACACTTACAGGCTTTGCCAGCTGGGGCGAGCACTGCAGTTGCTAACTTAACTTGAAGCAGCTCACAGCCAACCCTAACTCAAACATGTGCAAAAGTGAGTGGGGTTAAAGAGATCTCTTTCCCCTTCTGAGTTACTGTGTTCTTCTTTGCCACAGAGAGGATTAAAACATCTATTTTGAGGCTTTATATGCACATCTGCATGCATGCACACCTGGGGAAAATGAGACAACTTTTTAGTGGCACCCTGTGACAGGGAGCCTGGGGCTCTTGTCACTTTAAGAGGAGAGAAAGCTGTAGTTAGGACCCAGGGCAGCTGAACAGAGTCTAGCTGCAAGAGGGTAGGCAGCCAGGAATGCCGGGAGCTGCATTAAGGGGAGGGAAACACCTGCAGCCAGTCAAGAGACCATTGCCTAGAACAGGCTGACTGCAGCTGGGAGACCACCCAACTGTTAAATGAACTGGCCACCAGCAAACAGATAGGTGGCAAGCTGCACGCAGACCTGCCTTGAGAGGGTAACTTCCTTGGGGAGAGGAAGAAGAGTAGCAAATTGTACCCAGACAGACAGGTAGGGGCCCAGAAGCAAGGGACTGCTGGCTATTCTGCTAAGCCCTTGCTGAGAAAGCAGGCAGGTCAGACACAAGAAGGGAATGCACCTTTTGAGAGCTGCAGAGTCGCATGACTGGTCAGGGCAGGGCTCAGCAGGTGCATAAAGCCAGTGCTTGAGAGCAGGCAAACAGTCTGGCCCTGCAAGCTACTATGTATGGAAGACGCTGTGGACCAGGAAGTCTGCAAGGGAGTGCATGGCTGGCCACTTTGCTGCTTTGGAGCCATCAGTAATGCTCTGAGGACTTGCAGGGAGGGGAAGCTGCCCAGAGTAAGGGAAACTTTGTTCATATAGCCAGCAAGCTGGGGGTTATGCTGAGAGTCCATGAGGCAGCCTGTTTTGGGTTACAGCCAGAGGGCTTTTAGTTTAGTTACAGCTGGAAGGCTTGCCTTTTGAATATAGTTTAGATGTTGGTTTGGGTTTGAAACTATTGGGGAGGTAGAGATCCTAGCTGTGCCTGAGGGGCACATCACTACTTTTGCTGGCTGGGCTCACAACAGCCAAGAAAGGGCCAAGGGCCCAGTGGCCACATAGGGTGAGAACTAGGGCCAGGGACCTGTAGCCCAAAAGGCATGAAAACCAGGGATCAGGGACCTGCAGCTCAAGAAGAGCAAAACAAGTGGCCAACAGGGGCGAGAACTATGGTCAGGGACCCGTAGCCCAAGAGGGGCAAACTCATAGCCCAAGAGGTGCAAGAACCATAGCCCAGGAAGGAAGAGATTAGTCCAGAGGGGCAGAGACCAGGCATCCAACTGCTCAGAAGGGCAAATTCTGGGGCCAGGGGCTCAGAGCTAGAGAAAAGGGCTAGAGGCCCTGAGATCCCGCCAACTGACAGGGCTGAAGCCAAGAAGGCTGGACCTGAATCACTGGGCCAGGGCTGAAGGGTTGCAACCAGAAAAAAGGTGGAGGCCTCTACAAGGGACAGAATGGTATTGAGTAAAACCTACAAGGCTTGGGCACAGCTGTAGGGGAGGTTGGAGGCCCCAAATAGCCATTAAGGCAACGGGTACTCTGAGGCATGTATGGGCCAGGACAGCTCATCTAGTGAAGGGTTGAATTTGGGCTAGCAGGGTCCAAGAGGGGAGTTGCTAACTAAGGTAGGACAAGGGCATACAGTATGGTCACATCTTGCATGGGGGTTAGGTTCTAGAGTCAGCACGTAAGGCGAAAATCACATATGGTCAAAATTACCTTTGAAAAATCAGCTGGCCTGCACCAAACTCCCGCCCAGCCAGCATGCACAGCTTCCCAGCAGGGCTGCTCCCAATGTAGCTGCTTGGCCCTGTGCACAGCCCTGCGGGAGGCAGCTGCAGGCTACACGCACGCTAGGTCCCAGGAGCTGGCTGGGGGTGGAGGAGAGCCAGGGGGCTTGCCCAGTGGTACAATCCACTCCCTCCCGCAAGGCAGCCTCCCGCAGTGCCCAGGGCAGCCTGCACAAAACTCCCACCTGGCCAGCGTGCATAGCTTCCCAGCAGGGCTGCTGGCCCCATGGACAGTGCTGTGGGGGGCAGCTGCAGGCTGAATCCAAACAACTAGCACTCCGGGGCATACATGTATGATGAATTTGCATAAGTTAAATGGACATATGATGCAACTCTACTGTACTCTAGGACTCTGGGGGAGCTTCTCTTTGAAAAAAATCAATATTACATCAAGGTGTGGCAAGAAAGTGTAAAGGGAGACTATTTAGAGCTAGTACAGAGCAGTAGCCTTTGGGACACCAGGGGCATCATGGCTTTGGGACACTGGGGGCATCTTTATTATAGAAACTAATAGTCCCATAAAAATTAGAATCCAAGGTCTTTTACCTGGTAACTCACGACAGAATGAACTGGTAACTGTGTTTAGATTTATCACTGTACAGTAGAACATATGCATTTGTTCATTTTAAAACACATGTCTAAGTGCAAAATCTCCTTATAACACTTTTATAGGTCCTTTGTTTCATCTGAAATTCTAATTTTCCTAATTTGGTCATGGATTCCCTGGCCACTGGATAATATTTATCCATATTTGTAAAAAACACCAAAAACAAACCTCCCACATTAAAACCTATAAAAAGTTGGCACACTGATGTAATTCTGTAACTTACAGTGAAGGCCAGAGTTTTAAATCCCCTCCACACAACAACACTTCAACGCTACAAAGACAGTACAGTTTTGTATGAACACACAAATTACAGTCCAATTTTAGACCACATTTTGGTTTTTCCTTTTCTTAAATGTAATGTCTATAGACTTTGGAAAACAAATGCAAATGCTGACAGGCCAAACGTCACCCTAAATCCCATCATAAAATGCATACAGCGAAGTGCAGAAGAGAGATACAGACACCAACCTTTGGGTTCCAATTTGATCTTTTTTGCTTTTATTTTAACCTCTGTCTCCTCTTCTACCACCTCCTCAATTTTGCGCTTCTTTGCAACAGTAGGAAGCGTAGAGTCACCAGATGGGTCAAATATTTTCACTTCACTGGAATGGAGAGAACAAAGCCAGTTGTTAAATTAGAAAGGAAGGAAGAAAGTGACAGCGTGACAGATGAGATCAAAGAGGTGATATGCTCACTTTCTACTGTCTATCAACATTATCTCACTGGAAAAGTCTCAATGAAAATGGCATAACTAAAAGAGTAAGAAGGACTAGTGGTAGCCAGGTCTGTTTGCAGACAGGACAGCTACTGGGATTATATTCTACAGAACACGACTTTCATTTGCAAGGAAAGGCCCAGTTCAAATGAAAGTCATTTTTGCTTGCATTAGAAGGGTGAAAGATTTCCAATTCTACTCTGATCAAAGAGTTCAAGTGACCCATTCAGTTGATTTCTTAGTAGTTAAGGCCTCTCCCCTCTCATAGGTTTCTATAGACGGAAGGGACCTGGAAGATCAGGTCATCTGCTTGGCAGTGTGCACAAGCATTCCCAGAAATACAGAAAGGATGTCCTGTTGTTTAGACAAGGGAGAGATTTGCAAAGTACAATTAGATACACCATTCCAATCAGAGCCCAAAACTATCCTCCCAAATACTGCAGGCCCCCCTCTGACAGCCTTTGCTTAGTTCCAGCTTCTTTTACAACTGTTCAAAATACAGCAATCCTCATTAGCATATGTCCACAACTCTCTACCCATCCCACTCCTGTTGTCAGACATCTTCTATCTTGCAACACCTTTTCCAACCCCTGGAGCAGTCAAAGGGTTATCTTAACTAATGGCAGGTACTTGCTAAGGTGCCTTGTCTGAAGACAAATCAGTTAGCAGTAATTTCTACCAACTGACCTGTGGTTTAAACACAGAATCCCAAGTTACATAAAAGGAGCAATGTTAAGACAGCATAATGCTTACAAAAGTAAAACATTTCAAAGTAAGGAAACACTGGAATTAAGGTACAGTCATAATTCAGGCTCCTCAGGCATACACATTACAATATATTTATACGGCCACAGAAGTAAAGACTATTTTTTCAACCTGTTCTGGAGACCAATAAAAACTGCATACTGAGGAAGCTGTGGCCTCAATAACTGCAGAAGACAGAATGCATGCAGCAAATATTACATGGGTTGCAGGTACTGAAAGGCAGTCTCACAATTAAGGCAGATGAAGGTGCACTAGAGAAATGGATTCTACCCCATCACAGAGCACATGCTACTTAACTGAAACTTTTCCAAGGCAGTTATGAATTGCACAGCAATTACTGTCTGGCTGTCCATGCTGAAACCCTAAGGAAACATTTGCAGAAGTGCTGAGCACTCACAGCTGCAAATGAAGTCAGTGGAAGCTGTGCTCTGGCAATCAAAGTGCTACAAAACAGCTTCATATCTGGAAAAAAAATAGGGCCCCAGGTGTTTCAAACTAAACACCCAAAATTAATACTTCAGGCCTTAATCTCTGTATCTCAATTTCATCACTGTAAAGTGGGAATAAACACTTTTTTCAAAAAGGAGTTGTGAAAGAGATTAAGTTCTTCACATATATCGATTAAGACACTGGTATAAATTAATGCAGTTCATGAGGAAAACTAACAACCGTTTTCAGAGTGTGGTTTTAACACAACGAGCAGCAGAGTACATGCTTTTTCTCTCTCTCTTCAATTTGCTTATTAACTGATGACTCAACATGTCTTGGGTCCTGCTGACATAACAGCATGGTCCCGTGATTAAGGACTACATGTAATGCACACACAAAGGGGACCAAACAGAAGTGGCATTGGAAACCTTGATTCTGGCATTTCCCAACCTCTGAATGCTTGACTTGACAACCATAATTCTCTTGCAGCACTTCTACATCTACATTATCCTAGACTTTTAAAAATGCAAAAAGAAGTGTTATCAAATAGCATGATACTGACAAACTAGCAGGTCAGAGAGCTGGGTTCCCCAGGTGGATCTTCTAACCTTAGTGCCATTCCCTATCTCACCTCCATCTGTCTTTTCACAGTTCTCTCTTAACGACTCAAATACTTGGCATCTTCATCTCTCATGGGAAAGGGAAAAGGGAAGATGTCCCTCATCTGTCACCACCCCCAGCCCTCCTCTGTGATGGTCTCAATTTGGCAAGATAAATATTCCCTTTAGCTTTATCCCACCAGTTAAAATACTTTGGCTGAAATTCCCCCCCCCCCCAAAAAATAAAATACCACAGCAGACACCCAGCATGGAGAATTTCAGCCAAAAAAGCAGAAGTGAGACAAAACAGTAAGCAACTGAAATCAGGGTCTTATGCTGGGAAGTGTCTGGCAGTCTTACTGTGGAGCATGTACTGCTGCCTATTACGTATATCCAGTATATATTTTTTAAATATGTACACCACTTCTGCCTAATACAACCTATGCTTCACTTTGTGATAACAAGAAGAAAACGTATTAAAGTAACCCGCTTGGTCATCACTACAGTGCTATTTACAATCAATGAGCTTTAACCTGCTATTACAGATGGTCAAATTTAACCCCTTGTAAGGCTCCCTCTCTCCTTTAGAAGGGCATGTTTGGATGCTTCATCTGAAACCCATCTCAACTAAATACATTAGGACTGATTTTAAGATTCACTGTATGCACATGGGGGCCACAGGAAACAATTATGGATCCACTCTCAAAAGAAACTGTACTCTTGCTGCTTATAGATAGCTTTGTGTAGTGGCAGTATTGTAGACCACGAGGCTTGGCCGAGGCGTGATTATTGCTAGTTGAACTTTCATATAGCAGAGATTCTTGTCATCCTAAATGAAGTGTGAAAAGGGTATTTCTGAGCAGACTAGCAGTGGCCACCTTGCTCAGGAATTAGCTGAGCACAACTGGCAAGACAGGGACTCTGTCAGATTATAACAGATGCTCGCATCCTGCTTCAACGTCGG
>NW_017729031.1:105881948-105884192 GCF_001723915.1 Gavialis gangeticus
AAAGGGTATTTCTGAGCAGACTAGCAGTGGCCACCTTGCTCAGGAATTAGCTGAGCACAACTGGCAAGACAGGGACTCTGTCAGATTATAACAGATGCTCGCATCCTGCTTCAACGTCGGCTCAGTTGTGATAAGAACTATCACTTAACACTCCCAACACCCAGTATCAAAGATTCCTTCTGCCAAACCCAGATTACTGCAGGGCAGAAGATGATTTGCAGTTTATGGGCCTTGAGTTCCTGCCATGAGAAATGCTGTCACTTTTCAGGAACATGGCCACCTCTGAAGAAAAAATTAAGGAACACTGTGTTTCACAGTTTATTCATGAGATATGCTTCTTACAAGTTGTTTGAGACAGTGAGACTGAAGCACAGCTGGAAATTATTTTGAGCTCCGCCATCCTGTCTTGGAGTCCCTTAGCTAGTGTAGACAAGTTCTGCAAACACATCATGACAGAACTTTGAGAGACCCTTTTTCAGTAGACTTTGGATATACCAGGATCATATCATAGGTATCTTCCCCCTTTAAAATTCACTGATGTTTCACCAGCTGCTGTGGCTGCATTTTCAAAGGCTTCTCTATACTTCGAGTCCTACCATAAATGACAATATGAAAGCCATCACCATCATTAGATATGCTACTGGTGGGGTTTTGGAGGGCAATGGGAGCCTTTTGCCCTGGGTTTTGTTTTTCCTCAAGATTTGCAGCTTTAGCAGACAGGATTAGGGCAGCTGCTTGGTGACTGCACATGGATCTGGCATCATTAGTTAATTCCTAATGGAACTACTCACGCATTCATGCTTCTGCTACACATATGGCTAATGGCCACCTGCAACAGATGATCCAACAAAATAAAAAGGCAAAGTTTCACATTAGTTCTATTACTTTTCCTTAGCCCACATGTAAAAATCTATCTAATGTAAACCCTCTTTTTCACCATCATTTCCTATATTTAGATGTTCAGCCTCCTGAGCTACAATTTGCCAACATTACCACAGATACCAGAAACTGAATGTTTAAACAGTATCATGTCCAGCTTCCCACCATTTACTGCCAAGGATACAGTAATGTTAATTGCAGAGTAAATCAAAAGAGAAGACAATGATAAGGGTTTTTTGGAAGTGGTGCCCTGAAAGTAGGTTTCAAATGGCACTTTCAAAAGTGGTATGAAGTACAAAACCAAGCATTTTTAAAAGTTTAACTCATCCCAAATTCCATTAAATAAAAGAATAATGCATTACTTCCCAGAGCTACAAGACTTTCAGAGCAAAGGCTGATAAACCTTAAGTGTGCTGTTTGTTCTCTGAGAATGCGAGCAATGCACTTGAGAATATAAAGCAGTTACCATAACCCAGCTGTTTTATGATACTTACATTATATATACACACACAAATGTACATGCACACATGCACATGTACACACACTAGATGGCACTTAACAATGGGAACAAAGTCAGTATTTGGAGCATGAACTGAAGTCTACTCAGCGAAAAACTTAAGTCTGTGTAATAAAAATAAAGATTTATACTAAGCCAAGCTGAGCAGAAAACTACTCACCTCTTGTGCTGATATCTGTCTGCCCTGGCCAAGGCCTTTCCAGTGCCACTTATTCTTCTTATCTGAGACAAAAATTTAGAAAAGAAAAACAAATTACTCATAATGAAAACAACTGAGAACACAAACTCCACAGCCCTTGAAAGGAATTAAAACTGGGAAGATAGGCATGCAATGCCTGGCAAGAAATTAGATGCTCTTAGCTACAAATAAAGCTTAACACCACTTACTTTTGGGACAAAGGTAAGAAAAAGCATATAATCTGGGTTTGGAAAAGCAGATACCAAGTGCATTTTGTTTCCACAGGGACTAGCAGTAATCTAGGAAATACTCTTGGAGTGCAGAGGCCTATTTTGCACTTTACTGGTGCCTTTATAGTAGAACTTCTGACCTCTAGTTGCCGTACCCAATAAAGTTTAACATGGCCACCACCTTGGGGCAGCATGCAACATTCCACCCAGAAGACAGTGATCTCTGCATGAGTACAATGCTTTGTACAGATATTTCATAGATTTCATAGACATTAGGGCTGGAAGGGACCTCAGAAGATCATTGAGTCCAGCCCCCCACCCAAAGGGCAGGAAGTCAGCTGGGGTCATAGGATCCCAGCAAGATAAGCATCCAATTTGCTCCTGAAGGTGTTCAATGTAGATGCTTGAACCACCTCCGATGGCAGGCTGTTCCAGACCTT
>NW_017729031.1:105884202-105898153 GCF_001723915.1 Gavialis gangeticus
GACAGTAAAGAAATTCTTCCTTAGGTCCAGCCTGAAACGGTCTTGTAATAGTTTATGACCGTTCGACCTTGTCATCCCTTGGGGTGCTCTGGTGAACAAACGTTCCCCCAGATACTGGTGGTCACCCCTGATAAACTTATAGGTGGCCATCAGGTCACCCCTGAGCCTGCCTTTTTCCAGGCTAAAGAGCCCCGTGGCTCTCAGCCTGTTGTCATAAGGTCTGTTTTCCTGACCTCTGATCATGCGCGTGGGTCTTCTCTGGACTCTCTCAAGCTTTTCCACATCCTTTTTGAATTGTGGAGTACTCCAGCTGCGGCCTCACCAAGGCCGAGTACAAGGGGAGAATGACGTCCCGGGATTTGCTTGAGAAGCATCTATGGATGCAAGCCAGCGTTTTGGTCGCTTTAGTAGCCACAGCATCGCATTGCAAGCTCATGTTCATTTTGTGGTCAATGATGACCCCCAAGTCTCTTTCTTCCATAGTGCTAGCCAGCGTAGCACTGCCGAGCCTATAAGGATGCTGCAGGTTTTTCTTCCCAAGGTGCAATAATAATGTGAAGCAAGGTGATTAGTGCTCGGTGGTGGAAGATTACTGCTCAGAAGAAAGGTGATTAGTGCTCAGTAGAGGACTGCATGTCTTCTTTGGGCAAGAGCTGCACTGTTTATTGGCTCCAGAGGCATGAAGACTAAGTATGGCTGAGCACAACAGAAGATGCTTAGAGATAGGAGAAGCCAAGTGGGAAACACTTGATGAAAAGGTCCTCAAGCTCCAAGGAGCCTCCTTCCTTGAAATAAAAGATGCCACAGACCATCAAGCTGCCCTTTGCAGGTTCTTAATAGAGGAGTGATGCAGTGTAATGTAAGGGTGTCTCACTTCCTCTCTTGCTAAGAAATAAAGCCTTCCAATGCATCTAAGTATAGATAAAGAAAAGCTAAAACAAAGAAAAGAATGGGGCCAATTTGAAATTCCCCACCTGCTCCAGCCAGTACTTCAGGGTAAAACTTTACAAAGCAATATACTAGTCTTACACAGGGAACACATTTGGAGTTTATCTGAAGAACCACAATCTGCACACAGGCAGCTTTAATGTAGTTTTCCTTACAATCCTGGCATCCCAGACTCACCCCCTTCTCTTCTAACTGTCTCATTCTGGTCTCTACTTTTAATCTGTTCTCAGCTCCCAGTTCAGCACTGCTGTCCTCTCCAAGGGCATCATACCGAATAGACAAGGCTGTTTTGGCTGCTAGCATTCGAGAGATCTGGGGGGGGAAAAAAGAGAATGTTAAATGCTGAGACTGAACACTAGGTGATAATTCACTCTGAACACAGATCTGGAAATCTTGCCAGCAAATAGAAGACTAGACTGCCCCTTAAGCAGCAGTGCTTTGTCCAAGAAAACACACGATACTTCCCATGTGACCTTTACTTGTGTGCTGAGATCCCTGATAAGGTAATTGGTCATCATCCACCTCATTCAGATCAAGGCAACCTGACTAGAAAGAGTTTACCGCATTCAGTATGTCCTAACTTAGCATTTAAATGCACAATTTGCCTTTCAAATATGACACTGAATAACTTTTTCCACTATGTGAACACATCCTTCCCACTACTGTATTATTAAAAACACCTTTAAATTCCTTGTGTCCTATAAATATAAGCAGCGAGCTCCAGTAAGAGTAGGGGTCTGATTTCAAGGATTTCCTCTGAAATCGAGGAAGCCAAATGCTCTCACCAGCTTATTTTATATTAAATTTCTTCGGTATTGTTTGTTACTCAGTTCTGATTATGACATAGTGGGCAAATCTACACATGTCCCTATAGTGCTGTTGTTACTGCACTGTCATTTAGTACTAAATGATGGTGCAGCAACATCCCATACTGACCTGTGTGTATCGCGTGTGGTTATTTTTAACTGCTACATCAGCCTAGTGAGGCACTATACTGAGGGACTGCGTCATTATGGTAATGTAGCTGCAGCATCATGGTTTTTCCCCATGGATGCTACGTCACATAGACGCGCCCACTGAGGGGAGGATCAAGGAGGGAGTACAGTGGTGTAGCTGCACCCTCCTTTGATTCTTGCTTCACCCAAACTTTAAACCAATTGCCTGGGAGGGGTAGTGGCATTTTTATTCAGGCACCAATGAAGTCAACTGAATTATTGGCTCATTATACTCTCCCCAGTTCCTGCCCTTGGCTCTTCATTCCAGAGCTGTTGTTAATGACCCTCTATTCTTTTTAATGGTCTTAATGTTTCACTAATCAAACTATCCTTTCATCTACAGTTTTGCTGCTTGTAATGTCACTATTCTATTTCACAGCCCTGTAGACTGTTTTGAGTACTAGCTAAAAACCTTAATTCATGTGTAGAAATGACAGTCAGTGAAGTATTGGAAGTGCGGTCAAGATGTTCAAGAAGACTAGATTTTGCTTTACAAATGTGAATATGAGATGTACATTTAATCATAATGACTACAGGACTAATGAACTCTTGACTTTTGACCATTTTTTGCCTACTTTCCTGTGTTTTTAAACTTAATACATAATCTAAGAACTTAGTGAACATTCCAATAAAAAGTTATATTTATTTTTGCTTTGATCTTAAAAAAATAATACAGAGCTATGCCCACAGCTCTCATTAGTAAAGCTTCTAGTTTCTCTAACTGGAGAAAAATGTGTGCTGTTTATATATGATATTGCACCATACCATTTATACCCTTTCCAAAATCCTAGATTCACCCATGGACATCCCTACCAGTAATATATCCATCACCATCATTACTCAGTCTTCCACATTGACAACCCAATTCCCTTTATTCCCACAAAAGAGGAATGAATGGCAGCTGACTGAACAACCTGATCTGCAGGGGATGGTCTACTCATGAAAGAAGCTATAGCTAACCATGGAAAAATCCTCCTTAGAATTCTTAAAAAGTTGATCCTTAATCTTTGGAGATATTCATCTGTTCAAGGGAAAAAAAGCCAATTAACAAGATGGAACATCCCAGGAACTCACCTTTCCTTTATTCTTGGGTGTTGTTTGACCCACAAGGGAAGCATGATAGATGAGGCCAAACTTGGGTGTGTCTCGCTTAGACTTCAAGGCTCGGAAGAGTGCTTTCTCAGCACCCAGAATCTGAACAGTGGAAGCTGGGTGTTTCGCCAGATTCAAAAGGGAACCTAGGGCAGAAAAAGTTACAGCATACTGGAATACAACCAGTCTAAAGAGGGAGACACACATAATAGACACTAAAATATGACTGAAAAGGAGACAAATTTCAAGCTTTGATGGCCATGGTTTTCTGGGCTGATTTACAAGTCTCCTGAGAGGAGAAAATTCCACTGATCCTCTGCTCCTTACACAAATTCTGTATTTCTCAGCTTGATGGGGAAGGAAAGATCGTCTCAACACAAACCAGTCCACAGGATTAATGTTTTGTACCGACAACACTCTGCAGTAAGAATGCTGACACTAGCACCTTAGAAACGTGAGAGAAGGATAACTCAAGTCAATCTGTCTGACCACACAAACTTATACCCAACCTTCTAATATAATATTTTAACTCTGACATGGCTGAACCATTGGCAACAGGCTCAGAAAGCGTCTCAGAAGAGGTAGTGACTGAAGTTGCCCCTCATGTTTTCAAAAAAGATTCAGGCCAACTGAAACAGATATCATCACTGACAACTTCTGTGCTCATGCCAACATCTTCTGCCTTTTCTTAAGAGACTTAACAGCAAAGTCCTACAATGCTTTCCACTGACCAGATCCTTAGCAAGAGCGGTTGCTTGACTTCTTTCTTGAAGCTAATTCATATCTAACTTACAAATTTACTTGAATCAACACGTGGCAACCTACCTGCATGTGCAATAAGCCTTGCTCCAACCAATTCCCCAACCATGACAGTGAGGTTAGGTGCAATGGCCATCATTCTGTTCTTCAGATAGTCATACAGCTGTGTACGGTACTCTGAGATTTCAATCACCTGGCACAGACACACGGGAAAATCAGCAACAGGATATAGCAACAAACAAGCAACTGCAAGAGCATTAGGACAGCGGTGTCAAACCTACCTGACCCCGTGGGCTGGCTGAATTGTGTGGGGCCGGATTGGGCCCATAGACCCCTCCCCATCCTCTTCCCCAGAAATAGCTGATCTAGTGGCTTTCCCAGCCAGTCTGGAACCTGCACTGCAAATCCTGGAGCAGCTGGAAAGGGTGCTGCATGCAGCAGTTTGGCCACAGCAGCAGCAACATTACATGCAGTAGCAACCCCAGCCAGATTGCTCTGCAACTGGTGCCTGCTCTGGCAGCTCCAGGACTGTGCTGTGTGTAGTGCCTGCTCCAGCCAGTCTGGGACTCACGTGTGCTTGCAAGTGCTGTGCTTAGCACAGGTCCTAGACTGGCTGGGGCAGGCACCACATGCAGAATGCATCCCAAAGCAGGCACCATGTGCAGTACAGCCTGACCACTCCAGAATCCATGCTGCACGCAGCATGGCTCCCAGACAAGCTGGAGCAGTCACTGGATCAAGTATGCTGGGGGAGAGGGAGGGAGCCCATGGACCACATTTGGCCTGTGGACTAGTCCTGTGCCATGAGCATATGCTGTGCCTTGGATGGGTCTGATAAGAACCAGGGGGAGCATCAGGGGCCAGATGGTAGGGCTCCGCAAGCCATATATGTTTGACACCCCTGCATTAAGAACTCTGTCAAAAGCAAAAGAATGGAGGATTCTGATAAAAGAGGCTCTAGATAATTAAATAAACATGTTGGGCCACACAACAGGGTATGAAATGCCCAGCAATTCAGGAAGGAGAGTTAGTGGAATGCTTTATAGAAGCAACTTTGCAAAAAGACAGACATGAATGACAGGCTGAAATCCTACACACTAGGTTCTTTATATAACTCATTTTCTCATTAAAACTCCTGATAACGGACTGACAGAGGGCCAAGGACAGTAATGAAAGCTTAATGAAGAGAATTTTCTGTAGTACAAAACCCAAATTATTCAGTTTTAAAGGGAGATGTCTCTTGGTGCTAGATAAATGCTCTTCACTCCAACTATGGTCCATTCACACATACCTACTCACACCCCTGAAAAGAGCATAAGGAACATGACCATGAGGAATTTAGAAAGAAGAAAACAGAAGGCATGTTTCTGTATGAATGTTCCTGAATCTTGTCTTTTCACATTCCCTCTCTGCTTTTTCACTTACTTGCTCATCTATTCTCCCTGATATCAAATCTCACCCTGAAGAATGATTTGATTAAAAAAATTAGAAGAGCAGGTAGCGTTGTCCAGAGAACCACAAACAGGACTATGAGCAAAGAGCTTACTATTAATATTCTCAACCTTTTGATTCCTTGAATTGACTTTGATAAAGTAGTAAAAACACATATTAAACTTATTCCAGTGTACACTCAAATAATTCTGGAGGAATGTGGAGCAGAACATAAAACACAACCATTTCTCCAGGGGAAATGCTGTTTCACCTTTCACCCTAGTTATGCTAAAGTAGAGGATAAATTACTCCAGAATAATTGTGTCATGCAACAGCACCCTAGACTATGAAGGGGGACTTAGCAGTACTCAATTGAATTTTACATCTGACCTGAATTCGAGCAAGACTGGGCCCTTGGCCTCTATTTTCATCCTACAAAAATGGAACTACCATCACACTTTTGCAATACATGATACTGTCAGTTGAAAAGCTATGTATAACTAAAAATGTGGTAGTTTCTTCTATGGATCTTAAAGCACTTTAAGAAATATTAAATTAATACTTCTGCCCAAAAATCACACCCAACGGACTCCAATTCATTTAGAAATGTCAGCAATCTAAGATGGCATCAGATGAGGTAGTGACTGTGCACCCTCATATCTGTACATCAGGATAGCAACAGTATAGGTATCATCACTGCCATCAAAAAAGTGTACTGAAATTGTTATAGAAAAATCTACAGAAGAGGGGCCCCCAGTATCACACACTTTAGATTCAAACTACAAATACGATGCTAAATACTGTCCATGCCTATGTACCTGCTCACAGAGATGCAGTATATTGCTTATGTCTTCTTCTGATACTTCTGTCCCCATGGAGATCTCTGCAGCAGCCTTCACATCCACCTCAATCTCCTCAGGCAAGATGTCAGAGAGGTCAGAGGAAGAAAAGTTTTTTCTGTCTCCTGCAGGGTGAGATTGATACCAGGCAAAGACGACGAACAAGTAAATAACAAAAGAGAGGGAGTGTAAAAAGCCAAGATTCAAGAGCACCAATATGGAACCAAGCCTACCACATTTTTTCTTAATTCATTATGTTTAAATCAGCCGGTAGACCAACAAAACTAGTTCAAATTGAAATGCCTATCTGTAATGATTTAATACACTCATTAACTTTGTAACTACCTTAAAAAGCTAGCAGATAGTGAAAGGCTAAATTATCTTTTTGCCACAGAATTATTAAATGATTACAAAGTATAATCAAGTGAACAAACTGGCACCAGGATTAAAGATCACCCAAAATGACATACTTCACCATTTTAAGATATGGGCTCAAGCTCTGAACAAGGGGTGAGCAAAATATCGCTCGTGGACAACATCTGGCCCCCCAGGAGATTTCATCCAGCCTGTGGGTGGGTGCCCACCAATTAACTGTATCCTGCCTGGCTGGCAGCTGCCCCTGCTGCACTCACATGAGGCCCGAGCCCCACCCACTCCCGCTGGGGCAGAGCACTGCACTCCCACCCTTGTGCAGGGGAGAGCCCCGGCCAGCACACAGCTTCCTGGTGAGGCCACTACTGCGGGTGGGGGCAGGGGACGGAACACTTCAGCTTCCCTGTTTCGTCATCAGGGTCCTGCTGCAGTGCTCTGGGCACCAAGTAGGGAATCATTTGCGGCAATGAAGCCCCATGCGATGAAGCTGGTGGCCTTTGCTGCTCCCTGCAGGTTCCGGGACTCTGCTGGAAGTTGCGCGGAGCCCCATGCAACGGAGCTAGGCCAGGCCACTAGCTCCACTACATGGGGCTCCCCCTGTGTGGCACCTCTGGCCAGGTCCTGGGAACTGCATGTGAGATATGGGGAGCCTTGTGCAATGGAGGTGGGGTAGCCTGGCCCCACTTCCTGCCACCACGTGCAGTTCCTGCAAGGGGCCGGAGCTGTGTGCTGTCACCTGCATGGCCCATGAGCGCACAGAGGGCCTGGTGATTCCTCCTGCCGTTGGCAGCAGGGGCTGCGCACCATGCAGGGGGGGATGTGTATGTGTGCACACCCTTCACAACCACACCTGTCCACACACCACACTTGCTCATGCCCCCCTCCACCCTCCTATACATGCAGCCACACACACACATATCCCACCACACACAATAAAATCTTACTCTTGTATATTTTTGAGCTAGTAGGCAATCAAAACTCCTCTATCTACACTATGCAAATACATGTTAATTGGGACAAAAATATTTTCTGAAATTAAATTAAAACGTTATAGTAGATGTTTGATTTTTTGCATATGATTTGCTGTTTTTTCCAGTTCCAAGATGGCAACCCTCCCCCGCTTCCCAAAAGTGGTACTTCTGGGTAAGGCGAGGGACTTCTGGTGGCAAAGGTCAGGGGTTAGAGGGTGGGACTTCTGGTCCCAAGATGGAACCAGGAGCAGGGCATGTCAAGGGGTGAGGCTACCTTTGCAGCCCTTGTCAACTCACCAAAACTTAGTAAGCAGCCCTTCAGCTGAAATAATTGCCCACCCCTGCTCTAGACCCACCAGACAAAAGGAAAATTCCAGGAAGAGTTAAGTCAGTTTACCACTAACCCATTCTACTTTATTTTACTCAGATACACTACATAAAAGTCTCTTGAAGCCACAAGTTTTTCTCTGTACTGCAAACCTGCCACACTGCCATAAAAATTAATAAAAAATGGTTATAAGTTGCAAAGCAAGTGTCCACAAGAGTAAAGCAACCATTACTTCTGCTCCAAGGAATAAATATAACCAGCTGTGGTCTCAGTGAACACCCACAAAGAGCCAGCTCAGCTTTTATCAGTTTTAGCCAGTTCATTCTCAAAGTGTGGTCTATCAACTTATGGTGATCTAAAGGGGACTTGCTGGTAGTCTGTGGAAAGCTGGCAAGTCACGTGGTATTCTCTGCAAAAGAAGGTTGAAAGGCAACCTTGTGGCTGCCTATAAATTCATCATGGGGGCGCAGAAGGGAACTGGTGAGGCTCTACTCACCAAGGCACCCCTGAGGGGTCACAAGAAATAATGGCCATAAGCTAGCAGAGAGCAGATTTAGACAGGACATTAGGAGGAACTTCTTCACAGCTAAGGTGGCCAAGGTATGGAATGCGCTCCCAAGGGAGGTGGTGCTCTCCCCTACCCTGGGGGTCTTCAAGAGGAGGTTGGATGGGCATCTGGCTAGGGTAGTCTGAACCCAGCATTGTTTCCTGTCTATGCAGGGGGTCAGACTCAATGATCTATTGAGGTCCCTTCCAACCCTAACACCTATGAATCTATTAGTCCTTCCTTGTTTCTGTACCACTAAATTGCATCAAAGTGGGAGGGGGGAGGGAAGGAAAACCATATAAAAGCCATTGCTTAAGTTGTCACTGGAGCAGATGTGATCAAGAACAGTAGGACTGGTGTACATAAGCAGTGAATAACAGATTAGCTGATCCACATGGCACTATTACGTTGTGGTCTGTACTAATGCTCAGTGTTCAACCACACAAGATCAGCATTACTCACCGACTTTCTGCACACATTTACAGTATGTTAAGTTATCTGTAATGATCTTGCCCAGTTCAGGGAAGTGCCAGCCATACCATTCCCTACACCGCATGATATAGTTATTCAGCTCTTTATCCAGATCATCAAGAAGGGCTGCGGAAGACAAAAGAACAGACATGGTTTAAAAAAAAAAAAAAAACAGTTAAAGGAACATGGCAATTCAAGTCAATAGCTCTGAAATAAAGGAGTTTCACAGCACTTCTCTGATATGAAAAACTGCAATTTTAAGATTGGTCAACACTACTCAACAATTTTTAAATCACTTCGGAATCTTCCAGAAGAAACGTATTTTAACCAGTCAAACTGCATGCAAAGAGCTATGCTAAAAGAACATTACTCAGGTTGCACTCAAATGTTTGGAAATGATGGATTTGAAGCTGGACAGGCACATGCATGATAAAACTCTCCTTCGTGACATGATCTCACACTATTTCCACAGGACCCTTGCCTTACTCAGCACAGAAGATGGGTGGTACTCCCTTCAACAAACCAGTAGTCAGTATTTTGTTTTCTTCTCATTCTTTGGTGTTTCCCCATATCTTAGCAGTATTCAATTCAAACCCTGCTCTGAAAACAGTGTATATTCTATCTTTAAATGGCAGAGTGCCACAGAATAGCTGAGTGCTTCACAAGTAGTGCCTTAATTTCCAAGCAAATCTATGAAGTGAGAGCAGACTACTACCCATTTTACAGATAGGTAATTTAATTTATGGTCAATTAATTTATGGCCAAAAACCAAGATCCACCAGTTTTGGAGGTGTATAGCACCTGATCTTTCTAAGCATATACAGCACTATACAGTATTTTACACAGTCCAAATAAAGCTTTAGTTGCAGTCAAGAGCACACCAGTGTTCTGCCAATGAGAACGTAAGGTCTCGATCCAGAGGACAGAAAATAAGAAATACCCAACCCTGATAGATAAAGAGTTTGGTTAAGGATCTTGACTAGCAACACAAAGCTTAAGCTGGTCACAGTAAAATCCAGTTTTCAAGGAAGCATTTCACTGCTTTAACCATGACATCATATTTTTTTCTGCTTCATTCACTGCATACCTTCCATCTTCTGCAACCAGTGAGACAGAAGGGTTCTTTGGCCTCCTTACTACACAGCTCTAGGTCAAAGCTGGGCACTGTGCATCACAAAACACATGGATCTCATGGAATGAAACAGTGGTGGCTGTTAAGACTGCACTGACAGCTGTAAATCTGGCCTGTCCTAACTCCTTACCGCTTTTTTCTGCAACCTTAATAATGCTGATTTAATGTAATTTTTGTATTTAATTTACTAGATTTTCAAATAGCACACTGAAAGTACAGGAATCATGTGACAAATATTCCAACCTGCTGGCCATCCAGTAAATATCTTAGCCAATTGAGAGAGCAGAGCAACCAAATTTGCATGCTGCCAACAGCAAAGGGAAGTGGGGCACACTTAACCAGAGTTTCAATTAGACGGTTCCTTTGATGTCAACAAGGATTTGAAACCTAGGCTCTATTCTGTGCACTAGAGACGAAAGAGAGCTCTAGTGAATCAAGTGTTTATTGCCTGCAACAGCTCTACCAAGTACATGGAAAATGTATTTTTCAAAGTCTTAAAACTGGCAACATTTGGTGGATTTTTTTTGGTATAGCAGAAGTTACCAGTGACATAAAGAATCATCTTCCTGCCAAATTCTGCATGCCAAGTCCAACCCAAAAAGCAGTAAACTACTCAAAAGAAACGAAGACTACCAGAACCTTCTCAAGTAAGGGAAGGGAAAAAATCCACAATATTTTTCACTGGCCTCATCTCAGGAAGGACCAATGTTTCATCCTAAGTAGCATGTTTGGCAAAATTTTAAGCAACTGAAAACAATCAAGCACATTTAAAGGTAGGGCTGCCATGCCAGCCAAGGTAAGATGTCAGTTTGTGAAAAGGAAGCTGCAATTGTAGGAACAAGGAAAAATTCCCAAGAATTACTTCATTTGCCTTTCATCTTCAGATAAATTATACTACTGGAATCAGGTACTTTTTTCTAAGATTAATTTTATTGGGCAATGTGCACTACACTGTTACACACAAAGCTACTCTGAAAGACTTTTTGAAAAGTTTAACTAGTGTTAATGGGCTTGGCACACTTCACCTAGAAAGAGTTCCATTTAAATGTGCAAATGGGAATTCAGAATTATGAACTGCATTCTATTCTTAGCCTGTCCTGCTGTGCCTTAGTTTTATACTTCTGAGAACAAATGATCACAAAGATAATAATTTTTATTACTTTTTAATCACAAGGACTTGGTGGTGGTAGAGTGATGTTGTAGTTGTGATAATCAGAAGAATTATGCAAGAGGCAAGGATTTTTGTGGAAAGACAAACTTTTGAATAGAAGGCAGGCAGCTGACCCAATGAAGAATGCCTTGCATTTGAAAGCTTGTCTAAATATCCCAACCACGCAGTTGGTCCAATATCACTCACAAAAATCCTTGCCTATTGCAGGGACTTGTCATGCAAATGACACGTTTTTTCTATGTAGCCTACGATGCATCTCCCCAATGGTGGTGGCGGCAGCAGCCACACTGAAAATTTTGCTCCTCCTTTCCTTGTCTGGAAACAGTCAGTCAGGCATTCAAGAGGATAGACTAGAACCACCTCAGGTGTAAACCGTAACGATCTGCTTTGGAAAAAAAAGGACAACTGCCAACAGCTACCCTCTTCCACTACTTGATATATAAATTATAGTGGCACCTTGAGGCTCAGAGGAGGACTTGGGCCCTTCTTATGTAATATACTGTACAACCAGAGATAGATACAAAACAGTGGAGGGGTATCATACAATGTTCAAGTCACTATAAATCAGGGGTGGGAAAAGTTTGGCCTGCTGGCCAGATCTAGCCAGTAGCGAACTCTATTTCCCAGCAGCCCCTGCCCATATCACTGGGGCAGGCTTCCATGAAGACCCCAGCAGTAGCCACTCTGCTATAGTGCAGGGCCAGGGCTTCCATGGAGACCAACCCCAGCAGTGCTGGCAGGCAGCAGCAGGGCCAGCTTTTCCCGGGGGGAGGCTGTGCTGCGAGCAGAAGCAGGGTGGGCAGTAGTGGCGCCACTGGGAGAGGTGGCTATGGGGAATTTGGGGGCAACTATAGCCTCCCTAAACTCCCCCTCCAATGCTGACCCTACTGGAAGGGTACAAAGCTGTTCTGCAGCCGGGCTGGGATCTTGGAGCGGTGACAGTGTGGTCCAGAGCTGGGGCAGAGCTGTGATCTGCAGCCTGTATGCCCTAGGCAGGGGTGCACAGGCTGAAGATCACAGCTCTGTCCCAGGTTTGGACCACGCTGTCACCACTGCAAGATCACAGTCCAGCTGCAGAGGAGCTCCACACCCTGGCCGGCACAGCTGGGGCCAGTCTCCATGGAAACCCTGGCCCCACACTATCACAGTGCAGCTGCTGGTGGGGCTTTCATGGAAACTAGCCCCAGCCATGTAGGCAAGGGCTGCTGGGAAATGGAATCTGGCCACCAGCCAGATTTACCATTTTGCCTACCCCTTCTATAAATGAACAGTAAACTATTTCCAGGCATTTGCTTGGCTTCAATGAGCTGTGTTCCAGATTAAATTCAAGTCTCAATTTGTGTCCAAGGTCAGCAAGAAAAGATCACACAAGTTTCAAAAATGTAATTATGAAAGTGAGAGCCAATAAAATTCTGAGCTGTCAAGATGCCAGGTGTAAGTCCATAGGGGGAAAACAAGTTTTTAGCTGTGATGACTGAGTCATGTGAACTGATTTAAAATGGCAATAAACAAGAACTAAAGAAAGAGGCTCTCTTCTTCATGTAGTGTCTCTTCAGTTAGCAGATGAGCTATATTCTTATTTACATTACAACAAGGTAAAACATCTACTGCATATATTCCACTTAAGCCCCAAGGCTACAGCATTTTCTTTTAATTCAACACCAGCATTCCCGTGTGTTGTCTCAGTGGTAGTGACGAAAGGCTGAATAACATCATTATTTTCAGTTGAACAAGATTCCATCATTGACAACAGTATGGGTTTTTAAGTGCCAAACAGTTTCATTCAACACTGCTTGACAATGGATACTTGTTTTGTGGATAAAGGACCATGGCTCCCAATACTACCCAACTTGCACCTTTGCAAGCAAAAACCTTAGCTTAGTTGAGGCAAATTGCCCAGATGTACTATAATGTTAGTAGAAATTTTAAGACGTTAACATGATATGTAGCTGTCCTCCACAGAATCCTGAAACATTTAAAACCCAAATGTACTCACAGATTGCCTGGACAATCATTGTATCCACTTTGTCTGGACTGAATTTCAACTTGTATCGGGAGAGGCTGAGAACAAAGCAACATTTATTAATTGTATCCTTTACTGCCCTGGCATTCCACTAAGGAGAGGATATATTTTCCACCTGTTTCATTCTGAATGAATCAGTTTACAGCTAGACTCATTCACACTTGCTTAATTTTATACCTTGGATTGACCTCTGCTGTGCAATGCAAGAAGCTTGGAGAAGAACTGCTGCTATCTGCTCCCACAACAGCTGCTTCATACACACAACAGCCACTGTGAATGGCAGAACCAAGCCTGCCTGTACTATGCATGACAGGGGCAACAAATTTGTTGGCTATTTGTTCCTGAAAATTTTGTCACAAAAATTAACTGACAGCACTATATCCTATTCTGCAACAGCTTGACTCTATCCACAAGAAAAGGTCTGGCACAGCAGTGAAACTAAAAAGCATGACTGAGGCATTCTAAGACAAAATGAACTTGTGAGTTATTCTGTAGAAGCCCTCTCCCGCCACTAATCGTGGTTTTCTCTGTTAAAAATCCAAAATACTCTGATAAACACCCCCAAATCTGTGTTCTTCTGTGATTAAAATGAAATGCCACTATATAGAGAGGTATCAGTTGAACACAATGGTTTTACTGATATATTCACAATTTTGAAGGGATTTGGAAGTCTACCAGTACCGCCTCAATCATTATGATACAATAAATTCTAAATACCTATATTTTGGCACTTGATTTTCCATTTTTTAATCATGGGAAAAAAAAAATCATTGAGCTCTGCCTCCCCCCTTCATTCACCGGGACATGGGCCTAGCTGCGACTGTCTCCCCCACTGTTTTGTGGTGCTGAGCAGCCCTGGTATGCTGTTGCCC
>NW_017729031.1:105903153-105908752 GCF_001723915.1 Gavialis gangeticus
AGCTGCAACTGTCTCCCCCACTGTTTTGTGGTGCTGAGCAGCCCTGGTATGCTGTTGCCCCTCACTCCAGACTCAGAGTCCCCCACCCCCTCCAGCCTAACTTGCTGTCCCCAGCATGGGAGGGTGGAATGGGGTGGGGGAAGCTCAAAGCTGCCACTGCCACTGGGAGCTCCTTGCCTGACAGGGTGAGGTGCCCCTGTCCCACACACCAACAGCAGAGTGGGGTAGCGCACAACTTTAAAAGAGGATTAAGGCATTAAAGATAGAATTCTTGCAGAGCTGTAGTTTTGTAGAGAATTACAGGTGGCACAGGGTATCTGCTTTGGTTTAAATTTTGAAATGAAGCTGATTACCTCTCTCACTGAACCATGGATTTTCCCCTCAAAAGAAGAAAGCCCACATATCTCTTCTCTAAAGGAGAAAACTCATATTTTTCCAGAGGTAATGTGTAATAGGCTGGCTTTTTAAGGTTGGGTCTCAGTGCTGGTTGCCTGCCTGTTCAGGTCTAAACCTCCGCCTCACTCGCCTGCCATGCCTTGATGAAAAATAACAGGATTACTGTTTCTAAGGCAGGAGGCTGCCCATTGCTCACCCTTGATGCCAAGGGCCCTGGTACATGCTCTGATCTCCCCTTACATGTCCCCTGCCTTGCTGATATTGATTCTCACATCCAGTCTTTCTATATTATTAGTGATCACATCCAGTATTTCCCTATTTCACAATTCAGTAATTCTGCTCCTCACTAGGGCCATTCACATCTTTACTGCCCTCAACTGGGCCACTCCACCATCACTCAGCCCCACTTTGGACCTTCTGCCCCTTCTTAGGGCCACACAGCCTCACTCCAGGCTGTTTCTGTTGCTCAGCTCCTCTGGGCTGCTTCACTGTCACCCTCCTCACTGGGGCCACTTGGGTCTTGCACCCTGTGAAGATCAGGCGGCTTGCGCCGTGCCTGGCCCCTAACACTGGGGTCTTCCACCCTGTGGGCTCAGGTGGCTGCTGCCATGCCTGGCCTCACTACTCTGGGCTCAGGTGCACCCCTCTGGGATTACCTGGTCCAGGTCTCTTCCCTTGTCAGTAACCCGCCTACAGGCAGGGGCTGGGGTTTTTTTTTAGGAGCCCCTTCTTGCCTTTCACCAGGGAAGTAACTTGCCTGGCATTTCCTGGGGACTCTCCCGCCACAGGGAGTCCCACCAGGCCACCCTTCCCCAACAGGGTGCAGTTTCAGGTCATGCCTAGGACCAGGAGCCTCCAAACCATCCCCATAGCTCCTGCCTTTACCTCCAAGGTCTTCCAGGAGTAGCTCAGCCTTATGTTGCCTCCTTGCCTGCTCAGCTCAGACTGCTGCTTCTCTCTGAGGGCCTGGGTTAAAATGAAAACTGCTCCGCCCCCCCGCCCCCCACCAGCCAATCCCAGGGTCATGTGCTAGCCTCGATGAGGCTAGCACCCACTTGCCGGCTGCCTCACTGCCAGCTACAAACCTTCAAGTGGCAGGCACTGCAGGTGCCCTGTCACAAAATGGAAAACCCAGATCTCTACTCATCACACATTTGGGTTATGTGAAAAAAAAACCAAACGACTAAAGCAGATTAGACACCCTGTGCCACCTGTAATACTCTGTGTAAAACTACAGCTCTGTAAGAACTCTGGAGAAAATTATACAAATTAAAACAAAACACTCTGAGTTAAGCCTAAACAAATATGTGCACCATTCACCATTAATGGCACAAGCACTTGCTTCCAGTGCACAACCTTACATATCAATGGGATTATATTTAGGACCAAATCCCATGCCCATCCCATACCCAAGATTCACTAACATTTAAGGAAGCTTTGGGTACACAAAGATGTAAAAGTGGGGCAGAGATGGTGGAAGGAAACAAAAATTGCCACCATTGGCAACTCACCTGTGTGCCAATCCTAGGCACATTGCTGCCATTTCCCGTGAAGGAAGGCCTGTGATAAGCCCCTCAACTTGTGAACGTATGCCCCTCATCAGCTCTGTAACCATTGGACTATGGATACAACTTAAGTTCAGTTTGTCCTAAAGAATGAAGATTATTAGGAATTAACTAAATTAAATCCTCTTAAAAGATTTTCCCTTTGAGTAACATTAGACTCTTACAGTTGTCCCCCTATTGGAGTCCACTGGTTAACCAACTACGCAACAATTTCTCTGACATCAGAGACAGCGAATAAAAAACAAACATTAACTTTCCCAGCCCTGTATGTGCCCATGCCTCAGTAGTTCCCAAATTTTCTGGACAAATGGTGGTCCCTTAAATTACCTGGGGATCATCATGTGCCCTTCTCAAACTTCACTGAAAACACTAGAAAGGGAAACAGGGCCCAGTGCAATCACAGACTAATTACCATGGCCTTGGAGACCATCAGCAGTTGTGGAGTAGTTTAAAATTAATTTCCCTTCCTCACCTCAAGATCAGATTCCAGGAACAAGATTTATGACTGAGGTCTTAGGTATTCTGCAGATACCCAGAATACTGTAGCCAATTAGAAATTATCTGGCAAGTTACAAAAGAAATCAAAGGGATTTAATTTGTAATGGATTATGAACACTTTATTTCAGTATTCCTTGTATCAGTTAATTCACTGCCTACAATGCAAGCTAATTTTCAGTTTCTACGGATTTTTGTTTTGACAATTTGTGAAACTGCTGCAGACCAGAATAGATCAGATAGCAAGCACAAGGCTTGGGCATCAGGGTTTGCTGCTCAGTAAGGCATGAGATAGTCTGAGGATCCAACACCAAGGATTTTAGAACCAGGAAACCAGTGCATCTCCCTTTTCTTCCATTTTGTGGGCAAGGATTGGAGAACATATAATATATTTAGCAGCTTGGTAAGGATGTGAACTCCCAGAAGACCTTGCCATAGCTATCAACAATGAACAGTGTAAATATCCAGGCTAATGTACTTAAAGAATAAACACAAAAATAGTTCATATTGACATATGCTAGATTAATGAGCTGAAACCATAATACAACAATGGCAAGTTCACTCACATCAGTCCATTTCCAGGCTACTCATTCACACACAAGAAAACAATGTCTTATCTGTCTACACTCAGTTCATACCTGGTAGTTTCTTTCTCCAAACAGGCTAGAATTTTCTTTGAACCAAAAACTAGCATCTATAGCACATTACCATGGCTACATTATTGCCAAACACAAGGGTCCTGTTCATAAGATCTCAGTAGCACAAAAACAGGAACAGTACAGTAAAGCCAATTTTCACCTTTATGACACCTCCAAGTTTGGCATCTGCTATAGCCAGTTGCTCATGGGCATCTTTTGCTACTATCTTCTTCAGAATTTTCTTCAAGTTCTTGCTGAGTTTTCCTTCTACCAGAGCTGTAGATGCTGTAGAAGGGGAAAAAAGTACAAAGATACAACAACAACAACAGCTTTCTAAAATCTGTTCAGAATAAGTAATGAAAAAAAATTCTCAGATACAACTTGACACATTCCCATTCACCCTACTGCAAAACACAACAATCAAGATCTCAGCTGTAATTATTTTTGCCCTGTGGTGGCTTAAATGGAATAAAGAAAAATAAAGTAAGACGCTTGCGCAGCTGTACTTGAATTCAAGAACAGTTCTCCCCCACGCCCTTATACTATCTATATAAAGAATCATGCTTACATGCCAATTCTGCTGAAAGTTTGTTAAAGGGATTCTACAAACACTCCCATATACTTTAGATAGATTACAAATATTCAATGAAACTGGTCTGGGGTATCAGCACGTAATTTAGTTGTCCAAATCCTTTCCTGCTCTTTAAAGTCATGGTCATAAACTCCCATTGCATAACATCTCAGTTAAAAATTTTGCTGCTTAATGTTACATCCTCCATGAGAGTTTACTGAAGCATGAAGTTTAATTGTGGTAGAGCAGGAAACAATCAGATATAGACCTTCTTAATGTATGTTGTGTGGATTTGAAAATGAAAGGCTTTTTTTAAACTCCACAAATATTAATAAAACTGTAAAAGCTTGACAATCCCACACTCTATACTTTAAGAAGGCACTTACACAACTCCCTTGACAGGTGAGCTCCATGCTCCAGTGAAGTTCTTTGGTTGATGTGACAGCTCCAACATAACTCATAGAAAAGTTAATGACCTGCGATTTCAAAAAACGTTAAAGGAACAGAATAAAATTGAACTGCTTTGATCAATATTCCTCTGACCAGTGCTATCTGAGATACTTACAATGAAGCTTTTAAGCTGACCAGCAATTCTTAATGCACTTAATAATATTTAAGCAGTGCTTAAATGCATATATAATATACCTAAAAAGCAGTTTACAAACTGAATGCTAAGAATATTTCTGTGAGATAGGTAAAACAAGTATCCTTTATTTCACAAAAGTAAAGAACTGGAAAAGAAGAAGTGGATAAATTGTCTAAGTCAGTCTGTAGCAGACTAAATAATCTGAACCCTAGGACTGCTGGTACCATTCTGGATTAGGTACGTCCAACTTACCCCGTCCAAACCTTTGGGGGCTGGATCCAGATGCAACCGTGACTGTGGAGGTTAACGCAGCTATCATCCAACACCCTCCCCAGGTCCCCGCCCCGCAGCATAGCCTCCTGACTGGCTTCTATGCCTTGTCCCAAATTCCAGACCTCCCTGAGCTACGTGCACGGCAAGTTCAACACCTCTGCTCTAGATAGTCTGCAGAAGGATATGCAGGAAAAAAAGAGCAATTTGAGCTTCTTATTTCCTTGCATCCCAAGTGTAAAGGCTTTTTAACATACTTTCCTTGGTGAGTTTTTTTTAACCTTACCCCAGCTACTCCAGGGCAGTGAGACTCACTGTCAGATATGCCATTTATCACCAAAACATTTATCAACTGAGTTTACATAGCACCACATACTATTCAAACAGAAGTCAGGCCACAACTAAATGATCATTTAGCCTGTGTTCTTTTAGGATTTGATTATTCAGTGTCTGTAATATTAAATTCCCCAATTACTAAGAAACAATGAAGTGCCAGAATTTGCACATGGCTACAAATAATTTCAGAATGCAACTACCTAAAGAGAATTAAGCATTTTATACACTGGCCTAAACTGTACAAAATGTACTTCCCTAACACAATGACATAGCAGTCCTATTATATTTAGGACAGTATTTATCTGTTGTCTCAGTGGTAGTGACGAAATGTTGAACCAAATCATTTAGAATCAGTTGCAACAATAATGCATCATTAACAGAGTATAGAGCACATAAGAATATAAAGTTATCAAAATGTTCTTTCATTGCTTGTCTGTACGCTGCCTGGGCAATTGACATTAGAGCAAAAACTAGACTTCAGGATTGTTTATCTAGCTCCCAGAGGCTTGAGATTGGCCTCATAAAACACAAAAAGAAGAAACAGTCTATTTTCTGAAAAGCTGTAACTTAAAATTAAACCTAGACAACATATGGGGATAGGAGGAAGAATACTGAATGAGCATTTATTTAAAAAGAACCCATTGAAAAGATCACAGTCAATTCTCTTATCTGTACTTACCAGCAAGTGCTTCTGTTGTATCCTGAAACTTTTCAAAATGTTTCAGCTTCACTCTAGATAAAA
>NW_017729031.1:105913752-105918285 GCF_001723915.1 Gavialis gangeticus
AAGAGGAAGAATACTGAATGAGCATTTATTTAAAAAGAACCCATTGAAAAGATCACAGTCAATTCTCTTATCTGTACTTACCAGCAAGTGCTTCTGTTGTATCCTGAAACTTTTCAAAATGTTTCAGCTTCACTCTAGATAAAAGATATTTTAATATTATGGTTGACAGACTAATCTCTATTTAAACAAGCTACATCATCTTTCCTACCCTATGCATCATAAAAAAAAAAAACGGATGAGGTATTAGCTTCCCTGATTCCCATCAAATATGTGGGATCCTATCTCCTTCTAAAAGCACAGGAAGTAGAAGTCTGAGTTTTGCCATCTCCCAACTACCAATTAAGGTAGAAGGGGTGTTCAGTCTTGAACTTCCTGATCAAACTTCAGACTTGTATGTTTTCATCACCCAGGTCTCTCCAAACCACATCCTCAGATCTCCAAATAAGAGACCTGTGATCAAACATTTTTATTGGAAAAAGTCACAAGGAAGCAAGGGTGGGGGGGAACAAACACCTGAATCTGTGCTTTCTATATGACAGTTCACATTGAAAGACAGGCACCAACCATTCAATTGCAACACTGGTCCTTTGATTAACTTGCACCCTCATTGTTGACTGAAAAGTGACATTTCCTATCTCCCTAACTTTGAAACCGAATACTCTGCCTCTACAGCAATTTAAGTATCAGGTGGCAAAGACACAAAGTAAATTCTGACTGGGTTTATTTTCACCAAAAGATTTTAAGTATGAACTACATTTTCACACACACGTCCCAACTCTTCCCAGCAAAATAGATGTTTGAATGCATTTTCAAACTTTTAGCTCAACACTTTGAGCTCATGTATGGAAAAGATTTCCTATCTTCTCATCAGTTTACTCAACCCAAGCAACATATGAACAACAGTTCTTAGCTAATTACCTCTTGTTAACTCCCCAGATTCAACCTCCTCCCCCTGCTCCTATAATCATCTTCCTCTTCAGTATCTAGAGAATTGCAGTTAAGAAGCCATCTCGACCCAGAACAATTTTATCAGGGCTCTAAGCCACTTGTGATTAAACACTGTTCTTTCTGAGGCAGATATCCACAACAGAAGCAAGGTCATATCCTCTAGAGTTACACTTGCATCAGCTCAAGGCTTATGCTAATGCTCTCTCAGGAACATAAGAAAGACTGAAATCCTTAGTGGATCAGACCTAAAGGCCAGCTAAGGCAGCAAGGGATGTGGTGATAGCTCAGTGGATAAAACTGCTCTCTGACTTCAGAGTATCTCCTAGCTGGAAATATGGCATATCTGACTAATGAATGGGCACCTGGAGACCTGGTAGGTCTGTTCTGGGCTGAAAACCCCGGAACTCCCAGCACCTGCTCTGTTAAATTGATATTCACTATTGGTATTAGCAATGACATTTTGGGGAGCTTCCAGTTCACTGCAAGTGTGATAGGATCTAAAACCAAACAACTAAAGAAAATTTATTGAGAAGCAGAAACCTGGCTTTTTGTTCAGCTCCAATTATAATGTTGGATATTTTTATCTGTATAAATATCTGCTCCCTTTTGGAACACTGTTAAGTCCTGGGCCTCAGCTCCTCCAAGTGGCAGCAAGTTCCACAGTTTATTATGTGTTGTTGGGAAAAGTATTTCTTTTTACGGGTTTTTAATTTTTACACTTATTTTCTCTGTACACCCACATGGTCTCGTTTCAGATCATTTCTCTCACACTGAAGAACCTCAAACAGTACTGGAGAATATAATATCTGCCCCACAAATCTCAGATGTGCAGACTTGTTTTTCCAAAGCCAGGACACTACTGCCTCATGGAAGTATTTACATTTTGTTTGCTTTTTCAGGAGTTTCAAATTCTTTCCATAAGCTGTCAACTTCTTGGAGCTTCTTCTCATCTAGGACCTGCAAATAAAACAACTCTATTATTAAACTGATTTTTTTTTCAGGCTTTGGGATCAGCATTCATTATAGAAGCCCTTTTCTAGTGCCTAAAAGCTATCATTAATGGAGTAAATAATAATTTTCATTGCTGATAAAGGTTAAGCCCCCCTCTCAACTTGAATGTTAAAGTAAACTGATTTTCTTTTTAAAAAAACCAGACTCATTTCAGTCTCTTCTTGGCAAAGCCTTCTACCCAATGTCCTGGAAACAAACTGTCTACACATTCATGAATACTGGAACTCAAAACAAGCTGTCTTATAAAAAGAGGCCATTTTTAATAACACAAATCTTTCTCTTAACAGCATAATATAGATGGTAACACAACACCCAATATGAATTCTGCAAGCACTCGATTTAGGTAACCAATACCTTAGTTTAGTTTTGTACAAAAAAGAATTCCTCTGCCCTTTTACTACAAGAAAACTGCATTAAATATCTGTAAGCTCGCTTAATTTGTAGCATGCTGTCAATTCCTACACCACCACTATGGATCACAAGTTTATTTTTTCAAAATTTATCAGCATACAACTCCTTAACATACTGTTTAAAGCCCCTTGAGGTTTGTCTCCACAACTAAAATACAGCATAACTACAACTCTGTCAACTACAACTTGATTAATCAAGTCTACCAGAGCATGTTAATTAACACGCCCCACCAGTCTTGCCGTCATGTGTATTCAGTGTCCCCATGCTTCAAAGTGGTGGCAGGGGTGCTTTAACTAAAACTCATTGAAGAAACTTCAGTTTAAGTGCCCCCACCACCATTTTGAAATACAGGATGCTGAATACAGAGGATGCTGCAGGAGCTTTAAGAGTGCTCCCAAGAGTCACTTCAATTAAAGTGCCCACTCCTCCTACCCTGAGCATGTGTAAAGATGCCCAGAGTCCGTGATCTTTCTTACAGACATATAAGGAAGTAGCAATAACACAATTTGACAGCCTAAAAAAGGAAGCAGCAACCACCAGGGGAAAATTCAATAAAATCCAAAATTAGATGCAACTCAGGGATTAGTTGGAACAGCTTTGTAGAGCTACAATTGCAAAGCAGGGTGAACTGGATGCTTCTCTACCTGACCCCTGTGAGATCCCATAGGAAAGCAATGAATAACTCTGAGCCCAGCCTCGCTTCACAGCTGTACTCTCTGGAGTGACTCACTGGATACAAGGGATCTTCTTGCCACAGGAGGTGTCAGCAGTCAGGTGGAAAATGAATGTGATCTGTTGATTTAATGGAAGCTAGGTAAAAGTACAGGGGTAGGTGGTGTCATAAGTCACCAATCCTATATTGCCTTACTTTCAGAAGTTTCAGTTTTGCCAAACTCTTGAGATATCACAAGGGACCATACTTCTGCATTAACAGCTGTTTTAGTAACTAATTTTTCTAGATTTATTTTTAATGATATATATTTATTGAAGGAACTGTCATTTATTGAGATGCAAGTATCACACAGGTTTGCAGTTAACGCACTAACACAACCAGGTAAAGGATACTCTGCAGTTAAAGTCCTCCTGCCCACCCTAACGCTTTGTTCTGACAATGTGGGCATTGTAGTCATGCACTGGGATGCCTGAACTGTGCCACTAACTAACTTCTCAAGAAGAGAAACTGTTCTGCCATATAAAAAAAATTCTGACCGGTACCACTAGGCCATACTTCTCAAGCCACAAAAGTCTTCAACTTATTGCTCGCAGTTCTTTGTAGAACAGGTAGGCATTTTTTTCTAAACTACATTCATTGTATTCCGTAAAGTACATGAATAAGAACATACATCAACACTCCTCTGTTATAACTTTGTCCAACAACCCTATAGGGTGGGATTTCAGGACGTGAAGGGGATGATCCAGGCTGTGATCCAGCCCACCGATTACTACCCCATGGTCCTAATCCATGTGGGTACTAAAGATGCGGCCAGGAGAAGCCCTGATCACCTGATGGCGGACTACCACGATCTGGGGGGCATGCTGAAGGAGGTAGGTGCACAGGTGGTTTTCTCTTGTCCTACCAGTGAGTGGATGTGGAAGACAGTATGCGACGTGCATCGCAGAGACCAACTGGTGGCTTCGAGAATAGTGTCTTGAGGCGGGCTTTGGCTTCCTCAATAACGACCCGCACATCACAACAAGAGATATGCTCAGATGGGATGGGCTCCACCTTTCCCCTAAAGGTGGGCGTGTGTTCTCTTCCACCTTGGCGGATCTCCTCCGGCAAGCTTTAAACTAGGCTCATCAAGAAAAGGGGAAGACGAGGGTGGAGGAAGCACTGGACTGCCAAACCAAGCAACACCCACAAGTACAGCCCAGCCTAGACCAACGAGTGGAACATATACACAGGTAAGCAACAGGGGCCAGGGCAATGCTGTGATTAGGGGGCCAGTGCACACATCCACAGGAGGCCTCAAATGCCTCTACACAAACGCTCGTAGTATGGGAGACAAGCAAGAGGAACTTACCTGCCTGCTAGCTGACACCAACCCGGACATTGTGGGACTCACTGAAACATGGTGGGACCCAACGCATGACTGCACAGAGAATATCAAGGGCTATAGGCTGTACAGGAGGGACAGGACATGGAGGAAAGGCAGAGGTGTG
>NW_017729031.1:105918382-105918630 GCF_001723915.1 Gavialis gangeticus
GCACCTAGGCCAAGGGTTAGTGAGGATCTAGTTAGGAAACTTGTGGAAGGACTGGATGTATTCAAATCAGCTGGTTCAGACAATCTCCGCCCCAGAGTACTGTAGGAATTACCTGAGGTCATTGCGGGACCCCTGGCACGGCTTTACAAGCACTTGTGGTGCTCTGGTGTGGTGCCAGAGGACTGGAAGAGGCCCAATGTGGTTCCCATCTTCAAAAAGGGGAGGAAGGAGGACCCGGGAAACTATAG
>NW_017729031.1:105919600-105920952 GCF_001723915.1 Gavialis gangeticus
TAGGCTAGATATCAGGAGGCGCTACTTCACAGTCAGGGCGGCCAGGATCTGGAACCAACTTCCAAGAGAAGTGGTGCTGGCTCCTACCCTGGGGGTCTTTAAGAGGAGGCTAGATGTACACCTTGCTGGGGTCGTTTGACCCCAGTAATCTTTCCTGCCATGGCAGGGGGTCGGACTCGATGATCTGCTCAGGTCCCTTCCGACCCTATCAACTATTAAACTATGAAAGTAAAAAATCTGGTGCCCTCTGCTGCCTCCTATCAAAGGCAACATCTTACTGGAAGGGCGCACACACATACAATTCCTTGGTTACACAGTTCAAGCATAAAACCAAGCCTTGAATCTCCACCAGGCCTCTTTAGATGAACTCTATCGCTGGTTCCAGTTTCAAAAAGCCTTTTCACTCTCTCCCGAGAATTCGCCCCACTGTACACCAGCATGACACAAACCATTTAACTGTACTGTCTCGCAAACAGAAATTTATATCTGAGCCAAGACACCATGGATACTGGCACTCATGAGGGAGGATGGAGTAGGGGTGGAAAGAGAGGCCAGCTCTTAAACATCCGGCTTGCAACAATTTGTTGAACTCAACTCTTTGCTGAAAACAGTCAAATATGTCATAGCAGGTTCTATGAACTGGCTAGGCTAAGCGTTGAATAATCAAGACTCCCAAGGTCCCAATCAGAGCCACTGTCCAGTTTCCTAGGTGCGTGCACAACTCCCCATAACAACAGGACAAAACAAAACACGCCCCTACCCAAAAATGTCAACTTGAAAAAAGTGTGCTTTTTCTAGGGGTACACCAATAGAGTTTTTTGGGGCTGATACTGATGGCCAATATTTAAGTAGGCATATTGACCGATACCAATCCAATTTCCAATACAGCTGCCTTCAGCTGGTCAGTCCAGTGAGGTGGAAGAGGGGGAGGGAGGGGGCAGGGGCACACTAGAGCTTCAGCCCGGGGGGCAGGGGGGGGTGCAGCTCCTGCTTGCACCCTGGGAGGGTGTGGCATAGGCCCCCCGGATCTAGGTGGGACGGGCCGCGCAGGGCTCCAAGTGGGCATCGGCAGTTCTGGGAGGATGCTGCATCTATTCCAAATTTCGCTGCTGCTCCGCTCCCAATGCCACTGCCACCAGCTGTAGCCCCGGCTCTTCCCTGCACATGGGTGGAGGTGAGGCATTGGGACGGGGCTGAGCTAGGCAGCTGGCACAATTTGGGGTAGATGCACCATCTTCCCAGCGCTGCCAGCACCTGCTCTGAGCCCAGCCTCCACTAAGAAGGGCCCTGCACAGCTCTAGCTGCAGCCTGCCCCACCCTGCCCCAATCCCGGGGGGGGGGGGGGGGGGGGG
>NW_017729031.1:105920995-105922085 GCF_001723915.1 Gavialis gangeticus
CCCGGGGGGGGGGGGGGGTCGCATGCCCCCCCCAAAGCCCTCCCAGGGTGCAAGTAGCAGTGGGAGCTGCCTTTCCCTGACAAGCCGTGGCTCTGGCCCCACCCCACCTGGGCAGCACCTGCCCTCTCCCTTACCATGGGGGGTGTTGATCTGCCCCTCTTTCCCCCCCTCTCCTTCCACCACACTGGACTTTCCAGCTGGAGGCAGCTCCCCACCCTCATTACCTGAGGGCTGTTCTGCAGCTGTGACCAGCACAGGCATTTATTGGCCAAGTTATTGTTCCCATCAGGCTGATATCAGATAAAGCCAGTTTTATTTCTGTTGGTACGGATCCGATATCAGACGGACATATCGGTGCACCTCTAGTTTTTTCCTCTGAGAACACTTCATCTTATTCAAATGGCCTATAGTTTGGATCAGCATGGGCATATATCTACACTACCTCTGTGACAAACCTGGGAGTCCTGCTAAAAAGGATTACCTATCCACTTGCTCTCACTCACCATGCACCAAAGACCAGAAATTATGACAAGCATAGCTGGCTTAACAGAGCCCTGAGAATAAGCCCAGAGCTGCTTTCAGGTTCTGTCTTGGAGGAGCTTCTTGGCTTGTGCTCATGCAAAAGGCAGAGCAGAGCTGCACCTTGTAGATTAGCTAAACCAGAGATGCATAAGCTTTCTTAAACAAAGAATTTTCCTTCATCAGCTAATATGAACAGACTGCAAAAAGCAGAACTGCTGAATAGAAAGCAATGATTTGAATACAACAGATGTGAAAAAGAGGAAAAAGGAGGGGGGAGCTGCTAACAAAAAGTCTCAGAATAAAGAATAACACAAAGCAATTAACTCATTACATGACACAGGGTTTTAAAAGCTAATCCAGGTAATGGGACCATAGTCCCCATTTATGCTACCCAATCTCTGGGCACTGGTGCTTTCTGAGCAAGCTGCAGCAGGAAGGATTTGATGGACCAAAAAAAAAGGGCGGCTGAAGAAAAATTTAGTTTTCTCTCTCTTTCAAGGAAGAAAAGAAAAAACCTGTTCTTTAAACAGAAATAAGTTTCTCATTTCAACTCTAGCAGGAAACCAGC
>NW_017729031.1:105927085-105928209 GCF_001723915.1 Gavialis gangeticus
GGGCGGCTGAAGAAAAATTTAGTTTTCTCTCTCTTTCAAGGAAGAAAAGAAAAAACCTGTTCTTTAAACAGAAATAAGTTTCTCATTTCAACTCTAGCAGGACACCAGCTCTGCTCTGGAGGGGTGAAGTCAGTTACCAAGTTCCACATGAGATTAGCTCAGGAAGACCCTAATACAGGTCTGAACGCCTACCCATGATCACAACACAAATAAAGATCCAGCCACCCAGGAACCTTGGTTATCTACTTAGGAGCAAGTCTCCCATCTTCACTGACCTTTCTCCAAAGGACATCATTTGTCTCATCATCTCAGCCTGTTTTTGCTTTTTGACTTTTTGTAGCTGTCAGCAATGTCAGAGAGCCTTGCAGGCTCCCACGAGGTATGGGTTAGGGCCCACTGCTCTTATACACCAAGATACAGAGGAGGCCACATGCCAAATAAAATAGAAAAGGGAAATACAATCTTTCCTCGAATGTGACAGCAGACTTTGTCACCACTACCCAGCTTGTGTGTACCATTTTAACAGGTCTCCAGAGCCAAAAGCCTTTTATAGATCATTCATATTCAATCTGCTCTAAAAGTCAACGTGTCTTGTAAACTTGTGTTTTGATACCACACATGCCTTCCACTTAAAAGACAACAGGTGCAAAATACACCTCCAGTCTTTTTAAGTGCCAGAGGCTTGCTACACCCAGGCTAAAAACACTGCAGAAACGTACACTGCACGGACTTGGGGGAGCCTGCAACAAGGAGAAAGAGAGGTAGAGGAAAGAGGGGGAGGACAATGACCCGCACTGGTTTTGTAAGCACTGCGGGTCGGGGTGGCGGGCCCAGCCGAGGAAGAGAGCGGCTGCGTGGAGCGGCGCTGCCTGGCGGGAGGTAAAGCCAGCCCTCAAACGGCGCCGCCTGCTGGCCAGCGCCCTGCCGGCGAAGCCCAGGCCTGGCACAGAAGCCGCGGCCACGTGCGCCCAGGCCTGGGCCCGCGCCAGGCCGATAGGAGCGGGGCCGGCGCGGCAGATGGAGAACAGGAAGGGGGCGCCGGCGCCCCGGCCTCCGCCCACACGCGGCGCAGGAAGAACTTGCCACGCCGCGACACCAGTCAGTGCGGAGCCGCCCGCACCCCA
>NW_017729031.1:105928947-105933421 GCF_001723915.1 Gavialis gangeticus
CCCGCCCCAATCCTCCGGCCCGCCCGCCGCTGACCTTGAAGATAGCGTAGCCAGCCGCGGTCTCGAACAGCACCAGCATGGTGCAGCCACGTGCCAACCCGCCGCGGGCTCGGCTGCACGCGCGCTCCACAGACCGGAAGAGCGACGGCCGGAAGTGAGTAGCGTGCGAAGCTGGGCCGGGGGCGGGGCTGGGTGTAAAGTGGGCAGGGGGAGGGGCGGGAAAAGTGCATTTCCGCTTCTTCCGCCAGGGCCTAGGCTTTTCCTAGCTTACGTGGCGGGAGGCGGAAGGTGGTGCTGACGTCACGGCGCTCTGAGCGTCGTTAAGCTAGTTCCTGTGAGGGCGGGGCTGTCTGCGGGGTTGTGGAGGCAGGGCGAGGTTTCTGTGCCGCCTCCGCAGCTGGAGGGCAAGGCGTTGTCCTTGCTTATCCCGGTGGCCCTGCTGCCCTGCGTGCGTCCCGAGGGCCCTGCGCAGCTCTCGCCCTTGTCCTGTCGGTGGGAGTTGGGTTTGGGTCTCTCCATAGGCCTGTCCTGGCCTACGCGCCCGCTGCTTGTAGCTGAGACCAGGGCAACCCAACTCGCCCGCCCCCCTGCTCCCCGCGGGTTGTTTTGCTTTAACGCGTTCAGATAAAAGTGGCTCATTTTGGCTAGGATCAAGTGTACTCTTGGCTTTTTATAGGCTAAGAGCACGTGTTGTCCATGAAGGCTCAAGACAAACCTAGCGGCTTCTTAACCTGAAAGGGGAAACACCGTGTAGCTCTGCTCAAGAAGGCAGCTTTCCTGAACCACGCCCCTGGAGAACTGCTTTCTGGCGTGGTCCAGTCCCTGCCGAGCTGCAGCGGCTTTAATCCTGCTTTATGGAAATGGGAGTTTCCTCCCTTGTTTGCTCCGAGGGGCTGAGAGCAAGTGAAACTTAGGGGCATCTGAACGCCAAGCCTCTGGGCTTGGGCCTGCAAGTAGGATGCCCACCAGAGGGTTTGGAAATGTCTGAAGCTCCAGATGGAGATGGAGGATATTTGCTGGTACTAGGGCCACTTACGGTTTTGGACTCTTGGATTTCAAATTGGTTTTGACTGATTTGGCCTTGGATGCAAATGAAATAAAAAATAATTTTTAAAAAAATTCCCACCTAACAGGAGAAATATCACAATCACTAGGCCTCTTGTGGGCTAGCAAATGGTTTTTTGAGGCCTGTCCTTTGTTGCACTCCAAGGAAACACCCCTGCAAGTTTCCCTAAATGCAGGAGACTCGACTGCACAATCTTGTGGTAAAGGGGAACTGCTTTTTTGCTTTCCCCTGGCTTGCTCCTTGACCTTTTGGCTAAGAGCAAGCAAAACTAGGATGCATCTGAACCCCAGGGTCCCTGGGTTGGCACATACCATGTTGGCTACAGATTTGGGGAGTATCTGAAGCCCAAGGTGGGTGATATGAGGCTGGGAAGGAGGATACTTGCCCAGTGGTAGAGCCACATGGACTTAAATAATTGAGCTTTGCTCAGTTGAAACTTGGAACTTGACTCTTGGGTTTTATCCAATAGAATTTGGAACTGATTTGGCCCTTCTTTCATATGGCTTTAGGAGCAAGAGCTATCATCACCATTTTAATTCCACATTCCCCAACCAGACCAATGCCCTGCTGGAAAGTAAGTGTAACTCCAAGGTGTCTTCCTCAAACTTGTATCTGGGGCAGGATGTTATTATGTGCTCCATGGTTTGGTCAGGGTTTCCAGGTGCAGCCAGGGGAGGTTTTTAGGTGCTGCTTCTACGTCAGGTGGCCACACCGGCCAAGTTTAGTGCATATCCTATTAAGGGTTGTCTGCGTGCTCTATGGAAGGTTGAAGCCTGGTTGTCACGTTGTTGGGTCGGAAATGAGGTGTTTGTTTAGGAAAGTGTTTTTTGCCCAAGCTTTCCTCCAAGATTCTTCAGTGTTGTGATATAGGAGGTGCTCGGTTAGTGTCCAAAAGGGTTTTCGTGAAATCATGTGACAAGTTAGGGGATCTTGAAGGTCTCTGTGGATGGGAAGGTCCAGATTACTATTAATGCACATTATTTCCCTGTATATTGATGCATCCCATTGAATAGAGGGAGGAGTAATGTTTGAAAGTACTGATAGCCACTGCACTGGAGTTGATATCAAAATTCCAGAGATGGTCCTCATTACTGAGTAGAGTTGTGTGTCGATGAGTTTAGTATGTCCGCTTGAGGCCCAAATGGGTGCACAGTACTTAGCTATTTAGAAGACCGGGGCTTTGGCAGAAGTGCAGAGGGTGGTGGCTTTTGCGCCCCAGCTTGTGCCTTTGTTTTCATGGCAGTCTTTCAGAGGTGATATTGGTAGGTTAGGGAGCAGTCAAGGGCCACTCCAAGGTAGGTAGGAGTCAGGTTGTGATGCACTTTTTTGCTACAAAAGGTGATGTTGAGGGTGTTATGTGCCTTGTGATTGTCAAGAAGGAATGTGGAGACAATGGACTTGGTTGGATTTGGTTGTAATTTGCACTTATGGAAGTATTCGGCCATTATTGATAAATCAGAGTTCAGTGTAGCTTCAGTATCCTGAAAAGGTTTTGCTTGTGTGGTCAAAGCGATATAGTCGGTGTAGATACATTTCTGCAATGATGTGTAGGGCATATCACTTATGTAGATGTTACAAACTATCGGTGCCAGAACACTTTCCTGTGGGAGGCTGTTGTTGAATATTCTTGGAGTGCTGACCTTATAGGTAGATCTTCATCCTTCTGTTGCTTATCAAAGTCCACAGCAGCTGAAGTAATTTGGTACATGGTAGTAGCAGGGACAGTTGAGCATCATTCCGTGTTCCCACACAGTATCGTAAACTGAGGAAAGATTTGTGAAGGTGGCCCTGGTCTTCAGCTTGTGGCAAAAACCAGCCTCAATGTTTGTAATGATGGCAAGGACTTGTTCACAGCAGCTACAGTGGAGTCTAAAGCCAGACTGCCTGTTTTTGGAGAAATAGGTTGATGATGGGGCTGATTCTTAGAAGGATGAGATGCTCCAGGAACTTACAGGTTGTGCAGAGCAAAGAGATGGGCCTGTAGCTCCCAGGGTCATGTACCAGCTTTCCTAGTTTTGGCAGGGCTATCATCATTGCCTCGTGCCGGATTTATGAAGTATGGCCGTTTTCCATCACAGTTGAAAAGAGAGCCAGAAGCCATTGTTTTGCCAGTGGGTCAAGATGGTGGAGGAATTTTGGTGGAATACCATCTTTCCTAGCAGCTTTGCCCTTTGTGGATGGTAGGCCAGCATCCAGTTCCACAGGAGTGAAACAGGGTGGATAGTGACAGCCTTGTCATGGCCCACCCTATTAAGTGGTTTCTTGACTTCTTTAATTTCTTGAATCCCTGAATTTTTGAATTCCTGAGTCTACAACTAATGTCACTGAAACCTCAACTGAATGCTTTTAACTGGCCTTCTGGTCAATGAAGCAAAACTAAAAAATCAAGTGATTACAACAATCCCTTTCAAGACCAAGCACCCTCAAGATCTGGCCCTTGATCAAAAAAAAAAAAAAAAGGGGCCCATTTTCTTTTTTAATTGAATGCTCCTGTCATGCAACTGTTTAGTTTCTTAATTATTTCTCCTTTCAAAATGTTCAAATCGGCCTTCAGAAGATCTTGTGTTGATACATTGCTCTTAGGCCCCTGCACCACGTTACATTTGTTGCACAATAAGCTGGTGAGTTGTGCCGTAAATTTATACCAGACACGGGCAAAATAATTCTCACAGCAGAAAAATGACTGTCCCATTATAAAAATAGCTGACCAGCTGCAAAGCTAGCGCTTGAAAATGTCTAGCAACTCAATAGCTGGTTTCTATCCAGAAATAATTTGAAGGTGTAGCAGGGCCCTCAGTGCCCTGATGTATGTGCTTGTGTGTGTGTGTATTACACTGCAGCAGTCTTGTTCAGCTTCATTGGATGACCAGATTGGCACGTCCTGAGTTGACCTTTTGGCTTCGCAGGTTACTGATATGGAGTTGCACTTCTCTTGTTAACAGGCAATCCAGGTGAATTTGCGTATGGACTACAAATACTTTTCCTAGTTTTTTTTTTTTTTCCTTGGACATGGTTATATTTATCCACATTCAGATCTTGAGTGTTATAAAAGCTTAAGTTGTATATGCATGTATGGCTGCTCTTCCTGCACAACCTATAAAATGGACATGCTTTCTCAGTACAGGGGAATGTGGCCAGATTGGATTGCTTTCAAAAGTTCATTTGTTCCACCTAATGGTTCACTGTGAAAGTGCATCCTCACTATGTATGATAGTACTTGACCTACTTTCCTATATGCGCTGAATAATTTAAAGGCTGAGTATTAAATGATAAAATAGAAGGGGCCTAAGTTAGTCCTTGCTTTAGGTTACATCCCTTGACTTCATCTTCAGTATTACCTGAATAAAGGAAAATATTGGGTTCCAATACAAGGGGAAAATGAAGGAAAATCCTAGGCAAGCTGTTTGA
>NW_017729031.1:105938421-105938912 GCF_001723915.1 Gavialis gangeticus
CTTCGCTGTTAGGGCGGTTAGGATCTGGAACCAACTTCCAAGAGAAGTGGTGCTGGCACCTACCCTGGGGGTCTTTAAGAGGAGGTTAGATGAACACCTTGCTGGGGTCGTTTGACCCCAGTAATCTTTCCTGCCATGGCGGGGAGTCGGACTAAATGATCTACTCGGGTCCCTTCCGACCCTAGAAACTATGAAACTATGAAAATGGGTTGGGGAGGGGGAAGAAGTTAAGAATCTTAAGAATTGGGTCATACTAAAGGTTGTGTAGCTAAGTGGCCTGTTTCTGACTATGGTGAATGCTGGATACATTAGAGGAAGAGTATAATAAACAGCATAGAGCAATCCCTCCACTTTCATACCTTCCAGTCACCTTAAATAGGTTGTGTCCTTGACTGTTGTATTTAATAGACTCCAATGAAGCTATCATCCCTAAACTCACCTGTTCCCTTTTTGTTGCACTATTGCCCGCCGGCCCCCCCCCCCCCCCCCCC
>NW_017729031.1:105938930-105942677 GCF_001723915.1 Gavialis gangeticus
CCGGCCCCCCCCCCCCCGTCCCCATCGTGTGACAATGAGTTTCACATGTTAATTATGCAGTGTTTTTTAAAACCTGTTGCCTGATGATTTCATATGCAGCGAGGCATAGTAAATAACAATTCCCTATTTACTTCTTCCATACTGTTCATATTTTTATATACCTCTTTCATTTCTCTCCTTGGTCATCTTTTTTCCAAGCTGAAGAATTGCAGGCTTTTCAGCCTCTCTTCATATCCTGTTAATCTTTGTTCTCATTCTTTTTTACTTTTTCCTGTTCTAGGATGCCCTGTCTGAGATGATGTGACAAGAATTGCATGAAGTATTCAAGAGGTGGGTGTACCATGGATTTATACAATGGCATAATGGTTTTCTGTTTTGTCTTCAGTTCCTTTCTTAATGATTCCTGACACTTTATTTGCCTTTTGGATCAACATTGCACACTGAGCCAATATTTTTAGAGCAGTCTCCACAATGATGAAGAGTTCTCTCTGATCCTGTGATAACTTAGTTTCTTTGCCTTTAGTTAGTGGTCCTTGTCAAAAAAAAACATGAAAATCCAGTACATTATATAAACTAAGTGGTAGTGCTCACAACTCCAGCTGTCTCTGCTGTGAAGGTAAGTTAATGGATGTTTGCACTTCTTTAGCAGCTTCCATATCTGAATTTCAAAGTGCCTTAATAAACTACTGCTGTTTTTGTATGCATATGTGACAAGGATAAGAAATTTCTGGAGGTGTTAATGTTTTAACCATGATCTGTCCATTTTACTCATACAGGTAATGTTGCTGGAGGTAGAGCTCTCTAATTATTCAAGCAGCCACAATCTGTCTCCTCATCAAAGGGGTTTTAATCACTCCAGGTACGTTAATTACTTATAATCCAGAAGTATGAATCTGAGTGAAAGAAAAATAGCTAAGTATGTGAAAATAGTCTGAAACAGTGTATCTAGAAAAGATTAATCCCAAGGTTTTAAAGCCAAATATCTGATAGTCCTCTAGGTCTAGGAAGAGAGAGGTAGTTAGCCATGTTAATTTCTTATGTGCCACCCTGCCGTGCCTTCTTAGGTCTAGGAGAGGTGTTTCATTCAGTTGCAAAGAGGATTCACCATCCTCCAAAGGTATACAAGGTGTTTATATCCCTGATGATTCAGAAACTTATTAGTGTAGCCCTGCCAATAGGTTAGATTTGAATACTCCTCCTCTCTGTCACCTAGTTTTGTGCTGCTACCCATCACTGTAGTGTTTAAGCTCCTCATTGGTTAATAGGGTGATATGGTAGCTACCACTTTCATAAATGATGCTGAATCATATGGCATCAGACAGTTTATTTGAATTGAAGGTGAGGAAGGAAAAGTGATATGAAATGCCTTGGAATGAAATGGAAGAGAGGGATCATAGGTAGAAGTATCTTTGAAGAAAAGATGCTGTCCTCTTTGGAGGGTTATTTTGCTCTTGCCTGAAAGAAACCCTCAATAGGTATACTTGGGTCTTGAAAAACAGACTATTTCTGTTGTATTTTATATTACTGAAGGTACTTGAGCTCTAGCTGAGGTTTGTACTGATTTATCTGCTCTGTTTTATTTGTATCATTGTAGTTCCTAGGGACCCAACTGATATCCAGACCCCACTGTATTAGGAATGATAAATATATGGAAAAGGACAGTTTCTGCTCTAAAATATTTACTTTGTGTGAGCAAGCTGAACAAACATTAAGCAAAAGAGAGGTGGTATTATCACTAATTAAAGGAGAGCAATTTGAGATACAGAAAGACTGAGCGACTCACCCAAGGTTATACGGATGGTAAATCTGAAATGAATTTAGATAATCTCAGTCCTGATCTGGTCCCAAAATAAAAATAATCACCCCATAATAATAACCATGATAAACTTGCCTCCACAAGGAAGAAAAACTGAGTATACAGGGCCACACTGAACTTTTCTTCAGACTGCCCCTTGCAACAGTCAGGGCCACAATTAAATAGTCTTTCCTTCCCTTTTAGTTTTTCATCATATAAGCAATTTTTTGGAAACTGACATACTGCACCCTCTTCTTGACTGATGGATGTCTGTCCCTTGGTGCAGTTATTTATAGCAGACACAATTAGTGAAACCTAGCACTGCAGATGTAGAAACAGTTTCTCTGTTGCCCTTCAATTTCTGTGTTGCACCAAGGTAAAGAAAGGATTATACAAAGGTATGCTGCATCGAACTTCTTGTTCATGGTATTTGCCTGTTCAGTAGATAGTTGTTTCAATAAAGTTACAAGTCTAGCCAAATAGAGATCTATTCTTATCTTTTTAATAAGAAAAGATTTGATATCTATTTTATTCTAAAATGTTTTCAGGGTCCCTTCCCAATCAGTTCTTCCTACATGTAGGCAGGACACAGTAGCATCTTAGAGACAAACTGCTTCAGAGATGCACAGATTTTTGTAGGCGGTAGCCTACTTTTATCAGATGCATCTGACAGTGTAGGCCAGTGGTGCTCAGTCTCTGGCATGCAGGCCAGATCTGGCCCATGGTGTTGTCATCTAGCTCATCCTCACCATGGTTCTGGAAATTTGGTGGCAGGGGAGCAGTAGCAACATTAATTACTGTGGTTCTGGAATGAGGGACTAGCTTACAATGCTCTGCCACTGCTCCCGTGCTGCCAAATTTTCAGACACGTGGAGAGCCTTGCAGGCTAGATGATACGGCCCTTTGCACTGATGTGTGGAGTTGTTTCATGTCTGAATCTGACTCATGGACACACCCTGCCTGTGGGATTGAGCCTGCAGACTGGCCCATGCCACTCATTTGGCCTACAGGGCCAAAAGTTGAGCATCGCTGATATAGACTTTTGTTCATGAAAGCTTGTGTCCACCTACCCTGTTTTCTGCCTGACTTCGGACTAGCAGGGCTAACTACCTCTCTCACAGATGTGTCTTTTTAATATGTAAGGACTATTTGAAAGAGAGAATATTTGCCAACATGGTCGCCCCTGCAGTGAGTGCAGGTTAATATTTTCATAATGCAAAATAGGACAGAACTTTTGTGCAAGCCAGATTTTTTCTGTAAGGAAAAGTGGTTGAATCTGATTTCCTCCACCCCCACAAAGCTCGTGTGCCTTTAAACAAATGCATCGGATGCCAAGGCACATACCTAACTTACAGCTGCACTGCACAAATGCAGAGCCGGACTTCCATGGCACTAGGTATACAGGGTTCTCTAGTAGTGGAGACAGATCCTAGTGTCTGAGTCCTAGAGAAGCAGTGCTGCAAAGAGACCCCCAGAGGCATGGGCGACTAGTGCAACCTTAGTTGGGAGTGGGGGGGTGGGGGTCCCCCGCGGCAAAACTCACTGACCAGGAAGCGGCCATGGCACTTCTAGAAGTTGCCGCAGGGCTACAGGGGGTACCAGTGCTCCTGCCTGCCCGTTGGCTAAGTGGGGAGCATGGCCAGTCAAGGCGTGCACCAGCGCTCTCAGGGGATGCACGTGTACCCCCTATGCATTGCCAACTGCCCAGAGATCATCTAATCTGGTGGCTCTCAACCTTTTTTTGGTCCAGGACCAATTTGTAAACATAAATGGCCAGTCCTGACCCAGTGCCCCTCACTCCTGACCTGCTGCTCCCCCCCAGGCCCCAGCTCCCCAATGTGGGGTGGTGGGGCCCTAAGCAGCCCCTGGCAGGCTGGACTGCTGTGGTTTTGCACATTTTTCTCTTTTATAGGTGATTCAATTTGATCAAGTTGATTTGCAACCTTTTTATG
>NW_017729031.1:105947677-105948364 GCF_001723915.1 Gavialis gangeticus
TTATAGGTGATTCAATTTGATCAAGTTGATTTGCAACCTTTTCATGTATTCTTGTGACCCACAGGTTGAGAAACGCTGATCTAATCTAACCCTGTGCCTGAGGCAGGACCTTCCCTATCCAAACCACCCCAGACAGCCCTCATCTGCACTGTAGGGAGGGTTGCTGTCGGCCCTGGGAGATTTCCAAGGCATGGCGTCTTGTGGCAGTCCAGGGCGCTGTTAAGGCTCTTCTGGGAAGCCCGGTGCCAGGCCCAGCTCTGCGCCCGCTTTGCAAAGCGTTTCACCATCACCACTAGTGTTGTTGTTTATTATGGCAGCCGCATGGCCCTTGGGACAAAGTATTCGCAGTTCTGGTAGGCGTTGCGCGTGGGGCCAGGCCCCCCCCTCCGCCAGCGGCGCGGGCAGGGCGCTCCCCGGCCCCGGGCGGGCTTCCTGGGCCCCCATGCAGCCGCGAGGGCGGTGACTGTAGGACTTGGGGTGGCAGGAAAGCCCCGCTCGGCGTGTGAAGGCGCGCAGGGAGGAGGGGGTTAATTCGCGCGGGGGGGTGCTGCAGGGGCCGGCGGACGTGACGTCAGCCGCGCCGGAAGTCCCGGTCCTGGCCTGTGTTGTGCTGTGGGGGAGAGAAAGGAGCCGCGATTCCCGGGGCCGCCCGAGCTGCCGCGACCAGGGGCGAAGCCATGTCTGACC
>NW_017729031.1:105948733-105972267 GCF_001723915.1 Gavialis gangeticus
CCCCCCCCCGCGCGGTGTCCTTTTCCTTCTTCAGTCTTTTTCTTGCAGCCAAAAAATAAAATGACACAAAAGTCGTTTTCTTGCAAAGAGCTGGGAAAGCCCACGGCAAGGCAGGGTGGTTTTAATGCTGTAGATTCCTATTTGAAATCTGTGGGTTCGTCTCAGCCATCCTGTTAGTGCAGCATGCCAGGCCAACATGGCATGGTCCCCCGCCCTCTGAGAGGGTCTCAAGGCATCCTAGGATGCTGCAGTCCCTGGTTGGGAACCACTGCCTTGGAGACTAACTTGTGTGGAGAGGCCTGAGCTTTCACCCACAAAAAGCCTATAAAAGCTCAGGCCTCTGATCAAGTTAGTCTGTATGGTGCCATCCTGTCCTGCCTGTCTTCCAAAAATTTGAGAAAAGTAGGGAAGGAAAGGACCTCAGGACATCACCTATTTCCCTGCTCTAGGCATAGTCATCTCTGTCTAAACCAGAGATGTCAAGATGCAGCCCATGGTGAGCCCACCACTGAACTATGGCATATGGAGCTCCTTTCAGGATGCATGTTAGGAGTGGTCAGGTGAGTGACAGCTGTGTTAATCCCTGTGTCTCCCTGGCTGACACAGCAGCTGAGGAACATGTGCCAGTTAACACTGCTGTTGCTCACCGCACTGCCAGAATTGGGTCTGAATCCAGTTTGCAAGGCTCTTCACAGCCCAGATCAGACCAGAGGACCAAGAGAGTTTGACACCCCTGGTCTAAACCATCCCAGATAAACGTGCAGCTAATCTGTGCTTAAAAACTTGTAGTAAAAGAAATTCCACAACCTGCCTAAGTAATCCATTCTGGGGTTTTGCCACTCTCATAGGTACAGCCCTTCCTAATATCTAACCTACATCTTCCTTCTTGCAATTTAAGTTTGTTATTTTTCTGTCCTGTTTTTTGTGGCTGAAGATTTGATCATCGTAATAGCTTTTAAATAATAAAAAAAGGCTATTATAATGAAATACAAAGAACTGTTATAAAGACGATGGTGAGCAAAATGGAAAAGCTTAGAAATTCTATTAGCTTGATTGCCAGAAAATTTAAAAATGGTCAGAAATTAAAAGTGAATTTACCAGGCACCATTTTCTGGATTGAGAACTTGTCCCAGTTATTATCGCTGCTACCGATAGTGTAATGTCCCTGTTATGGATAGGGGAAATGACTATTTATATAAGTTGACTTTACCTTACTTTCAAGCTGAAGAAAACTCATCCAGTACAAATAATGGCATTCCTCGTCTTTGTTAAATGTTTGTGCTGGTACAGCTGTGTTAAGTGGCTGTCTGTCAGTGGTTGTGGTGAGAACAAGTTCCCTATCCAGACAAGGCTCAAAGAAAATGCAGGAATTATAAGATAGCATTATAAAGGAGCAAGAGGGGGAAAGGGCCAAATTTTGTAAACTTGTTTTCTCATTTTCTTTACCTCTGTAAATCATTCCACTGATGCTGATGCCACTGCTTTCATGAATAAGAGCTATTCAAGTTGTTAATAGTTTCCAGGATTCAGCCTTATTTTAAAGATTTGTTTTTTCATTTTTAATTTGAGGCTAATAAAAACATGGATAACTTGCCGGAGGTCTTAGCATCTCAGAAAATCACTATGCTTCATTCATTAGATTCCAACTGTATCTGTTCTGAATAAAGCTTTTGTTGTCTTACAAACAGCAGCCTTCAGTAGGTATTCATTTCTAAGGCACAGGTCTTGCAAAGACTCATGTGTGTGCTTAATGAGTAGAAGTACTTATAGTGCATAACATTTTAGATTGCTTGTAATATTCTGCAATTTAGGGTATGTATGCCTTTTCTACATGGTAAACTTGCTGTATTTGGGATCAGTGTTCTCAAGCACGCTGTTTTGCTCCTGTTGGGGTGTCTCCAAATAAAAGTGATGAGCTATGCCCACATGGTACATAAGGTTTACTCTTTAGAAGAGCCAGTTAATCTTCTTTCACACTAAGTAACTTGTAACTGGTACCTCAGAGATGTGGTAGCCCTACTTCTGGTCCGGAACAGAAGAGTGAGCTTGAAGAACCTGCTGCTGGGCACAGTAAGTTTACTATGCAGGCATGGTTTAGGGCCTAAAGCCTATAGACATTTAAGCCTAAGCTTAATTTTACTGTTTTTGGTTACTTTCATTTAAACCAGTGACCATGTGGCCAGAGTAAAGTCTGTTCTTGATGACAGCAGAAATATGGTTAAGTTGTATTACATTTTCTTGGAATTAGCTATGTTGCTTGAAAACCTACAGTTATTCCCCTCATTTTGGGAGTGTGTGCATGTTAGAAATATTAAAATGAAAACTGACCCCTCCCTCCCCCCAAAAAATGCTGACTTGTATTTTTGAATATACAATAAAAATATGAAGTACAAAAGTTTAGCGTGTTGGGAACTAAGTTATAGTTTGATTCTGCATATAAATTGAGTTCATTTTTTACAGTTCATTTTGAGGGGAAAAATGTAGGCTTAGAATAATAGTAGTTAGTGTTTTATGGCCTGCCTTAGTGTAAACAATAGGATATAATTGGCTTAAAGTTATTTTTGTTTTGCTTTTATTTTTGGTTGGGGGGAGGGATTGTGCGTGGATTGTTTTTTGTACTGGGGAAAGAAAATGCCTCTTTCCTAAGAAAAAAGGTCAAGAGCAGACAAAAAGTAATAAATATATGGATCTTAACTGTGATCCCAGAATAGTGAAAATAAAGTTCTAGGGGACAGGTATGGAGACCAGTGGTTCCTAGCTTTCCCAGGCCCATGAGCAACAACACTGAGCAAGGTCTAGTTTACCCAGCAAAGTTTTGTCGCTATAGTTATGTTGACTGTGGGGTACAGAAAGATCAAATCCTCCTGTGAGGTATGCTGTACTTCTTTCTGTGGGATGGGGGTAGGAGCTTTGTAAAACCGAGAAAGAAACCCTTCTGGGCCTCCATTAGGGGGCTCTGCTGACATAGCTATGCCAGCATTGTTATAGTGGCAGTAGTGCCATAATGTAGACTAGGGGTGGTTAACTTGTGGCATGTGTGCCATAAGTGGCACAAGCAGCCTCTGTGTGTGGCACCTGGTTCAAATCAGGGAGGGGATAGGCAGCAGCAGGTATGACAGGGATCAGAAAGCAGAGCAAGAAATTGGGCAGGGATCACAGGAGAAGGGAACAGAAAGCAGAGCAACAGGTTGGGCAGGGGAGTGGGACTGAAGTGGCATTTGGGGAGGGTGTGGGGCAAAAAAAAATTGACCCTCTGTGATGTAGACAGGTATCAGGTAACACTACATCGCTGTCAACCTTAGTTTTAACTTTGCTCACAATCACAGGAATCTGTTCTCAAGGGCTCTGCAAGTTTTACTGTCTGAGTTGTGGATTGGGGATTATGTGGGCAGAGGTAATTAACAAAGGGAAAATAAGGATTTCAGAGGATCAACAAAAGCAGCTTTATTTCTAAGGTGAAATGGATGAATCGGCAAAATGCTAGCTTCAGGAAGCATCTTCTTACCTGTAATATAGCAGACTGCTAGGAGTACAAGTAAAATGCATAAATTAAAACATGTGAGCTAGTTTAAGTGTCAGCAGTAGCAGTGTGGCAGTCTATTATAGTTAAAGAAGACAGTCTTTGTTGCATATGCTAATTTTAAAAAATGGAAATTGAACCTCAAATATCTTTAAAAATAAACCAACAAACCCAACCCTTACCAGATGAATACTTATTGTTACTGGCAAATTAAATTACAGCATCTGATAATGTGTTTGTGGTTTTATTAGGTGCAATAATAAATACTTGGCACTTTAAAGCCTTTTATCCAATGACCTTAAAGTGATTTTCAAGCACTAATTAATTAAACTTCAAGGTCTAAGTCTAAGGTAGGTACTGGACTACTTGTTCTTGTAGCCATTGTTTTACAGCAGCATAAAACTTTATGACCTTATTAAGAGGTGGGAGTTTGATTCAGAGGGTTGTATTTTTGGGGTCTCTGTTGCCACTTTAAAGTCTAATATTTAAACATAAACATTTTTTTCAATAATACAGTGGAGAACACTGGTTTTCTAACCTTTCAATTTGAAGTGATGTGGACTTGGATATAGGCCATTGATTGTATGTACAGCGGAGTCTCATCTTACATGGGGGTTAGGTTCTAAAGTCAGCGCATAAGGCGAAAATCATGTGTAGTCAAAATTACCCTTGGGCTTGCCCAGTGGTACAGTCTGCTCCCTTCCCCCATCCAGTGGTACAGTCCCTCCTTCCCACCCAGGGCAGCCGGCACCAAACTCTCGCCCGGCCAGCATGCACAGCTTCCCCGCAGGGCCGCTCCCAATGTAGCTGCTTGGTCCTGTGCACAACGCTGTGGTGGGCAGCTGCAGGCTGAATCCAAACAATCGGCACTCCGGGGCATATGCATATGATGAATTCACATAAGTTAAATGCATGTATTATGTGACTCCACTGTATGAACAAAGATTTAACTGGGTGGGGATAACATGGAACGGTTGAAGCACTTGTCACAGATCCTTCCAGGTGCATGAACAGTTACAAGTAAAAGTACACTGGGTTGACTTCATCCTAAGTGAAACACTGGTAAGTTTCCCAAGTTCAGCAGTTACCATATTGTGATTGCAGGGGGCACAAAGAGTTATCCCACTTCATTCATTTGGCAGTAAGTCACTGTCCATATTAACTCACTTGTTTATATTAATTGTATGCATCTTGTGAGATGTTAATATGCAAATGAAGCATATTTTTGGTTACCCTCAGTTCTAAATGACATCACGTCCTCTACCCTCAGCTTTTCTACCCTTAAAATTCATGACAGGTAAATGTCTTCCAGATTTTCCTGCTCTTGTTTGAAGTATTTAATGCCATTATTGACTACCCCAAATTTTCATCTATGCTAAGGCTCTAATTTGATGGATTGTGTGGTTGCCTAAGACTTGAATCTTCCATTCTTTGTGTTTAACTGGTTTAACACTCAGTTTCCCATTCCCACCGATTCAAAGATGCGAGTTTTCTGGAAAATTTTTCAGTGCCCTAAATAGTGTATGATCTGATTTAGCATGTTTATTTGACTTGTATTTGGTAAAAACAAACAAACAAACCCTAAAAAAATACCCCCATGTTAGTTTTGTCCTAATAGCCACAAGTATTTGAACTGAAATATTTGATTGGGAAAAAATTAAATATAGCACACTTAATGTGTTTTAAATGTTATATTCAAACTACTTCAAAGATTTATGTGGAAAGAAATTATTTTTATTGGAATACTTGTAAAAATGTAAAGACAATATACAATAGCATGTACTTTTCTTATATTGTTTGCTTAAATCTAAGGGAAAAAACCCGAAAGCACTGAAAACTGTTGGCACACTAATTTTAGCACACCCAAAGAACTGTGCATGATATGCCATGGTTGCCCACTCATCTACTACTCCACTGAGGTCATTGCAGCACCTCCAGTTTCACTGTCACTATCTGGAGAATCTCTTGCACTACTTATTAGTTCCATTTCAAAATCAGGTTGAGGCAAATCTGATTCAGAACTACTTGAACCACATTGTCTTGCGCTAAAGGATGTTTTTACCAATGAGTCTATGAGCAAGGGCAACGTATCTTCACACTGCATCTTTTTCACTAATTGTACTTCTGGACTGATTCTCCAGAAGTGAGAGATTTTGAGACTTAAATACAAGTTTAGCGGTATGTTCATTTGTTAGTCTGTCCCTCTTTTTTTGTCTTGATTGAGCTGAAAGCCCTCCAGTTCTGTTCACAAGAAGGTGCTGTTGGTGAAATGCTTAAGGATCCTTAAAGCAACCCTGGACAACAGTTAGATGTTACAGTTTCCCTTCTGCCATGTGAGAGGAGACATATTCTCTGCTGCAAATGTCTTTGTTCCAAAGTTTTTCTTTTGTGCAGTACTCGGCAATGTCTGTCATCACAGCTATTGGTATCCATTTATTGTTACTAATGAATTTTATGAAACAATGAATTTTTAGAAATGGAAAATTTCCCACAGAAAAATAAAGCACTGGAAAATTTTCTGGAAATCTCTGCTCTGCTTGCATTTTGATTTATGTTGTTTTACTTTACTGTAGCTGTGGCCAGGTATTGAGTCTCTAAAGACCATTGCTTTCCACTTGTATCATCCAGAGATGGCTGTCATAGTGACAACAATGCTCTATGATACTTCATGCAAGAGCTCAGACACTGAGGAGAGCTAAATCAGTAGGCTTGTTATCAGAGTTAACCTATTTTGATCCTCTGGTGATCAAGTCCTATGTTACTAGAACAGAAGTCTGATTTGTCATTAAGTTTCCCTCTGTCGTAAACAGAGGTGGTATTATATGCAGCCTGTTAAATGTGATGAGCAGTTGGATATAAATACATTTCTTATGTTTTTGTTAGAGTAAATAACAAATAGGCATGAAGACCTAGGCTTTAAACATTACTCAGAACAGAACAGGGGAGGGTGCAGGAGCCAAACTATCTTGTGTCTCCTATAAGTAGTTCCTTGAAATGAGAGTTGATGCACATTTTCAGTGTGCACAGAGGTGGGGGACATGTTAAAAAGGACAAAGGAGGCTTTATTTTTGAAGAGGAAAAATCTGGGATGGATCTTATAGATGTTTTACTTGTTTTTCCTACACTGCTGAGTAGCACCAGACTAAAGGAAAGGGTTTGAAATATGATCTACAGTCTGAGATTTTCTTCTCAGGACACTTTTTGAGGCATCTTTCCATTTGGCATCTGATTGAACTTATTAGGCATTGAGTAGGGGTGTAATTGTTTTCAGTACCATGTTAAATTGCACTGACCAGAATGTGCAAAATTACAAGCATCATTCAGTGTATGCGGTGATGTGCAGGATGGGACTAGATGTAAGGAATTCTTTCACTTGTATCTTACCTGTCAGTAATTAACGTGAAAACTTCTGCTTAACACACTTGGTAGTGTTATTTACCATTTCCCTTTTGTTGAAGAGCTTATTGCTTGAGTTAATTCATCAGACTTGCCTGTAAAATGTCATACTTTTAGCCAAAGAGAAATTAAAAATATTTCATGGTTAAGAATGATAAGTCTGTTTTTAATATATATAAAAGTTACTTAGTACAAAAAGTCCTAGGCAAGGTTACATGATTAGCTTATAATGAGCATGCTGTGACATGAGTTAGTTGGGGAGAAGGCAGGTATTCTTAGTGCCACAAGATTTAAACAAAATTGGTGTTGGTCTTACACTGCTGTTACTGCATTCAACAATTTTTTTTGTTTTGCTGCTTGCTTAGTTCCCTTTTTTTGTCAAACAATGGAGGTCTTCTAATAGTTTCTCCACACTTCTGTTTTCAGAGTCTTTCTTCTATGGGAGTTATACTTGGCTAAAATTGCCCTTTTTTTTTTTTTATCCCTATTGGATTTCTCCTTCTTCCCCCCAACCTTTTTCCTTTTCTCTTGTTCATTCAAAGTTGATATTGCTATAGTCACTGTGGTGTTTCCCCACTCTCTGGGTTAATATATCAGAGTGAAGACAAGCATATTTTCATGGTATTTTTGCTGCCAATTTCATGCATAGAAGGAAAGTTTTTTGTGCCTTTTTGTAATTTTGATTTATTGTAGTAAGAGAGGTGGTTGGGCCTCTGTCCAATGAATATAATGAAGAACTAGAATTTATCACTATCTTTGGAGAATGTTTTTTTTTGTTTTTTTTGTTTGTTTGTTTGTTTTTACAGGAAGCAAAACCTTCCGCTGAGGACTTGGGGGATAAGAAAGAGGGAGAATATATTAAACTCAAAGTCATTGGACAGGTGAGTTTTTTTACATAGTCAGTTACTGCTGGTATTTGGTAGTTTGAGAATGTGTAGATGAATGATTTCCTTGTTTTACACATGAACACACATTCTGACACCTACACTATTTTAATTTGCATTTTTTCCCCAAAATTACCTTCCTTAACTTACCAGTGATAGCTGTCATCTGAGGGCATCTCAGACTAATGAATTTATCCTTGCAGCTTCCTGGTTGGTTTAGTATTAGCCTTGTCATACAGATAGGGGCACTAATGCACATGGCTATTTGAGTGGTTGACTCAAATAGGCCTTGTGCATTAGGATAGGAATAAGATGCAAAAGTGATCTTGACAAATTGGAAAAAATAAACTTATGTGCGAAATATAGCATATAGGAGGAATGTAGAAATGGAAAACGGAGAATGGTTGACTAGGCTGTAATACTGCAAAGAAGACCTGAAGGTTATAGTGCACAGCGTGAGTCAGTGGCAGTATAGCTTAAAAACACTACTATCATACTGGGATATGTTAACAGGAGTCTTTTATGCAAGACATTGAAGGTGTTTGTGTTCTTCTGTTGAGCATTGGTGAAGCACCTAGTACTGTGTCCAGGTTGCGGCTATTGCACTTCAAGGAAAATGTGTAAAAACGTGGAGAGTCTCTTGAGCGTAAGTGAGCAAGATCAGAAGCCCAACAAACTTACAAGGACAGGTTGAAGAAATTAGTATTATTCTAGAGAGCAGTAGTTATGTCTAGAGGACATGACCTTCAAATAAAAACGGGGATGTTACAAAAATGAAGTTGATCAATTGTTATTAGTACCCACAGGAGAAAGGAGGAAGCACAACTTGGAGATATGTGTTAAATACTAGCAAGTATTTTTCTAACTGTGAGGGCGGTTAAGCACTGGAATTAGACTTCCTAGAGAGGTTGTGAAATCTCCATCACTGGAACTCTTTAAATACAAGTTAGGTAAACATTTTGTCTGGATGTTTTAGACAGCTATTCCTGCCTGGTGTAGGGAGTTAGAATAGATGACCTTCTGCAGTTTCTTTGCTTTTTATGATGTGCCCAGTCACTTCCTCCTTTTGTCCTTGTGACAAAATATATAGTAGAATTTGCAAACTTGTTGGAATCTGACAGGACTGCACTCTGAGCATTTGTGCTATGGCCTCGAGTTTTCAGCCTCTGGGTTGTCAACCATGTGCCTTAGCACCTGTGTCACCCCCTCCCCCATCCCCCCAGTCACTTAGGAAGACCAAAGACAGTAACTCAGTTTCAGATTTCTTCACTCTGTGTAGGATGTTTAACCAGAATGTCTTCCTGTGTGTGGCTAGACAGAAGCAGCTGTTTGTTGATTACCAGTTTTGGGGAGAAGAGTCTGTAGGTGACTATTCTTCCCTCTTGAAGTAAAGCCTATAACTTTAAGTAGTTCAGGTAATGAGAGTCTTGGGATCCTTGAACTGCAGTAATTCTGCACAAAGCCACAAAGTGCTGCTTCATCTGCTAGTTCATTTAAGATCTCTTAATATCGTCTGTGTTAAGACTTGTTAGCTGGATAGCTTTGTGGGCTGGAATCTGGGAACCAAATTTAGTTCTGGCATAAGCTGCCTTAACTCCTATTAATATAGTTGGAAATTACAATTGCATTTCCAGCAGCTGAATATGGCCTGTTGACCATAAGAGCAAAAGGTTTTTTAGATGTTTGCATTTATAGGCATTTTTTTTCAATCCTTCAACTTTTCAGTGAGGGTTTCTAGACTTGTGGAATAACAAATCCTTTCAAGCTTCCCTTTAAATTACTGTTGTATTACTGAGTCGGCTGGTATCTTAACTTACTCTAAATAAGCAGGGTTTTATTTACATATTTTGGAGTGTGAGCTTTAATTTCTCTCTTGGAACCTGAGACCAGAGATCATTTGTGCCTCTTTCTTCTTTAGTAGGTGCATCGGCTGATAAATATGGAAATAAAGACTTATGAACTCAAGTATGGTGATATTTAATATTTTAAAATTCAGAATGTCTGATGAACCCCAGGCCATATCACACTATCTGTTTTTAAAATAGGACTCCAGGTGAATGGAGAGTTTCACTTACATGTGTCATAATATAATCCTGTAATAGGACAACTTGCTGTGGGTTAAGATAAATGCATCAAACTGTCAAGCTGTGTAATAAACTTAGTGTTTGGCAGGTTTTGTAATAGTAGGTAAGTGTAAAAATTAACACCTATTTCAAGCAAATAAGTTATTAAAAAGGGGGATAACTTCTTTCTGCTCTGTTCTTAGGACAGCAGTGAAATTCACTTCAAGGTGAAAATGACGACGCATCTCAAGAAACTCAAAGAATCATACTGTCAAAGACAGGTTTGTGGAAGAAATGGCTAAGTCTCATTAAAAAAATAATTTGCTTCTCATGCCTTTTTCCTAAAGTAAAAGCATTTTGGCAGGCTAGGAAGACTCTTAGGAGCGTGCATGCATACAATAGCCCAAGTGTGGTGGTTTGCCTAAGTAAATTAACTTACTGGTATTTACACTGGACAGCAAGGTGTGTTCTTGTCCAAACTAACATTTATTGGTTAAAATGATTTGGCAGCTTTTAGAAAAAGCAAATATTACCTTTTTAATATGCTTATATATGCACCTATGGCTACTGTTAAGGTAAAATTTTCTTACAGTTGTGAAATACTGAAATGCCCATGTAGGGGTAGAGTTGGATATGTACCTACTATCATTAATGACTTGGTAATAAACTAATACTATGTAATTTGATGTGCGACTCCTCTTAAGTCCATTGCATTAAATGCTTACTTTTGTTAAATAGGAACTGCTGCATAGTACATGATCAGATTTTGTTGAAATTACTATTGGACCACTGGAAAAGTATCTTGTCTCATTTGTGGTTAGCTTTTGGATTAGCTGCTCTTCCACTGGTAGTGTTCTTCAGGCTTACTTTACCAGCTTTGACCTTAATGAAAACTTAATTTGTTTCAACAGTGAATAGAAGAAGGTAAGCGTGGAATAGCTTTTCTTCACTTCAGTTATCTAATGTTTCCATTTCTTTGTGCATTTGGGTTCAGTATGATGTACTGTACATATATGATGTACTGCTACACAAGCTAAAAAGAGTATTCTTAGTTTGCTGCATATCTCGTATCAAAAGTATTCTAAGTAATTTACAGGCTAATGTGAAAACCGTACCAGGAGGAGCTTAACTTTAAGGCACGCTTGGGTAAATCCTTTCCATGAAATAACCCCACTGAATCTGTAGTATACATGCACAAATAATGTAAAGTCGTAAAACAACTTTTTGTTTTTTGTACCACCTGAGCTAAAACTTGGCCCCATAACTGGAGTCATTTTCAGGTTTCTTTATTCAGCTGCAGTTGCAGGCCCATGTCACCATCCCATTTCTATGGCAAGAAGATTTTTAATATGGCTTCCTCTAGGCCAGAGGTGCTTTGGCCCCTGGAGCTATGTTATCTAGCCTAAGGGGCTTCCCACAGGTCCTGAAATTTGGCAGCAAGTGAGCAGTGCTGGGAGTCTGAGGCCTGATCCTGGCACATGGCTCTGGGACTCAATCCCAGTGTGCTGGGTTGAAACATTGAACACCACTGCTCAAAGCAGTTTAGAAGGAATTTTACTGTACAATGACTGTAACCTCTTTTGAAGATAACATTTCAAATTTTATAATCAGAAACTACTTAATATTTTGTTGATGGCCTAAAACAGAATATTGGAATGTGTGTTTGGTTATTTGGTAGCTGTATTGGCATAGTTACAGAAGAGTAATAATACAAGGAAGGTTGGGTTCAATTTTGTCGTTACTGTTCGGCCCACATGGAAAAGCACAATGCATCTGCCCTCAGTTTTCAGCATACATTCTCCATAGAAAGCTGGGATTTTTGAAGATTTTGAGGTAATTCTGCTAACTTGATATGTCCCAATAGTTAAAATTGGCCTTAAAAAATTTATAATCTAGTCTATGATATTTTTTTTGTCCTTCTCCAGCTTAAAGACGACAAACTAAAGGAAAACTGAAAAAATATAGATAGTATAGGTTTTTTTGTCTGGACCTATGTTGTTTTTTCTCTTAATTTAGTGGTATGCACTGTAACCAGTCCATTATGCTTCAGGTAGCAGATAAAGCACACCATTTGTCGGCTCCTGTTCTTTAGTATGATGTGACAAAGCCTTTTTTGAACAATTGAGGAAATGCATATATAGTTGTATCCAGAACTAGTACAAATAAGTGAACAAAACTAGATTTTAGTACTTTTAGGGCAGTGGTTGGCAGCATTTTTGAGAGATGGGCTGGAACAACCCAGCTTGGATCCAAGGCAAGCCAGCACTTCTGACCCTGTAGTTGCTGCTGTTGCTGCCTTTGTGCCACGGCCAGGCAGCAGATAGAGCGAGCCCCCAGCTTGTAAAGCCTCCCAGTTCTGTGGGCTGGATCCACTGGGTTTGAGATCTGGACCCAGCCTACAGGTAGAAGTTTGGTGCCCCCCCCCCCATTCATTTCATTAATGAACTTTCTTGCTTTGAGAAGGCGGTGGCTTCTCTGAATAATGGGGTGTCACAGTGGGTGTGTCTACATGAGGCACTTTACTGTGCATTAATCTAGTGTGCACAATAAAAGTGTCACTGTCTACTTATGTGCAGCAATTAGCCTAATGCACCATTTGCTAGTACCTGTAGATACAGGTACTAGATTAACCGTGATTAGGTACTACTGCATAGTAGTATATGTGTAAACAGCTGACTGGCAGCAAGTTGCTCCTGGCTAACCCAGGCAGCATGGGATGGGGGGCTGTCTGGGCTCCTGGGGAGCTGCTTCCCAGCCCCATGTCCTGATCTGCAGAGGGACTGTCCCAACAAGGAAAGTTCCCTGCCCCATGCAGATTGGGTTATGGGTCTGGCAGGCAGCTCCCTGGGAGCCTGGGTAGCTCCCTATCCCCTGCCTCATGCAGGTGGGGATGTGGGGCTGGCAGGCAGCTGTCTGGGAGACTGGACAGCTCCTTCCTCCCCTGGGAGCCCAGGCCTGATCCCTGTGTCCCCTGCTCCCTCTGGCTGCTGTAGGGGGCAGAGCAGAGCAAGGCACAGAACTGCACAGAACTGCCTCTTGCATGATCGGGGGAGCAGGGCAGGCCCTACGAGGAGAGGCTAAGGGATCTAGTGGTCTGTTACAGACTAGTCAGAGGGGACCAGCAGGCATTGGGGGAGTCCCTGTTCCCCCGAGCACTATCAGGAGTGACTAGAAATAACAGTCACAAGCTGGCAGAGGGTAGATCTAGGCTAGATATCAGGAGGCGCTACTTCACTGTCAGGTCGGCTAGGATCTGGAACTGACTTCCAAGCAAAGTGGTTCTGGCTCCTACCCTGGGGTCTTTAAGAGGAGGCTAGACAAACACCTTGCTGGGGTCGTTTGACCCCAATACTTTTTTCTGCCATGGTAGGCAGTTGGACTTGATGATCTGCTCAGGTCGCTTCTGACCCTACTAACTATGAAACTGCTCCCACAGAAGCTCAAAATTTCATAGATTTCATAGACATTTGGGCTGGAAGGGACCCCGGAGGATCATCGAGTCCAGCCCCCTTCCCCAGAGGCAGGAAGTCAGCAGGGATCATAGGATCCCAGCAAGATAAGCATCCAAATGTGTCTTGAAGGCGTTCAAAGTGGGTGCTTGAACCGCCTCAGGCAGCAGTCTATTCCAGACCTTGGGGACTCGGACAGTGAAGAAGTTCTTTCTTATGTCCAGCCTGAATCGGTCACAGTGGAGTTCGTGACTGTTCGATCTTGTCATCCCTTGGTGGGCTCTGGTGAACAGACGTTCCCCCGGATCCTGATGAGCACCCCTGATAAACTTATAGGTGGCCACCAGATCACCCCTGGGCCTGTGCTTTTCCAGACTAAAGAGCCTCATTGCTCTCAGCCTTTCATCATAAGTTCTGTTTTCCTGACCTCTGATCATGTGAGTGGCTCTCCTTTGCACCCTCTCAAGCTTCTCCACATCCCTTTTGAATTGTGGAGCCCAAAACTGGACACAGTGCTCCAGCTGTAGCCTCACCAAGGCCAAGTACAGTGGGAGAATGACGCCCCAGGATCTGCTTGAGAAGCATCTGTGGATGCAAGCCAGTGTTTTGGTCACTTTATTAGCCGCAGCATCACGCTGAAGGCTCATGTTCATCTTGTGGTCAATGATGACCCCCAAGTCCCTTTCATCTGTAGTGCTAACCAGCATAGCACTAACTAGCCTATAAGCATGGTGCAGGTTTTTCCTCCCAAGGTGAAGAACCTTGCATTTTTCGGTGTTGAACACCATCAGGTTCTCGTCCGCCCACGAGTCTGTTCAGATCCGCCTGGATCACCCTCCTATCATCAGGTGTGGATACTTTACCCCAGAGTTTAGTGTCGTTGGCAGACTTGGCCAGTCTGCTTCTGACACCAACGTCCACATCATTGATGAAGATGTTAAACAGTATAGGCCCTAGGACAGAGCCTTGTGGGACCCCTCTGGTCACAGCGCACCAAGACGATTGGCTCCCATCAACCACCACCCTCTGGGTCCTACCACGGAGCCAGTTCTCCAGCCAGCAGTGGTGACGTCAAGGCCACAGTTAGCCAGTTTAGCCAAGAGGTGATTGTGGGATACCAGATTGAAGGCTTTTTTAAAGTCGAGGTATACAAAGTCGATCTTTTCCCCCTTGTCCAGGTGATAAGTCACCTGGTCATAAAAGGAAATGAGGTTGGTCAAGCAAGACCTACCTGCAACAAACCCATGCTGGGGATCCCTCAGGATATTGCTTTCAGCTAGTCTGTTAAGGATGTCCTCCTTGATAGTCTTTTCCGAGACCTTCCCCAGGATAGAGGTCAGGCTGATGGGCCTGTAGTTTGCTGGATCTACTTTCATTCCTTTCTTGAAGATAGGTATGACATTGGCCCTCTTCCAATCATCGGGCACTTCACCAGAGCACCAAGATCTCTCAAAGATCCGTGCCAGGGGCTGACCTCTAAATAAGTGACCTCTAAATAAAACAAGCCCAAAAAATTGCAACCCGTGACACTCAAAAAATTAAAGTGACTTTTTAAAAAAACAAGCCCACTTCCACTTATAATAAGCAGACTTGGCAACCGTGGTTGTGCTGTTTCTAGCTGATGTCAAAAACTTAACTTAGCTTTCCAGAGCAAACAAATGTCAATTTTTGAACCCTTTAGGAAAGATGCTGCCTATGCTTTTTCTTAATGCCCCACTGATGCCATGAATCATTCTAATAGAAGTGTCAGGTTTTCCAGTGCAGGGAGCATTTATGTTCTGTTTTAGGTGAAGACTTCTGACCAAAACAGAAGACATGAAGACCTCTTTCTGATACAGGGTCTCTTGGGATGCTTGGAGAGTTCTGTGAAAGTGCATAGCTTGCTGCAGAACAGAGGTCCTGAACTAATTAGGCACTTACACAAAGATCAGGCTTTATGAAGCTGCCAGCTGCTTTGTTGGAGGTTTTGATTTAATCCTGGGGGTGATGGTACTAGGAAACTCATGCAGACAACTGTTTTGTATTTCACCTAAGGTTGGTCTGTGTATAACGTATCAAAATCACAAAAGGAAAAGACAAAATAACATCTTTAACCATTCATACCTTCTGCTCCTACACTCATGCACTTAACCACTACCACAACCACATTGATTGGATGACTTAACTCGAATGGCTTCCAGCGCTGTTTTCTACCAAAACTGTGCAACTTCCCCCTCTAGGGGAAGGCAGAGGGATATGTCTAGTCTACTTGTGCTGATATTGAGCTGGGAATGGGAGGAATGCAGGAAAGCACATCATTGACATAAAAATTCTGCTCTCATTTCTTATGGGTGATGTGCAGGTCAGAAGGAACCCAATCCAACCGTCAAATCCTAGGCTGAATTTGGTGGGGTAGGGTGGAAGGCTTTAAAAAAGCCAACTTGTAAACTGAAAAAAACATCATCTGGTAATGGAGATGAATTCAGAGGTCTAGTCTGATTTCAGAGTAAAGCTGTAATTTTAAAGGTAACATTCAGCTTAACTTAACCAGTGTAGTTGGTGTGCAGTAAAATACAAATATTTGAGACCCTTGCACATCCAAGGGTTGAGGTCTCATCTTCAACTTTTGTTAGAAGCAAGGACTTGGGAAACTTATTTATGTACCAGATGGGTTTTACTAAGGCTTATTTGTTTGTGTTTTGTGCGTGTGTTGTTTTTTAGGGAGTTCCAATGAATTCACTCAGGTTCCTCTTTGAGGGTCAGAGAATTACCGATAATCATACCCCCAAAGAGGTGAGTTCCTTTTCTTTCTGGAAAATGACAGGGGACACTTAAAAAAAAAAAAATGCTCCCCAGGCATAACTAGAAATAAAAAAGGGTAGTACTTATCTCTAGGGGTTTTGCTTTAGCCAGTGCCTTCATTCTTCTGTTTGTTTGTTTTTATTTTTAAAACAAACAGATGAGTCCTTTTTATCATAAAGAAATGTATACAAACTCCAGCTCATTTTTTTTTTATTCCTTATTCATATGATTTGTATCTTAATTGTTGCAAATGTTGTTTCTGTTGTTTCAATATTTATACCATAACAGTGACCTCTGGGGATCAGAAATAGGATTATATATTGTCAATATAGTCATTTTAAACTTTCAGTTTGCTTGGGGGAAGAGTTGGAAACAAGCTGTTAATTGAAAACTTTAGATTTCAGCTGAGGCCCTAGAGGTGAAAATGCTTTGTTACACAAGTTAGCCAAATGGCTCCGTAACTTAATGGTTTATGTATAGTTACACAAGAAGAATAAAATTAAAGAAGTAAATACCTATGTATTGCATTAATAGGTAGCAAATATATGCATATAGCAAATGTGCTCTTGGATAATGCTGTTTACTGCTCTGGAAATAGACTTGATCTCCCTAGACAATGTTGCTGACTTTGAACTAGATGTACCGCAAAGATGAAGCATGGGACTTAGGAAAGAGGACTAAATAAACTCATTAGTTTTGGCTAATGAGATACTGATTCAGTATTATATATTTTTTCACCCTTTTGTCCTTTGAGGAAATGTTTTCTTCCTCCATCCAATCATTTAACACTCTTACCTTGGTTCAGATTGTCTGTAGCTCCTTGACATATATGACCGGTAACCATTTTTGTGTTTTCCCCCCCACCCTCCTTATTCTTACAGCTGGGGATGGAGGAGGAAGATGTGATTGAAGTCTATCAGGAACAGACAGGAGGTCATTCAGCAGTTTAGATCTTTCTGTTTGTTTTTTCTTTCCCCTTAATCCTTTTTTATTTTTAAATAATAGTTCTTTTGTAATGTGGTGTTCAACACTGAATTGAAACTGGCATCCCATCTCTGGGAGTTTATTTGCAAAGTCTGGTATTTTGAATTCTCGTGCTCATTATACACTATCATTTCTGTTTCTCATTGTGTTGAACTCTTGTGATCCGACTGCAGCCCTGCCTTTCCCCCGCCCCCAATCTGCCCACCCTTTTAAAAATATGCATACACACATGCATTTGTATATTCACTGGGAGCGTGCGTTTCGGGCACGATGGTTGTAACATCTACCAGATGTGCAAGTGTTCTTAATGACTTCTGTATCGGCCCTGAAGTTTTGATATGTGACTGTTTCACTCCTGGACTATAACTTTCAGTGGGAGATGAAGTTTTTCAGAAAATCAAATGGTGAAGAAATTGTTTCCATAATTCAGCACTGTTTTCCTTAAATTGTGCTGATGGCCCAGGAAAGAAGACTGTTCATTTGGAAATGGATAAGTAAGAACTGGTGTCATCTACCTTATTCCAGAGATGGCTTCACTGAAGACAAAATTGAAAATCCTTAACGTTGACAGAGGAGCCCAAGAAAGTTCTAACTTCCATATAGCAACTAATACACAGGCATTCATGCAAGAATGTACACAGCAGACAACTGGTATTATTTTAGATGCTCGTGTTTGTACCTTTTGGCCTGGGACATGGGTTTTGAATGGACATTGTCTGTACCAGCTTCATTAAAATAAACAAGAAAAAACAATTTTATAAACAGCAACAATTTGCATTTTCTTTTCAAATATTTGGAGATAAGAGAGCAAGAAACTAAGTGGAAAACAATAAAAAGTGGAACATGGCTGTCTAGTAAATAAGACCGGAACCAGAAAATATTACAACCACAAAAATTTACCCTGTAAACTAATAGTCTTTTGTTCCCTGCTCTCTCCAAGTATTAACTTTTCACTAATTGTTTTAAACAGTAATCAGCATTCCTTTTTCTTGAAACTGTTTCTATACTGCTCTGATGATGTTAAAAACATATGTAAATATACACACTGCAGCTTCATGTTAAATTTTAAATTCTAAAGTTTAGAGGTTAGCTTGTATCCTGTAACTTGGGAAGGGACTATTAAACACGTCATTAATATCTTACCTCTAGGTCATTGCATCTCATGGCACAAGTCAGTAGTGTCCTAAATTAATTACTATCAGATGAGTGAACGTCTCATCTAAAATGAGATGTGAGCTTACTGTAATTTTTAACCAGGTATCCATATTTGAAGAGGTACCACCATAGTGGTTACTCCTGTTGGTACTCTCAACAGCTAGACAAAATCATGACAAGGCATAGCCTGAACTGACCCATACTAGAATGGGTCCTAAAATGCAGGAAGGTGGGTTGGCTTGGCAGTACAGGAAAAAGTGCACTGCTGTGCTTCTGCTTAGTATATCCCACAAATAAATGGGACTTATTTCATTTAAAAAACAAACAAACTTATTAATAGAATTCTAAACTCACTTTAAAACATGTATTTTAGCAGTGGTATACTCATATATTAGAAGTGGGTTTTGAATCAAGTTTCTTACAGTGCTCATTGTAAAATTATAAATGGACTTCCTTTCATGCTTGTGGTTTCAGTGTCCCATTTCTTATCTAGTATTACACTTCTTTTGTACACATAGTCGCACTAAATCATTTTTTTTAAAGATTAAAATTTTTGTTTACAAAATTTCAGAGAATATGGGATTTTTTAAGTGTTATGTTTAACCAAAGCATTCTTACAAAGGAAAAAGTATGTATTGGCAACAATTGACCACCAATATTACACATGATGGGGCAAAATACCATTTCCTTGGAGCATTCAGGGTTTGTTTTACAGAATACCTAAAATAGATACATTTGTCGCATACACAGTCATCGTTGCCTTGGGATCTGAAGACCTCTCAGTTTGCTTAATGAATGTATCCTCATAACAGTCCTCTGAAATGGGGTGGTGGTGAGATCCCTGTGTAGATGGGCAACTGAAGCACTGAGAGGATAACTTAGTCTGTTACAGGACTGGGGATTAGACTTGTGTCTCAAGTCCCCGGCTGGCTCCATCACTACTAGACCACCATACTTGGTTTCACCAGCTCCTCCCTTCTCTTCTGTTTTACATGGTGATTTATATTTTCCACTTGAAAAAGGATGGCATAGAAAACTCTCAATAGTTTGGCTGGTGGGCTTACTGTTGAGGGGTTTATGGAATTGCAGCTTCAGTGGGATGCTTGTGAGAATGCCAAGGTCCTTTCTTGACTAGAATTTTTTCCTAAAAACTTGACTGTTCCAGACATGCTGGTGGCTAACCATAATTTATCCACTCAACTTGCTCTGAACTGTTGGATAGCCTACTGCTTAGATCTCTACTTGCTCTGTAGTAGTGCATCTATGAGGATTAGTCAAAGTAATGCGTCCTATTTTTTTTCCTCTTAGCCAGGTATTACTGAAAAACATTTAAGCTTGCATGGAATGTTTTTTACATCATCAGCCAGGGACCTATTGAATTCATAGCAGAAGTGGGGTGCTCTGTGGCTCCTTTAATCTTGCTGGTTCCCTTAGGCTCCCCCAAGGCTAAAACTGTGGTTTTAAATATGACACCGTTTTTGCTTCAAGTCACTGATAGGCACCATATGGCACTGCTGTTTGCTGTTAACTGGCAGGGAGGCAGAAACAATGCCATGTTTAAAGCCACAGTTTTAGCTTCCCTGATGAACAGGAGGGAGTGGTGGGGCCCTCCATTAATCAGCAAGAGGGGAAAGGACCAAATGCATGTGGGGGAACATACAAGATTAAAGGAGCTGCCATGCACTCTACTTCTGCTGTGAATTTAGTAGGTCACTAGATTCATCACTGACCATACTGCTGTTTTTCAATGCAGTCTTCTTAAATTACCATTTTTCCACAACTGAACAAGGGCCTATATCTGATTTAAAAGACCTTGTCCTTATTGTGTAGCCACCATCCCATTGCTCAGTCACCTCCAAAATGTTGCCCCTCAGTCTGTCCTTTGTTCTCCGGGTTGTACAAAAGATGGGGTAGTATAGTCCATCCAGACAAAGGTATTACATCTGTTGTACGCAGACTGCTGTGGGCAAGTGGGCAGAAGCAACACCTCACTGTTGGAGCAGGTTCTTTGAATATGATATTTTAGCTCCTTCAGAAACTGATGGAACTTCATAGATCCCTGGATTTATTGTGGCCTCAGGCAAGAAATGAAGAAAAACTCACTCCCTGTCTGTGCCTGGCTCTGGAGATAAAAATTAGTAGGCATTACTTTCTTACTGTCAGACAATGTCAGGATACATGCCCTGATTTGCTGGTGGGGGGGCAGGGAAAGGCCATTGAGGGAGGAGACTAAGTTGAAAAATAGATGTGGGCTCGGTGATGATGTACAAAGAAGGCTCAGATCAAGTGTTTTCTCAGTAATATTGGTTGAGGCATTACTTTCTGACTGACAGTGTAACAGTGGGAAACTTTAGGTAGAAGACATACCTGGAAACTGGACTCAGACTTCTTGTAGAATAATAGGTTGCTCAGACCCATGACTAACTTTAATGGAGATTACCCTTCGAATTTTAAATATAGTGACAAAATCTGCATTTCCAACAGTCCTATGACATATCATACCGTATACAGACATTTGAAATCTCTCTGGAAGGAGTTAGTGTCTGGATAGGAGCATTTTTCGTCTGAAAATGTGATTTGGGTAGTCCTGTTAGCCGAAAAGAGGGGCTGGCCTTTGTAAATGCATTCTGTGGGCAGGAATAGAGGTGGGGGGGAAACAATTTTAATCTGACTTTTCAAAAATGTCTATCTTGATGTGTACAAGATACGCATTTTTCTTGTAAGTCTGTAACATATTGCATCCGTAGTAGAATATGTGAATGGTGCCTGTGTATTAGCAGAACTGCCAGTGAATCTGATGGAATAGCTTGCAGTTGTATATATTCTTTTTCATTATAATTTAGTTGAATTGAAAATGAGACCAGACAGCTATGCCTACTGAGTTTGCTCCACAAAGGAAGGAAGCTAATTTTTCTTTGCTGCCATCTGTTAAGTTCTATTAATAATTACTATAGTAGCACCTAAATGCCACATCTTTCAGATTTAATTGCGTTGTTAGGTGCTGTACAAAAATAATATATCAGCTGGTGCTCAAAAGAGCTTATGGTGTTAAAGGATCTGTAAGTTTTTATCATTTTGTGCTTAAAGTTTAACCTTAAATGCATCTCCTCAAAGTAGCGAAATTAAGCACATGTGAAAGTTTGCAAGGTCTGAACCACTGTTAGAACAACATCCAACACCAACTCTTGGATGCTTGAAGTAAGATCTCTACCAGTTGTTTATGTTTTGGAAATGCTCTGTGTAATTGCTGCACTTCTCAACTTTGCCTCAGACATTTTAAAAAAGAGGGTTTTTGTGTATGTCTATCTGTGCCAACCTTTGTGTCCACTGCCCCTGTACTCTGAGTTACATGTATACCATCAAGCTCATGTTAATGAGAGGAGGTTCAGCTGCAGGCACTCCATGCACAGAGTTGAAGGAATTATGTAAATTAGGACAAGTCCTATAAATCCATTTATTTTGCTTCTAGCACCACTAATTAGTGCATATTTAATTTGAATTAAAATGAAGTCTGTCTCTAGTTCAATAACAGCATAAAAGACTTAATGATTATATATGTAGGTTTTTTCTAAATTTGTTGAAATTGTGCAATTTGGTTTGCATTTAATGTAATATTTTCTGACAGCATGTAGCAAGAAAAATAGTACAGAAGAAGATGTGACAAATGTGATTGTGAGAGCAAGAACTTGTCTCCCTTGCCACCTTTCCAATCTTTATTTGGAGTCTTTGCTGGCTTCTTAAGCATTGCATGGTGCTGGTGGGGATAAACATTTAAACTTTTAAATCAGTAACAGCACAGGTAAATCTGCAGGCTGGGGATCCTTCAGAAAGTAAATCCTGAGGTTCTTGTGCTTCCACAATTCCTATGTGGAAAGTTTCCACACCTTCCTTCTACTGAACGTGGGAAAGAAGAAATAGCACAGGGTAAAAGAGGCCCACATATGGGCCTCACATAATTGTATGGCAAGTTTGGACTGCCAGAGATTTTCTACTGGCTGATGAAACATCTTGTTTAAGGTTGAATGTTTGTTTATTTTTCTGTTTGTAGGAAAGTGGCTTTATGAGAGAAAAGAGCATCTCCCACGTAAAGGAACAGGGATCCACTAGGTTCTGTTTTGGACTTCTTAGGTTACATTAACTAAAGAAAATTTCTAACTGGATTTGAGGAATTGCAGTGGGCTCTTCCAAGTACTCTTCTTCCCCCACATATCCAAGTATTATTTGTTTTCTTCTGCTGTCTCCAAGCCTAGTATTTGGAGCAGCTGAAAATAAGAATAAACCCATGGCCGTGATATATCCTGTGTATGTTCTAGTCCAGTGGCTTCCATTACCAGTTTCCGCTGGAACTGTAGGTGCTTCTCCAGAGCTGTTCTTTGCCTACAAATCAACAGTGAGAATTCAGATATTTAAAGATGAAAAGCCATTACAAAGGCAGATAGTATTCCTTGTCAAGGCATAGATAAGGAATACTATCTGCCAAGAAGTCTGACAAGCAGTAGGTGAATACACTGCAGTCTAAAATCACTATGAAGTAAATAGGATGAAGTCATCTAAGCTGCATTTTCTTTGATATCTTATTAGGGAAACCTATAGTTTCTAGGGTTGGAAGGGACCTCAGCAGATCATCGAGTCCAACCCCCTGCCGTGGCAGGAAAGAGTACTGGGGTCAAACGACCCCAGCAAGGTGTACATCTAGCCTCCTCTTAAAGACCCCCAGGGTAGAAGCCAGCACCACTTCTCTTGGAAGTTGGTTCCAGATCCTAGCCGCCCTGACCATGAAGTAGCGCCTCCTGATATCTAGCATAAATCTACCCTCTGCCAGCTTGTGACCGTTATTCCTGGTCACTCCTGGCAGTGCTTGGGGGAACAGGGACTCCTCCAGTGCCTGCTGGTTCCCTCTGACTAGTTTGTAACAGGCCACTAGATCCCCCCTCAGCCTTCTCTTGTGGAGGCTGAACAGGTTCAGGTCCCGTAGCCTCTCCTCGTAGGGCTTGCCCTGCTGCCCCCTGATCATGCGAGTGGCCCTCCTCTGGACGCTCTCCATGTTGTCCACTTCCCTCCTGAAGTGCGGCGCCCAGAACTGGACGCAGTACTCCAGCTGTGGCCTGACCAGTGCTGCATAGAGGGGGAAGATCACCTTCTTGAACCTGCTTGAGATGCATCTGTGGATGCATGACAAGGTGCAGTTGGTCTTCCTGACTGCATCCCCACACTGCCGGCCCATGTTCATCTTGGCATCAATGATGACTCCAAGATCCTTTTCTGTCTCTGTGCTGACAAGAGGGGAGTTCCCCAGCCTGTA
>NW_017729031.1:105972279-105982460 GCF_001723915.1 Gavialis gangeticus
TTAAATATGTTGGCTTTGTCATCTGGTGTAACGACCAAATTTCCTAGCGTGTCCTGCAGGGGCCCCACATTACCCGGAACCTTCTTTTTGCCCCCTACGCATTTAAAAAAGGACTTCTTGTTGTCCTTCATCCAGGAAGCTAGTCCCAGTTCCATTTCCGCCTTGGCCTCCCTAACTGCCCCCTGCAGCCCCGAGCAACCGCAGTATAGTCCTCCCTGGGGATGGCCCCTCCCTGCCATTGGGTGTGTGCCTCCCTTTTAGATAGGAGACATTCCCATATGCTTTTGGTGAGCCATGGGGGCTTTTGTACCCTCCTGGACCCTTTGATCTGTGTTGGGATTACCTCCCTTAGGGCTTGGAGGATCATCTCCTTAAGGAGCAACCACTCTTCTTGGACACCTGGCTCCCCTCCCCTCCGGGACCTCCGTGCTTTCCCGATTATTCTCCTTAGCTCATTGAAGTTTGCCCTCCTGAAATCTAGGGCTGCTGCCTTGCTGCAGGCCTTTGCCACCTTGCGCTGGATGGTGAATTCCAGCAGGCGATGATCACGGTCACCCAGGTGGTCAAGCACCCGCAGCCCCCTCACCAGGTCCAACAAGGCGTCTCCCCTGGTGGGACCGTGCACCTCCTGGGTTAGATGGAGGTCTTGCATTTGGGCTCGGAACCTACGTGAGCGGGCAGACCTGGTTATGATGTTCTACTTTGTAGTCGGTGGGATGTTAGTTGTGTTCTTGAGGTATTGTAAAGTCTTGGATATAAAGCTTGTGGAGCTTTAGTATAAGTTGGAGATGCAAGAAAAGGTGGTTGAATTTTGTTTATACCACAAAGAACTGTGTTATAACTTGGAGTTGTTAGGAGGATCTTCCAATCAGTAGCGTGAATCTCACTGAAGGCAACTCATGCAGAATAAAATGGATAGGAAATGAGTTGCAGCCTTAGAAATATTTTTTGTTTGCATTGGCACCATGTGACTAGTATTAACTATTAACCTGTTGGTGTTCAACAAGAATAGTTTCCTTTTCTGAATAAGTCTGTGTACCTGGCTAGAAGTTGTGCTTGCTTCTTGGCCTCCTCCAAAGCTAATTTAGCTTCTTCCTCTGCTTTCCTCCTCTTCTCCTCAGCAGCACGCCTTGCCTGCTCTTCCTCCTCACGTTTTCTTCTTTCATACTCTAGGCGTTCCTCTTCTGCCATCTCTGCCAGTCGTTGGCGTTCTTCTTCAAGCCACATTTCTCTTTCTTTCTGTCTATGTTTTTCTGCCTCTAGGGAACAAGTAACCAGACAATTATTATCTACTAACATTTCCTAATTGAGAAATGAATTGCTAATGTGCTAAAACTTGAGATATCACTGTCGTAGTAATGTTGCTGTAGATGTTTTAAAATGTTCTAAAAAAACAACCAACCTCACCATGCATACCAATTTTAAAAATGTTTTGGTGTCTTTAGCTGCCTCAGCGTTTAGGTTTTATGTTTTACAAATTTTTTCTGCAAACATTGGGGCTAGAAAGTCCCTGCTGCAGGCCCCTCTCCTTTTCCCAAAACAGATTCTTGTATAGTTATCTCGGAGTAGAGAGAGCTAGTTAGCTATGTTAGTGTGAAGTAAGGTAAGAGTCAGAGCAGGGTGACAAATTATAGACAAGTTCAGGGAAGCATAAGCTTTTATAAGCAACAGCTTGCTTCTCATAAACTTTTGTAAGCAACAGCTTGATTCATCAGATGCTTACTTCATCACAGCTTTCTGACGAAGTAAGCTGTTGCTTACAAAAGTTTATGCTTTCTGAATCAGTTAGTCTACAAGGTGCCACTCTACCCTGCCTTCTTATGTAGTTATGTTACTGTTTAAGACAAAATACCAAATGTGGTGTGAACTGCAGTGAACTCACAATGCTTAAGACTGCTATTATCATTGGCATGTTAAATGACTGCCACTATGCAGTTTTGAAAGTCATACCTCCTGCAGCAACTTCTGTGGAGACAAATAACAGAATAGAGCAGGGGTGGGCAAAATGCGGCCCGGGGGCCAGATGCAGCCCACCAGGCCTTCTATCTGGCCCATAGGTTCCCTAAAAAATTTAGAAAATTAATATTAACATGCCCTGGGCTGCCTGTCATGCGGCCCTCAATGGCTTGCTGAAACTCAGTAAGCGGTCCTCTGCCCAAAATAATTGCCCGCCCCTGGGATATAGCCTTTATTCTTTTTGGCTGTTTCCTTGTTGTTTAGCTTGTAATGGTGGTTCTAGGTTTTTCTGATGCTTTATAAAATCTGGGATCAAACCCAAATTCTCTGTATTTCTACATTGTCTTTCTTCCAAGCATCTTAATATTTTACACACTTTAATTAACATATTACTCTTTATGATATTTTGTGTAGCAAAATATTAATTTTCTTCTATTTGTCTAATAGGGATGAGGAAACATGGTTTAAGTGACTTGTCTAAGATTGTAGCAAGTGAGTGGCAAACCCAGGAATAGAATCCACACATTTTGATTAAGCTCTAGAATAATTCCTTCTCATTGTAATGATAAGAACAGAACAATGGGCTCAAGGGCATAATCAATAGAACTGAACATATGTCCAGTTCTTCGTATGTTTCTACAAGAAACTTCACTGTAAAAAGGGAAGGCCTATGTGGCAAAGTTTATTTCTTTACCATTTGCAATCCAGGAGTCACTATTAGCTACATAAAGTCCTCTCAAGAGCCGTCACTTCCCTTTTTGTAGGAAAAGCTGAAGTACAAACAGAAGGCAGGGCTTTTTTTGTCCCTCACCTTTATGCAGTTGGCAATTTCTCCCACCATCAGAACAGAGATGGAGTGTTTCCTTGGAATGCAATATTCCTAGAGGGAGTTTGTACCATGTTGTCAGGTAACACTCCACAGTCTTTATTTTTCTGGGGCAAACTTGCCCCACAGGAATCAACATAAAGTATGAAACAACAACTATGTAAACAATAAATGGCTAAACCAAATTTTGCAGTCTTTCCCCAGACCCTGAGTAGTTGGCTTAGTGCTGCAGCCTCTAGCCATGCTGCCTTCCCTCTCTTCCCTGGGAGCTTTTAGCTTCCTCTGGGCCAGCCAGTTATTGTCATCAACTGGCCCAGTTCTAGACAGGGTTAGCGCCTTATTGTCGGCAGTTGGGCTGCAACCCCTGAAGTGTACAGCCTGCTACGAAGTTAAACGTTGGATCCTAACTGGTGGATGAAATAATTGTATTGAACCAATGTGGGATTTTACGTCTCAGCAGGCTTTACTTTATACTTACTAAGTGGGACTGCTCAAGAAAGCTCCCTGCAATGAGACTGTAAGCTATCCCTGCTGTGGTTCATTCATTACAATAACTATAAAGATATTTAAAGAAGCTTCTAAGTATTTGCCTTCCATGGTTCCTATTACCATAGGATCTAAAGGCCTGAGAGGAATTAATTTATTCACTCTCACTATGTCTGCGTGAAGAAGGGGATTATCATCATCATCATCCCCATTTTACAGATTGGGATGTGAGGCACAGATATATTAAGAACTTTGTCTGAGGTGTCAAGAATTCTATGACAGAACAAGGAACTTTGGAGTCTGAGTTTAGTGTCTTATTCTGGGTAAGTTATCTGTAGATACAGTAAGCACCTGCCCGCTCTTTCTCCTCTTGCTGCTTTTTCTTCTGTAGTTCCAGGAGTTTTCTGCGATATTCCTCTTGCTGCTGCCGAACACGTTCCTGGGCTGCCTTCTCCTCTTGTAACTTCCTTGCTGCTGCCTCCTGCTGGCGCTGGTGCTCTTCTTCTAGCTGTTGTTTCAGTAAACTAAGAAAAAAATAATTAACCACAATAGCATTGAAAGTCTGCTGAGTGCTTTATAGACCAGATGAAGAGTCGGTTCCCAGCCCAAAGATCTAAATAGCCTGCACAAATGAAGATGGGATGGAATTAAGAAATAGCAGATTGGGTGTTTAGTGATGCTTAATTTGTATCTAGTGTGGTTTGAAAATTTTATTTTATTTTGAAAATATATTTTATTGTGCAATTTTATCCTTCCTTGAGAGGTTGCAGGACAAGGGTTTTAAGTCTTCTAGACATAAGTGTTTTTAAGGGAGGGATAGGAAGCAGAGAGGGCTAAGGAGGTAGTTGCAGATGCATGGGCAGTGTGGAATGCAAGGCACAGAGGTACGTGTGAGGAAGACACTTGGGCAAGTCCCCACGTGCAGAGGTGTGGGCTTGTAGGGGCACAGATTTGTGCCACTTTGTGTCCTATCCCACACCCCTGCACATGCACTTTGGAATGTAGCAAATTGCCCCAGATAGAAATAGGGCAGGCTGGGGCCAGCACCTGTGCTGGTCCCAGCAGTACTACCTGGTGTCCTGGTACAGCAGGCATGTAGATATGGTAGCATGGAGCCTGGCCAGCAGCCAGAGCATTGCAGCCAGCCCTCCATTTGTTCCGGTGCATGCTACTGATGTGTGCTCTGCCACTTTTTTCCCTGAGTTGTTTGCTCCTGGGATTTCCTGGTAGCAAATTTTGCCACCACACTGCAAATTTGCATGTCATTTGTAGTATCATAAACTGCACACCCTTGCATGTGGGGACCTGCCCTAGGAATCAGTTAGGTATATATCACAGAAATCTCAATGGAGGCAACAATTATGGAAATAGATGGAGCAAACAGAGACACAAACAGATTGAGTTGTGTAGGTGCCTGAAGGCAACTAAATTAGGGCTTTAAATGTGGTGCAGAAGGCAAAAGGATGACAGTGAAAGGATCTGAAGAAAATTTGGGTCCAGTTAAAGCAACAGACAAGATAAGCATTTTCTGCAGCAGGATTTGGATGAATGTGGGAGGAGTTAGATAGAAGTCCAGAAGGAAGCTTCACAAGTCAAGGTAAGAGGTAGAGCTTGGACAAGGGCTTGGACTGCACAGAAGAAGAAATGGCTAATGGACAAAAAAAGCAAACAAAAAAAATCACTGTTAGGGAAGAGACCAGTGGGGTCGGTTTTGTTCAATATTTTCATCAGTGATCTGGAAGCTGGGATGGAGTGTGCCCTCAGCAAGCTTGCAGATGACACTAAACTGGGGGGAGTAGTAGATGTGCTGGAAAGTAGGGCTAGGATTCAGAGACGCATAGACAAATTGGAGGATTAGACCAAAATAAATCTCATGAAGTTCAACAAGACAAGTGCAAAGTCGTGCATTTAGGACACAACAATCCCATGCACTGGTACAGGCTGGGGACCAACTAGCTGAGCAACAGCTCTGCAGAAAAGGACCTGGGGGTTATAGTGGACAATACGCTGAATATGAACCAACAGTGTGCCCTTGTTATGAAGAAGGCTAACAAATACTGAGCTTCATCAGCAGGACTTGCCAGAAGATTGAGGGAAATGATTATTCCTCTGTTTGGCATTGATGAGGCCACATCTAGAGCACTGTGTCCAGTTTTGGGCCCCCACTACAGAAAGGGTTTGGTCAGATTGAAGAGTCCAGTGGACAGCAACAGAAATGGTTAGGGGACTGGGGCACATGACTTCTGAGGAGAGGCAGAGGAAACTGGGCTTACTTTGTCTGGAGAAGAGAAGATTAAGAGAGGATTTAATAGCGGCCCCCAACTATCCAAAGAGGGTGGAGCTGGACTGTTTTCAGTGGTGGCAGTTGACGGGATAAGAATCAATGGCTTGAAGTTGCATCAAGGGAAGTTTAGGTTAGATATTAGGAAAAACTCTCATGAGGAGGGTAGTAAAGCACCAGAACAGGTTACCCAGGGAGGCTGTGGAATCTCCATCTGTTTAAGACCCAAGTAGACAAAGCCTTGGCTGAGATAATATAGTTAGGGGTAGTCCTGCTTTGAGCAGGGAGTTGGACTAGAAGAACTTCTGAGGTCTCTTCCAACCCTAGTTTTCTATGATTCTATGATATTGTACCTATTTATTTCTGATAGAGGTCAGTTCTACCTAACTGAAGAAAATATAAAACCTATATGAAACCCCCTAGCTATCATGATGGTTGCTTGGGAAGAGGAAAGAAGAAACAGTTGGTAATATGTACTGATGTTTAGACATTCATAGACTTAATCTGCATTTTGAGTTCTTATAATTGCAGATGATATTCAGATTCAAGTTTCTAATCATTTTTTGAAGCATGTTACACTATTTGTCTCAACTTCCTACCACAGTGAGTTTCACAGGTAATCATATATTGAATTTAAACATGTTCCCTTTCCCTTTTTTTAAGGTACCTGTGTTCTCTTGTTTTTGCATTATAACAATTCGCATTATAACAATAACCATTTGTGGGGAGAGGGGAATGAGTAATAAGAACAAAGCCAAGGGTAAAGATCTTTCTTGCTCCCATATGGTGATATTTTCATTGCCCCATTATTTGGCAATCTGGAGTAAAAATCAGTTTGTTGGTTCCCTAGCACTGGGCTAACTGATTATTTTCCTGATGTCATCAGGAAGACACTCACTGGTTTATCCCCAACCTACCTCTGTTTCAACATGAGAAAACATACAAGTGCTGGATGTAATGTTTCTTACACAGTAAATAAGCAAAGCAAAAAACAGGGCATTCTATGTTTTCGTTTCAGCCAAACATTCCCCTGTCCAGCTGGACTCTTGTTTCCAATTACCGCATCTCCTCAATTCTTCTCTGTTGTTCCTGTTCCAGTTCTTCCTTCACTTTTTCCATTCGCTCCTGCTGCTCTTGCTGTTTCCGTTTCTGTTCCTCTTGTTCCCTTCTTTTCCGCTCTACCTGTAGCCGTCTTCTTTCTGCCTTCTCTGCTCGCATTCTTTCCCGTGATGATTTCTCATGGTGGTTTCCAGGCAGATTCTGACCATATATAAAGAAAAGATGGTTACTTAGTGAAGTCTGGAGTCTTCTAATAATTTATGGCTTGATCTTGTCCGTTGTTGTCAATGAGATTCACAATCCTTGAAACGGAGGCACTCACAGAGGTGTGAAATGGATGCATCACTGTCAAAAGTGATGGACTTTACCTATGCTCTTTTTACCATAAATATACTTGTCATTCTCTTTCGAGCAGATGCTTGCCCTTGGGACATCGGAGCATTGCAATGCTCTCCCTGGGCACATTCAGACAAGTACGGTCATGCAGTATGTGGCACTGCAAATATGTTTGCAGCGCCACATACCGTGTTCTCCGTGTTGGATATCCAGGGATCAGAAAAACCCATGGGAAAAGAAAAACAGTGCAGTGCATGCTTGGGCAGCAAGCACTGCTGAAAAGCAGAGCCAGGCTGCCCAGAGCCACGCTTTGCTGCCAGCCAGGCTCTGTGCAGCAGAATCGCCATGACTGCAGACCCAGGAGGCCCCCGGGATTCCAGGTAAGGCTGCTGGGGCCAGCCCAGTGCTGCTGAAGCCCCACCCAGGGCAACTTATCCTGATTTTTTATTTCTGCACTGTTGTATACTGAATCCTATGATGTTTTTCTCAAGTTCAGATACAATGGCTGCCCCCTCTTTAGTACCTTCTGAATGCTTTACCTGTTTAATATGTTGAGAAGGAGCAAAAGAGATAGTACAAGTTTACTCTGAGACTGACATTGTCTTGCAATGTGGAGAAACTGGTAGGAATGGTGTTTCATTTGCAAGGCAAAAAAGGTTAATAAAAGAGAGCAAATGTAGCAGCTAAATACAGTCATTGTAATAAAAGTAGAAGGACATAAATCTTTTCTGCATAGAAACTCTTCCTGCTTATGCTTCTAAATTACAGGATCTAGATGGATTAAGCACTCAGCAACAACATGGAATTCGAGGAGTCACAGTACTAGATGGGACCATTGTCTTAATCTGCTAGCCCATTTCTGGCAGGAGCCAACATCTAATGCTCCAGAGAGACTCCCTCTTTTTACATAACACACTTCCCTTTGCATTTCTGTACATGCTCAGGGAGAAAGAAAGCTTTTCTGAGCCTGTGATGATGTGACTCTGAAGCATGGTATCTATTAGCCTGGGATGGAGCGGTACTGTTGTGGGCTTGAGGTTCAGAGTTGGCTTGTCTAGGGGCCATGTGCAAGTGCTTCAGAGGAGATGGAGAGGCCATCCGAATCTTGAAAGGAGAACCACTGAGCCTGCTTGACCCTGCAGGAGGGGATTAAGGGATTTGGCTTGAGGGCCAATTTACCTTTCTAGCCTTTTGGAAAGTCACCTTGAAGCAGCAACTGCAGCAGCAGACCCTGCTGTGGCTAAAGTGTGACCGATAATTTACTGCTTTGCTAACAGACCTATGCGTGTTGCAGCTGGCCGCAAGCACCCAGACATTTTAAGATCTCATCTTATACAATTGAACACCCTGGCCCCATGTGACCATAAGGGCCACAGGCTGACTATACTGCTGCAATCTCCTCTACTTGTTTATATCAACCATATAACTGTGCTTGTGCTATTACACTGGGATTGCTACCAGGCAAATGACCTGCTGAATTCACAGTAAATTAAACATTCTTGTCAGAGAATTTGGGATCAGCTGCACTGGTGCCAAGCAGTGTGGGGAGCAGGGATGAGAACTGTGGGTGTGGAGGGAATGAGTAAATTCACGTGAGAGGGGTCAGTGGCTGTGAGGAGGCCCGTGGAGGCAGAGCAGGGCAGCTGGCACTTCGGTCAGAGGGGGAACTGTTTAGAAAGAGGCCCTGGGAGGGAAAGTCAAGGTTGCTGAGTCTACAGCGGGGCAGCAAGCCCAGTTGTCCCATGTGCAGGACTCCACTGACAGCCGAGCCCTTCCTGGGAGGGCTGAGAAACTGCTTATGCTGCCACCTAGTGAGGTGCTGCAGTGAGCACAGCTGAGGAGGGAAACATGGAGCCCGTGGTTAGGACCCAAAAGAGCTGAAGCTGAGCTGGGTGATGGGGGCGCACAGACAGCCGAGGTCCTTGGGAAGGAAGGGCTGGGACTGTTTGACCAAAGAGCACTCATCCTGAACCCTCGCTCTGGGCTTTGCCACCTCAGAAGAAGCCAACTTGTGGCATGGCTGGAGGGCTAAGTTAGCGGACCTGAGAGAGCTGAGGCAAGGGGCGGACACACAGCCAGACCAGGTATGTCTCTGTTAGTCCTACAACATAAAAGGCAGTTCAGTATCTGTCCCTCTCTCTGGCCATAAAGGAGGACTCCAGTTCTTACCTTGGAGACCTCCCTGCTTTGGCCCTCCATAGATTCAGTGTCACACACTTTGGTGATCAGAGGGGGGGTTGGAGTAAATCTCTTGTCAGCAGGAGCCGAACCAAAGGCAGGAGGATAGCTGCAATCCTCAGTAGCAAGCTGGTGGCCATCAGGAGGGTGTTCCTGGTCTTTAACAGAAGAGTTGGAAGGAGAAAGGCTGCTGTCGTCTCCAGCAGTAGCAGCACTGCTGTCATCTGTTTGCTCTCCCACTTCCTGATGCAACTCTTGGGCGGTTTCTGGTCTTTTGATTCTTGTAGCCTTTTTCTTGAGAGAGACTTTTCTTTTCTCATCAGCTTTTTTCTCTTTTGGTTTTCCTGTAAAAACACAGTCCTTTACAACTCTAGATGTGTTTTTGCTGACATAGCCAAACCACTGCTACCTGATTATCACTAGTCATAGGGTGTGTCTACGCAAGAAGCTTGACGGAAGCAGTGTTGTTTATGGCACAGTAAGCAGGTGTGTCTACACATGCGCATGCTTACTATGCAGTAAACCTCGCTAATCATGAGTAAATTTGCTACCTGCAAATGCAAGTAGCAAATTTACTTGTGATTAGTTACTGTGCAGTAGACCTCATATAGATGCCTGACCAGGAGCGAATCTGCTCCCTGTCAGCCAACCACCAGCGGGTGAGAGATTGCTCTCTGCCCCCAGGAGCTGTCTGCTGCTGGGGTGGGCTCTGCCACTGGAGCCCAGGCAGGGACAATGTCCCCCTGCCCCAGCAGCAGGGAGCACCAAGCCCCTCTCTGAGATTGTGATCAGGGAGTGGGGGCTGGGAGATCTTTATCTCCCAGTCCCCACTTTGTGACACTGGGGCTGGCACTGGGAAATCCTTATCTCCTAGCCTGAGCCCTGTGACCATGATCTCAGAGCCAGGGACTTGGTGCTCCCTGCTGTCAGGGTAGGGGGACATTATGCCTGCCCAGGCTCCAGCGGTGGCAGCAGGAAGCTCCCTAGGGGTACAGAGAAATGTCCCAGGCCTGGCCAGGAGGCAGCTATCTCCTGGCCCAGTGCTCCCTGGGCCAGCAC
>NW_017729031.1:105987460-105996494 GCF_001723915.1 Gavialis gangeticus
TAGAGAAATGTCCCAGGCCTGGCCAGGAGGCAGCTATCTCCTGGCCCAGTGCTCCCTGGGCCAGCACTTGGGGGAAGCCTAAAGCTCCCCCTGGTGGTGGCAGAGGCCCATTGCAGGGCCCCAGGAAGCAGGAGCAGTTTGCTCCCACTATTAGCAGCAAATCTGTTTCCGCGTCCCGACATGTGTAGGTGCCTGCCCAGGAGTGTTTTTCGCGAGTAGTTTACTCAGTAAACTGCTCCCGGATCTAACATATGTGTAGACACACCCATAGAGAAGCAGAGCTGGAAGAGACCTCTAGAGGTAATTTAGTTCAACTCCTTGCCTGAGCCAGCATCATCCCTATCAAAAATATCCCATACAACCATAATCTAAACTCTACATGAGAATACCATCAACCCTGACACAACATAGACTTAACACCCTCACCTGCCACAGGTAAAGCTGGGGAACTATGGCAGCCAGGGTCCTGCTTTTATAAAATGTTGTCAATATATGCTCAAGAGGTCCCTGGTAGAGGACCATGTCCCACATTACAGGGGAAGGCAAAACCTTCCACAGTCCACATGAACCTGACCATGGGGTAAAATTCCTTCCTGACCTCAAATATTGTGATCATTTTGTGAATATTTGACCCTGAGTGGAGGGAAAAGACCCTCTAGCCTGAAACCTCTTTGTTCCTAACAGAAGAATCTGCACACCCCAGTTGAAGTCCCTTGCTTGCTGTAACCAACACCTAATGCCTCTGGGAAGGCTTAAAAACACCTGACACATTTGCAGTGGTACATCACTAACACTGTAGGTAGCTGTATAGACATATACAACAACATCTATCACCCACTGTCTGAGTACCTAAATACAGAGGTAAATCCGTTCCTTCTATTGATACCATAATTGTGGTAGTTACAGCATATTTGTGATGGGTAATAAACATTGAAGTTGGAGAACATAGTAGAAATATTAGGCATAATAATTTTATCAAATAATGCTTATTCTAAGCATGAAAATAAAATTGCTTATCCAGAGAATTTGGTGAATCCAAAAATAAGAGTTTGGTGCTTTTGCCCTTTTTTTTGGTCTGTCTTGGTTCCTGCTTAGCTTAAGTTAAACACTAGGGCTGTGAGACGCTTCAGTTGCTGATTTGATTTGGCAGAGATTTGGCCTAATTTGGTGGCCAAATCTCTGAATCCAAATCAAATCAGGAGACCCGTTAATCTCTCCGAATCAAATTGGAAACCTCCGAATTGATTCGGAGAGATTTGGTGATTCGGACATAGATACAGCTTTAAATGTTTTTTCTACATACCTCAAAGTAGCAGATGGCTCATGATCACTGCGATGCTGGGGTGCATAGAGTGTCCCACAGGAGTGCAGAGGGTTCCCCAGTGTGGTCAGTGGCAGACCCGGAAGTGGAACAGAAGGACTTCCGGTCCGCTTCTGGGTCTGCTGGAAAGTGCTCTGGGGGACCCCACCACACCCACCTGTCTTGGTGACTAGTGTCTCTTGGGTCTGGGGGACACCCGGGGTCCCCCCATGGTTGATTGCCGAGCCGGGGAGCATGGGGGTGGGGGGCCCTGCGTGCTCCCCAGTGGACCTGGAAGTGGACCAGAAGCACTTTCAGTCCACTTCTGGGTTCACCACTGAGCATGCAGGCCCCACCCCCACAACTCCTGTGGGGTATGCTCCAACCCCCCCACCATTTTAGCATTCATGAGCTGTGCATGGTACCTTGAAGTATGTAGAAAAAACATTTAAAGCTGTGTCTATGGCCAAATCACTGCTTCTCTGAATAAGCATCAAATCTTCAGATTCAGCCGAATACAATTAAGGACAGTGATCTGAATCAATGAACTGAATCAGTGTCCCTGATTTGGGCTAAATTTGAATCGAATACGGCCCATTTTGCACACCCCTATTAAACACCCCAAACATGATACCTTTCTTTGACTAATACAATTCCTTTAAAAATTAAGCTAGCTCTAGCAATGATTAGGTGAATGTCCACAAAGTCTTCTAGATTTTGAGACAGCCAACTGTAACTTAATGACAATCTTCATGCAAAACACAGAGCTGGATTTAGGTTTTTCCCTCCTCTCCTCTCCCTCTTCTTCTCAGGATAAATTTGTGGCTCTACTTCTCTAGGTAAAGTGTTACAGGAGGTGTTGTTTTTCAGGCGTGTTCTCTTTTGGTGTGGATAGATGTCAGAAAGCAGTGTGATCTGGTGGATAGGACATTGGACAGAATCTCTGGGATCCTGAGTTCTATGTCCAGCTCTGCCAATGACCTGCCGGGGTGCACGCACACATACTAAGTCAACTTAAAATAAGGTGACTTTAAGTCAACTTAACTAAATTGACTTAAGTTAAGCTTCTCGGAACATACACATATACAGCTCCTTGACATGATGGTAGCCATCTTGTGAGTTATGTCAACTTAACTAATACAACTCAATATACCTCAGAGGTGCATTATCTTGCATCACATTTAAGTGCTTCACATGTGTGTGTGTATGCTCTGACAGTTAAGTTAACTTAAAAAAGTTAAGTCGGCTTAGCTGTCAGAAAGTTAGTATGCGTGTACACACCCCTGGTTAGCTTTAGACAAGTCAGTTCATCGAATCGACTTGAATCGTGCTGTGTTTTATGTCTGTTAAGGCGCAAGGTCAGTTTCTAAATGAGTTCAAATGGTTCCAGGAAAAATAGGGCCCTTGGCTTTTAAGTGCTACTGGAAAACAAGCAAGCAATAAAACAAAATCAAAACAAAATGCCTGTTGCTATATGTGTACATGTCACATGTTGAGTTTTTGTTTTGGGGTTATTTTCTGCTTCACCCAAATTATTTTTAGAGGAAAAAACTTAGTTACAAACCCTGCCTATTCATATAACTACATAAAATTTTTACTTACTGGCAAAAGGACAGATTTTCCTTCTAGGCAAGCATAATTACAATGTATCCATGTACTACTACACTAACTACTGCCCATATTTGATTCCAGGCTAAATAACAAAGTAAATTAATACAAGCTGATCATATGTTTAAAACTAAAAGCTGAATGCCAGAATTTCTCTTGGACTTTTGATCTTCTGATACTCTCCTGGTAATACTTCTATTACATCTCCCATTGATATAACTGTTAATCTGTGGGTGTGAGGAAAGCAAGTTAAAGAAGAGTTTTGTGTATCAATGCCAGTGTGTTCTTACATACTTACCCACAACAAATTCTTCTCTGATGTAGTGTTTATCTTTGTTACTACTCTCTTTCCCTGTAGCGGATTCTGGATTCACCTTCAGGAACTTATTTCTCTCTGTTTTCATGAGTTTGTTCTGTGAAACTTCTGTATCCTGGAAACAGAATTTAAGGTAAGAATTTACTTTTTATGAACTAAATAAAACATGAAAGTTCTTATACCTAGGAGCTCATATTAGTTACCTCGGAAACCCTGTTTAAAAAGCAACTTCATAGAAAAATGCCCTTTCCTTAATTTTGGTGGGGATGCTGGTACTTCACTACATCTGCAACAATAACATATGTTGTTCTTGGAGCATCCCAAATAAAGGGATTTCCTATATCACTATTTAAAAAAAATCACACTTTAACCAATTTAGAAATGGCCTTACCCTGTAAGTTTTACCTGTGTGCTGCTGACAGTCACCCAGTAGGATCTAGGGGAAAATCAGTTCCACCACAAGTTGTTTCTTGCTAGTGCTATAAGCAAAGCCATATACTTATTATTTGGGTGAAAACTCTGTCAGAAAAAATGAATTTACTCTCTCAATAGTCTCATCCAGAGGTGACACTGGCTAGTACTGTGCCCTAGGTGGCAGCAGCACATGCTGCAGTAGCCAAAGTTATGCTGCTGCTGGGGGGGATGTCACCTCCTTTTTTGCTCCTGAGATGCATGTTGAGACACTGTTTTTGGGTGTCAGAAAAGGAGGTGCCATCTTCACCAGCAGCAAAAAATCTCCATCTGGGTGCCATCATCGCTTCTCTGCTTTCCTTGCTGTTGGAGCTGCTGCAGGAAGGTGCAGGGCATTGGGAGGGAGAAGAGGGGAGAGGGTGAGTGAGGTGCACCACTAACTTAATTCTGGTTCTGCCCTCCCCCCCTCAAACGCTTAAGTAGTGCTGAGGGCTTGTGCCCTGCTTGCCCACCCATCATTACACTAGTAGCCTCCTCATGGGTGATTTCCACCAGTATCAGTAACTTTCATCATTCCTGGTACTCTGTCCCTGATGTTTTACATCACTCTGCCATCTTTCAACAGCTTCCTAAATCAACTGGAGACAGCATGGAAAAAATGGAAATTTTTTTTTTTGAATGTTGGTTCATAGCACTCATTTGTTTCTCTTTGTAGTATTTTAACCAGGCTGCTTGGCCTCAGACAGTGCACCTAGACATTAGTGTTGGGTTATGGGGGGCTGGAAGAGGGATTCCATGAGGTCCTCTAATCCAGTGGTTCTCAACTTTTTTTGTACCAGGACCCATTTGTAAACATCAATGGCAAGTCCTGACCCAGTGCCTCTCACTCTTGACCCATAGCCTCCACCCCCAGGCCCCTCAGTATGTGGGGCAGAGGGTGGGTGTGTAGGGGAGGGAATGTGTGTGTGGAGTATGGGGGAACCCAAGCAGCCCTTGCCCATTTTTAAAGTTTGTTCACGACCCTTTCATATATTCTTGCAATCCACTTTTGCGTCACAACCCACAGGTTGAGAAATGCTGCTCTAGTCCAGCCCCCTGCTCAAGGCAGGATCATCCCTGACTGGAAGCCAGCCCAACCAGGAGTGTGTCTAACATTCTCTTGAAAATTTCCAGAAACAGGAAATGTCACATCCTATCTAGGTAGCCTATTCCAATGCTCAATCACCCTCACAGTGAGAAAATTCTTCCTAATCTCTAGTCTAAATTTCCTTTGCGGCAGTTTAACGCCTTTGCTCCTAGTCCTGTCCCCTACGGCCACAGAGAATAGTTTACCTCCATCCTCTTTCATAATCACCCTTCAGGTATTTGAAGATTGTTATCAAATCCCCCCACAGTCTAGGTCCGAGTTCTTCTTGTTTGCCCTTTGTTTACAGTGGAGATAATCTGGAAGTGGGCTAGGTTGGCTTTCCTGATTCCATTCTGCAGGGTGTAAATCAGGATCTTACTTGGTGTCACCAGTCAGAGACCACTTCTTATCATACTGCAGTCTGTTTCTCAGCTATGTTGTAAGTGGTGAAATCAGCATGTGTAATTTAGTTCTCATATAATTAACTACGGTTAACCACATTAACTCTCTTAAACCCATTCCAGGAGGATGGTGCAATGCGTTCTGCTACTGGAACAGTGGCCTGTGATACTTACAGCACTGAAGCTGGCAGCGGTTTGCTCACCAGGCTCCTCTGGCAGGGTTGTCTCTTCTATCTCTGTCAGAAGTTGCTTTGCAGAATAAGTCTCACTTGCTCCAGCCTTCTCTTCTAGCATCAGCCCATGGCTGGGAGGTCCCACGATTTGGTTTCCATATTCAGAGGCTCTACCCCTCTTAGAGGTGCTGGTGGGGAAGCATTAAAATAAACTCAACCAAAAGGCTTCAGAATCTCAGTGATAAGATCTCTCTTTAGACTGGAGTAGGAAAAGCTGGAGGTTTTTCTCTTTTGTTCCTTTGTAAGCTCTGAAACCCTTTATAGCAATTTGTCAGTGCCATATAATGAAGAACAGCTCATGTAATTGTAATGGCCCCAGCAGGTAGCTGCTTTTCTCCTTGGAGGTCTCATCTCCTTATTACTGAGGAAAGCAAATACTATTTTCTCTCATGCTGCAACAAAGATCCCAGAACTCATTGGCAGGTGTCTTGCATATTTAATAATAAAATAATAATTATTAAATTATTCTGTGTTTCTGTAACACTTATCATCAAAGGTTCTCAGAGCATTTTACAATCATTAATGGCCTGACATTTTTAGAAGTGCCATGCACCCATAACTTCCACTGAAGTCAGTGGTAGTTTTAAGTATTTAGCCCCTCTGATAAATAGGACACATAAAACCTCACAGTATTTGTGTGACAGAAGTTTTTGTATATATTTTCTGAATACTGAATTTTGTTTGTAAAACCTTATTGTATGTGATGCATTTGGCTACCCTGCAGATAGGTAATACTGCACATATCTGAATTAACAAATTAAGGGAGAGTTAAAACTTTGCCTAGAGTCTCATAAATAAGATTCTCCGCGCTCACACTGGTTCACTCAAGACACATGAATCCAGTCCATTTTCTGAGCAAAACTTACCAAATTCCACATTTCAGTCACAGAAATTACTAATGACCATTTCTAACAGATGTAACAGTTACAGCTCAGCATAGATGTTCCATGTTTAAAAAATATTTTTTACAAAGGTGAGGGGGCAGGGCGGGGATGAAAATACATAGCAGAAAAATGACAAGCCATAATGTTGCATTGACATACATGCAGTGCAATCTTTTTGAGGTTTTTTTCTCTGAGCAGTGAAATACTGCCCCTTCTCTGCACTTTTATGTATCTAGATTCTTGGCAAAAGGCTAAGTAAGTATCTCTAGCCTTTTCTTTTTACACCAGATTTATTGTTGGCTCCATGTGCTTTTCACTACTTAAGTGATGCAAAACAGCCCTAAACCTGGTTTAACTGATCTGCTAAGACTGCTAATATAGCCACTTTGCATTACCAGAGCTGTATGATTCAGACAGAATGTACTGAAGAATTCAGCTTTTAAACTAAGCTTTTTATAGCACTACTCAAAGGTTCTGGTTAGGTTCCAGTGACATATTTTCTGCACAATCCCCCATTGTTCTTGTGTGCTCTCTCTTACTTGTGAGGTTTGTCTAGAATCTGTGGTTCTGTCTTAAGTCAATCAAGTGACTGCATCTAGACAAAGAATCTGACTTTAGCTGCAGCATATTGTGTGGACTGGAGAGAGGAAACTGGATACCAAAGAAGGGGAGGCAGCAGCAGTCTACCTCAATGCTTGTAACTTACACTACAGTAGGGGAACAGTCATCTGAGCCAGGAAGTCTCAAAATTCTCAGACAGCTCCTCTTAAGATAGTTCACTGCAAAAGCTTTAGAAACACATTTCCAAAGCATATTCATTATGCAAAGATCTGTTTGTACCTTGGTTACTTGGATAAAGGTAAGAGTGAACCAAAGCTCCAAAAATCTATGAGGAACACTTTTTTTCAGTCTGACAGCAAGAGAGTTTGCTTTAGTGTAACTTTGGATGATATATTAGTGTCCCAGAGGCAAAGGGTTAAGAGCAAGAGAAGAGTAAGGGATGTTGGTGTCTTAGGTAACTCTATAATCAGGTAGGGAGGGGACAGACGGGGGCAACAGCCCTGGGCACTGCCTTTGTGGGGGGGCACTAAAAAAATAGTTACTACTGGCTGGTGCTTCCTGGTGTATTGCAACTGCCCTGCCATGCCTCTGGCTCTAATATAGTTGGTCAGGAACCTATCAGCACAATGTGTTGCACTTGAAAATGTTGATCTGTTAAAACTGAAATTTTTGTGGAAATCAACAGATTTTCACAAAGCTTTCATTGAAAAGGTTTCTAAGGTATAGGATGGAATTTCTGGTCAAAACAGAAAAGAGACCTACCTAGAAACAGCCAAAAACCTAGTAGCTAGCTGGGGCATTTCTCTGAGATGTAGGAGATGCAGGTTTATGTCCCAGCTCTGAGTCAAAGGCACAATAGCCTGGAAGAGCCATTAAACAGTACCATCTACTGCAGGTAGAGTAGAGGCTATTTCTGTGTTTCCCATATCCAGGTAAGCACATGAACTATTTTGGGACAAATGTCTCTCCTCTATCCTCTTCTCCTTTTCATGAAAAAAGTTTCAAAGGTCTGGCATTTTTTCCAGTTCAGCTTGAAAGCCAATGTTGAAAAGTTTGTTTTTTTTTCAGTTAAATTTTTGTTTTCTGGAAGCACTAATTTCTAAGACTCCTATTACTTTGGTATCAAACTGCCTGAACTTTAATATTATCTGTCTATTTGGGGTTGACAGGTGCCTAGAATACCCAGTAATTGTTATCTAAGCACTTCTGAGTTAAATTAAATCTGTATATGAGGTAAACTTAATGGAGTCTTCTACTTTTCTCCCAGTACTAGTTATGGGACAGTCATAGACCACGCCCTAACACTTGTCAAACCCTGCAGCAATCTAATAGTCTCTGAGTGTGTCTACACATGCATTAGATCTGAAAGCAGTTTACTTGCGAGTAAACACTCCCGAGCAGGTGTCAACACATGCAGGGAAGCAAGGGCAGGTTTGCTGCTAATGGCAGCAAACTGCTTCCACTTTTTGGGGTCCTTCAGTGGGCCCTTGCCACCACCAGAGGAAACTCTACGCTCCCCCTGAGTGCTAGCCCATGGGCTGGTAGGGAGCACTGGGTCAGGAGACAGCTGTCTCCTGGCCAGGGCTGGGACATTGCACCCTGTCCCTGGGTGGGGGCTGCCTGCTGCTGGAGTGCAGACAATGTCCCTCTGCCATGGCATCAGGAAGCTCCTGGCCCTGGCTCCCCAATCAGGAGCAGGGGACTTGGAAAGAGTTGTTGGGGAGGGTCAGGTCTTAGCCCCCTGCCCTGATCTGCTGGTGGGGCAGCTAGCTTGCTGGGCAGAGGACTGGGATCTACCCCATCCTTGCAGCACTTTCCAAGCCCCATTCCTTGAATACCCAATTGGGGCATAAGGCTGGGACCTGCCCCAACCAAGATAGTTTCCAGACCCTGCTCTGTGATTGTGGGGTGGCAGCTGGAAAATAGGCCTGTGCAAAGTGGGAAGTATTTGCTTCAGATTCAGATTCAGCCAACTCAGAGGGACAGTGATTTGGTTCAGAGATTTGAATCACTGTCCTGATTCAATTCAGCCAAATTGGATCCAAAGATTCAGTGCCGCTTTGGAGATTTGGCCATAAACTAAACAGGCAGCAGTTCTCACCACGCTGGACACAGCTGCCTCCAGCTGGTAAGTCTGTTGTGGTGAGCAGAGGGGGAAGGAAGGGGTGTGGGGAGGGAGGGATTGGGGCTGGGG
>NW_017729031.1:105996774-106006383 GCF_001723915.1 Gavialis gangeticus
TGGGGCTGGGACAAGCTGCCCAGCCAGGGGTGTGGGGGCATGGGATGCAGGCACAGCAGTGCTGGGAGCGGAGGCTATGCCCTGCTGCCACTTGCCCCCTTCTGCCTGGAGTGAGCCATGCCTGCATCACACCCCCCTGCCTTGGCTGGGCAAGCAACAGCAGGGCAGAGCCCCCACACCCAGCCCTGCCATGCCCACATCCCGTGCCCCCCTGCCCCAGCTGGGCAAGTGAAAGTAAGGCATAGCCTGCTGCTTGCCCATTTGAGGCAGGGGTGTGTGTGGGATGTGGGTGCTGCCATTGGTTGCCCAGCCAGGGAGCGAGGGTGTGGGATGCGGACACGGCAGTGGTGGGAGTGGGGGCTATGCCCTGCTGCTGCTTGCCTCCTTCCACCTGGAGCAAGCCGTACCTGCATCGTGCCCCCCATCCCAGCAGGGCAAGTGGCAGCAGGGTATAGCCCCCACTCCCAGCACTGCCACGCCTGCATCCCACACTCTGCCCCGCCCTGGCTGGGCAAGTGGCAGCATGGCATAGCCCCCACTCCCAGTGCTGCCATGCCCGCATCCTGTGACCCCCACCCCACTCCCTGAGTCCCACGCCCCCCTGCCCCAGCTGGGCAGCTTGTCCCAGCCCCAATCCCTCCCTCCCCCACACCTCTTCCTTCCCCACTCGGCCCACCACAAAACACTTACCAGCTGGAGGTAGCTGTGTGGTGAGGACTGCTGCCTGTTTAGTCTATAGCCAAATCTCTAAAGCAGCGCCGAATCTTTTATGAATTGATTCAGAGGCTTCCAGTTCGATTTGGACCTTTTAAAGGTCTCCCAATTCAATTCAGATTCTGAGATTCGGTCGCCAAATAGGGCTGAATCTCCTCCAAATTGAATCAGCTTTGCTCAGCCCTACTGGAAAGCCTGTTTCCCCACTCAGCTCTGTGATCACAGAGCAGGGCAGGGAACAGGGTCCCCAGCCCTCACCAGCAGGAAGCTCCTAGCACCAGCTCCATGCTCATGGGACAGGTGCTGGGAGATAAGGATCTCCCAGCCCCCCACTTCTCAAATGTGATGGTGAAGTGGGGGTTAGGAGATAGGAATCTCCTAACCCCCACTCCTTGATTGTGATCTCGGAGCAGAGGAATTGAAGCTCCCTGCTGCCAGGGCAGGCGGACATAGTCCCTGGCTGGGCTCCAGTGGCAGAGCCCACCCCAGCAGCAGGCAGCTCCAAGGGCAGGGAGCAATCTCCTGCTACCTGGTGGCCAGCTGACAGGGAGCAAATTTGCTCTCAGTCATGTGTCTACACAAGTGCTACTGCACAGTAAGTAATCGCAAGTAAATTTGCTACTTGTATTTGCAATTAGTGAGATTTACTGCGCAGTAAGAGTGTGCATGTGTAGATGCACATACTTACTGTGTAGTAAATTATGCTACTACACAGTAAAGCATCTTGTGTAGACACACCCTCTGCGTTCTGCAATCATGTCTCATCTCAGGAGAACTTGCTATACCGGGGATAGGGTGTGTCCCTTATTGCTTTCAGCACAGGTTTCACTAACTAATACGTTAAAGTCACAACTGTAGAAAAATTCTACCTTCACATTACATTGCTTGCTGAAAAGTAATGTAATGATAAGTGTCCAACTATAGATAGTTTTTAGCTTCTTGCATTTCTCTTCTCAGAATAATGGAAAGGAAACTTCACTGAAATCAAATTTAAGATGCAGAAAGAGGAAACTTAAAAAAAAAATCTCTTATGAACTTACATCTCTTCAACAAAGTTCACTGCATAGGCAAAATCTGACCCCAAGTGTAAAGCACTGTTGGATGCAAGTTCTCTATCCATCTGCTTAGCTGGATCTGTGAAAGTAAAGAACATTTATTTTGTGCATGTTGGGCTAGAATCAGGCTTACACTGGCTAGTTTCCTCATCACCATTATCCCTGCCTCTTGTTTTCAAACTAAGCATTAGCATGGCTTAAAGTACCAGTCATAGTATCAGATGAGTTCCCAGTGGACAAGTGTCCTAAAAACACTGGGGAGAACTAACTTTGCCAGACTTAGAACCTGCTTTAAAATAAGGGAATACACATTTAGAAGAGGACTATGAGATGTCTCTCCCTGTCCCCTCCCCCCATCCTCACCGTCCCCCCTACCCTTACCTCCCATTTTCAGAACAGAGTGGGATCTTGAGCTCAAAGAGTTCTGGTCTGTTTCCTCCCTTCTCAAATGTTGTTCCCTTTGCAATTCTAGAAACAGAAAAAAATTCTTTCAAATGACAGTTATTGCTGTTTAATAGTAAATAACTGAACACATCCTATTTAGTTAAAAATGGGAAGATAAAGCCTGCTTTCACACAGCAGTGTAAAATTTTAGAGTAATTGCACTAACTGTGGTTTGGATCAGAGGGTTTAGACTTGACCAGATGAAAAAGTCATACCAATACTCTGAATTCCCCCAAAGCTTGGAATTGTTTGTGTGCGGTAGTTGGAGGAGAGCTTAGATCCAAAGGCCTAAATTCATACAACTCTCTTGGTTTGAGTCTTGAAAGTCTTAATACTTTTGTGAAATCTAGAAGCCAACAGCAAAACCTGGCATCTGCCTTTTAGCTACATATTGTTTTAAAACATACAGAAGTGTAAGAGTGATGTAGTCATAACCATCCAAAAATTATGAAGTATGAATTTCTTAAAGTGATATCTCCATTGCCACTACTATCAACACTCCCCATCAAAGAAAACATCAGAATCCATGGTTCCTGCACATGCCCTTTCCAAAACGTGATATACCTGATCCAATGTACCAAGTGCTCTCATGACAACTGTGTGAGTGAAACTAAACTGCAACTATGCACTAGAATGACCTCTCACAGAAAAAATATAAAGGACAGAGATGTACACCCACCATTAGGAGCATGTTTCTCACAGAACAACCACTCCCTCTCTAACCTTGCTATTCTCATGCTCAAGGGAATCTACCTAACCTTTAGAAGGTGACTGGGAAACAAAAATTCATAAACTGGCTGGACCTAAGAACAAAGGTCTAAACATTGATATTGGGTATATGGCACATCATAATTTATCCAACTCCTGAATTCTTTCCACACAAAGAAGGTGAGATTGATCTTCCTTCCTTCTGATAGGTCTTGATCTCCCAGGAATCAGCTTCTTTTCTTCTGCTGGTTGTGTCTGCTTTCCCAAGAATTTCTCAGTCCCTTCTTTCTGCTGTGTTTCACTATCCTGTGCCTTGCTTCCTGTGATCAGAGTTACCTGAGGAAGAATGCTTTGCATTCAAAATCTTGTCTAACTTTATCCCAAATACATAATTGGTCCAGTACAAGATATCACATTACAAGATTCTTGCCTCACAAAAAATACAGAAGCATTTTGCAGCTGACCGATTTCTCTCCGTCTCTTTCCTTCCTCCTTCCCCTCCTCTCAGGGGCTGAAATTAAATTATTGTATCCACATTTTGAATTCTGTCCCTAAACCTAATGAAATCCAAAATCTTATATATGTAAACACTGCTGGCAGTTTTGTTGGTAGTATCAGCAGATAGCCCAAGGACAGAATGGCTAACCAAACCTTCCTTTCCACCCTGACAGCTAGTCTCTCAACTCAGGGTTAAGGCAGTTGAACATGATAGTCTTGGGAACCATATGGTTCTGCCTCTACTATAAGAGGACTCTCATGTCTGCAGAGGAAGGGACAGGATTTTTTCTGAAAAGAATAAGCTGGTGTAGCAAAGATCCACAGCACATTTCTCTGTAGAGCTGGCCCGCGCTACAGGCTGCTAAGGCACCAGTAGAGAGAGCCCTTGTTTCAAACATGCATGAAAAGTCAGACACTTGCACTTGCAGTGACTTACAGTATTCTAGGAGGCTGTGTGGCTGCAAAAGGTTATTTGTTTTAAAAAGAAATAAAAGTTATTCTAGAAAAGAACCTTCCTTCCCTCGGGTATCGTTCACAGAAATATCTGTGCAAATTTGATCCAGGAGCTCAGGAAGCAGATATGGATGCCTGTGATACAGTAAATCCATTCCCTTGTTTTTCTGTGCACACCACTGCAATTGTAGCCTGTAGAGACTTACTGCCTCATATAAACAGAAGGGAGGCCAGACAGTGCCCAGTTAGTCTGAAAACAGTCCAATGGGCCAATCTCTCATCTCAAACAATTCACAGTGTGTCAAAAGTGGTATGTTCATCAGGAAAAGCTTGTAAGCAGTCTAATGTTTTAGTCTTTTACTAATTTATGTAAGCTACACATCCATTGAACATAACTTATGAGTGCTGAAGGAAGCACATTCAGCCCCAGCACTGAAGGTTGCAGTTCCAGATTAAGTCAACACACACAGACCAAACAGATGCTGGGAGGACCCCTGGATAAGGTACAGCCTTCAAGGAAAGGTGTTGGCCTGATTTCATTTTCAGCTTTCTGTTTCTGTTTCAGCTTAAACCTTCCTTTTACAGCATCTGAGTTGGGCTCATTTTGCACATCCACTAAATACCAGTTACTTCTCTCTGCCAATGGATCTTGTGACCAATTTATATTTTAAATCTAACTGGTTCCATCATTTCACTGCTGCATGTGGGCCAGTGATTTCCTTGAGTTGCACCATTTACCTCAAGCTACACTGGGCTGACGTTATCTTTGAGTCTGCTAAAGATTAAAGTCTCCAGTCCCAGTTCTCATGTTCCTTGTGACCTTTTTCAAGACTGAGAAATGTAGTGTTCTGGATGAATGCATTTTTTGGCTTTGTATAATAGGGAATGATCAAAACTTTGAGGCTTTCAGAGCTTGAAGAAATTAAAAAAATTCAAATGAAATCTCAATTAAAGCTGAAAAGTCTTGCCTTACTTCATGAAGAAAACACACTTAAAGATTAATTTAATGCGACTGATACAAATCCATAAACTGGGACAGGTTGTCTTTCACCTTAGGAAACCTCTTGATGAGTTTTTTGTTAATGAAATCTGAAACCGAGTGAGTTTAAGCAGTTCTGAATTTCACCAGAAAAAGTTCACTCAGTTCTCATTCAGTGCCTTGGGGAACTGAGCTCTGATGGCTTTGTCTGTAAAGAAATGCAGTGTCTGCTAAACTCCCTTATGCTGGCTAATCTGCTATTGGCTGATATTTTGACTTAATCATATAAGATTAAATCTCTACAGCATGTGAGTGGTATGTAGAGTACATGGCAATCCCAGTGGTAGTACTTGAAGGGTATGAGGGCTGCTTGTTTGTAACACTAGTGCTAGATTGTGGTCAGTGGGGAATATACAATGGTTACATCTACACTCAAGTTTTTGGGAGAAGTCTCCCACCATTGTAGCTCCGCTGTACTGATAAAACAATAGGACCCCTAGTAGAGATTAGCAACCTTCTTAATAGTGTCATCTAAACCTGGATACAGCATAGTGGATATAACAATGGTAGCCCCTGTTAGCTGCTGCTCCTGCTGTTGCTAAGAATGGTGAAGCAGCTGCAATGATAGAAAGCTTCTTCCAAGTTGTGCAATCTGGTTAAGACCACTGGATCATAAAACACCTTGTAAAAACACCACTCTTTTACTTAAAAAAAAAGAAAAAAAGATGCTCTAATTTCATTACAAAGATTCTGTAACATATTGGGGATTGCTAGCCCTGAGATATAGCCCATCGTCCTCTGTCTCTTCTTGGTAGCCTCTGAGACTTTTCACCCCTTATGCAACCTTATTGATTTATGAGTTAAAACCTTGAGGAAATTCAGCTCCTTCCACAGCATCTGCACTGCTGGAAGCAGCGCTGTGCATTGAAAGATCTAGGGATTTTTGGTGGGTGGTTGTAAGGAAACGAAAAGAAAAAGAAACTAACATAAAAATGAGCTCTATGGATTCAACTCTAGGGGGAGTTTTCACAACTGGGATCGTATAGTCGTTATAGGCTTACTAACAAGAAATTCCATGTGTGTGGAGTTCAGAAGGAGAAATCAACGAAGAGATAAAACCCATGCTGAGTGAAAAGGTGTGCTTTAGGAACTTCCCTGGTGTGAGCAATGGGTAGCTGGGGGAGTTAAGAGGTTTAGCTAACAGATGCTGGAGAATCACAGATAAGAGAGTGGAACTCCCCTACTAATGCACTGCTCTGTTTTCTTTAGTGTTACAAACAGCAGGAGAGAGCTGGTATTGCTCAGTTGTAGCAGTTATAGTTTGGTATGCACACAGAGGTCTTGTACTTGTGAAATGCAGAAGAGAAAAAAATCAATGCCTCCTCTCATTTCCCTTTCTTAAACTTAATCTATTTTTTTCAGAGAACTTCCATCTACTTGATGCCAGGTCTACATTACAACATTGCCAACTTCTAGGAGTGCCTGTATAGGAGAAAGGTTTGGTCATAGTGTGTTCTCCTGAGTGTGGGGGACTGTGCTTGTAAGGCTTGGGCATAAGCCAGATAGAACTGACTGGCATATTATGTAGAGGGTCATGTTAAGCAATGCCAATCAGAAAAATTCAGACACTGAATAAAGTTATCTTGTCAAATTCCTTGGCTCTGAATAACCCAGGAAAATCCATCCCATAGACCTAGCTTGTGCCAGGAAAATACATAGTTTTGTTAGTATAATGTTTGTGTTTAGAGAAAAAAAGTTTACTTATACTAGCAACAAAATTGTTTTTCCTGGCATAAACTGTGCTTCCATTGGGTGTTTTTTTGCAGGTATAGTGATACTAGCAAAGCTAGTCTAGGGCAGTTTCTGCAGTCAGTAATCCTGATCGTGGCTGGCCTCTTCCCATTGGGAATGCTCGTGCTCTTTGCTCTCTTGTGCACCCATATGCACCCTGTCATAATCTGGTACTTTATTTTAACTGAATTAAATTGATTAAGGTCATTACTTTTCTACTTGATTTTTCCCTGACCTCTTAGGCCCTGGCATCTTATGTTATCAGCCCTGATTCTTCATAGACATGCAGTTCTGTAATCCTTTAAACCTGTGCAAATTTATAAAGCCTGACCAGATCCAAATGGTAGTTCTATATACCCAACTGTCATAAGATTAAAGGGCTGCACAAACTAGAGGGCAGTGAAAAATCAGAGCCAGATTTTCGTGCCATAAATTGCACTGAGGAACTGTGAACACATGAGAAGTCACAGAGTGTCTTTGCCATCCGTGTTCTGTGAGCGTCCATGCTGGAATGTTGACCTGACCTTGCAAGAAGTAACGGTGACTGATCATTACTTGAAGTTCCGGACTGGGAGATACCGAGAGGAAAGTTAGGAAGATGTTTCCCACTTTTCAGTTCATTGATGCACATGCTCATCTGAAACAGCTGGCAGTCTAACAGTCCCTATTTGTGCACTTGAATGACATCTAGTGAAAGCATAGCTCCAGGAAGAGAAGCCAATGTAACGTTAGCTCCATCCACTAATTGTTTACCCCAGCCAACCATTCTTATCCAGACTAAGCTTTCAAAAGCTTGTTATCACCTGATCTCTAGCACAGACACTCAAAGCATACTCGGAGTTGGATAAAATGGAGATATAAAGCTGTCACAGTCAGTTCATTTAGTAAGGATCAAGATAGGACATAACCTAATGTTTGTTATTGAAGCATCTGATTGGGTTCATTCAGACAGGTGGTGTTAACTGCAATGGCTGCATTCATTCTTACTACTGATAATACAGTAATAATGCACAATACTTCTTGTGCTTGCTTTTCAATCTGTTCTGCTGGCTGCCTTTTGGAGAGAAGGGATTCTTAATGCTCTGTTCCTCCAGGCTCAGTCAGCTAGCAAGGATGTTAAAGAGCTCCCCACTGTATCTATCAAAACATGTTGCCTGATGAGGCTGCTCCCAACCTTGAGAAGATGAAGTAGGGATATTGGGTCAGTGTTCTCACTCTTGCATTATACCTACTGCTTTTACATCATGGCTTTTCCCTGTTGTTATACTGGAGTCTATATGCTGCCTCCTTTTCACAGCTAGCTAGAACTGCTCCCTGGGGTTTGGATGCTATCTACTCTTCCTGCCTCAGGGGATGCTACCCCCAGGGCCTCTTCTGGCACTGTCACCACCCACTCACTGCACGTGGGGAAATTCCAGGGCTATGTGGCCCGGTTTTGGATGCTATTGGATGCTACCATCTTTTCTTCTTTCTTCTCAGTGGGCACGTCTACATGTGCACACTAGTAATGCACTAAATATGGTGACTTACGCTGACTTGAGCATAAATTTGATACCTGCATCATGCAGATATCAAATTTATGCCTCATTAGTTATGCCTTACAATGCAGTAACACTGTGTGTGTGGACTGACTTGGAACTAACTTGAATCCCAAGTCACTCCTCACACCACATTAATGCACTTTAATGCCTGCATGTATAGACAGCGGCTTATTCCTGCTTACTGTGCAGTACATTTAAGCCAGCATAAATGCATGTGTAGACATGCCCAGTATGACTGTGTACCGCTCACACTGGTAATGGAATTTTGGTCTCATATGAATAGGTCTAAAAGGCTTGAACCAATATTCACTGATTTTTGTTCTGTTACTTCTGTGGTGCCGTGAATCTGACTTTGCCAAGTTAATCCATTTCGGACAGCGAACACCTCAGAAAACGCTTCTTAGTGGAAAGCTCTAAACTATGTGTACTGAAAATTGTGGAATACTTGTAACTTTGATCCTGTCTCTGAGGATATGTAGCAGAAGGATGGACAGACATAAGTGAGCAGAATTCTAGGCAGAGGCACTAGAAATAAGGGAGGTAGAGAGAATAGTAGCTTACGGTTTAATAATGTATTCCTTATTTCTACTAAAGCTCTTTCTTAGAAGAAAGTGACTCTTTCTGGTATTCTTTATCACTATCACCTGCCAGAGCTTTTATTCAATCAGGTTGTATAGTCATGACACTCAGGTTTGTGGCAGTGAACAGTTAATAATATAGCACTGCATGGCATCTTAGGCAAGTGGAGCTCCCTCCCCCCTTCAAGTAAATAAGACTTAAGTTTCTCTGCAACAAGAAAGAAGTCTGCCTGAAGAGTTTTCAGTCTTATCCAGAACAGCACTGAAATAGTCATATCGTAGCAACTTTCTTTGGCTTTTCTATAAACCTTCTATAAATGGACTCTGGGGGCCAAAAACAGCCTTGGGGTAAGAGACTGCTAATCTATTGATGAAAGAAGAACTGCACCTATTTCCTCCTGGTCTAAATTTTGCTCTCAGCAGGGCCTTAGAAATTCAAGGAATCTGGGGAGAGAGATGAGAAAGAATTGTATATATGAAAAAGGGATAAAGTACACTCTATTATGATCCAAGAATCTGGGAAATGAATTGAGTATTAAAATAGACCTGTAATGTCAGCCTCTCCAGACATACATGAGTGCTACGAGGCTTGACAAGAAAAAGCACAGGAGCAGAATGACAGTTTCTCACTGATTCAACAAGAGCTATAAAGCTATTTCTACGCTGCTTTCACTTGCTCATTAATGACCTCTTGCACTATAAAAAGAACTTCCCAAACATTCTAAGCCCTTGAAAGAATATTTTATATGGTCTTTTAGAGATTAAATACTCTGTTTGCAGAAAAGAAACAATTTTTTGAAATACTAATCAGCAGTTCTGCCTCACCCACATGCCTACACAGTCAGATG
>NW_017729031.1:106006590-106008963 GCF_001723915.1 Gavialis gangeticus
AATTTTTTGAAATACTAATCAGCAGTTCTGCCTCACCCACATGCCTAGACAAGAAGATATGCATGGTTAAATTGTCCACTCCCAGATAAACAACTGCAGGTGATACACTGAGCCCCAATCATTCACATCTGCACTTGATGCCAGACTGAATCCAAATCAGTTTCAAAGTAATGAAGTCACAGCTGTAAGTAGCTCAGAAAGAAGATAAAGCTGTCAAGTTCTCTACAAACGCCACCATAAGTAAGTGAACTGTCTGGAAGGAAAATGTGTTTGTCGTTGGCCCGTGGTTTTGAATAAGAAACTAAAACTCTGCTGGAAGAAAGTTAAACAAAGTAAAGCGGATCAAGCAATTCTTTTCTTTATATCCAGGCTAGAAACCCTGAGGGGGGAAATGGATACCCCTGAGTTAGAATCTGAATTATTTTGTACATACACAACCAATTTACTAACTTGGTGCTTAGTTCTGCAAATATCACAATGACCAGTACTTACTCTAACAGTAATCCCAAGTAGTAACCATAGGGTTACTCACATTACTGCTGCTCAATGTGAGTAGGGGGACTGCAGAATTGGAGCCTAAACTTTTCACAATTCGTTACAGTTATCTCTACTGTAACTTTTCTGAGTTCAGTGCAGTAATGTGAGCCTCACTACCATTCAGGAGAAATGAATTCAAAAGTGACTTTAGCACTGGAGTTGTGTGCAATGACTGTAATAAAATCCCAAATCACATGTCTTTTTCTTTTTAATTTTTTTGATTTGATGTGTCATTACAAATTCAAAACTTGACAAACTGTCAATGAATGGTACATCAAGACTCTCAAACTTCTTGGTGGTTCTCAGCTCTGCCCCTAGTGATCCAGAGTAGGGTTGCCAACCCTCCAGGATTGTCCTGGAGTCTCCAGGAATTAGATATTATCTCCCAGGAGACTGCTGAGAGTTATGTGGGAGACAAATGATAGAGCATTAATTAAAATAAATATTAAATATTGAATCTAATTTATACAGTAGTCCAGTGGGTTTTTAAAATGCAATAGTAATGTACATTTGCCTTCCTGAGTGCAATACCGTAGATCAGTCATTAATGTCATTACATCATGTGATGAAACCTTCTGGAATAGATTCAAACAGAGTTGGCAACCCTAATTGAGAGCCAGTTTATGATTTTGTATCAAAACAGTACAAGTTTTGAATTTTAATTGCACTTTGCTTTGAGCATTTGGTTTGTCTGAATCGGGAACTCAGGGAGCCAAATGTTGCTCTTATACCTGTGCATATCCATTGGGCCAAATGGTGTAAACACATGAAGAATGAAACCAAAATAAATGTCCATACAACACCCCCATTGAACAAAAGCAAATGGTTTGGCCTAAGTCAGATCTCTTATCTTCTAAAATGGAAAGTTTGCAGGTATAAAAGAAACAGAACGTCATAATAGACCAAAACCTGATTTTGATGGGAGAACTCAGTAAGGGCTGAGTTAGGACATCAGGGCTTGGTTCCAGAGCAGCAATAAAAGAAATCAAACTTTTTATTTATTGGGCACTCAGACTTGAAGACTCCCAGGTACCTATGAGTCTAAGGGCTTGTCTGCACAGGAAAGTTACAGCACAGTAAGCAAGGGTGTGATTATCAGCACACTAACTACACTGAACTAACTCCCTGTGTGGATGCTGTCCATGCCCACTAAAAAGTCCCTCTGTGTGTAGTAGTTTACTCTTCTTTCAGAGTTAGCTGCCTTGCACTGTGTGTGCAGTAAAAGTCGCCACATGGGCAATAATGGCTCTGTAAATTCACACACTTGCTTCTTGTGCATTAATATTCCTGTATAGCTGAGGCCTGAGGATGGATAATGATTGGTAATGTGCCAAATTACTGTCAGCAAAGGGGAAGATTAAGTTCTTTCTTATTTTAAAATGGAAAAAGACAGAGGGCAATCTTTTCAAAAGCTCCTATGTCTCATTTTCAAAACTCTCACAGTCTTAGGCAGTTTGGAGCGTGTCTAATGCACTTGGGCTCTTTTAAGAATTTTTGCCAAAATTCCTATCATGTAATATCTTCCCACAGAGACCTGCCAGTCTGAGGAGCTTTAACCTATGGATTCTTTTACATTTGTAACCCTGGAAGAAAGTAACTCTGCAATGATCTTTAAGCGAACACATATGCTACATAAACTTTTAGTATTTCGTCTAACTCTTACTCAAGCTGCCAGCTGTAAAAAAAAAAAAAAAAAATTCTCCGAAGTTTCTTCTTTCAAAGTTTTCTCTTCCTTTTTGATTTGTTTTTTCATCCTTCCTTTCATCCCCCTTCCCCGCAAAATTCCCACTTTTGTACTTCTCTGCTTTAGGTACCATAGTATGATCAGGTGACTTT
>NW_017729031.1:106013963-106020528 GCF_001723915.1 Gavialis gangeticus
AAAAAATCCTGACAACGTATTGCTCTAAACAAGAGCCAGTTGTGGACCTCAGACCTTTCACAAAGTCACCGTCATCCTGTTGCTTTGCTCCAGATGTCTGTGTTATGATGTTGGAATACAGCAGTGAGCTAGTAGGTTTATCCTGTGTTACCCTGGGATGTCCAGGGAGAATTTCTTGTCTTTGTTCCTCTTGGAATTCAGGCACCAAAGTCCTGCGTCCTAAAAGAAAAATGGAGGAGGGATTACCAACAGTTTTTACTAACACAGCAAATGGCAAATCAAAAATTCAAGTGAGTCAAAAACTAACTTTACCTTGATCATTTCGTATGGAAAGTCTGTCTTCTTGCTCTGCTCTAATTTCCTGTTTTTTAAAATGAGGAACATCTTTTAATACAAATACTAATGACTATAGCCTTTGTATAAGTATTATAATTAGTATAATATAGCTGATTATATTGACAGGTGTGTAACTTTCTTCTTAGTATCTTCATGGGAAAATCAAGGCAGAGAGCCTTGTAGATACATACTACTTCCTTTTGTGGCAATCATACTAAAATTCTGCTGCTTGTTGGGAAAGGCAGGTTTTCTGGAGACATGTATGAGATCCATACATCACCCTTATTCTAGAAAGCAGTTCTCCAGGAGCTCCCTCTTTGTCTCAGTGGAATGAGGCTGTGGGGTAGAGAACAGGAGACTGCGGGAGAAGCATGGTTCACTGTGACTATGTCTTCATTAGATAATTTCATCAGTCATTCTGCATTATTTCTTAAGGCTGTGTTATAACATATAGGGTGTGTCTACACAAGACAGGGTCTACACGTGTGTGCCTTTAATGTGCACTAAAAATGGTGAAATTAGGCTAATCACGCCTACATTTGATACCTGCAAATGCAGGCACAATTAGTTAAAGTGCATTCATGCATGCGTAGATGTGACCCAGCACTAACTTTAGTTCCTGGTCTGCCCAGCCACTAGAGGCACATAGCAGGGTTGCAGGGACTTGTCACTAAAATTAGTGCCAAGTTCACTAACTTTAGTGCCAAGTACCTGCATGTGTAGACACTTGCCAAACATTGTTTAACAAGTATTAGTTTAATGCGTATTATATTTAGTCATGCTTAAATGCATGTGTAGATGTGCCCATAGTGAACTCTGATTAATTCACCCTTTCAAGGGGAATATAAATAATGGCAAATTATTCAGTAGTGAGCAATTATTAGGCATTGATTGCTGGGAAGAAGTTCTGTCAGAACATCAGATCAATGGTGAAATAAACAATAGTAGTGAATTATTCCACAGGCAAATTAACCAGAGTTTACTGTGGTGTTGACAGCCACTTTGCAATCAGTGCAGAGACACACAAGTCAAGTCCAGCACTGACAACTGGCTATAGGCAAACCTTAGTCCATTAAGATTTACCCAAAACTAGCTGACAGTGAATGTGGCTTGTCTTGTCTATGGGGACAGCAAGATTGTACTTTTTACTGTGTTGATTAACAAATGCTCAGGCTTGTGTTTTAACTTACTGTAAGTGCTTTGTGAAGATCAGCCCAAACTGACCTTTGTTCTCTGCACAAATGTGGCATAGCTGAAGAACAGGATGCTATGCAGTGTTCATAGAGCAGTATGGGAAATTTCCTTCTACCCTCATGGAACGTTCCCTGTGCTCCAAGCCTAACTACTTGGGATTTGGGAGGGAGGAAGGGAAGAAGGATTTGACCTTAAGTGGTTTGTGCAAAGGCAGAGAAAGACAGATTGTCAGGTTATGTCTTGAGTTTCTGGCTCCCAATTCCGTGCTTAAGTCAGCAGACATTAAGTCTCTCCATTTCATGTTGAATGAATTCTCAGATAGTACCAAATTTCCTTCCTTGAATAATAACCTTTAATGAAAAGGAAAAATGAGCAAACAAGGTAGTGATAGACATCGCAGAGAGGCGTTGGAAGGTGAAGAAAGAAATGTCTGGGAGCAACATCAGTTACTGGTATTCCTGCCTAATGATTCAAGAGCTTTCTGACATCTACAGATGCACATAAGGGTGGTGCTTGCAGCCAACAGAGACTGAAGCAATGCATAAAACCAAAAACTGAACAATAATGGGAGGTTTATTGTTCAATATGGCACACAGAGCTCCTTCCTGCAAGGTGTGGGCAGTCTGTGGGGTGCCAGCTGCTCTCAATTTCCACCCTGCAGGTTTGAGCCTCTGGGTAATTAATCTGAAACTTTCATATCTGAAATTAATGGTTAAAGGGGTCTTAACAATATCCAAAGCCCCTGATCCTGCAGACAACAGACAGGCAAAATGTCTATTAATTCCAGCAAGTTTGAAATTAAGTGCCAGGACTTCAGGATCAGGTCCTAGGCTTCAATGCACCTCGGATTCTGCTGCTGTTTACACCCAGGCAAATGAGATAAAATCTATTCTTGCATTAACTACCCTCATATTCTTTGGCTGTGTGCTAGCTATTTTCACCTTGGCTGCTCTTCCTCACTCATGAGATCAGCAGGAATCTATTGCCCACACTGTGTTCTACCTGGGATGAGCCACTGAGGGCTGCTGATTGGTACATGGGGTTAATTGGCTTGCTTCCTTCCCTCCAGTTGCTGAAGGAATCTAGCCTCAGGCAGAATTACTTAGTCATCATACCACTGCTGATATTATTGTGTAAGGCAGAGTTCTAGTTTTGTCATGGTAAATTGGAGAGAAAAAATTGCTATTTATTGTGGCAAAATTCATGGGAATATGGTTACAACTAGTAAAAAGTCACACGGAAAAGTGCTTTTTAAACATGTGCAATATACAGGCATATCCTAAAAAAGAGAAGTTGGGAGTCTTTTCTGGGTTTGTCTGAGTTAATTAAATTATTTCAACTTTTTTGTGACAGGGTGTCATCTCATTTTACCTCCCTTCTGACTTGCTTAGGAAGTCACACATACTCTACAATCCCAAGTTTCCCTTTATATTTTTGGTTTTTCTTGTATCAGTTTATGTACATTTAAACAGGGATGTGACAAAGCAGGCAGTTGTGAAGGGAAAGAAGAGGTACAATGGGGAGATGCTGTTTAAGACTGTTAAGAGCCCAAGGCTGGAGAAGGGAAAATTGGACTTTCCTTTTTCCCACTATTAGCTATCATGATTTTTATTTGATTTGATTAAACAAAAAATTAAAAGCTAGAACCATGAAACAGTAGAGAGGAAGCCAATTTACTCATTTCCCTTTAGTGGTGCATACTAGGAAGTACAGAAGCTTTGGGTCCTTTATAACATAGGCACTTTGATGTATCACTCGGTGCTAGAGAAAGTGGTATTGTAAAAGGAGTTGTCGCAAAAGCTTGGGTAGCTGCAACCTACTGGAGATGTACATACAATTGCAGTCTTATTACTAGGCATCTTTGGGGAGGGTGGCTTATATGTAAATTTGTGGCTAGGGACAGAAATTACACATAAACCAGTATATGTGACTGGAAACTAATTCATATCTGTAATACAACACAAGTTCAGTTCACTTTCTGAAACTGGTTTAAGATAAACCTGGATGGATGTAGTATCTGACTTAACTGATTTAGGTTAAATCGGTTTATTGAACTTCTGTCCCAGATCTCCTCCAGACTTCAGATTCAAGTTAACTCACACCCACCCAGCATCCCAGGATGTTTTGCACCTCCCCTGCAACCCTTCTTGCCCCTCCCCCCCCCCCCCCCCCCCCCGTCTTGCAGGCTGGGCAGGCTAGCCTTGGCTCAAGCTGGCTGCTCCAGCTGAGCAGGGAGGTGTGCTTTAGTGCTCCCCAGCTTCTGGCCTGGGCCAGTGCAGGCATGTGGCTGCATTTCCAGAATCAAAAGTGAATGTCTGTTTACTTGCTTATCAGTTCAGTCTATGCAGCTTAAACTAACCTGCGAAGATTGAAGTGGTTCAGCCTCGGGCTTGTTGACTGTTTGTACCTAGCCACATGTCTGCTGATTCTATTCAATGCTGTCTGCAGTGGTATATGCTGTACCCCGCTCTCATGCTGTGACCAGTTCAGCACAGTCTTTTTACAGTGTAGAGGACACTCTAACTATGTTTGTATAGTATAACTGGTTTGACTAGTCCTCCTCCTCCTCCTTCTGCCCTGGAGGAGAATTCATTGTGTAAGTTTGTGAGTAGCCAATGAATTAATTCACAGCTAAATCCACTGCTGAGTGGATCAGGGCACAGCAAGTCATAACCTTATTCCTCTCCAAAATTCTTATGTCAATCTGTGGAGACATCTCTCACATATTTTTGTGTGCTGAGGTTGAAGACCATGTTCCTTATTCCCACATGCATTTTCCTAAGCGCACAGCCCATTTACTTGGTTTGCGTGACTTGCTCAAGGCCTTGTTCCAAAGCCTTTAAATACATTGTGGCAAAAAATCATTCCAGTTTAAATTTACCAGCCTTCTATCTGTACATGCTCCAGAATCTCCTTTTTTGGGGGTTGCTGCTTCCTGTGACTGGCTGGCCTCCTGTGGAAATAAATCTCATCAAGCATTGCATTTATACTTAGTGCTACAATAGGTATTTAAGGTATTTGACTCCATATCTCATGATATCAGCCACTGAAATAAGAACTACGCTAAAGAAAGGAAAAGCTGTCCTACATTGTGTGAGATTAGGGATATCACAGTTTATGAAACAATGTAAATGTACCTGTTATCTTAGGAGCAAGTTCTATTCCAAAGAAGTTAAGAGAAAAAAATCATAATGCTACAAATCTTGTTTGAGAAGTTCTTGTCACCCAGATAGTACACCAGGGAAAGAACGGGGATATGGTTACTTGACAATTTGCTGTTATAAATGCTGAGGGCTTGCAAGGAAAGTAGACTGAGGGTAACAGTAATAAAACTGTGAGACTGTTTTGTCTGGAAATACAAGTCATAGAGGTTTTGAAAACACTTTAAATTGTATGCATGTGCAACACTTCTTTTTTGACAGAACATTAGGGCTTGTAGGTTTCATGGAACAGGGATTGTTTTTATTAGAGGAGAGGGTAGAGCCATGGGGTTGGACTAGATGACCTCCTGAGGTCCCTTCCAATCCTAATTTTCTATAATTCTGTGATAGATCAATTTAGGAAGGTAGGCCCAGAGTCTATTATCAGGGCTAGCTAAACTACAAAAAGAAAACAATATTATTTGTTATGGTCTAACTCAAAGGGTAATAATGTGTGTAATGTCTTGCAGAAAAGTACGGTAACTTTTATGTCCATGGCTCCATGAACTTTATGGCTGAAGGATTCACCCCATGCCACGGAATTCTGGCTCAGAATCACAGACTTTGCTTTTCAAAACTGTTTATAAATGTAATTATTGTTACAAAAATATTAAAAATGTGAACTATTATAAAATAGTCCAGAGATGCCTACTTGAGCCTACAAACAGCCTGAAACCATAAGCTGCCCCACTCATGAAATGGTGAGTTAGCTCAAATTTATTTATTGACCAATTCAAATCTCAACTTTCATCACTTCAGCAGAAGCATCCAATAGACTGGGACTCCCAGGTGGTACAAAGGAGACATGGATTCCCTTCTGCTTGATGCTGTTTCCCCCCTTGTAAAACAGGGATACTAATAAAATGGTCAGACTAGATGATCTACTCATCCCCTGTAGCTCTGAAATCTAATACCCTTTGCAAAACACTTTTTTGAAATTAAAAACAAAGCAGCACTTAGACAAGTGCTAAATATCATTATCTCTTGGGAGTTTCTATACAGTTTAGGCTATCATCTTCAGTCTCAATTTTGCAATGAGCTCTGTGTTCACACAGGGTTCACTGCAGGGTTGAATTCCCTTAAGCCATAAGATCTACTTAGGTCAGGATGTCATTCCTCTGGTTTTCAGTGTTGAATACACGCTGGGTGTTTAACAGATAATAATCTAGCTACAGTAGGTCACCAAGTTGCCTCAAATTAGCAAAAAATTAGTTTGGAAATGAAACAATGGGATCGTTGCCTGTCCCACTTCACCTATTTTTGTCAGTCAGCATTCTATATAGAAAGATTTTTTTGTTTCATGACTTACATAAAGGGTTTGGTCACTATGAGGATGCATCAATGGTGGCATATCATCAGGAACCTGGTTGCAACACAAATATGCAGTCAGACTGGTTAAATGCATAGTGAGCTTTTGATATCTCTTGAATATGTCAATCATAGATGCTTATGAGTACAAAGTCTCATAAGCACCCAGGTTTCCTTTCCTTTATGCTGTACATGTGTTCCTGGAAAACGGCACATAACTTGAATTCACATAAAGGAAACCCGCTTTATAATGTCACAAATAGGGATACGTTCCAAGACCTTGACTGTACTGACCCCCAGATCTATTTCTACCACTTTTACAAGACAGTTTTGGTACTCAGTAACAGCAGACAGTACACACAAGCACAGAGTGATGGTGAATGTTTAGTTGGTGTGGAAAGAGGGTGGTGAAGTGTCAGACTCCACGTCACTGGAGGTACAGGCAGGGCAACATCCACAGGATAATCAACAGGCACGGGACCCTTATCACCCTCCAACATCAGTGGGGTGGGGCTGGGAGTAGCTGA
>NW_017729031.1:106025528-106037005 GCF_001723915.1 Gavialis gangeticus
CATCTACAGGATAATCAACAGGCACGGGACCCTTATCACCCTCCAACATCAGTGGGGTGGGGCTGGGAGTAGCTGAGTGAGGCTTCAAGAATTGAAACCTGGTGCACTGCCTTGCCAGTCATTGGGTCCGGGCATACATCTCCTTGTAGAGAACAAAGAGAGAGTTCAAATCATGCTTGAACTACAGGCTTCTGTCCAGGCTAGGGTCCATATCCAGAGCAAACTGAGCAAGTCTCTCAGCCTGTGCAAAAAAACTCTGCCAGCGTCTTCATAGTCATGTCCTTGACCTCGACGACCACCTCTTGCTCCTGTTCCTCCTCTTCCTCATCAGTAGCTGCAATCTCTATCAGTTCATCAACACTTAATTCCTCATTGTGGGAATTGATGAGCCCCATGACATCTGCCTCCTCAAGGTCTGAAAAGCCATCTCCTTCCACCTTCCATCCAAGATCAATAACCTCTTGGACAGTTGAGCACAGTTTGGGGGGAGCCCGTGGTGTCCATAACACATTCCTTCCAGAGAGGCTTCCAAGCACTATTTGTGGTGCTGGATTTCACTTCATGCCATGAAGCCTTAATGTTATCAGTGACATCCCTCACATTGTATGCCTTCCACCACTCATGGATTGTTGGGTCTGTCAGTATCATCCAGCAGCTGGGAGATGCTCCTTCTTAGGTAGTAGGCCTTGAATGTTGATATCATGCCCTGATCAAGAGGCTGGATTAGTGAGGTCATGTTAGGGGGGAGGAACATGATTCTTACATTGGGGTTGATAGTTTCCATGTGTTTATGGTGTCCAGGGGCATTATCAAGGATAAGCAATACCTTAAACACAAGGTTAGCCTCCCTGCAATAGTGCTCTGCCTCCACGATAAAATGTTGAGCAAACCAGTCCTCAGAAACTTGGCCTGTTACCCATGTCTTCTTATTTGCAGGCCAGTGTACAGGCAACATGTTCCTACTCAGTGCTTTTAATGTACGTGGGTTTAGGGAGTGGAAGACTATCAGTGGCTTGCGCTTAGAATCTCCGGCAGCACTGCCACACAGTAGGACAGTCAGTTTGTTCTTCGCTGCTTTGAACCCACTTGCAACCTTCTCTTCCTTGAGATGTACGTCCCAGATAGTATCTGTGCCCCATCTCATCTGCAATGAAACCTTGCTTAGGACTGTACCCCTCAGCAGCTATGATTGCTTGAAGCACCTCAGGAAGCTTTGCAACAGCTTCATGATCAGCACTTGCAATTTCCCCAGTCATCTTAACATTGTGCATGGTCTTATGCTGAAGGGACTTGTCAAACCAGCCCTTACTAGCTATGAAGGGCTCTTCAGGGCCACCATCCTCTTGAAGCAGACAGCCATAAATTTGGAGGACCTTACACCTTATTGCAGCAGAGGAAAGATTCATCTTCCTCTGGGTCTGATCTTCCACCCACACCCCCAACATCTTCTCCAACAGTGGGTTCCTTATTTTCATTGCTATCTTGGCAGCAAGTGGTGTAGAATGCATCACAGAACTCCTTATGTTGTCAGCATTCTCCTTGATGGCACGTATGGTTGACTCACCCAGGTTGAATGCATGACCCAGTGCAGAGGGCCGCTCACCATCTTCTGCATGGTTCAAAATCTCCACTTTTGTGTCTCCAGTGTTAGCGAAGTTCTCTTGTGCTTCATTGATGGACCAGGGAGAGGGGTAGGAGATAAGCTAGTGGGATGGAAACTACAGAAACACATCATAGACAATAAGCAAGGAGCACAGATCTGCACAGGAGATTATATTTCGGTGTGCATCGCTCCTACAATGCACTGCACAAAGCAGCTGACTGTGGGCTTCCACCACACCAATCACATAAAAGTGAATTTACCTCACATATAATGAATTTTTGGTATAAAAGGGTCATTGCATAAGAGCGAATTTGCACATACAGAACCCACATAAAGCGAGGGGAACCTGTACTATCACTTTACAAATGGTAACTGTTAGAATCATCCCCTCCCTTCTTCCACAGGCATGTACATATTACAACGTAAATGGCTCTAAAGTTTTCTATTAAAACTGAAGGACTGTCCTGTCTTGTCAACTAGACATCACAGCAAACTATTACTATTGGGTGTTCTACTTAAAATATAAAACAATGGGCCAAATTAACCCTGGTGTAAAAGCTTGCAATTCTGACTACTATTAGCTGTGACTAGTAACTTAGGATGCCCAACAGGAGGTGTTTTTAGATGTCAGTCTTCTGAGGAAAACAGAGCTTACAGGAAACCTAATTTGTGTTGCTGAGTGACCGAACCATTAGATCATCCACAGTACAGCACAGACTTGGTCACACTCCTTTCAGCTGGAGAGCTGGTTCATGTAAAGCAACATGGTGTATTTGAGGGTGCCACTTCTGGGCATGGGAAGTTTGCAGTCTGGACATGGCCCAGGAGTTCTGTGACCTAAAATCTCTGAGTAGTTTTGGCCAACAAAAGGCAATGGTTGGCAACATTTTGGGGTTATTTGACAGAGCTTGTCTTGGAGCGTAGGCCACTTCCAACCTGGCTCATGCTGCCACTGATGCAGCTATAATCACTGCTCCCCCCTGCAGTGCTGCTGCCACTGCTCCTCATGGCTTCCTGGCCACGCCTGTCAGTGAAGCCCTCCACTACTGAAATGCCATGGAAGCGCCCAGCTACCAAAGTGTTGCAGAGGACCTCTTGCTCTGCAGGCCGGATAAAATGGCTCCAGGACTGAGTTTGGCCCACGGACCATAGGTTGCTGAACCCTGGGTGTTGTAACTTGGTTAATCAGTTGATCTACTCCAGTGGTGCCCAACCTTTTTGCCCAAACAAGATAGCTCCGTGGACCACATTTCACCTTCAGACCAGTGGTTGAGTGCCCCTGATTTACACTAATTCTCATCAGCTAAACCTCTTACTTTCTGGATTACAAAGCTCAGGCATGATTTACAATTAGGGTTTCTGGTAACCACCCCACAAACTCCCTTAAATATGTAAATATTTTCAGTAAGGTCTGAAAAATTATTTTGAAAAGTCAAATTTGTTTGTATTCCTCTGTTGGATTCTGCCCTTGAACTTGTTACCAAGAAGTTAAATAGCCTAGAAGATTTTTTTGCACAACTGTACAACTAAAATATTATTTTTTTTAATACCATGTTAAGTAATGTCAGTACTAGCATATCAGACATTAGATGTGGAAACCTTTTTCCTGTTTTAACATACCAGCTTTTTGTTTATAAAACTCTGAGGCTCTCTGTTCTTCAGGATAGATGCCTCCAAGGATTGTGCAGTTTTCTACGTAGATAAAATGAAGAATTTCAGAGGTATGCCCTACAACAAATGCGATCTGATATTGCAAATATTCCAAAAATAGTTTTCATAACTGAAAATATTAAATGTAAACTCCTGAGTGTAGTTTTAAAGTAGCTAAAACTGCTTTTTGCTGTGTTTTGGAGCAGAGGTGGCTATGTTTCAGTCATGGGTAAGGCAATCCCCATATGTTCTGCCTTTTATCACTGGTGATGTCATAAGCAATCTTTGTAAATCACTTTTAGGCTTTTGAATGATAATTCCCAGGACTGCAAATTATACTGTACATGTTAACCTCTGAAGGGGATGCATAGCTTGTTTATGCTGGAGAACTGAATGGGCAGAGTTGCACAATTGTAAGCCAAAGGTGCAATGTGTGTACTTTAAACAATGCATGAATAGAAAAACCCAGTTACTATTTTGTCTTACCTTCATGTCACAAACCCAACCCTTGGGGTATCCCCCGGACCCCAAGTTTTTCCCTGCTGTCCTGCTGCTTGTCCCAAGGGACAGACCAACATTTGCCCTTACACCAGACCCCACAGCTGCAGCAAGGGAATCTTTGCCAGCTCCCAGGTGAGATAAGAATTCCCTTGGGTTGTGAAAAAAATGTACTTCCCCCACTTCTGTAGAAGGGACTAGCCTTCACTTGCCCCAAGATCATACTTTACCACAGGTAATCATTAAGGTAACAGAATAACAAAAGGAATCATTGCATAGAAAATAATTGTATATGAAAAGTTGACCACGTTGCTTGAAGACAGAACAAAAAGACAATTACTTGCCCTTTCATTTGGCTACAACCTAATCCTTCTGGGAGTCCTGCCAGTATTTCCAGAGATCAGACTTTCTGTTGATCCTGCCAGCCCTGATTGCTGAGGATCTGGAATCATTCTAAGGCCTGGGATCATCCAAAGACAACCACTAGCTCACTGAAAGCTCCTAAATACCTCCCAGATAGCTTCCTTTCTCCCCTATCCCCCAGCCAACCTTGTTCACTTTTTTGGAAAGTCTCAGAATTCTCTAAAAAGGCCTTTCTTTCCTGGGGCACTTGGAGTTTCCCTAGCAAATGACCCGTTTTCCTGACATGACTTTGTTACTGTGAGACTGAGTTTTACCATTATAGGCAGACAATACCTTGGGCACCCATACCAATAATAGCCCTTCCATCCAGTGATAAGAATGATATGAATGAATATAACTTATTACCAGCTTTTAAATGGGACCAACATGAAATCAATCAAATCAAACTTGGGACAGATGTCTTTATGGAAGACACTTTAAGCTCCCAATTCATTCCTACTTTTGGGGTGTGCTTGGGACAGTCCACTCAAGCTCTACATTGCAAAACTGTTCTGAAGTTAATAGGTATCCAGGTTGTAGCTGTATTGGTCTAAAGCAGTGGTCTCCAAAGTGGGGTACGCGCACCCCAGGGGGTGTACAAGACGATCCATTGGGGTGCGGGAAGAAAATATTAGAACTTCTATTTCTATTTTTATTTATATAAATATACATATATTGGGGTGCATGCTCAAAAATTTTTTCCTGATAGGGGTGCACAATCAAAACAAGTTTGGAGACCACTGGTTTAAAGGATAGGACGTTTATCCCACGGATCCTGGCATAGCTTCCAGAAGTAGTAGATTCTGAGAATTTTGAAAGCCTTTGTGTGATACTTCAGGCAGTCTGTTATAACTGGGCTGAAGGACACATTCAGTGTGCTGAATTTCTCTAATGTAGAAAAAGACATAAAAAGGTTCAGGCCTCTTCATAGCCACACTTTTTGTTATGGACATACTTTTGTTTATCCATACCTTTGTTACTCTTCACCATTGTTATATCCACACTTCTTCAATCCTGAGTTGATGTTTTTTATTTTGTGTTTTATGAATTTATGAATGTTTTATGCTGTGTATGTAGCATGGGTACTAACTTGCAGAAAAGTAATTTATTTGCCAAGTGATGCTTTCACATAACAATCAACACTATTTATCACAGTGTTTTTAAAAGCATTTAAATATAAAACTGCCACACAATCTGGATGCACTGTTTATTCAAGCTGACTGGCAGCCTTTACTCAAAACAGGGCCAGAACTGTTGCACATTAGAACTGAGTTGGATTGGCATAGATTTATGAGAACTTATTTAATACAAGTTCTAGCTGGTGGTACCAGCAACTCATTTTCAGGAGCACACAGCTTAATTTCTCTGTTATCATGGAAACTTTCCATTGTGTTACTTGGATAAAGTAGATCTGTGAGATTGCTTTAGATTTAGCCATGCAATTGTTCTTTCCCATACCTTTTATTAGTTTATCTCTTGTATTTACCTGTCCAGTCAATGAACTTTTTAACACTGCCTTTGTCTTTAAAAGACAGTAAGTGCTTGGCCTTTGATAGAATTTATGGAGTCAATACCTTCCCATGAAAAAAAATGTTTTTCAGCCGCAGAATTAATTGCCTATTTGAGACTTTCAAGAATTGATTTTTGGTTTTATATATCACATCCAGATGCCTCTGAATCCATGAGACTAAATAATAGTTGTCTAATCTTAGCTGACTACTAAAAAGATAGATTCAAAATTTTCAGAAATGACTAACTGTTTGGGAAGCCCAGCATAATTGCCCTTCTGGTTGCCAAACTATCCTAAAACATCTTGATCACCTGGCCTCTGAAAACAAGGTTCCTTCAAGGTACATTAAAAGGGCATGCAGCCTTTTAAAAAAATCTTGGAGATCAGAACTGAAGGACAAGATTGTCCTGTTTCTGAAGGACAAGGTATAACCTCTGGACCTCAGTTTCACCTAGTCAGTTGTTTTGTTTGTTTTTTAGATGGCATACTTTCCAACAAAGGCTCTGGACAGCTTACTGTGAGAGACAACCTAATTTATATAAACAAGCAGATAAGGTATGAAACAAAAACTCTTTAAATGATATCACAGCTTAGCTTGCTAAATGCTGCCCAAATTGAAAGGTCTTGCAGCGTTTCCAGAAGATGGGAGGTCTCAAGAGGGAGGGAATTCCAAAGCTGAGGACTGACTACTGAAAACAGTCTCTCACATGTTTTCACCAATGATTTCCCATGTTTTGGTGGACTCTTGGTACTTACAGGAAGTTGTTCTTGGCTGACCTTAGGGATGTGGATGGGGCATAATGAGACAACAGCATTGACAGGATTGGCTACACAGCAATCTCTTCAATGAACTAAAACTCAAAAAAGGAATCCTACAAAAAAGTGGAAACTTAATCATAGTACTAAGGAAGAGTATAAGAGCATCACAAGGGTGTACGAAGAGAAAATTAGAAAGGCCAAGGCATGATTTGAAAGGCTACTAGCAAGGGACACAACAGGCAATAAAAAGGAATTCTACAAGTATGCCAAAAGGAAGAGGAAGGCCAAAGAAACCATAAGTCCCTTATGGAATGCAGCAGGTAATCTAATTATGCATAATGCACAGAAAGCTGAAGTGTTTAAAGTCTTTCTTACTTCAGACTTCATGAATAAAGTCAGCTACCATATGACAAGTGCCATTTGCAGCAAAGAAAGGGAAGGAGATAAATAGTCTAGAGTAGTGGAAGAACACATTAGAGATAACTTAGATGCTTTCAAGTCAACAGATCCTGGGTTACTGAAAGAATTGACTGAGGTCATTTCTGAGCCATTGGCTATCCTGGCTATCCTCTTTGAGAACTCATGGAAGTTGGGTGAGGTCTCAGATTATTGGAAAAGGGCAGATATAGTGCCCATCTTTAAGAAAGGAAAGAAGAAAGATCCAGGGAATAAAAGCGCAGTCAGCCTGAACTCAATATTTGGAAAGATTATATAGCAGATCCTCAAGGAATCTATTGTGAAGCACCTAGAGGACAATAAGGTGATTAGGAACAGCCAGCATGGATTCATCAAGGGCAAGTGAGGCCTGACCAACATGATTTTCTTCTATAATAAGGCTCTGTGGATGGGGTAAGAGCAGTAAATGTGATATACCTTGATTTTTGCAAGGCTTTAACACTGTCTGCCACTATTCTCATTAACAACCCAAGGAAATACAGACAAGATGAAAGTATTGTGAGGTGGATAAACAACCAGTTATTTTATTATGCTCAATGAGTAATCAACAGTGGCACTATATCCAGCTGGGAGGAGGTATCAAGTGAGGTTCCCCAGGGGTTTGTCTTGGGTCTGGTATTGTTTAATAATATCTTCATTAATGATTTGGACAAAAGAATTGAATGCATGCTTAACAACTTTACAGATGACACCAAATTGGGTGGAGTTGCAGATGCTCTGGAAGGTAGGGCTAGGATCCAGAATGACCTGAACAGATAGGACAAATGGTTCACAATCAACCAGATTAGATCCAACAAGGACAAGTCCAAAGTCCTGAATTTGGGATGGAATAACTGCATGCACAAATACAGAGTAGGGAATGATTGGCTAGGCTGCAATACTACAAAGACCTAGGAGTTACAGTGGACCATAAACTGAATAAGAGCCAACAATGTGCTCTTGTGGCAAAAAAGGCCAACAGCATACTGGGTTATATTAACAGGATTGTCACTTGCAAATCAAGGGAAATGATCCTTCTCTATTCAGAACTGATTAGGCCTCACCTGGAGTACTCTGTCAAATTTTGGGCCCCACATTTCAAGACAGATGTGGATAGACTGGAAAGAGTCCAGTGGGGAGTAACAAAAATAATTAAAGGTCTTGGGAACAAGATTTGTGAGGAGAGGTTGAAAGAACTAGGGTTATTTAGTTTGGAGAAGAGAAGACTGAGAGGGGATTTGATAACAGTCTTCAAAAACCAGAAGGGCAAGTATTAAGAGGATGGAGATACCCTTTTCTCTGTGGCCATAGGGACCAGACTGGTAACCATGGGCTCAAACTGCAGGAGAAGAAATTTAGATTGGAAGAACTTTGTGACCATGAGGGTGCTCAAGCATTAGAACAGGCTACCTAGAGAAGATGTGGAATATGCATCTTTGGAAGTTTTCAAAAGCAGGTTAAACAGACACTTGGCTGGGCTGGTTTAGCCAGGGATGATCCTGCCTTGGGCAGGAGGCTGGTTTAGATGACTTTGTGAGGTCCCTTCCAACCCTACTTTCCTATGATCCTATTAGGGAGAAGGCAGTCCCTTAGGTATTTAGGGCCTTATACATCAAAACCAACACTGTGAATTGCATCCGGAAAACTATTGGAACCTAGTGCAGACTTTGGAGCATGGGAGTTAGGTGCTCCTGGTGACCTACCCCTGTCAGAAGGTAGGTTTCTGCATTCTGCATGACCTACAGATTCCAGAAGGACATCAGGAGCAGCCCCACATCAAATGCATTGCAGGAGCTAGACTTGAGGTGATGAAAGCACGGATGATGGTAACCAGATCCAAATCTAAAGGTTAAGGTAATAGCCTTCTCACCACATAATACTGGTGAAAGGTACTCCACTACCACCTGAAGATCCAGATGCATCAGAGGATTCAGGAACACTGCAAAGCTGTGAACCTGAGTGCCAAGGGGAGGCCAAACCATGTCACCAATAGGTATCTCAATCCCCTTCTCTAGGTCAAGTGGTCTGCTCACCACCATCACCTCTCTGTCTTGTCTGGATTTAGCTTCAGTCGGTTCACCCACAACCAATCCTTAACTGCAGCAAGCACTGAGAAAGGACTGGGATTGTGTGGCCCAGGTCAGAGCAGAAAGAAAGACAGAGATGAGTGTCATCAGCCTACTGATAACATCTCAATCCAATCTCTGCATGACCTTACCTAGTGGCCTCATATAAATGTTGAACATTAGTGGTGACAAGATGGAGCCCTTGTCTCCCCCTAGGAGAAGACCTAAGGGGGAGACAAGCACTCAGTCATCAATACCTTCTGGCATCTCCCTGATAGGAAAGAGTAGAAACAATTTAGAGCAGTTCCACAAATCCTTACCAGGTCAGGTAAATACTTTTATCGATATCTCATGATCAACTGTAAACAAAGATGCTGAAACATCTAGTAAAATCAACAGGGCAAACTTTCTTCTGTTTATCTCCAAGTGAAGACTGTTGATCAAAGCCAAAAGTGCTGTCTCCATGCTATGCCTATGATGAAAGCCAGATGGACAGGGGTCCAGGTATCCAATAGCATCCAGATGTCCGGGAGCTGTTGGATGACCACTCATTCAGTGATCTTGCCCAAGAAAGGGAGGAGGTTGGAAATAGAGTGATAGTTGGCTGGGGATTCAGCATCAAGAGGAAGATCCAGACAGTTCCTAATTTAACATCTGCCCCCCTGACCTCCTGGAGGGAGTCACTGACAACTTCCACCATCAGGGACCCATCTCCCCTGGCTGGCCTTTGCAAATGAGGATGGGCATGGATCCAGTTCACAACTGGTTGTTTGCATGCCCCAAACATCCTCTGCATCAGAGGACGTGTTTAGGGGAATCTGGTAGATCAATTATGAACTGGACCTGTGTCAATTGGTTGTATAACCAGTTGTTATACTTCTAGTATTATAAGAGCCTAAGTCTGTCTGTCTGTAACACTTCAGTCATGCTCTGACTGGCTGACGGACACAGCCAATCAGAGTGCTCCAAGCTTGGGAGAGTGCTGCCATGATTTTGAAGCCACGCCAAGGACTGGACAGAGGGTGGGGGAGACGAGATCAGCAGCGCTGGCCTTGGCTCCCCCACCCCACTCCCTGAAAGAGGCAGAACAGCGGCAGCATGGGGTGTTAGGTGGTGGCACTCCATCCCAGCCCCCTCCCCCCCTTACCCCCCCGTCATTCTTGATGGGCAATTGGCTAGTGGAGTATAAAAGCAGTGCTGTAATTATTGAGTTGGTTAAGGTAGAATATGACCTATTTGTACCTTGTGAATGATACTTTAAAGAAAAAAGGGCTCAATTTCTTCTTTCCCCCCCCAGCTCCATATGCTTCTATGATTCTATCTGATTTCTTTTATTCATCTTCCTTTCCATTCTACTTTCTCTAGGTTCCCTAGCTTTCTCTGACTTTAACTCATGGCAATACATTTAACTTACCACAGACCATAAAGGTTGATATAATTGAAGAATGTAACAGAGACTCATATATTATGCTGTAGTTGTTGGTTTGCGGTCAAATATTTTCTCTGGCTTTTGTAATTTTCCTTTTCCTTCTTAATCTAACCCTTTTCTAGAGAGCAAACATTTCACATATCCTAAAAACACCTTCAGATAAATAATTACTTCTTACTCACAAGGTTTTTGTTGGATGGAAGTGATGATTTGGTTTGTGTCCCAGGACCTTTCTTTAATAAGAATCATATATTCCTGTTGTCAACCAATTATTCACTTTATCATGGCAAGTTCTGAAAACCTGTAATCCCTGCCAGAGATATAACTGATTTTGGACAAAGAAGCCAGTTCTGCTAAAACATTTTGCACAAAATGCTGCTTTTAAACGTACCACAGGTGAGGGGTTATTGTTGTTGTGTGTTTGTTTTGGTTTAAGTTTTTAGTATCTCTTGTGGGACCAACTGTATAGTTGTGAGAAAGGTCTGACAAGCTTTTGGACACACAATGCCCTTTTTCAGTCAAGACCTGTTTTGGTTTTCTGTACAGTAAAGATAGTTGAACCCAAACTCTAGATTCTAGTATGTTCACCCTTTGGACCCAAATTCTGTACCTCTCAACCAGTTCTGTATTATTCAAGGCTTGAACTGATAGGAATGCACTTTCCTGTGTGAAGCAACATCCTTCAGTTTAATAAGTAGTTAAGAGGAGGAAAAGTGAATTCCTACAAGGGGGTAGTATTAATACTAAGAATGAAAAGCTTCCCTTTTTTAAAATGTGTATTACTGATAGCCTCCATGTTTCAGGGGTACAGGTTATAGCTGTGTTGGTATAAGGACGTAGACAGACAAGGTTCTTTGAGTAAGTCTGATATCTTCTAATCATACCAACTCAAACAGTTGGAAAAAATCTTCTTTGCCAGCTTTTGGGTACAAATATGCTTAGTCAGGCTACGGAAGCATCTGCAGTTGGTCTATGCTCTTCCTGGATAGAAAGAACAGTAAAGAAGCCAGAGGCTGGTATGCATGCAAGATCTTCCCAGAACTACCCATCCTACTAGCCTTCAAACAACCACCAAACCTCGCTAACCTCATCACCATAAGCAAACTTCCTATGGCCCAAAACACA
>NW_017729031.1:106042005-106048043 GCF_001723915.1 Gavialis gangeticus
GGTTTTCTGTGCAGTAAAGATAGTTGAACCCAAACTCTAGATTCTAGTATGTTCACCCTTTGGACCCAAATTCTGTACCTCTCAACCAGTTCTGTATTATTCAAGGCTTGAACTGATAGGAATGCACTTTCCTGTGTGAAGCAACATCCTTCAGTTTAATAAGTAGTTAAGAGGAGGAAAAGTGAATTCCTACAAGGGGGTAGTATTAATACTAAGAATGAAAAGCTTCCCTTTTTTAAAATGTGTATTACTGATAGCCTCCATGTTTCAGGGGTACAGGTTATAGCTGTGTTGGTATAAGGACGTAGACAGACAAGGTTCTTTGAGTAAGTCTGATATCTTCTAATCATACCAACTCAAACAGTTGGAAAAAATCTTCTTTGCCAGCTTTTGGGTACAAATATGCTTAGTCAGGCTACGGAAGCATCTGCAGTTGGTCTATGCTCTTCCTGGATAGAAAGAACAGTAAAGAAGCCAGAGGCTGGTATGCATGCAAGATCTTCCCAGAACTACCCATCCTACTAGCCTTCAAACAACCACCAAACCTCGCTAACCTCATCACCATAAGCAAACTTCCTATGGCCCAAAACACACTGAATGGATCCAGTCCATGCCCTGACAAGAAATGTTAAACTTGTCAACATATCTCCACCCCCACCCCCCACCAATTACTACACCCCATAACAGAACCACCCCATTCCTGGATCTTACAGCTGCACCTCCAGAAATGTTATATATCTCATCCAGTGCACTAAATGCCCTGATGGAAAATATATAAGAAACCAAACAACAACTGCATACCAGAATGAACGCACACCAGAAATCCATCAAAGACAAGAATACCTAATTACCAGTGGGGGCACATTTCTCACAAGAAAACCACTCTCTCTCCAATCTCTCAGTTCCAATCCTCAAAGGGAATTTACAAAACACCTTTCACAGACGAGCCTACAAACTTTACTTCATCAACCTACTGGATACAAAAAATAATGGACTAAATATAGACACTGGATTTATGACACATTACAACCTGCCTAACATCTGACTCCCCAGGTATCTCTCCTCTATTTACCAGCTACATTCATTCTCCTTCCACGCCCCACACCCCAACCAGTCTTTTACCCACTGACTCCTCAATTTACATCTTCACTGACTGGCTTTCTTGCATACTTATCAGCCTCTGGCTTCTTTACTATTCATTCCATCCAGGAAGAGCGCACACCAACTGCAGATGCTTCGTCAGCCTGATGAAGAGTATTTTGTACCTGAAAACTTGCAAAGAAGAATTTTTCCAACTTTTTGAATAGTTCTAATAAAAGATATCAGATTTACCCAGAGAACCTTATCAGCCCTACTAGTGATAGCCTACCTTTACATGATAATTCAGATGACTGATGGATCAGGAAAAGCCTGCAGTAACAATGAGGTACCTCTGATGATTGTTTAAAACATAATATATAAAAATGTTTTTTTTCTGTTGAAATGGAAAGGGAAACAAATGCAAAGTGAGCAAGTACTCTTACTGGAATGATCTAGAGTTCCCTCTCATTCCCTATGGTCTCTATGGTTTTTTTTACTTGCCTAAGGCAATGGGAATTTCATGGCCTTCAAATACCTACTTAAAACACCAAGCGAATCTTACTGTATTTCCATTTTTTCTTATGACATTTACAGCTTTTCTAATTAATATATTTTTCCCATATAATTGATCTTAAATATAATTCCTCAGATTTATTAAGAAAAAAAATGTTTCATTAGATAAGACAATTGGTTCAGCATAGTCCTGGTCCCAATGGTGGCCAGTGTAGGGTATGTCAAAAGAAGGTGAACCCTTTGATAAATTGTACAGTACATTCAATAGGAAAGCTGTACAAATCATAAAGAAAAATCACTAAGAGATTCTAGGAAAATATAATCTCTGAATGAGCTTATGCTTAGCCAAAACAAATATTTTGTGTATTTCATCCTGCCTTGGTATAAATTTGTATAACAGTATCATGGATCGCACCTTATCACTTCTCTCTTGAGTCAAGGAGGTTTCATGGGGATTTGTGTGAAGATTGGTTCCTGCTTCAAGGGATAATCCACAGTCCCCTGCAATGAAAATGACAGAATCTTGGTCAGGATATATTTGTCTTTCAGTTTTTAGAGTGTATTTATTGTCCTAGATTGACAGCTCTGAAGTTCAGTTTCCTCACTATGAAAATGGTACAGCATGAGCGGCCCACATCTCATCATATGCTGCAACTGTATATCAAGCTGAACCATTTAGTGATGTAAAGATGATGTGGGGCCCATACATATTCAGTCCTGTGGTCCTTTTTTAAAAATTGTTTCTAATAGAGTCAATTGTAATGGTGATCCAATGGCACAAATATCTAGATACTGGAAAGCTAATCCAGCACTGGTAGATTAAAAGCTACATAACAGAAGTCCATGGAGTCTGTAATTTTGATCTCTTGCTCTCCGTTGTGTATTTGTTTGAGCAGCATAATGTGGTGGGATTTTTATCCTTTGTGGGTCAGTGTCATTTGGGAGGCAGATTCAAAGCATCTGATTATCAGGTAAGAGAAAGCAGCTGTCTCCTGTTCTGACTCCTGTCAGTTCCTGGGTACAGGTACTTAGATAGGTAGAGTCCACAGTTAAAAGACTGCTGCCCAAATGGTAGCATCACAATCATAATATCTTGCAGAAATGTCCTAGAAATGTAGAGGACTAAATTTGCATGTGGCATTCCATTGTCAGGAGCTGACCCTCTTTCCTTTTCTGCTGAGAACTCCTCACTTCTCATCTTCTTGTTTAACCTCATCTATGGCATCTGGTGTGGTGATCTTGAAGGGCCATTTTGAAATCCCAGAAATAACGTGTAGAACACATATAAAGTTACCCACAGTGTTTGCTGTTTTACTAGTAAATAGTTTGCATAGACATGTAGCCCTTCAAGTAACATACTGAAACTGTCTGTCTTTTTTCTACCTGAATTCTAAACAAGAAGGTGGAGGGTTTTTTAATAGTAATAAATGCAAATAACTTCATGTATAGCTTTGTTCCTTTTCAAGTGTTTATACTTTCCACAATGTCCCAACATAAATGATCATCGTACAAAAAGTACCCTCTGTTCTCATTATAAACATTTTACCAATTTGAAGGACTATTCTAGTAACCTTGACATCTCCCTCCAGAGGATAAATGTTAAAAATATTGCACACAGTTTTGCTGTAATACCCAAGATGACTATATAAGTGCTTGTCCTGTAACAGTAAATAACAAGAGTTTCTATTTTATGGGAGGGAAATCCTTGATATTCTTATAGATCAATAATGTGTATATTTTTGTGTCATGGGAGCCAACTGTTCTTCCACAACTTCAGGTATTCTGCTTGTTTTTAAAACTTCTCATCCTAAACCTGTGGGCATGAATGGAAGAAAGCTGCAGCAAGATGCAATGAAGCCTTCTTGAAATTCAAAAAATTATTGTGTAAAGATTTTTCTATCCCAACTTGGAATAAGAAGACTTGTACCTGGATTATGACTAGTCTGCAGCCCAGCTAATCTTAAACCATCAGATCATGACAATCTGTCACAAAACTCGTGTTATATATATATAAACAAATCCCTATTTTTCCTGACTAAATACTGACACATTTAATGCGTCAGGCTCCTGATCTCCACATGGGCAGAAAAGGCATAATAATGCCTGGCAGCCATGTGGAGATTCATTCATAGATTGTAGTTGGAAGGGACCACAAAGGATCATCGTGTCTGACACCCTGCCCCTGGCAGGAAAGAGTACTGAGGTCAGATGACCCCAGCCGGGTATCTATCAAGCCTCCTCTTGAAGACCTCCAAGTTAGATGATAGTACCACCTCTCTTGGAAGCCCATTCCAGATTCTGGCCACCCTTACTGTAAAAAAAAGTCTTCCTAGTGTCTAAACTGAATTTACTCTCCACCAGTTTGCACCCATTATTCCTAGTTACACCTAGGGGTGCTCTGGTAAATAGCACATCTCCAATTCCCTGTTGTCCTCCCTTGATAAACTTATAGGCAGCTACAAGGTCTCCCCTCAGCCATCTCTTGTGAAGGCTGAAGAGATCCAGATCCCGCAACCTCCCCTTGTAGGGTCTTTCACGGAAGCCACTAATCATGTGAGTGGCCCTCCTCTGAACCCTCTCCAGGTTCTCCATGTCCCTCTTGAAGTGCGGCGCCCAAAACTGGACACAGTACTCCAATTGCGGCCTGACCAACGCCGTATAGAGCGGGAGCATCACCTCCCTCAGTCTGTTGGTCATGCATCTGCTAATGCACGACAAGGTGCAATTGGCCTTGTTGATAGCTTTGTTACACTGCCGGTTCATGTTCATTTTGGAGTCAGCTATGACTCCAAGATCCCTCTCAGCTGCTGAGTTGCTAAGGAGATCGTGCCCAACCAGTAAGGTCCTGATCCCCATATGGTGTGGAGAGGCACCCTCACCTGTTGGGAATAGCTACATGGGGACTGGGAGGGATACCCACATGGCTGACAGGCAGTGTCCCCACCAGGCAGGGATGCCTGTCCCAGCCACGTGGAGATGAGACGCTCCCAGTCCCCACATGGCTGTCCCCATCAGGTGGGAATGTCTCTCCTGGCCATGTGGAGATTGGGTCTGATCCCCACATGGTTGGGATGCAGCAGTTCCAGCTGCTGGGACAGCTCTTTCCCCATGTGGGGATTGGGACAAACATCCTCTCCCCTGCCAGCCCCTGTTTGGCACCTGGGGGAGCCTGGAGATCCCCCTGGTTGCTGCAATGGGATAGAGCAGGGCAGCAGGGCAGAAACATCCCTGGTCTCAACTGCTCTGGTTGGGAGCAAATTTGCTTTCAAGCATGTGCCTTTTGCCCAGAAATCAGCCCTCCAAAATTGGGTTTGTGTCTTAATCTGGAAAGCTGAAAGGGATAACACTGGACTCTGGCCCTGCTTGCTTGCTGTCCAGAGAAGGGGCAGCCATACAGCGTAGCCTCTTCATGAAAGAGCCATATTTAGGCCGTAACTTTAGAAAAAATCTTTTCCCCCTATGTTCTGCCTTCCACAAACAAAGTGTGTGTCCTATAGGGCATGTAGTATGCAAGAAAATAAGGTACAAATCTGTACGAGTCCTTTGTAGTGGTAGAGCTAGCAGTCTTTATAGAGAAATGCATGTGGGCAGGAATGTGACTTAAGACCTGAGTTTTCATAGTTTCATAGTTGGTAGGGTCAGAAGGGACCCGAGAAGATCATCAAGTCCGATCCCCTTCCATGGCAGGAAAAAGTACTGGGGTCAAACGACCCCAGCAAGGTGTACATCTAGCCTCCTCTTAAAGACCCCCAGGATAGGAGCCAGCACCATTTTGCTTGGAAGTTGGTTCCAGATCCTAGCCACCCTCACAGAGAAGTAGCACCTCCTGATGTCTAATCTGAATTTACCCTCTGCCAGCTTGTGACCGTTATTCCTGGTCACTCCTGGTAGTGCTCGGGGAAACAGGGACTTCCCCAATGCCTGCTGGTCCCCTCTGACTAGTTTGTAACAGGCCACCAGATTCCCTCTCAGCCTTCTCTTGTGGAGGCTGAACAGGTTCAGGTCCCATAGCCTCTCCTCGTAGGGCCTGCCCTGCTGCCCCCGATCATGCAAGTGGCCCTCTTCTGGACTGTCTCCATGTTGTCCACATCCCTCCTGAAGTGCGGTGCCCAGAACTGGACGCAGTACTCCAGCTGCAGCCTGACCAGTGCTGCACAGAGGGGGAGGATCACCTCCTTGGACCTGCTTGCGATGCATCTGTGGATGCATGACAAGGTGTGGTTGGCCTTCCTAACCACATCCCCACACTGCCGGCCCATGTTCATTTTGCCATCAGTAGTGATTCCAAGATCGTTTTCTGCCTCTGCACTGATGAGAAGGGAGTTCCCCAGCCTGTAAGTATGGTGCTGGTTCTTCCTCCCCAGGAGCATCACCTTGCACTTGTCAGTGTTGAATCCCATCCTTTTCTCATCCGCCCATCCCTGTAACCTATCTAGGTCTGATTG
>NW_017729031.1:106048175-106054780 GCF_001723915.1 Gavialis gangeticus
TAATGAGAATGGGGTGAGAGACAGTGTCGAAGGTCTTCCTAAAGTCCAGAAAGACTACGTCCACTGCTACCCCTGCATCTAAGGATTTTGTGACCTGGTCATAGAAGGCTTTTTAATAGTTTCTAGTGACAGTGACTATGACATCTTGGAATGGGAGTGGTGCCCCTCAGGCTTGGGATAAACGGTTGCAGAGTAAGAAACAAATCTTATCATGACTAAGAGAGACACATGTGCGTGCACACACACAGACTCTCCTTCTCCCTTAAAGTCACTGCAATTATCACACAAAGTTAACCAATAAGTAATCTGATGAGAAAACAAATATTTACACATTAACTTTGTCTATTTTATCTGATTTTGGCTTTATATTGTTTAACTAACTTGTGTGAGTTTGAATGGCAATATTTGTCATTCTTGGAATATGAACAAAGATAATCATGCTTAAATAGCAAGGGACACAGGAAGAAAGAGAATCTGAATAAACATGTTAATTTAGGATTCTGGGAACAAACATCATGGAATGAAAACTTCATTAATGTTAATTGTTGCTTGTAGAGTTCAAGGGTGAAAGCTTTAGAGAATGAAAAAAATGAGAACGGACATTAATTATTAAATATGGTGCTTGAAGACATTTTCTAGACCAAAAAGTGAGGTAAATTGTATAATACATGTTAATTTTCTCTCTCAGAATGAAGAGGATCCTTTAAGAAAAACTATGATAATGAAGAGGTAAATACGTATATCTATTTTATATATATATATATATATATATATATACACACACACACACACACACACATACACACACACCCACCCCTAATAATCCCTGTAAAGAGTATTACAGTTGTACATATGCCTAGCACAGTTTTGTCAACTTAAGTCTTGCCATTTTATATGTTTCTGTTAAAACTCCAGCTCATGGTTTCCAGTGAACATGAGAATTTTGGCTTTTATGTTACTAAGAAAAAAACCTAGCTTTCATGACTCTGCAGAAAACTTTAAAACACACGACCTGTGATAATTCCAAACACAACCAGGCAAATAAAAAGAGGCCAAATGCATTTTTATTTATAATGCTTCATAATCTAAACTAGGGCTGTGTAGCTGAGAGGCCACGGGTCGCATGTAGCCTGTGAGTGGTTTAAGTGCAGGGGGCTGGTCAATGCAGTTGTCAGAGCCACTGTGTTGGTGCAGCTCTGGAGCCCACGAAATAAATGCCGCTGCCACTCGAACTATACCCTTTTGCCTGACACTGAATTTGGGGTCTTTGGTTGCTATTGGTGACTACAATTGGCAGTAAGGGAAAAGGGAGGGCAAGTGGCAGTAGCATTCACCCCGGGATTCTGGAGGCACAACAACAGCACACAGCACCGTACCTAGACTCCTGGCGGCACTGGGTGAACTTTTAGTATTAAGCCCCCCTTTGCCATAGATAATGATAATAATAATTCTTATTTTCAACATTTTAGGCTCCTTTCCAGCTGGGCCCCAGGTGGCCACCTGGTTCACCCATACCTGTGTCTGGCCCCAGCAGCACAGTAGCTCCAGCAGCCATACCAATAAGCTGCCCCACTCCAGCCTGCGAGAAGACCCATGGTCTACATCTAATGTGCAGAGTCAAATGAGTTGGACACCCCTTATCTAAACTCTGGAGGTTTTCTGGAGGTCTCATGTTTTTTTGGTTGCTTATAGGTATTGCATTTTTTTAGCAATTACTTCTCCAAAGTTACTTTCCTTAATTGTTCCCCACCCCGCTATGTACATGTAAGGTGATTGTTTTAAATTAAATGAAGCAACAAGCCACTGCAGTGTGTATCTGCAAACAAGCAGTGAAGATATTCTGCTTCTTCCTCTGTGCCTCACAATACACCTAGTATTTGGTCGTATATCCAGTGAAGTCCAAAGCAGTCCTATCCTGAGGGATCATATCACTGTAGTTTCACATTTGCACACCCTCTTGTGGCTTATGGCTCTGATTTTTAAAAAATGAGCTTGAAATTTTAATTTTATAGGCTCTAGTAAAACTAAGTTGGTTTGAGACAGGACCTCTGGCAAAGATTCAACAATAGCCTTATTTAGTATCTTCAATCAACATCACATTCACTGGCTATAAAATGAAATTAGTAAACAAATGAATACAATGGGACCAAGCTTTTTGGCAAGTGCCACTAATTAGCCCTGTATCCTCCTCAAGTGCCACTCCAATCCCCTTCCCCTGTCCAGTCTGCTCCTCTGCTTTCTGCTCCCTGTCCTGTGCTCCTTCTCTGATCTGCTGTTCTGCTTTCTGCTTCCTGCCCTATCTCCAACTGTGCTGCCTGTGCCCTACCTGATCTACCATGTGCCATGCACAGAGGATGCCTGGCCACCCCTGAACTAACAGGTCGGACACTCAGTCATACACCATTCTTAAGCATGGTTTAAAGTCAGGATAGATGGGGCCTTGGGAAAGTAACTATCCTTGAAACAATTTTCAAATCTTTTTTTTCCTCTCTTTTTTAAGTAGTCTGGTTTATATAGTTCACATACATGTGATATGATTACACAATGCATTACCTCAACTATGTGCCTTTTAAAGGGGATACTCTCTAGTTCTAGCACACACTAGCATTTTAAGCTATCATTTATGAGGCTTTTTCTTCATAACAAAAGAAACCAAATGAATCTTGATCTAGGTTAAACCCTTTCCTCTAATATAATTATAGAGCTTCATTATCTTACCCTATGCCCAAAGGAATGCCTGCTGGTCTATAACATGATAGAACAGCACTCCAAGCTTCTTTTCCAATTATGTGTTAGGCTTCTTCTACGTAAGAGAAATGACTCTCTGGTGTGATACCCTCAGCATAACAAGGTATAGATAAGAACAGCATCTCATCCTTTGTTCTTTGCTACACCAGGCCTGCAAACTCAGGGCTGAACACTAAAGGCAAGTTGTGCGCATCCTTCCTTCTATCACAAAGATTCTAGAATCAAATCTAAAATTGCAACTCCGACCTCAAAAGAGGTTAAGTAAAAATGGCACCTTTGGAATCAACATTCTGCTTTCTATGCATATTCACAGCCACATTTGCTTTGTTAAGTGATGTATTTGTGCTGCTGCTTGAAGCCCTAAAGAGCTAATAAAGCTAAGAGAGTATGACCTGCATTCCATTCCTTCTTGTATAGCAACTTGATTGTTTAACTGCAACCTGTTACACCTGTGCAAACTTACTGGTGACTAGAGCTAGATGCATGTAACTGAAGGCCTAACTTGCCCTTCAGGTTTCTATATTATTTATGATGATGTAAACCCAGCTTGACTTTTGGATGACAGTGAATTTGCAGGATGGGCAATCAAAGGAAGCATCCTTTTACTTAGAACAGTGGTTCTCAACCTTTTTAGACTCGAGGCACCCCTTGGAAAATGCTAGCTCATAGCTTTTGTTTGTTTTTTGATTACAGAAAAGTAATAGACCAGTTCTTCTGTTGCAAGGAACTCAGAAAGACCACAACAGGGTGGAATGGTTAACACTATGAATTTCTATTTGAAATCTCTGGTTTTATCTTGTGAATTATGTTTGCACACCTAACAGTGCTGACACTGCATGGCACCCTGTGGCACCCTTGAAAAGGACTTAAGGGACCCCAGGTTGCTGCAGCATCATGGTTGAGAATCACTGACTTAGAAATATGCAGCTGGCTTTTGCTGTATTGTGGACTTGACTGCAATACTGTTAGAGAAAAAAATTGTTTCTTCCAGTAAATGAAGTAGATGACACAATGAAAGCACACTGATGCATTAACAAGCAAGCACCAAGGGGGAGAGGAGAGAGAAACAGGAAGTTCAGCAGCACCTTTGATGTTGCCTTCATTTGGGATAACTAAAAATGACTTTGGCACTCTGTAAGCTAAGAGCATCCTGCCAAGTCCCCAACTGCCTATGGCTCCTGGGGAGAATAGCTGAAGCACAGCAGAAGAAGGTGTCCTATGGCAGGGAGATTTTCAGTATATGGACCCTCTACACCAAAGAAGGGAGCACAAATAAGTCAGTAGTGAATCAGGCCATTGAGGTAAGAAGCTGTAGTACTTTCATTGTGAGAAATAAGAGATAATGTCTTAACCGGGCAAGGTATGGAGCCCTTCTCCTAGGACAGGATCTGGGTTTTAAGATAAAGATTAAGCAGGGGACCAAAGGCTAATGTATGGTATTTACTGGTCAAATGACTTGGGTCCTTTGTTTTACTGATATGGGCCAGCTGCTGCTGTAGTAACCTTCAATTTAACACCCCCTCAACTCTCCCTTCAACAGATTGTATCACTTTTTTTTCATTAAATACTGCTTTGTTGCTGTACACTTTGCAGTGGTTGTTGGTTTGGCAATACCATCTTTGGACTTTTTTCTTTTCCTTCCTTTTTTTCTTTTCTGTGAGATGGCCCTTTCCCAAAACAAGCCATTCTCCTTTTCCACAAGCTAGCACGCCAGGCAGTTTTTCAAGATTGCATAACATGTCTGTCAGAAGATGATTCACTTTGGCTGTCTGAAGCACATAGCACAAATACCTGAGCAGATTATAAATTAGCTGCCTCCTCCTTTTGAGACTCACTATAAAGGACAGAAATATATTGTTTACATTGGGCAAATTCCAAAGCAGCTTTGAAAACCTTTTAAAAATGCATCTGCACCACACAGTACCCCCCACTCATAATACACATTTCATGATCTCTTCTATTGTACAGCACAAGTAAACTTGCTGTGCAAATATTAGCTATCCTGTCTGAATGAAGAAAAATTATACTGTGTCAATAAGAAGAGAGAAGCAGTGATCTGGGTCTGTTTTTTTTATTTGGGTTGTCTGAACCTTTGAAAGTTATAGATGCAATTCCTCTGTCTTAGAAAGAAAACTACGTCAGATAATGTGTTCTTACCTTCACCTGAACTGAAGTTCAACTGATTAGGAACATCAGCATTTTGGACAGATTCCAAGAGAGACAGACAAATGATTTCTCCATCCAGACCCATTATGAGGCTGCCTAGTGAAGTGCCATTATGACACTCTGGAAAGCATAAAAATGAGCAACATTACTGACACACTAATTCACCTCGAAATCCATTGAAATAGAGACAATAAGAGTTATGATATTTCTATGAAAATATATGTACAAAGCTACCGAAAACTGTGACCACATTGTCATAGTATGATTCAGGGTAGGCTGATGCTAAAGAATCATATTCCATTACAGGGGATGGGACAGAGCATAAAATTAGGTCTAGATTTTGAAAGTTATCCCCACAGTTCATATGCGTTATTTCAGGATTTTGGTCGTGCTCTACATAAAGACAGTCCTCAGCTGTGAAATTCAGACTGATGTCAGGAGTTGGGTTCTGAACTCCATTCCCACAAAGCCTGGGGGTGATCTGATCAAGGGTTATTATTACACAGTGTTCATATTTTCTGGACATGACTATTTATACTGACGTGAAAAATAATCTTCAAATGAAAATCACTAAGAGTATTTTCCTTTTCCCCTTGCTGCTCTATTCTATACTCTGTAAATGGAATTGTACTTTGGTGACAACCCATTATCTTTACTCTTCCTGATATACTGGTAACTTTAGAAACTGCTGCTAGCTGGTCATTACTTTTGGATGCTATCATTAGCTGGCATATAGACAAAACAGTGGATTAGTAAAAGCACATGTTTAATTGGAATGGGATCCAAGTACCTCTGGTATAAATGAGTATTTTTTCATTGGCTTCAACTGAATTGCACTTTCTAACAATAGGTCTTTGGAGATTAGTGACTTCTCTCTGTGAATTTTTAACTTCATATTTAGCCAGCATGCCTGTGAACAAGCAGATGGTCTATGCTGGCTTTTTGTCATGTATATTTGTTGCTGAGGGTAGCTAACTCCTTCCCACTGGATACATCATCTATATGATTTGTTGTCTCTTCCCTTTTTTGTGTCTTAATAATCCATGTTATCGTGCATGCTTTTCTAATGGCATTTTATAATGGGACCTTTCTTTTCTCAGAAACTTGCCCATCAAATATTAAACAACTCCTGAAATTCACAGTGCTGCTGCTAAAAGCAGCATGTTTATTTCTGGCTTTAAAAAAGGAGAAAAGATCCATTGTGCCTCTCTAGTATGTGCCGTGTGAACAGAAGAACATATCTGCAGATTCCATGCATAGTACAAACATATACAGTTGTGACTGTTACCTCTCAGCTCTTCTGGTAGAGCACCGTGAATGGTTCCCGTGGGGAGAGCCTGAGAAGTGCTGTTTGTGAATATGCTGCTGCCAGAAGTTTTCAAATTCTCTCTGCCGCTCTGGGTCACTGGAATCTTCTTCCTATGTATGCAGGACAGCAGACCTAATGTTGGGGCTGCATTTTGGGTAACTGAATCATCATCTAGGAAGAATCATGTAAAAAGTACAATAATAAAGGCCTGCATAAAATAAAATAATATATTCTGCAGAGAAACAGATACACACACACACAAATAGAAGGGGTGGGTCCAGATGAGTGTGCAAATGTGGTATGCACTGCAGACCTGTCCGTGATGCCGCACACTGCACGCATTGCACATGCAGGTGTTCTCCATGCTGCTAATTTGCAGGGC
>NW_017729031.1:106054908-106064578 GCF_001723915.1 Gavialis gangeticus
ACTGTGAAGTAGTTCTTATGGATGTCTAATCTATAAAGTTATTCTTTCTAATCTTTATCTTCACTGTCAGGATTTATAAAATGCTACATATGCTGCAACATGTTGATTGAAACAGATAAGCATGTGTATCAATGTAAATAAAGCTTCATTAAATGTTTATCAGCCCATTGGTGCTGAACCAGAGAGTCTGCTACAGAACTTAAGTGAAAGGTCCGATACTGGAGGGCACGTCTACTCGTGTGCTTCAATGCACATTAGCCTATTTTAATACACATTAAAGCTTCACAAAGAAGCATGCTCTTTAGTTAATGTGCATTAACATAGGCTATAATGCACATTTTTCTAGTACCTCACAATGGAGGTACTAGATTTAATGTCCACTACCTGAAGCGCATTAATGAATATGTAGACATGCTCAGAATTACAGTGATTATGACTAAAAAGGTCCCCTATGGCACTATAATTGGGAAACCCTGTCTGAGAGATTTTTTCCCTTCTGCACCTAGCATAGGAAATAACTCTTGTATTTAAGATTCCACTGGACATCACTGCACAGAGTACAAATGTTGAGTTGTTGATGAAGAGCACTGTAAACTGTAGTAAATATTTTTAGCCCAAATGGGTTTAATAATATTAAGATATAAAGTTCATAACTATGTTTTCTGTTGCTACTTGATTATTTCCAGTTAGCATTTGGGATTGATGAGTTCCAAAAAAAGGCCCCAAAAAACAAAAAACCCAGCTGCTGCAGAAAGGCAGCACTGATTATTCATTAAGGAGCACTCTTTCCACTTAGGTTATGCATGCTCTGGACTCCCAGGAGTGGCTGCAGCTCAAGGTAGACATAGCCAAGCTCTCTCAGGTAACTGGGAGCAGTTTAGCTGTAGCAGTACTGACCTCAACCTGAGCCAATTTACCTAGCCTCAGTGTCACAAATCATGTTGTATCATGATGCTAAAGGAATGATGTATTTTTGAAGGTGCCATCTTTCACATATATAAGGTGTAGTTGATGAAGATCCCACTTTGCTCAATTTTCTTTCCTGGAGGAGTGAAACTGGTGGAGTTCCAGTTATATAAGTGCATTGTGTATACCCAGAAGTGCCCCTGAAGTTTCTGTAGGTACAGATATACTTTTGTCTCACTCTTAAATTGTGTAGCAGTACTATGCACTGTTTAAAAGCTGTGATGTTTTCCATCTCACAGAGGCCAGGCTTCAGTCAAAGATTAAATGAATTCTGTTAGAAAAAAAATTAAAATCTTTCAAAACTCTTGGGATCCTTGAGTGAAAAGTGTTAAAAAATGTTAGTGGTTGTGAATTAACAAAATTCCACTATAGCAGGTCTCTTACAGTGTCTTCCAATGCTATCAAACCAATGACAATCAGATATGTTTATGATCATATCTTGTTTCCAGAGAGACCTTTAGTAGGCAAATAGCTAGGAACAGAATTAGGGTTATAGCAGGGATTATGTTAAGGCAGTTAAAGTATATGTAAAAACTATACGCGTCTGCTTTGTATTAACTGACCTCTCTTACAGTGGCCTTCCTTTCCAGCATTAACCCTGCTTATTCCTGCCTTTCTCCCTTCCAGAATGAATTTCTGATTCCTTATTGGAGGTTGGGAACAGCTACCTTGACGTGCCTCTGCGTTTCCTTCAATGATCACCTGGTCCTGCTCAGTTGCACCTTCTGTCCCAGAAATTAGGTTATTCAGTGAAGTGGCCAACAATGTCTCGCAGCTAGCTTCTGATTTGGGTGCATAACAAGAAGCTCCTGAAATGAGAGCGGTAAATGAAACGGAGATATCAGTCAGTTTTTGCATGACTCTTTTTTTTTACCAGTTTCTTTGAAAAAGTTTCCAAATGGCTTTATGTCTACCTGTTGCTCTTTTGTATTTTGAGACCAGGCTTGGCAAAGGCTGGACACACAACTGCCATGAACAGCATTTTTAAACTCTTTTATTAATGTCAAGAAAGTGATAAACTGACAAAGGTAACCTGTTGCCTTAGCCAAGAGTCTGGTACAATCCCAGAAGGGGAGAAAGTACACTACTGGGATGGGTAAAAAAGTAGGAGCATGCTGTATTGTGGAGATGAATAATTTCTTCCACTACTGTCTGATCTACATTTGCCCATAAAGTAAAGTAAGGTACCTATAGATGTGCTCCGACACATTTTAATTAGAACACATTAGAGCAGACTCAGTGAATCAAGTCTATTCCTCATTCTAATTAGAACGTTCCAGCATCGCTTCACTTTCATAAGTATTAAGCCCCTGTGCATTTCACAATGGCCATGGGGGCGCTATATCTAAACCTCATCAAATGAACTTTAGGTAAAGTGTCCTGTGGCCATTTTGAAATGTGTGCAGGGCCAGATTAACCCTTTAATGGGCCCTAGGCAAACAAACTTGTGGGCCCCATGCTGGCCGAGACCCCCCTTCCCACCCTAGCGCTGCCGCCTGCAGGGAGCAGGGCTCAGAGCTGCTGCTAGGGGGTGGCCACCACCAGTGGTGGCATTAGGGTTGTTGGGGCCTTGGGCAAGAGACTGCCCTGGGCAGTCACATGGTTTGCCCTCCCCTAAGGCCACTACTGTCACCATGGCAGCAAGGCCAGCAGAGGGAAGGGAAGGGAAGTGAAGGAAAGGAGATAGAGCCATTTGCACCACTGCAGAGGGAAGGACCAGGCCCCCACATCCCACAGCTCAGGGCCCTAGGCATGTGACTAGTTTGCCTACACGTTAATCCAGCCCTAAATACACAGGAGCTTAATACACGTGATGGTGATCTGTTTTAATTAGAGTGGCTGTCCAGGAACTGCTCTAATTAAAACAACCCCGTCCCCCCACAAGCCTTGAGCACATGTATAGACAGGCATAGAGTCTACCTGCATAATATGAATCTTTTAATTTAGTTTAACTTCTAGACTCTCCACATAAATTATTTCACATCCCTCAGGTATCTCCAGCTAGTGCGCAGTAAAAGAGTATCTCACTTAAGCTAAGATTCTAGGCCAGGGTTGGGCAATTATTTGGGCTGGAGAGCCACTTAGGGAGTTTTGGTAAGCTGTTATGGGCTAGGTCAGCAGTCCTTCTCCCCACAACAGCTTACCAAAACTCCCTAAGTGCTCTGCCCTGTGCTTAGCTGGGTGGATGGGATGGGGCTATGGGCCGGTGGGGAGTGGCATCCTGAGCAAGGTGGGTGGCTGGAATTGAGATTATGGGCCTGTGACAGCATGAGGATGGGACCCAGGGCAGAGCTGTGATCCACTCCCCGCATGCCCACTCACAGTGATGTGTGGGGAATGGATCGTGGCTCTGCCCTGGGCCCTGGCCCTGCAATCCTGATCCCAGCCCAGGCCCCAGCCCCACTCCCACCCCCGCCCACCCATTCAAGCTTGTTCCTGCCCGGTGATGGCCCTGTCCATCCACCCAGCTGAACGCACCTTGCCTGTGGGGGTCCTAGGCCCTGCTCACCTGCTCCATCCAGTGTCCCTGGTGGTGGGTGCAGAGCAGATGGGCCAGAGGGCCCAGACAGTGGGCCTGGGCCTGGTAGTGGCAACAGAGACTGGCAGCAGTAGCTGGAAAGAGCTACCACTGAGGGGGACACTGGGAAGTGAGTCTGGCCACTGTGCCACCCCAGACCTGCTGTGTGCTTGGGGGTGGCAGGAACGGCTGCATGCGCCATGGCCCAGGCTGTCCCCCACACCTGGGCTGGGGTGGGACTGAGGGACCCGCCATGGGCATCCTGCTAAAATCCTTTAGCAGGTCAGATTTGGCCTGCGGGCCATATTTTGCCCTGGCTAGAATCTAGGTTTACGGGATTGATATTTATCCTCAGATACTGGTATGTAACTCCAAGAAACTTAACTGGGATTAATGGGCATGTATACAATGCCCCAGGAGTGGGGGGAGGGACGGAGCATTTTAATTAGTGCAGCTCCAAGAGCCACTTTAATAAAAGTGCCCAGAGTGTCTTATGTATCAGCATCCCTGTGCTGAAAAATGGTGGTGGGTGTGCTTTCACTAAAGCTCATCAAATGTGCCTCTGCCACCATTTTTCAGCACGGGGATGCTGAACATGAGATGCTGCAGTCTAACTATTACAGTGTTTATTGCGCTTCAGCAGACTTGATTAATCGATAACTCAATTAAGCCTTGCTGCTTGTGTATTAGGTGCCCTATATATTTGCAAAATTTGGCCTTAAATAGGTAATAATAATGCTTATTTTTTAATGAGAAAAAATAATGTACCTCTAATCCTTTCTGCTGTCCTGAAATGCAGTTTAGTTTGTATCTCCTAGGTTTTCCAATATGCACAGGAAAATTATTTGACTGCAGTAGCAATGGTATTTTTATATGCACTACTACAATGATTTTTTTAAATCCTGATCCATATGAAGGTGTTAAAATCAATAGACTGATAGAAAGCAGTTACTGCTTTTTGCAGTGCTGAGTCAGTCTGAGCAGACCGGTGACAGAAGAAACCTTGTGAAAAGCACAAGAAAGGAGGATGACCAAAATACTATGGATCGTGTTACACAGGTCAGACTGGGACTAGGTTCTGAAATCTATTAAAGCAAACTCATGGAAAAGAAGAATTGAAAAGGAGGTAGATAAAGGGTGAAGTGTGGTACCAAGAAGGGAAGTTGAGAGCTGATATAAATGGAGTGGTAGAAATATATGGAAATATCATCCTTCTGCTCAAGATTTGCAAAGTCTTTAGATTTTGCCAAGGTTTGACATCTACACCTCAAGAGTCACTTTGGTGAAAGATGAGCAGTGCCAAAAGCTGCTGCCTTTTCAAATTCTTGATAAATGGAAAAGTTTCTGAACGTTCTTCCTTCCTGTTTAAAATGCATTTAAACATAGAAATGGATTCAGACAAATCTTTTAACATATTTCTATTATTCTCTGACTTTTAAAATACTTTCCATATGGGATAATAATTTCCAAAGCCTGTTTCATACTAACCATTTGAAATTCAGGTTAAGGGACTAGCTGTTACTGTGGAAGTCAGTGGGACCAGAGGAAGTAAGAACTGCAGGAGTTGCTGATGTTAACCAGGATACTTGTGCTATCTACGTCTACAGACCATATCTTATTTAGTCTGTAATATAAATGTGCATATATACCCTGCCTTCTAACCCGCATGCTGCCAGCTGACAGTATTTTCAGATGCTGTGATAAGTCATGTTGAAGATTGTTGTGGATTACAGTGACAAAGGATGGTCACATGCTCATGTTTTTCTAAGGGGCAGAGGAGAAATTCTGGGAACGCTTTCTTCCCACATTTCACATTTCTCTCCCCAACATTGTGATAATCCTCTTTTCAGACAAACATGGTGACTATTTCTGTATCTCACTGTATGCATCTGCCATTGGGCCTTATTCCATACATCTGCCAGAGAGCCTAGGTATTTATATTGAGTATTTCTTTCTCTGTTGCCTCTATAGCAACAAATCTTAGAAAGTTAGGGTTGGAAGGGACCTAAGGAAGTCATCTAGTCTAACCCCCTGCTCAAAGCAGGACCAGCCCCCGCTAGATCATCTAGCCAAAGCTTTGTCTAGCCAGGTTTTGAAAACCCTCTAGGATGGAGCTTCCACCACCTCTCTGGGTAACCTGTTCCAGTGTTTTACTACCTTCCTAGTGAGAAAATTCTTCCTAATATCTAACCTAAACTTCCCTTGCTGCAAATTGAGACCATTGCTTTTTGTTCTGTCATCTGCCACCGCTGAGAATACCTTAGCACCATCCTCTTTTGAACCCTCCTTCAGGTAGTTCAAGACTGCTATTAAGTCTCTTCTCAGTCTCCTCTTCTTTTGACTAAATAAGCCCAGTTCTCACCCAGTCTTTTCTCTTAAGTCATATCCCCCAATCCCCTCACCATTTTTGTTGCCCTCCACTGGGCTGTCTCCAATTTGTCCACATCCTTTTTGTAGTGGGGGGCCTAAAATCAAACACAGTACTCTAGATATGGCCTCACCAGTGCTGAATAGAGGGGAATAATCACTTCCCTTGACCTACTGGCAACAAACACCTACCAGTGCAGCCCAGTATGCCATTAGTTTTCTTGGCAACAGGGGCACACTGCTGGCTCATATTCAGCTTTATTGTCCACTGTAACCCCCAGATCCTTTTTTGCAGAGGTGCTGTCCAGCCAGTCAGCCCCCAGCCTGTACTGGTGCATGGGGTTGTTCTCTCCTAAGTGCAGGACTTTGCACTTGTCCTTGTTGTGCCTCATGAGATTTCTTTTGGCCCAATCCTCCAATTTGTCTAGGTCACTCTGAATCCTAGCCCTACCCTCCAGCATATCTACTGCTCCCCCCAGCTTGATGTCATCTGCAAACTTGCTGAGGGTGCACTCTATGCCATCTTCCAGGTCGTTGATGAAGACATTGAACAAAACCAGCCCCAGGACCAACCCCTGGGGGCTCTTCACTTGGTACTGGCTGCCAACTAGACATTGAGCCATTGATTACTACTCTCTGAGCCCAATGTTCTAACCAGTTTTCTATCCACCTTACAGTCCATTCATTCAGCCCATACGTCCTTAGCTTGCCTCTGAAAGTGCTGTGGGAAACTATCAAAAGCTGTGCTACAATCAAGGTACACTACATCCACCTATCTCCCACATCCACATCTAGTCAGTCACCTCATCATAGAAGGCAATTATGTTGGTCAGTCATGACTTGCCCTTGGTGAATCCATGCTGACTCTTCCTAATGAACTTTTTCTCCTCCAAGTATTTAGAACTGAATTCCTTGAGGAGCTGTTCCATTATTTTTCCAGAAACTGAGGTGAGGCTGACTGGTCTGTAGTTCCCTGGATCCTCTTTTTTTTCCCTTTCTTATATATGGACACTATAATTTGCCCTTTTACAATCATTTGGGACCTCTCCTGATTGCCATGATTTTTCAAAGAGGATGGCCAACGGCTCTGCAATCACATCAGCCAACTCCCTCAGCACCCTTGGGTACGTACATCCCATCTGGTCCCATGGATTTGTACACCCAGCTTTTCTAAGCAGTCTCTAACCTGTTCTTTCACCACTGAGGACTGCTCATCTCCTCTCCAGATTGTTCTGCCCAGTGCAGTAGTCTGGGAGCTGCCCTTGGCTGTGAAGACTGGGGCAAAAAAGGCATTGAGCACTTTTCTGCATCCTCTATTACAAGGTTGCCTCCCCCACTCAATAAGGCAGGGTTTTCCAACCTTTTTAGATCGAAGACCAGCAAACTGCAGACCGGAACTGCTGGTCCACCGTATGTTGGTGACTTCCAGTCCACAGTTTGCTGGTCTGTGGTCACTTCTGGTGACACTGCGCAGGGCCCTGTGGCTGGAACTTCCAGCTGAAACAATGGTAAAGATATCTTCACATGGTGGGCAGGAGGGAGGGACCAAACCTCAACCGCAGCAGCCATCACTGCAGGATAGGACAGGCTGGCCCTCCTGTGGACCAGCAGCCGACCCTTTGTGGCCCAGCACTGGGCCACGGCCTGGGGGTTGGGAACCCAGTAAGGAACCCACACTTTTCCTGATCCTCCTCTTGCTACCAACATACTTGTAGAAACTCTTCATTACCCTTCACATCCCTTGCTAGCTGCAACTCCAATTGAGCTTCGGCCTTCCTGACTTCATCCCTGCATGCCTGAGCAATGCTTTTATATTCTTCCCTAGTTATTTGTCCAAGTTTCCACTTCTTATAAGCTGCCTTTTTGTGATTTAATTTCATTGCAATTACATTTGTGATTTAATTTCATTGCATCCCTTTCTGCTTTGGAAGTGCATATTACAAATTCATTCCTTGTTTTGGCAGTACAACATGTTTCAGACAAACTATGGGAGGGCCATATATGATCTATATATCATGTGCCCTGTAGCAATCTTCACTTTAGTACAGAGATATGGCATTCAGGAACTACAGGTACCAACATGCAGTGCTCCATCTTGATTTGGTAAGAAAGCACTGGGATCTATATGTGCACTGCATGTTGGAGTCTGTAGTCTATATAAGCCATGTCTCTACAGTCAAGGGGAGAGTGGCTGCTATCTGTTCCAACTAATGCAAAATAGGTACAGCTCTCTAGCTGCAGGCTGATTCCTCCTTGCCCCTTAATTTAATGAACTGTTTTTATTTCAGATCCAGTTTTGCATGTCCTTGATTGATATTGACATAAAACACCTTAACATTCATTTTGCAAATGAAGCTCTGTATTGTTTTCTGGGTGCCCTCAAACATGCTTTATTTACATTTACTAAGTTAGCCACTCTAACAGGCTGAGCAGGAATGAACCTTGTAGAACTGGCAAAATATTGTAAGGTCTGCTTTTGTGAGATACCCAGCCTTGTTTTCCCATGTCAAAGTGGTTGGCTAATTCATATGACTTTGGGTAAGCAGTTTGAATACTGGGGTGTTTATCTGATCCAAATCTGTTGACATTTAGAATCATAGAAAATTAGGGTTGGAAGGGACTGCAGGAAGTCATCTAGTCCAACCTAAGTAGATCATTCTAGTCAGGACTTTGTCAAGCTGGAACTTAAAACCTCCAAGGATGCAGAGTACTACAGCTGATAATACCTCTTTGTTTCTTTGTTTTGCTCTTGGAGTGGTTTTGCAACTGAACAAGCAAAGGAAGGATTAAAAGTTCTTCTGGAGGATTTCCATGGGTCCTCTGGGTTCTGGGTGTTCCTTCTGAAATTGAAGGTAACTTCAGCATCTCTGACACAAGCTGTAAAATATAAATCTAAGATAATAATGGAAAATACTTGGGTACTTCCATTTTTATTCCATTCCAGAAGACTACCTTCAGGTGGCTTGGTGGTACAGTAATGTATTATAATCTCCAAATCCAAATGGAATCAAGGGACCAATTGAAAGGTCTGAATCGAGTCGAAGCTCTCAGAATCAATTCAGAATAGATTTGGAGAGCTTCAGTGATTTGGGCAGTCCCCACCCGCTGCAGCAGGGAGCTGGACCCAGACTCTATGCTGATAAGTAGGGGGCAGGGGAAAGGGGGGCTGGAGGAGCAGGGAGGTGACCATGGGGGGACCCCTGCCAGGCCCCATCCCCTACCTGCTCCCCCAGCCCCACCAAGTGCCCCCTGACCCCCACCTGCTCTCCCAGCCCCACCATGGCTTCCCCCTGCCCCAGCTGTTGTTTAAAAAAAAGCCCCTACTCACTGGGTGCTGCCCAGCAGGAGGGTGATCCCTGCTGCCCCCCCACTGCCCCACGATGCATGGGGGGCTCTGCCACAAACCTCTCAACTCCTCCCCACTCCCCCAGCCCCCCCCATGGCTACCCCACTTGCCCCAGCTATGGCCTTTTAAGAAAACAAAACAAAACAAAACAAAACAAAAAAAACTTCTGGACTTACTGGCTGCTGCAGTGGCCTCAGGGCTTCTAGGGGCTTGTGCAGAGCCCCCGAAGCAACGCAGGGAAGTGGAGGGCAGCAAGGATCGCTCCCTCCTGGGAGGAGCCAGTGAGTTTGGGTTTTGCTTTGTTTTTTAAAGGGCTGAAGCTGGGGCAGGCAGGGCAGCTGGGTGAGCATGCAGGGGGCTCGTGGCAGAGCCCCCCTCGTAGTGTGGGGCAACAGGAGACAGTGGGGATTGCACCCCCCCCCCCCCCGGGCGCCCCGGGGGGGGGGGGGGTTTTTTTTTCCCAAAAAGCCCGA
>NW_017729031.1:106064588-106075890 GCF_001723915.1 Gavialis gangeticus
CCCCCCCCCCCCAGGCAGCACCGGGTGAGTGCGAGCTTTTTTTTCCCCAAAGAGCCAGAAACTGGGGCAGGCGGGGCGCCCATTGAAAGCGATGAGGGATGGGGCTTGTGTGATTTAGAGAGTCGACTGATTTGGCAGCAGACAAATCTCTGAATCAGATTTGGCCAAATCGATTTGGAACAGTGATTCAAATCACCGAATTGAATCACTGTCCCCCGAATCGGCTGAATCCAAAGTGAATACTAGCCGCTTTGCACAGGCCTACCATCCAACCCCAGCAGCATGTAGTTTTAGATCATTCCTCAGGACTAGGAGCCTTCTCCATCCCCATAGTTCCTACCCTTGACCTCCAGGTGTTCTGGGAACAGCAGTACTCTGGCTGGGAGATGTTCACTCTTCAGCTCCCCAGTTGCAACTGGCTGGCCCTGCTCCCTGGGCCTGATCCTATACCTGGGGTTCCCAGCCCTCCACTAATCAGGTGGCCTCCTGACTATCATTTGACTTCCTGATTGGACCTGCTCCCACCTGCAGGCTCCTCTACAGCCTGCTTCAGCCCTTAAAATGGCAAGCACCCAAAGGTGATCCACCACAGCCACCCACCAGGCAATATTTCCTGTTGTGGAGAAGCCTAGTGTTTTGATAGCAAGGGTTCTTCTGGCCAGGATTGAGGCAGTAAAGAGAAAGTCAAAACATCTCTTGCTTTATGCTAAGCCTGGCTCTAAATGGTGGTGTAAGTTTGTTATTTTTACAAATCATGCTTCAGTGGTGCATTCTGTTTTCCACTGAAGTTATGACCAGAAGCAGAAGCTGTTTTTACTGTATCTCTTCACATACGATGTAAACTTCAGTTTCCAGCAGCTGTTTTTTTAAAAGGTGGCTGCATCTACACTAGACACTTACTGCACAGTAGCTCATTACTACTGTGTAGTAGCGTTGTGTGACACGAACTGTGACAGCGCAGTCAGCATTACCAGGAAGCTGTGATGCATTAATTTCTATGTATCAGTCACTGACTAAATTCATATTATGACCCGAGAAGTGAGACCACTTTATATACTATCCCAGGAACTGCTGTATTTTTCTAAAAAACTGACCTTTTTATGCTCTTCCCTGACTGTATCTTGCCCTGAGTCCATGGCATGTGGGAGAGGAGGAAAAATGCTAGTTTGAAGAAGGGATTCTTGTTCTTGGCCATCCTGATTCTTCAGATGTCCTCCTTTTACTATGAAAAATGAGAGACAATATAAAAAGAATATGAAATAATACATATATATTAGTAGCATCTGATAAGGAACAGCACTTACTCTGTCACTGAATCTGCAATGGGGGAGAAAGGGATTATATTCAATGACTGATGCACCCATGTTTCATAGGAGAAAAAATATTTCCTCATGCGTTTTGTAAGTGCTGCATTGCTTTATGGTTTTCTTTCCAATTAAATTAAAATGTGGCTTAAGTGATAATTTTTTGTGCCATTTGTCCAGAGGTGACCATGTTAACCATGGTCAGCAGTGTAACATTAGCTTATAGCAGCTCCAGCCCTCAAGCCAGATCCAGCTGCTGCTATCACTACCCTGCTGCCAAATTTCTAAGCCCCATGGCCAGATGGCATAGCCCTGTGCACTAGATCAGACCAGATCTGGGCAGTGGGCCTGACCCAGGAAATGTAGGGCTGGGGTGGCAGCCCTGAGCTGGCACATGCAGGGCCAGGGCTGGGGCCTGATCCAGCATGCATAGGGCCAAGACTGGTGCTGGGGTGGCAGGCCTGATCTAGCATGCAGAGTTGGGGCCCCATCTGGCAGGGTTGGGGCCATGCACAGGACTGCAGCCATGCTGGATTGGGCCTATGGACTCACCCTGTGACACTCATCTGCCCAAAACCCAGAAAGGCTGGGCAATAGTGATTCATACAATAAACTTCCTAGGTACCCTGTCATTGCTGAAGCATTTAAGAAACTCAGTAAAATCATTCCTATGACTTGTCAGCATTTAAAGTTAATGTCAATTCTTACCATTGTAGGACTTCTTTCTTCTAGGGAAATAGCCTCCATAGAAAGTCATGTGGGATTTCTCACTTAGAAGCTGAGAAGAATCAATAGCAGCTTTCCTAGAAGAGTTATCTGCAGTGTGGTTTATCTTTATACTGTCCCCATGGCGGCATGTATGGTTTGCCTTTTCCCTGTGCCACTGGCCCTCCACTGTGGAGATGCTATCTTGCTGACCTTCTGCCCCTGTGCTCTAGGAGACAGCAAATGAAAACATTTATGGCAGAATGGGACTGAAAACTTATTTTCCCCACCCTGTTGCTCATGTCAACAAAATGGTGGGAAATTAATGGAAAAATTAATGATTTTGTCCAAAAAAACTAAAAGCAGGATTATTTGTTTGTTTTGGGGTGTTTGTTTTTGACAAAACTTTCACTTTGACTGAAAACTGGAATTTTGTCTAAACTGTTTTTCAGCAAGAAGTTTTTCAACCATCTGTTCTTCACAGGTGCATACTTATGAAGAGCTTTTTCAGTCTATCTTCTAAAATGAAACACAAGTCCAGATTTGTAAAGGCAAGTAGGAACCTAACTCTTACTTTGAAATCAAGGCATGTAGGACACCCTTGTGGATTTGGTCCTCAGTCCTGCTCTTTGTACTTATCATATTTCAATGTAGTATCTAAATGCTTAAATATATGCTCTTTTCTTTTCTTCTTTTTTTCATTTATATTTTATTTTTTCCTGTAGTCCAAGGACCTGCCCTTGCTCCCATTGGCTTCATCTAGACTAGTGTGGCCATGAGGTATGTGGTGCTGCAAACATGTTTGCAGCGCCACACTGCACATCTAGATTTGTGCTGCAAGGGTGCCCTGCCCGTGCGTGCTGCTCCGCTTTTTGTCCCCCCAGGTTTTTTTCACCCCTGGATATCCTGTGGGGAAAAAAAAGCAGAGCAACACACACAGAGGCAGCATGCGTGCCGCTCAAAGGTGGAGCTGGGCTGCCCAGAGCCAGGTTGTGGCTGCTGGCCAGGCTCCGTGTGGCAGAATCACCATTGCTGCAGCCCCAGGAGGCCCCCAGGACCCCAGGTAAGGCTGCTGGGGCCAGCCCAGTGTTGACTCCAGCCTCCCCTACCCAACCAGGGGTAACTTGCCACATGCCAAAGTTCACGTGGCATGGGAGTTTCCTGGGGGCAAGTAGCTGCGTTGGAAAGGTGCCACTGCTACTTGTCCCTGGGAAATCAAATGTCCACACTCATCTGGACACGACCATTGAGATCAATGGTAAAACTTTCACTGTTCTTGGTGATGCAAAATGAAACCTTAAAGAGATTGAGACCCTTTAACATGCACAACTGTTTTGGCTACTTCTCTTCAATTGTGTCTTTGTATCTGCAATGATTTTTATATAGTTTTCATGATACTCAACAATTTTTATGTAATATAAATGGGTATACTTTTTATTATTATTAATTTTATTCCACAAAACTATCTTATGCTTGTTCATAAATTTTAAGAAAAAGACGTTGCCAAAAGGGTCATGCCTTCACTTGCATTCTTTGCATCAGTTCAGTACAATACACACTTTGTTCTGTTTTGTAGAGGCTTGTATAGGAGGCTTATCACAATAGACCCTGAGCATCTTCCAAAAGTATGTTAAGCAATATAAATTGTAAGGCTGGAAGGGACCTCAGAAGATCATTGGGTCCAGCCCCCTGCACCAAGCAGGAAAGTCAACTGGGGTCAGGTGACCCCAGCAAGGTGACCTCCTAGTCTCCTTTTGAAGATCTCCAGGGTAGGCGATTGCAGTACCTCTGGAGGGAGCTTATTCCACAGTCTGAACACCCTAGTTGCAAAGTAGTTTTTCTTAATGTTGAGCCTGAAATGATCTTCCAGGAGTTTGTGACCATTACTCCTAGTTTTCTCTAAGGGTGCTCTGGTGAACAGCTGTTCACTGAACCCTTGATGTATGCCTCTGATGTAGCAGTAAACTGCTACCAAGTCCCCCCTCAGCCTTCTTTTCCCTAGGCTGAAGAGTCCCAGATCCCTCAGCCTTTCTTCGTATGGCTTAACTCTCTCAAGATTTACCATGTCCTTGTCAAAGTGCGGTGCTCAGAACTGGACGCAGTAGTCCAGCTGCAGTCTCACCAATGCCAAGTAGAGTGAGAGAATCACTTCTGGCTGATATCTGTCACATGTGAAGCCAGAACTCAGACTAGCAAAACAGTTGTGAGAATAAGCATCCAACTAGTCTTGCACCAGTCCCAAGGGGAACTAAGGAAACTGACATCTGGGCCAGGTATAGACATTACACTTTTACTGGTATAAGTGACCAGAAATTGGTCTATAGGTGTAACAGAAGAGAAGTTCAGCATGCAAAACTGGTCTGTACCTGGAACAGAACAGAAGTTTGGCACACATAGACTGGTTTAAAAATGGCAGAACTCAGTCTAAGATGCCCCTCCACTCCCCACCACAAGGGCAAATGTGTATTCTGTTCAGTACCAATTTAAACTACATCACTTACAGAAAACTGTGCAACTCAGATTGATTCTGCCTCATGTTTGTTCAATGTCTGTACCTGCTGGGGGAAAACTGTTCTGAAGATAAAGTGAAATGTGGCAATAAAGAGTTGGTACCTGTGGGACCCATGTGCATGCTGCATGCTGGCTCCAGGTGGTGTCCTTTGCAGGCTGACGTCTCAGTTTCACACCTAGCTTTCTTACTGAAACCTGAATGGGTGCTTGAGCTCTCCTCCTGCCATGTATTTCCACTTCATAGTCTTCTGCCAGCTTTCTTCCCTTCTCAGGCTCCTTTTGAAACAGGTAATTCTGCCCTACAAAACAGGCTAGTGTGTCAGAACTGGAGCAGTCTGTGAAATGACTTTCACTTCAGGGAGGTTCTACCTTATTTAGTGTCAAATTGTGACAATGAACCACTAAGCCATGTTAGAAGCTGTTCCACCCCAGCAGAAGTATGTTTTTTGTGACAGGCTCCCATGCTCTCACTGAATGGTCTCATGACATTTGAATAACACAGACTGAACCATCCTTTGGGAGCAGATTGGTGTGGAGGAGAGAAGTGGAGGATTAAGATTTCTTGAGGCCTTGGGCAAACAGAAAATAGGAGGCCCTCCCCCTGTGCCCCATTATAAACATGAATGTATCAAGCCATTCCTCCCCTGCAGCTGGGCCCCATGTCCTGGGAGCTGGACTCCAGCTGGGGAAGGGTCCCCTTCGGCTACCGGTGCTGCCACTGTGAAGGCCTAGGTGGGCCTCCATGCCCTGCCGGGAAGGCTGAATGGACCCAGTTGGGCTGGGAGTGGAGTGGCACATGCCTTCTGCTCCTCCCTGCTCCCCACTGTCCTCCCCACCACAGCTGGAGCAGAGCCAAGTGTGGTGAGGTGGACGTGGCCTGCCGGCCATGGGCTTGGGGCTCTCCACTCTGCTGCCTTTGCCCTGGTAGCCCCATGCTAGCCATGCTCTCCCTGCTTGCCCAGCAGGAGGGGGCACAGCTTACTACCCCCACTGCTGCCGGGTGTACAGGGAGCACGCAGCCAGCGTGGGGCTCCCGAAGGAAAGGAAACAGAGCGGAGAGCCCCAACCCACAGTGGGCAGCCCACATTCACTAAACATACAAATATGGGCGGAGGGACACATAGCCTCCCCATGACTCCCTTGGCAGGTGTGTGCAGCAGTAGGGAGCCACCCTCCCCCTGGCCGTGTCCCCTGGATAAGCTGCCTGTGGCTCCGTCCCAGGCCCTGCCCCAGCCTCAGGACTCATGCACCGCCCTAGTTGGGCAGTGTCCCCAGCCCCTGCCTCACTCCCTCTCTCATTGTGGGGGCCTCAGTCTGTGCCCCCATACCCCTTCTGCCCCATCAGCTTCCCTGTAGGGAGCTGCTTTCCATGCTGCCTGGCTGTTTTCCTGGCCACATACAGGTGTGCACATATATGTGGTGCCCCCTGAATCTCGCTCCCAGCAGTGCCAAGCAGGACCCCTTGCAGGCTATAATGCTGCCTGCCTGCAAGGGGAAACCTGCCATTTTCTGAGGGAACCCAGGCATCGGGGGGGCCCTGGTTGTCAGGGACCCATGGGCCCATGCATTAATCTGCCTCTGGAGGAGAGTGAGGCCTTGACCACCTGCATGCTGGGATAGTGATTGTGAAAGGTCCTTGTGCACTGCACAGAAAGGGGAAAACTGCCTTGTATGCTCTTCATGTGTCTGGGCCTGTGCCTGTGATTCAAATTTACCATATTTACTAGCATACTATAAGCAACTTTTCCCAAAAATCAGCCCTCCAAAATTGGGGTTTCTCTCTCAAGGGGAGAAGCTGATTTTCTTTGCCAGAACTTCACTATACGGAGGCACAGAAGGACAGCCACTGTGCGACCAGATGGCTGCTGGCTTCTCTGTCCATTCCCAGAAGCAGAATGGGGTACAGTCAAGTGTTAACCCTTTCATAGCCACTCTCAAATTGCCACCAGTTTTTGGCAAATTTTATTCCATAACAAAGGTATGGGGAATATCTAGTACTAAGGTAGCAAATAAGCCCCAATAGTCCTAGAATAGTCCTGACAGAATAGCAATCACTGTCAGGGCAAAGGAGAGACAGCTATGGATTACTTAAGTATATTAAAAGAGTATTCAGAAGGTCAATAATGGGATATAGAACTTTTTTTCTCTAAACCACTGATCTGAATCCAGACCGGGAAGTAATGTGTAAAAGTCCCTATCATATGAGGGCTTTTCAGTAACCTGTGTGAAATGACTTGTTAGGACATTTATTCAAAACTACCAAGCATGCCTGACAACAAATATTGACCTTGCTGTTATGAATACAGAGGCCAATAACAATAAGGAAACAAGCATGAACCATGGCCGCTAAACCAAGCAGCACTCACAAGTATAGCCCAGTCTAGACCGACGAGTGGAAAATATACACAGGTAAGCAACAGGGGCCAGGGCAATGCTGTGATTAGGAGGCCAGTGCACACATCCACATGAGGCCTCAAATGCCTCTACAAAAACGCTCATAGCATGGGAAACAAGCAAGAGGAACTTACCCTCCTGCTAGCTGACACCAACCCAGACATAGTGGGGCTCACTGAAACATGGTGGGACCCAACGCATGACTGGGCGGTGAATGTCAAGGGCTATAGGCTGTACAGGAGGGACAGGACAGGGAGGAAAGGTGGGGGTGTGACGGTCTACATTTAGGGAGGCAGTCAAGGGGAAAGAGACTTAACCATGGGGGACTACTACAGACCACCCAACCAAGGGGAAGAGCTAGGCCAGGAATTCTTAAGTCAGCTCATGGAGTAGTTAGGTCAGAGGACGTGGTCATCACGGGTGACTTGAACTTTCCAGACATCTGCTGGGAAGAGCAGTCAGCCAGGTCTGACCGCTCACATAGGTTCCTAGCCCAAATGCAGGACCTCCATCTAACCCAGGAGGTGCACAGTCCCACCAGGGGAAGACGCCTTGTTGGACCTGGTGCTGGCCACAGATGACGACCTGGTGAGGGGGCTGCGGGTGCTTGACCACCTGGGCGACAGTGATCATCGCCTGCTGGAATTCACCATCCAGCGCAAGGTGGCAAAGGCCTGCAGCAAGGCAGCAGCCCTAGATTTCAGGAGGGTGGACTTCAATGAGCTAAAGAGAATAGTCGGCGAAGCACTGAGGTCCTGGAGGAGAGGGGAGCCAGGTGTCCAAGAAGAGTGGTCGTTCCTCAAGGAGACAATCCTTCAAGCCCAAAGGGAGGTAATCCCAACACAGATCAAAGGGGCCAGGAGGGCGCAAAAGCCCTCATGGCTCACCAAAAGCATCTGGGAATGTGTTCTAGCTAAAAGGGAGGCGTACACCCAAAGGCAGGGAGGGGCCATCACCAGGGAGGACTATACTGCTCAGGGATGCAGGGGGGCAGTCAGGAAGGCCAAGGCGGAAATGGAACTGGGACTAGCTTCCCGGATCAAGGACAAGAAGTCCTTTTTTAAATACATAGAGGACAAAAAGAAGGTTCCAGGTAATGTGGTCGTCACACCACACGACAAAGCTAACCTATTTAAGGACTTCTTTACCTCTGTTTTCCTGAGCAGGGACCGGAACAGCCACCCCCACTCTGGGCCCTCCTCAGGCCCCAGGGGAGGTGCACCTAGGCCATGGGTCAGAGAGGATCTAGTTAGGGAACTTCTGGAGGGACTGAATGGATTCAAATCAGCTGGTCTGGACAATCTCCACCCCAGAGTGCTGAGGGAATTAGCTGAGGTCATTGCAGGACCCCTGGCACGGCTGTACGAGCATTCATGGTGCTCTGGTGTGGTGCCAGAGGACTGGAAGAGGGCCAGTGTGGTTCCCATCTTCAAAAAAGGGAGGAAGGAGGACCCGGGAAACTACAGGCCAATTAGTTTTACCTCGATCCTGGGTAAGCTTTTTAAGAGAATTATTCTGGCACATGTCCACAAGGAGCCAGCAGCGGAGATTATGCTGAGGGGCAACCAACATGGGTTCATTAGAGGCAGGCCCTGTCAGACCAACCTGGTGGCCTTCTACGACCAGGTCACCAAATCCTTAGATGCAGGGGTAGCAGTGGACATAGTCTTCCTGGACTTTCGGAAGGTCTTCAACACTTTCTCTCACCCTATTCTCACTAAAAAACTGGGCGACTGTGGTATCAACACCTACAGTCAAATGGGTCACCAACTGGCTGGAGGGCCGCTCCCAGAGAGTGGTGGTGGATGGGTCATTTTCAACCTGGAGGGATGTGGGCAGTGGGGTCCCCCAAGGCTTGGTCCTTGGGCCTGCACTGTTCAACATCATCAGTGACTTGGACAAGGGGGTAAAAAGCACCCTGTTCAAATTTAGTGTCAAGCTGACTACACTAAAATGTGGGGGGATGTGGGCACGCTAGAAGGGAGGAATAGGCTGCAATCGGACCTAGACAGGTTACAGGGGTGGGCGGATGAGAACAGGATAGGTTTCAACACTGACAAGTACAAGGTGATGCACCTGGGGAGGAACAACCGGCACCATACCTACAGGCTGGGGAACTCCCTTCTCATCAGTGCAGAGGCAGAAAACGATCTTGGAGTCATTATTGATGACAAAATGAACATGGGCCGGCAGTGTGGGGATGCAGTCAGGAAGGCCAACCGCACCTTGTCATGCATCCACAGATGCATCTCAAGCAGGTCCAAGGAGGTGACCCTCCCCCTCTATGCGGCATTGGTCAGGCTGCAGTTGGAGTACTGCATCCAGTTCTGGGCACCGCACTTCAAGAGGGATGTGGACAGCATGGAGGGCCAGAGGAGGGCCACTCAGATGATCGGGGGCAGCAGGGTAGGCCCTATGAGGAGAGGCTACGGGACCTGAACCTGTTCAGCCTCCACAAGAGAAGGCTGAGGGGGGATCTAGTGGCCTGTTACAAACTAGTCAGAGGGGACCAGCAGGCATTGGGGGAGTCCCTGTTCCCCCAAGCACTACCAGGAGTGACTAGAAATAACAGTCACAAGCTGGCAGAGGGTAAATTCAGATTAGACATCAGGAGGCGCTACTTCACAGTCAGGGCCGTTAGGATCTGGAACCAACTTCCAAGCAAAGTGGTGCTGGCTCCTACCCTGGGGGTCTTTAAGGGAAGGCTTGACAATCACCTTGCTGGGGTCGTTTGATCCCAGTACTTTTTCCTGCCATGGCAGGGGGTTGGACTTGATGATCTGCTCAGGTTTCTTCCAACCCTACTAACTATGAAACTATGAAGAATGCCCTACTCTCTCATTCCTACATCTGGTTCCTCATGGGCAGGGTTGAGCCATGTTTTTGCAGTTGCTTGTGCTGTAACTGCTCATGCTTTGGATAAAGGCAGCTCCCTTCTCTTGAGACTCCCAGTCCATGCCTCTCTCAAGAAGCACTAGCTTCAATTTAAAAAGTTAACATTTTGAAGATCTTCACATTTTCTGGGCTATATCCAGTTGTGGCTCCACAATTAAAATTGACCATTGAACAAAAATCAGTTCAGGGGCTGACAGAGCAAGGGTACTGACCCTGACATATTAGTCTTTACTAATTTCAGTGGGACTTCAAGGTATTTAGTACCTATTTGGATCAGGCTTTAAATGAGTTTTGGAACCATTAGGGCAGGATTCAGACACGGGTCACCAGAACCACAGAATATCATGGAAGCAATGTTACGTATGTCACAGTAATAACATAGTGCTTCCTCCTTCTTTTTATATCATGAAATAAACATTAGAGACATGCCTGGGTTCTTGTAGTTGCAAATGTGTTATGACTGTCTTGGCACTAAAAAGAAGACTAAGGAAGTGAACTTTCAATGTATAGGTCCCTTAATTGTAAGCAAAGGGTGTGCATTTAAGTCCTTCTTTCTTGCTCCTGGTAGTACTGCTTAATCATTCCTTTATTTTATCTATGGATCTCACTGAAGGATTCAGTAGGTTTTGGTTCTAATCTCAAAGTTCCCATTATTAATCTTTGAAATATATTCCTTCTATGAAAGTTCCTAGAAAAGAAACCTATCTCAAAGATGATCATTTTAACAAAAACATATTTCTTAAAAAAAGACTTCAATATTTACCTGATCTGCCTGGAGGCATACATTGATGTATAGAACCTAATATCTTACACAAAGTAGTTAAAAAAATTAATTACCTTCTACTATATCTGGATGGGTATTTTGGTCCAGTTCTGCCCAGAAAGATGGAAACACAGGCAGCAGGTGATATTCTTCAGGTATAGCTGACAAGTTCTGCCGTCTCTTTCTGCAATCTGGGAAATTCTCCTGAAGTAACAAAGGGTCCCTGATATAGCCTGAAATGTAAAAATTACCGAGAAAAGATATCACCTGGCAGAGGACAAGAAATTATTTTAACTATAGTGGGTAGAACTAATTAAAAATGAAGAATTGGAATGTAAGTTTTGTTTAATAGATTTTGAAAATGAGTTTTTCATCAATTTTTTTTTCACAAAAGGTGTTGGGTTTTTAATTTTTCTATTTCAGTTTGACTTGTTTTCTCTTTTTTCCTCTCCTGCTTTTCCTTTTCTCTTCTCCTTGTGAGAAAGGGGAAGAGGATAATAGAAGGGAGAGAAATCCTAATGAAGCAAAAACTGAAAAAAGTAAATTTTTCCATGTATTGTAAAATAAAATTTCATAGATTTCATAGACATTAGGGCTGGAAGGGACCTCAGAAGATCATCGAGTCCAGCCCCCCCGCCCAAAGGGCAGGAAGTCAGCTGGGGTCATAGGATCCCAGCAAGATAAGCATCCAATTAACTCCTGAAGGTGTTCAGTGTAGCTGCTTGAACCA
>NW_017729031.1:106076299-106099330 GCF_001723915.1 Gavialis gangeticus
TCCTCCGAGATGGAATAGACTTAGCTTGTGCTTTGAGGATCGCTCCCTTGAGGAGCAACCCCTCATTCTGAACTCTCTTCCCCTGGGGTTGTGGTCCCTTAGGGCCTCACTGATGAGCCTCCTGAACTTGTCAAAGTTGGCTTTCCTGAAGTCAAGGACTTCAGTGTTGATGACTGACTTGCCAGCTTTATGGTGTATGGTGAAGGTGATCAGCTCGTGGTCGCTGTCACCCAGCTTCCCATCGATCACTAGGTCACTGATTAGGTCATCCCCAGTAGCCAGTACCAATCTGATAAAATGAAAACTGCTAATAAAAATGTTCTTTTAAACAAAACACCATTCTACTATAAATACTTGCATTTACACTCTCCTAGAGCACGTGGGCATAAGATCACTTTTTTTTTTAGAAAAAAGTATCTGAAACAGTTTGATTTACAGGAATATTTAGCATCATATACAGTCTAGTTCACACTCCAAGTTGATATATTGTATATCAGCTATATATTAGATTATTCAAATATGTTTGGACTGAAGTGTTAAAAATACATATGGGGCTTGGATCTCTATCTATGGAAGGTAACGTAAAATAAAGTCTAGATTAGAGTTTAGCCTAGAGCAAGCTTGTAGATCTGTATCACCCTGCAATGGTAACATTTAGTCTGGAAAGTTCTGGATCCTGATCCAAACCTGTAGGTGTACTTTTTAGGACCAAACCAACAGCCCCTAATTTGGAGGAAGCTGAGATCTGAATCAAGATATAAATTTTGTACTTTGGGTCTGGCTCAATTTTGACAGGTTTGTCAAGCAAGGGGGAAGGTCAGTGAATTTTACAAGTCAGAACAAGAACATATGTTATTTTCTCATGTTACATATTATGTGTTTTGAAGTTATGAGCACATCAGACCTTATTATTTAGTGCACAGCACAAGAGTTTGGACCTGATCCAACTCCTGTTGTTGTCAATGTATTTCCTTCCATCGTTTTCCAAGGAAGTTGAATCTGGCACTTAAAAGTGAAGTCCTTGATTTTAAAATAAGGTATATTCAAGACCTTGTTTTATATGTTTATGCTATTTTTCTTTTGTGTATCATTTAGGAAGATATTTTCCTCTTCCTTCCAGGAGTAACACAGTGAACTGAATCTGTTCAATCTCTGAATGGTTACTTTAGAAATATTATAGTATTCTTGCTTAACTTTAGGCACTACTGACCTGCACACTGGAGCCTGTATATTATGCTAGGATCCCAGGTTTCAGAGAGTTTGAAGAGGTACCTCTTGGCCGAATAGCCTGGGCGAATCTGTCGCTCAATCTGGTTATCCGGTTTGTTCAGGAAATGGAGGTATGGCTGACAAGCTGTCCCTCTGCGATCCTTCTGTAGTGATAACATGCAGGGCAAGACATGAGTTGCTTTAATTTTTATATCTTCCTGAGGCTGATGAGTTGGAGTCAACAGATTCTAATCAAAACTCGAAAACTCCCCTGAAGATGCCTGAAGGCATAGTAGAACAGGCATCTCAAGTCAGTAGATTACATGGGGAAATCTTATTGTGGTGAATTTAAAGCAGTCAGGAGGCAGGGAGTGGGAGAAAATCTGGAAATCACTGCCTTCCTACCCCCCAAATCTTGCAACAAAACTATTCAGAACAGTTTTTGCTAGTTAAAATTGAATAGGCTTAAAAGAATCTGTCCAACAAATAAGTGTTGCTCACTGGGCACATCTACATAGGATGCTAACTGTGTTGTAGCCTAATAACACTGTGCAATAGTGTCTCACAGCATGAACATTGCTAATACGCAGTTGCACAGTGTTATTAGGCTACTGTGCAGTAGTGTCACAAAAAAATGTTTGCCAAGACTACTGTGCAGTAAATCTGGTTACTGTGCATTTATTTAGTACTTGGTTATACAAGTACTAAATTAAATGTGCAGTAACCACTCCACATTATTGAATGAGTAGACCCACCCCTTGGAAATGGGTAAACTAATCCTGATTTTTTATATTCATAGATAGATTCCTGTTGATTTCACAGATAGCAGGACCAGGCTTCGGATTTTTTTTTTCAAATCTCTCACTAGCTACTGGAGGAAAAAAGATTGCATCAAATACAAGAGAAACAAAAAGGACCTGAACCTTAACCCAGGTGCTCAACCAAACTCAAGCTTTGATGGTATTTTGAAACTTGAAAAAATGTAACTAACTTTTTAGTCCTTTCTAATTTTAGCACTCCTTTCTACTGCTTGATTTTCTCTGAGGCTATGTCAGTATGCATAATGTAGCATAGTATAGAGCTACCTGAGCTGGCTCTAAATGAACCAGCTGAGCTACTGAAAGAGCCCAGCCACTCTGGAGCTGTGCCTGGACATATTTATCCTGCTGAGAAGAATAATTTACCCTGAAAGCCTTAGGCTAATGCAGTTAGAGCCTTTTCAGTACCCAAACTGGCTCATTTAGAGTTAGCTTGGGTATCTCTGTACTGAGCTGTGTATACATACCCTTATGATGGAAGCATAACTGCCACACTGTAATATACTGTAAGAAATGCAGTTATTCACATATTTCCAATTTACACAAACTTACAAACTACCTGAAACTTCAGGAGAAAAGTTTGTTTTCACGGAACTTCCAACCCAACTTATATTTGTTTGTATTTATTGGGACATCTAATGCTACAGGGAGTCATGCATGGGTTTGAATGAATGAGAAATTTGGTCTTATGGTATTTCAGTTATTAGAAAGTGGAAATACTAAGAGGAGAGTCTAACTTAGATTATTTTAGCCCAATAAATGGCTTTCCGAGCAGAAAAAAGACCATTAAAACCTTAAATGCAAGTACAAAGCTATTTCGGCTTGTTGAGTTCACTTAAAGACCCCAACATTTTGTTTTATTCGGCTTCCTGTAGAAACAGTCACAGCTGCATTCCCTTTTAAAGGTGATTAATCAGGTAGCTTGTCCTTTCTCCCTTCTACCATAATGCAAAGCTTACAGAGAAACTTCAGTGACTCTAACCTAAAAAATATGTAAGAAAAAGCACATGTAGCCACTGCCATGAATATCATTTATGTAACCCCTTCACTGGACTTCAAGAACCATTTTGCAAAAATCAAATCTGGTTAAGTCAAAATGAAAGGGTATTTAAAAATACTCTTGTTAATTAAAGTCCCTATGTGGCATTTAGATTAAATATAATGAAACTATTGTTTACTATCAAATAGATACTGATTGTTTAAAACATCTCCATATATGCAGGCCAGACATAATACTGAGCTGTCCTGTCATTTGCAAAATCCATGTTTAATCTTTAACTCCATTTCTGTTTTTCTAGAAAAAATGCCATAATCCCAAAGTTGCTAAACTTACGTTCTCACTGACATCCTGTCACACTTTTAGCTTCTCTCATTCTTGTTTTCCTGATCTCCTACTACTGTATTTCCTTTTTCACAGACCGCCTCTTTTTTACCTTGTATTCTACCACTGTGAATGGTAGAATACACCTTTGGCCTTTTTCCCCCTGCTTTCTTTCCCCTCCCTTCCCTACTTTACCTTTTGTCTTTCTAATTTCTACCTATTTACATTTTCATTGACATCCTGCTACACTTTTTAGCTTCTTTCATTTCTTGGAGTCTCAGAACAGCATTTATTTCTTGGAGTCTCCCTATGCCTGAAGAAGGGTGACTGCACCCAAAAGCTTGCTAAGAACTGTTTTCCCAACTACTCAGTTGGTCTAACAAAAGATATCACATCTACCCAAAGAACCTTGCCTGCCTATAATCCCTAAATCTATTTTAAGACAGAGGGATTTGGCTTCAGTGTGTTATAGTTCCGTGTCGTGAGGTTGTCAAATATCATGGTGTCAAAATACCGCAGTCCAATATCACATTAGGATGCTGCAGCAACCCTGAAAACAATTTTGTGATCTCTTTATGACTTATGAGCACAAAGTACCTGAGGAGGTGCCATGCTTAGTCTCTGATTAGTGATTAGGCAGGGAAGATGCTCTTCCTTTGTCTACCTTAATCACTCTGACAAGCTAAGAAGCACCACCATGAGCCCTATTGTTCTTCCTGAGGTGGAAAGATCTGGTTACTCCACATCACACTAGGAAGGAGTGCAAAGTGTAAGAACTGAAAATGGGAGCAGCTCTGCAATAGCAGCTCTGTAGCAGATAGTCATCTCATAATATAAACACTAAGGATTAAATTCTGGTCCTTTGAAGTCAATGGCAAAAATTGAATAATTAAGAAGGAATTGTAAACAAAACAAAAAGTAGCATTATGACCCTTCATAAATCTATGGATACCTTGACTACTGTGCCAATTTTGGTCCCTACACCTCAAAAAGAATATAGAAGAAATAGAAAATGTACAAAGTAGGGCAACAAAGATGATCAGAGCACCCACATGAAGACAGCCTAAGGAGGTTAGGACTTTTAGCTTAGAAAAGAGAAGCTTGAGGGAGGACATGATAGAGGTTTACAAAATATGAAACAGTTCATTAAAAGTAAATAAGCATTCATTATTTATTCTCTCTTGCGATACTAGAACTAAGGGACATATAATGAAACTATTAGCTTATAGGTTTAAAATGACAAAAGGAAGTTTTTTTCATACAGCATGTAATTAAATTGTAAAACTCATTGCCACAAAATGTGGAGACTGGTAGCTTCACCCATCTCAAAAGCAGATGAGACCAATTCTTAGAGGGAAAGTCTATCTATATATATTGAATATGGTAGATAGAGGTGCAACCTCTGGATCAGAATTGCCTCAACTTCTGAATTCTGGACATGCACTTTTCACTCTCTCCCTCAGCATCCATTCCCTACCGCTGTATGAGACAGGATACCAGCTGGATGTAGCAGTGGTCTTTTCTAATATGCTTATGTTCTCTTCTTTGGGCTTCAACAAAGCTGGGATTCTATTTATATTGATATTTTAGAATAAATGATTTAATTGATTTATCATTCATTTTAAGGTAAATTAAATGGAAGTTAGGGATCTTAGTTTAAGGTATAAACGTGGATACCATAACAATTAGCACATTAAAATACCTATGTACATAGCTATCAATTTAGCAGTCAGAGGGCACATCTACAGATGCTATTAATGCACTATGAACCTACTGCACAGTAAAATAAGGCATGGTAAGCTTTCCCCTGCAGCTTGTCTACACATGGGCCTGTTGGGAGCAAACCAGAGATGTTCAGTGCAGGGCTACTCCTGCTTTGTTCTGCCCCCCTACAGCAGCCAGGGGGAGCTCGATGCCAGCCCTGAGCTGGTGGGGGGCACCAGGGTCAGGCGCAGGCTCCAGAGGGTGGGGGGAGATGTCCCACTTCCAGGGCAGTTTCCTCCCAGCCCGTACCCTGATTGACTGATTAGGGCACAGGGCTGGGAAACTGTCCTCCCCCCAGCAGCTGTTCCAAGCCCTGTGCTCTGATCGTAGGATGGTTACAAAGAGGATGGAGCTAGACTGTTCTCAGTAGTGGCAGATGACAGAACAAGGAGCAATGGTCTCAAGTTGCAGGAAGGGAGGTTTAGTTTGGATATTAGGAAAATCTCTCACTAGGAGGGTGGAATGGGCTACCTAGAGAGACTGTGGAATCTCTGTTCTTGAAGGTTTTTAAGGCCCAGATCAACAAAGCCCTGGCTGGAATGATCTAGCTGGAGACGGTCCTGCTTTGAGAAGGGGGTTGGAATAGATTACCTCCTGAGGTCCCTTCCAACCCCAATTGTCTATGATTCTATGAAAATAATAAGCAAGTAAATATAGTTCTTTGTAATATGCTCAGAGGAAAGGTGAAAATATGGAGGAGAAAAGGGGGAATATGTTAATGAATGAATGAAAACACAGATATTTGGTGAGATGAGAACACAACATACTATTGCTTTCCTAGGCATAGTCATTGCAATTTAACTAGAGTATATCAGAAACTCCACTTTCCTTCAAAGCCCTGCTTTAGGCTGAAAGGCTTTTTTTTTTTTTGGAAAGCTAGGATGGCATAACTTTGGCCATGAACTCAGCATAGCCTTGGGTCCCCAGGTACTCCTGAACTGCAAAGAAGCAATCCGTCAGTTTTGAGACACTATAAACACTGTGATAGAAGCTGAAAAAGGAGATATCCACAACTAAGACCTCTGTCCTTCTCTCTTTTGAAGGCAATGGTTAAACTCCCATTGACTTCAGAGGGCAAGATTGGCTTTTAATTTAGAAGAACTGGGAAATCTAAGAGTGTGATAGTAAAACATGCTAGTTAGTCAAAGTTGATAGTTGACTTCATTTCTTCATTTTCACTTTACCAAGTTATTGGCACATAGAGTGGTCTGTTAAGAAAACTGCCAAATGCTTCATATAATTGTAGGCAGGTTGAGACCTGTCTGTTCTTTGGCACCATAGCTAGTTCCAACGTGTAATCACTCTGTTCCTAGGTCCTTGTGCACACACTTCTCCTAAAGACTGCTTGTGCAGGCATTTCTGCTACCAATAGTAATGAAGCCAGGAAAAGGAACAGCATCACTTTTTTTTTTCTTCTTCTGTAGGTTACTTCCACTAGTGCCATAGCAATGAAGTTTGGCACCCAGAGCAAAGCCTGCAGTGGCAGCCCGCCCCTGCCCTGTGCACAGATCTGTGGGGCAGATGCCCCCCCCCATGCTTGCCTGGGAGCGCACAGTGGCAGGAGCCACCCCCTGCTGTCCCCACAGCCCCCCAGTGAGCCACTCATGGCTCTGTCCCATGCCCTACCCCAACTGGGCAGTGCCTGTTGGCACCCCTTCACTTTGACGCCCAGGGCGGTCACCCTGCTCACCACCTCTTGCTACTGCACTGCTTCCACTCCTACTTAAACTTGAGGTTTTATTATTATTATGAAGTTGTCACAAGAATTCTTCATGTGCTTCTGGCCCTTTAGAGGTCCTCCTCATATTCCTTCCTGTATTATGTATCAGCTACTAATGCTGCTTTCCAACTGTATTTTTGTAGAGGCATGGTTTTTGAACAAAGAGAATAACAGGCCTTCCTTTGAGGCCCCTCAGTGCTGTGTCCTTCAATGCCACCCCTAAATTGCACAGAAGGATTGATGTAAAGTTACATGAGGAACTCCCTTCCTCAGAGAAACAGAGCATAGGACCTCCGCGCTATCAGTGTCCTTTGCTCGCCTGGTGAGCAAAAGCTCTCATGCAGGTCTCCTAGGTTGAGCATTAAACACAAGTTGCTGGCTATCTGTACCTTTCATATTCCTCTTCAAGTCAGAGCAGAAAACACTTTATATTGTTGGAGGGTCACAACTGAACATTTTTCACTAATAGAATGTTGCTATAGCTGAGGATGGCACAAAGAGTTAATCACAGCCCAATTTTCTGGAGTCTCCTGCGGCCACATGATTTGTGAGTGCCTGAGCATACCCCTGCTCAATTCTAATTTTTTGTGTCAGTACATGATTTTGTGTGCTTGGTCACAGCAGTATTCATTTTCTGCTCTTTTAATCTTTGATGGATGTTGCACCTGGTTTCACTGATGTGGCTCATGTCACAGTAGGCAGTGATTTCCTATAAGATGTTTTGTCTTGACTGTAGAGGTGTGGAGTCAGTATGGGATGGCCAATATTTATTAATGGCATCCCAGGGCTTTGTAAAGAGAAAGCTGTATCATAGACTATTAGAATCAATTTAATCTATTCCAAAATGCCAGATGCATTAGGTAACAGCAACCTAGAGTGTACCGATGTTTTCCTCATTAGTTCAGAGTCATTTAGAAGCTTTACTGAGGGTTATTTCACTTTTTTATCCCTAAAAGATATCTTCACTCAGTCATACACGAGGGATCTGGATTATGGCTGATCTTCTCACATTAATGCTACTACTGAAGTAGTGTTTATACACAGGGCCATAATCGGAAGCGAACAAAATGTTCATTTCTTAATATGAATGGATTAAATTTCCTGGGAATTTTCTAAATATCTAATGGGGCTTATCAGTATCTTGTATCTAAGGCTACGCTTTCATACTATATGCAAAGCAGTAGGATTAATGTTTTGACTGTAATTTTGGGGCTTGGGATCACAAGGGTTTTGAAAGTTCTTTATAGAGAATACTTTATATCTGAGATAATTTTAAGCAGACAAATTGCTTCAGATTCTTTAAATCATCACTCTTGCTATGTATTCTGTGGTCTGTTAAGTATAGCAGAGTTGCAAGATTTGAGGTTTCTCCTCAGCTTTTATCTACTAAAGTTATTAAGCAATGGCATGTGTCTTATGGTTTTTTGTGTTGTGTGTACAATGCACATGACAGTTTTATAAATAATTGTGCAATAAGACTATAAGCTTTTGGGTGTATTTTCATTGTGTTTGTACAGCTCGCAATAGAATGAAGATGATGCCTCTAGATGCTAATGTAATCTAAATAGTTAATAAGCGGGATTTATTAAAAATAAACTGTAGACATCCATGAAACAACTACTGGAGCTTCTAATATTTTTGCAAAATATAATTAATAATGATTTGTCACTTTTTTCCTCACCAGTGTACTTGTAGTTAAGTAAGTATGAATGGCTGTATACATTTGTTGTATAATTATAGTAGTTATCAACTAAAACAGCATGTAATAGAGGACTGGATGGCAATCAAGACACTAGCAAATGGGATCTAAAATGTTTTACCTGTAGGTTGCTGTTTCAAATCATGATTAGATTAATAATTACTGGGAGTTTCCATACACTGATGGTTGTTCAGGTATGTGTGTGTGAAATAAACTGGTGATCTTGGTCCAGTTCCTCCTAGGAGCTGACTTGCATGATTAGTGACAGACACAGAGTGGCCATGCTCTAAATGGGAGTAAGCTCTACACTACTTTTTCCAAAGTTGTCCTTCATGTCCCATGGGTTTCGTGGATATTTTGATATGCTGAGAATAATTTCAAGTTTATTTTTTAAACAACAACAACAGAAGTTTTAGGTTCATTACAAACTCAGCCATGCAGATCTGAGCTGGTTACATGGCTGAAAGGTTAGTGATAGTGACTTTTTCTGGCCATGGCTGTTCCCACCACAACTACCTTGAATTGCCCATTGCAGTCCACAGAGTGAGTGGCCAAGGGTTCTCCAGGGGGAGCTCCTGGGCTGGTGCAGAGTTGGAGACTGGGCCGGTTGGGCTGTCATGAAGGATACTAAAACTTCTGTGAGCTCCCTTTTGCTTCTTTCACTTAACTGCACGTGAGCTCCAATCATAAGGCAGGGGGAAGATTGCTTTTTTTCTGGTTAAGACACTGAATCAGGAATCAGGAAGTCTAGCTGTAATACTCAACTCTGCCAGTGACTCCTCATGTGTCCTTGAGTTAGTCACTTCCTCTTTCCATACCTCAATTCCTCATCTCTGGAAATGGAATAATCCTGGAATCATAGGGCTGTGGGGAATATCAAGGGACATCAAGCTCAACCCCCTGAACAGATTCAGGATTGGCTGTTCTTCAGCTTTCTTAGGTAGGTGGCCATCTGGCCTCTTCTTGACAAGCTTCAGTGAAGGAAATTCTACAACTTCCCTAAGCAATTATATTCCCTGTCTGCCACCCATTATTGTTTTTTTTTTCTACTTATCCTGTACTAAGCTCTTTGGAAGAAGAACAGTATGTGTGTATAGTGACTAGCACAAAGAAGCCCTGATCTTTTTCAGGCTTCTACATGCCATTTAAATAATAATAAACTCTAAACTCAGAGAATAAATAATAATTCTCTAAACTCAGAATATGAAGGATGACATAAAGATCCTGGCCCTTCATGCATGTGCCCTCAGTACCCCTATATATACAAACAGTGTCAGTTTGTAAGATGCCCAAGGACTCTTCTCATTCTTCTTTTCCAAAGCTGAAAGCCTATCCTCACACTTACAGTTGATTGTTTGACAACAGTGTTGAGGCATACTACTAGTAAGGGAAGGGAGTTTGCACTACTGGGGTGCGTCCAGATGAGCACTCGTGTGTTTCCCCAGGGACAAACAGTAGTGGCACATAATGTGCCACTACTACTTGTTCCTGGGGAATGCCTGTGCATGCATACTCTGGCATGTGGCAAGTTACCCCAAATGAAGTAAAGGAGGCAGTACCTGGGCTCGCCCCAACAGCTTTATCTGGAGTCCTGGGGGCCTCCCAGGGCTCTGGCAGTGGTGATCTATAGGGCTGTGCGAAATGGCATCATTCTGTTTCAATGGAACAGCATTTCATTTCAAATTTTGTTTCGATTCGAAACTGCTGTTCTGTTTTGTTTCATCGAAATGGTTTCATTGTTTCGACGCTGTTTCAACATTTTGCCCATAGGCTATAATGGGGAAGCTCAAAATAGCCTAAAACGTAGTCATTTCTGGCCTGATTTGGGTGAAACTTGCAAAAAATGGTAGCTTCTTCTGAGGGCATGAAGACTGCCAAGTTTCAAGGAGATAGGTGCAGGGGTTTCAGGGAAACGGCACTTCAGCGTCTTGAAAGAAAAAATTCATGTCATGTGTACGTGTTAAGCCACAGTGGGGTCAAAACTGCAGGTCTGCTAGCCTCTGCTGAGGCCACGAAGCCTGCCAGCTTTGAAGGAGACAGATGTGGGGCTTCTGGCTTCTGGGGCCCTGCACCTCTGGCTGCTGATGGGCAAAACCCGCTACATGGCTGCTTGTGGGACTGTATCTGTCTTGAGGCACAGGGGGGTGAAAACTGAAGGCCTGCTAGGCCCTGCTGTGGCCACAAAGTCTGCCAGCTGTCAAGGAGATCGGTGCAGGGGGAGTCTGGGTTCTGCGGCCCTGGACCTCTAGCTGCTGACAGGCAAAACTCATGACATGGGTGGGTGACACTCTGCGTGTGTTAAGGTGCGCCCTCACTCAACTGACACCAACGCAGAAAGCAGGGCAGTTCAAAAAATGTTGCCTTTTATGCAGTTTTTCCAGCCCACCCCCAGAGCACTGGGATTGGAAGGGACCTCAGGAAAGGATGACAGTCACTGGCCAGCTACACAGTCAATAATGAGAGCACTCCTTCCCCCACCCCCTCCTTACTTTAGTTTCTGTTTCCCTGCAGGCAAGCCCAGCTTGAGCTTCGAAACTTGAAACGTTTTGAAATTTTTGAAATGTTTTGACTTGCTTCATTTCATTTCAAGGCTATTTCAAAGCTCTCTGTTTCACTTCAATTTCACTGGTTCAAGCTTGAAACAAGTTGAAACAGCATCAAAATGAAACTGCTGGTGAAATTTCACACAGCCCTAGTGATCCAGTGATGCAGAGCCTGGCCAGCAGCTGGAATGTAGTTCTGGATGGCCAGGCTTTGGTTTTGGGTGGTGCATGCTGCCACCATGTGTGCCATCCCACTTTTTTCTGCCGCAAGTTTTTCTGACACTGGGATCTCCTGATCAAAAATCTTGCAGTGCTGCAAATTAGCAGTGTGGCAAATGCCTGCATGTGCTGCATGTACAGTTTGCAGTGCCACAGATGGGTCTGCAGTGCTGCAAACCACAGGTGTGCACTTGTCTGGATGTGCCCCAGATGGCTAAGATATACTTGTATGGTGGATAAGCAGAAGGTTTCAAAGTTTCCAGTGCTATGTATTTGCTACTTCTCTGTGGGCAAGAAATTTGTGTTATTAGAAACACAATTTATTGTAAAAATGAAAGAAAACAAAATAAATCTGTGAAAAAGTAGAGGCTGGGGGGAAAAGGGCTCATGTGAAGGACTTGTGAATATGGGATCCAAACCACGTATTGTGACAATGCCTGAGGCTCTATGAAGATGGTTTATCTGAAGTGTTTTATTTCTCAGTTAAGTGTCATATTCTGCCTTCTGAGACAAATTTTCAAGAATTAATTGTTTTTCAAAGCTTGATTTTCAAAAGTACTGGAAACCAGCATGTGCCATTGACTTTAGCTGGTAATGTGACTGTTCAGCACTTCTGAACATCAGGCCTGAATGGGACCTGTATAGTAACAGATGTGACAGCTGGATCTTTTGTGGTTGTCACTGCACTCCTGGCATGGAGAGACATAGACTATTGATCTATTATATGGATGCTGAATTTGTAACATATTGGGCTTGATCTTCAACTGTACCAAAGCAGCATCCAATGCAGCAGAAATGAAGTATTTGGTAGCAGATAGAAAGTGTGTAGGAGGCTGTACAAAGTGGTGTCTCTGCTCATTCCTTCACACCATCCCTCACTCTAAGTTCATCCTCCCAGAATCTATTCAGCAAGTTTTCATCCATACCTTATGTACTTGTCTCTACAGATGTACTCCTAAAGCGTTACCTGCAGAAAATAAACATGTTTGCCACTTAGTGAACTGAAAACTTTGGTGTATCAAGACACTGAATCAAACCTTTGGCTCCACTTTGCCCTTTTTTGCATTGCTCCAGAGCTACAGGGAGTTGGCCTCCTGATGATTTCCTCCTGATGTTCTCTCCAGTGCACAGGAGTTGCCAGGAGCTATAGAGCCTGGATAGAAGTTCTATGTCCATGCAGGCCTTCTCCTCCAAGTTTAAAGAGGATTAGCCTAGTAAAGAGGACATGACTAGGAAGTCCCTTCACTCCAGTAGTCCTCAGGTACTGGAATAGCCTCCTGAGGCTACAGATAACCACATGAAACCTACAGTGACCTCAGACAGTTCTAAGTCATGTCAGGGGCTGAACCAGCCTCTGACTAGCCTCAGGATCAGGGAACCACAAAGGTGGAATAGTCAGACTTAAACACAGTTCTCTTTGCTGCACTGGATACTGCTCTGGTATAGCTGGCAATCAAGTTCACTATGGATCAACTCAGCATCCATAGAATAGATCCATGATCCACAACTCCCCATGCCAGGAAAGCAATGACTGGATTGTGACTAATCCAGGAGCCAAAGGGCAGAGCCGAGGAGGAAAAGCTTCCCCTCCTTAACTACATATACCTTGGAAACCTGCCTATACACAACCATGGAGGCTGCTCCAATGAGCTGTAATTACATTGGAGCAGACTCGATTAATCGAATTACATTGGAGTATGCTTGAATGAGCTGGTCGAATGACATTAGTTCAAGTGCCCCCGCAGCCATTTTGAAGTACAGGGATGCTGATACATGAGACATTGTGTCACTTTAATTAAAGTGGATGTTGGAGCAGCTCTAATTAAAGCACTTCCCCCCCAGAGCATGTGTAAAAGTGGTGCTAGTTGCATAATTGAGGCCTCTGTATAAATCATTCAGTTTCCAATATTTAGCATTATACCAGAATACATGGAAAGCACATACTCAACCACTTGGTTTGGCTTTTAAAATGTTTGGTCAGGTCTGACTTCTCTTCCAAGGAAAATATAAGTGGTATTTATATCTTCATCAGAGAGCATGAAAATATACATTGGACTATGATCTCTGCTATCTGATCTTCATCTTCACTTATTAATAAGCTGTGTCGTGAACAAAGTACGGTAATAAAGCAGGTGGGTGTTAAATTTGAAAACCTTGTCCATACATACAGCAATACATATTGCTGTATACTTAGAATTTGTGCTATGAAAAATTTTATTTCCACAAGTTTGGGATGAGCTCACTACTTCATGAGCAGTGGAGTCTAGAGTGAGTTACATATGTTTTCCCAGACAGGTGGTAGTAGCAACTACATGGTGCATTGTAGCACTCCGGCACTCTGTGTTTTTTTTATTGCCAGCAACTTGAAGTGTTTGTTCTCTTAAAAACATCTGTCTGTTTTTAACTCTTGAAGTAGCCTGTGTCAGTTACTACAACATAGAAATGTGTCATTGGCATGGGTATACCTTAGTGGTGTTTATTAATAAGATTATAAAAAGTTGAAATATACCATATCTTGGGAAATATGAATTTATGTAATGTGGGATGAGAATGGCTAAGCTGATGCTTTCTTTTCCAGTTCAAAGATGAAAAATGCCATCACTTTAGCATGGCACTGGAGTATTTTTTCTACAGAATATTAATAGTGGACATTTGCTCCTTGCTGGGGCTCTTAGACACCAACTTCCTGGATGAAATCCTGACTTCACTGAAATCAATGACAAAAACCTATTGATTTAATGGAACCAGGATTTCACTCTAGGCTGGCTTTAGGGAAAAGCCTGCCTCCTGTCCTGAGTTACAGATGTATGCAGTAGTTGACCCTCTATGATTTGCCCAGGCAGACCTCAGGAACACTTCAGCCCCATTTAATCCTCAAAACATGCACAAGTAAAATTATAAACCAATAGTTACATACATTAGTGATAGTTTAAGGGGAAGTGCAAAAGAATAAGATAGGAATGTTGCTTGTAATATTGCCTGAATACAGAACCTGGTTTAATTCTAAAGGCAGCTTTGTTTACTTCAGCCAAAAAACAGCAGTTACCAATTCATTACCAGGACTCCTGGAGTCTAGAAGAACAGAATTAACTTTTTAAGGGACCTCATATAACTGAAGCTCTGGGAGTGAAAGCATCATCTTTTATTCTCTTACCTGGTTGCCTCCATATGCCAAGATAGCTCTAGTCAGATCTTGGAGAGTGTGCAATTCTATATGTAGTTTCTTTCTTCTGTGCCTGTGGCCTTGTGGGCCCTTCCTCCCTCCTCTCTGTTTCCATGAGGGTTCAGCCAGATCTTCAGAATAGAGCACCAGTGCACCTGTTCTCGTGCTATAGGTTTTTGGAAGATACAGACTCCAACCTTCCTTCATGACACTCCTGTCAGTCAGTGATTTGCTAACATGGCGATAACTTTCACGAGCCTTCCAGTTCAAATAATCCTAGCAAAAATAAAAAAAAATAAAAATGTAGGATGGACTCTGGAAGGGGGGAAAAATCACATATCTGGAGTTTAGAGTTTGTGGTATACCAAATATGCAGGAAATTCTTCTTTGCTTACTGGCTTTCACTGCTGTGGCTGTATCTGATGTCATCAGAAAATGTATCAAATGTAGCTTTGTCTTCTGTACCTAAGAATTACTGCACTGCACAGCTAGGTTCTGAACTAATTACATTCTCAAATAATCCACTGATGTCAGGAAATTCTCCTGAAAACTGAGTGTTCACACTGAGCCAAACCTTGAATGGCTTACAAAGGTTTTACTGAATTCTTACTCAGACAGAACTTTCTTTGATTTCATTGAGAATGCTCACTGGCTTCTCAATTCCTTTATGGGGATTTAAGAATGAGGCTCAGAGTCTTTCTTGATTCAGGTTAAAGGAGGTTCCCCTTCAGAAAAGTGTGGGGACATTTTAGGATATTTATCTTTAGGCTAGCAGATCTATTGGGCTGTAGATTATGCTCAAATGTTGGAAAACCTCACTTAGGACTGCTCAGACGGGAATCGACAAACACACTGCCAAATGTCCTGGATGAACTGTTAAGACCTTTCCATCTCTAACTTTTTGATTCACCACAAGACATTTTTCTTAGTGTTTATACAATGTAAATAATGAAAGTGACAGTACAGTACAGGTTTATGTGGGTTCTGTATGTGCGAATTCGCTCTTATGCAATGACCATTTTAATACCAAAAATTCATTATATGCGAGGTAAATTCACTCTTATGCGATCAGTGTGGTGGAAGCCTGCAGTCAGCTGCTTTGTGCGGTGCATTGTGGGAGTGATGCGCACCAAAAATATAGTCTTCTGTGTGGATCTGTGCTCCTTGCTCATTGTCTGTGACACATGTTTCTGTAGTTGCCATCCCCATTATGATAGTGCCCTGCGCTTGTGTGTACTATGTGCTGTTGGTGAGTACCAAAATTATCTTGTAAAAGTGGTAGAAGTGGGTCTGGGGGTCAGTACAGTCGAGGTCTTGGAACATATTCCTATTTGTTACATTGTAAAGTGGGTTCCCTTTATGCGAATTTGCGTTATGTGCTGTTTTCCAGGAATGTATGTGCAGCATAAAGCGAGGGAAACTTGTATGTAGTGTACTGAGAAAAGTAACAGGTGTCTGATGATAAATTATGAAGCCTAAATTTTATTTATAAACTAATGGTGTTGCAATGTGAAAGGTACTTGTTTGTTTCTTTCCTTCTTTCCTTTCTTCTTGGCACATCTGCACATATATTAATGAGATTTTCCTAATGCACATTAAATTTAGTACCTCCAATGTGAGGGCATCTATACACGAGTATGGAGACTGCTCCGACACAATGGAATTCCAGTGTGTCTGAGCACACTTGATTAATTAAGTCTGCTGGAGCATGGTACTTACCATGGCAGTGGGGGCACTTTAACTAAAGGTCCCCCCAAAAATGTCTTCCTCTCTGTTACTGCAAGTAAGTCTTTACTGGTGGAATAGTAAAGCAAGAGTTAGTTCCCTATACATACTGTAGTAACTAGGCTAGGGACAGAAATTATACATAAACTGGCATAATCTGTAACACAACAGAAGTTCAGAGCATGTAAACCACTTTCAAAATGGCTGAAACCTGTTTAAGATAAACCTGGATGGATACAGTATCAGACTTAACTGATTTAGGTTAAATCGGTTTATTGAACTGCTGTCCCAGATCCCCTCCAGATTCAAGTTAACTCACAGTCCCCCAGCATGCTTTGCACGTCCCTGCTGCCCCCATAGGGTGGGTGGACTAGCCTTGGCCCATACTATCTGCTCCAGCTGAGCAGGAAGGCATGCTCTGGCCTGAGCCATTGCAGGCATGTGGCTGGATTTCCAGAATCAAAAGTGAATGTCTGTTCACTTGATTTCTGGTTCAATCTACACAGCTTAGATTAATCTGTGAAGATTGAATTGATTCAGCATCAGGTTTTTGACTACCTGTACTTAGCCTAGACAATGATCTAATTTGGGGATTTTTTCAAGAATGGGTATCTCTCTTAAAAATATCCATTGGCTGCATGGCAATGCAGACCGGCATTACAGAACAAAAATTATGGCCATCTTCTCTGGAGGAATGTGTGAATGTTGTGAACACTGGATGTGTTTAAGTCAGCAGGCCTGGATGATCTTCATCCAAGAGTACTGAAGGAATTGGCCAGTGTCATAGCAGAGCCACTGGCACAGCTGTTTGAGCACTCTTGGTGCTTAGGTCAGGTCCCAGAGGACTGAAAAAGGACCAATGTGGTCATTATTTTCAAGAAGGGGAGGAAGGAGGATCTGGGTAACTATAGACTGGTTAGTCTCACCTCTATCCTTGGAAAAACCTTTGAAAAAATTATTAAGGATTACATTTGTGGGAGTCCAGCAGGAAAAACAATGCTGAAGGGCAACCAGCACAGATTCATAGCAGGTAGATTCTGCCTTACTAACCTTGTTTCTTTTTATGACCAGGTCACAAAATGCTTAGATGCAGGAATCGAGGTAGATGTCATCTACTTGGATTTTAAGAAGGCCTTTGATATGATATCTAATCCTATTCTCACAGATAAACTGAGCAGCTGTGACATAGATGATTACACAGTTAGGTGCGTGGCAAATTGGCTTAGGGGTCACACCCAGAGAGTGGTGGTGGATGGGTCAGTATTGACCTAGAAAGATGTGGGCAGTGGAGTCCCACAAGGCTCAGTCCTTGGACCAGTGCTGTTCAATGTCTTCATCAGTGACTTGGATGAGGGCGTGGAAAGCACTCTGTCCACATTCACAGATGATACCAAATTATGGGATAAAGTTAACACACTAGAGGGTAGGAAGTAAATCTAGGTGCATCTGGACTGGTTGGAAAAGTGGGTGAAACAGAATAGGATACAGTTCAACAAGGACAAGTGCAAGGTGCTGCACCTAGGGAGAAGGAATCACCAGCATGCTTACAGGCTGTGGGAGGACCTGCTGAGCAGCATGGCAGTGGAAAGGGATCTTGGAGTCATTGTTGACACCAAGATGAACATAAGTCATCAGTGTGACAAAGCAATCAGTAAAGCTAGCCGCACTTTATCATGCATTAGCAGGTGCATGACAAACAGGTCCAGGGAGGTGATACTTCCCCTCTATGCAGTTGCAGTTGGAGTCAGGCCGCAGCTGAAGCGCCTCCCTGAGCTCCCTGCCCTGCACGAGCTACCCCTGCCCTTGCCCTCCTGGCTCCTGCACTAAGTGCAGCCCTGGGGCAGCCCGTGCCTCACCATGTCTCAGGCCACAGTTGGAGTACTGCATTCAGTCTTGGGTGCCACACTTAAAGAGGGATATGGACAACGTCAAGACGGTTCAGAGGAAGGCCACTCATATGGTTAGGGGCCTGCAGGCAAAGCCCTATGAGGAGAGATGGAGGGCCCTGGCTCTCTTCAGCCTTTGCAAGAGAAAGCTGAGAGGTGATCTTGTGGCCACCTGCAAATTCATAAGGAAGGTAGGGTAGAGCAAGGAACAGGAGATGCTCTGTTTACCAGGGCATCCCTTGGAGTAACTAGAAACAGTGGCCACAAACTGACAGAGAGCAGATTTAGGTTAGACATCAGGAAGAACTTCTTTACAGTAAGAGTTGCCAGAATCTGAAATGGGCTTCCAAGGGAGGTGGTGCTCTCCCCCACTTTGGGGGTCTTTAAGAGGAGGCTAGACATGCACCTGGTTGGGATCTTCTGACCCCAGCGCTCTTTCCTGCCCAGGGCAGGGGGTAGGACTTGATGATCTGTAAGGTCCCTTGTGGCCCAAACATCTTTAAATATCCAGGAAATCTATGCTTTTCATTCTGAGATACTTCCCCGAGCATTCCGATCCTGCTGTGATGGATGCCCTTGAAAGCACAGGTAAGTTAGATAACAGGCTCAAGACTTCTATCCCTTAGCCTGCCACATATGGAAAACACTGATTTATCAGCAGTCACAGGTCATTCAGGGAGACCTGGAACACAACCATGTAGCCATTTATCCAGGAAAAACTCTGACTGGGGTAAAGCAAGGGTTTCCAAATTCTTCTCATAAGAACTGCATTCACATGATATTGTTGATGTAAAGCTACAGTTCCTTGCTTTGGCTCCAACTACAAACATTTTCATCAGTCAGTAATTACACTGAACACTTTACTGAAAGAATAAGAGTTCTTGATTTCCGTGGATTGTACAATAGCAATTTGAAATAGCAAGATCAAGTTATTTTATGCAAATAGTCTTATATAAATCACAGATAAGGTAATTTAATCAGACTCTATTCCGAGTCTCTCTGGTCCCAACTCTGCTGTCAAAAAAAAATGAACTGGTATAACTTAAAAGGGAGTTTGGGACAAATTTTGAGCCCCATCATACAGGTAGAAATCTAGAGTAACTCCACTCTACCATGTGAGATCAGAATATAGCCCCCACTCTTTAAAAATAATTATCCAGTTGCAGTGGGTCATGCCCAATTAATTCTGAAGTCCTGGAGCTATTTTGTTCACTACTACTGAAATATATAGGCTTCCCATTACAAAAAGAGTGGTGCTCCTTATTAGCCTGTCTAAGCGCTCCTCATTGCTCTGGAATTGGTTTGGAATGTGCTATTTGTATATGCTACATAAAATATTATCTCAAATCAGTGTAGAAAAATTCAGCAATTATGATTTAAGCTCACAACTGCTCCATGCAGATGCCAGAACTGTGTATACCCAGGAAACAACTCTTCTAAGAACTAAGAAACAAAGAAAATGAACAATAAGTATTTCCCATCCAGAATCTATTTCCTTGTTGGATTCGTTACAGAACCAAGAATCCTGGTTCAAGATTCTCCACTTTTAATTACAGCACACATATGCCTCTTCTATTATTAAGACAAATTTAATTTTAACTACTAATGAGCTCCTGAAAACAAAGGTGACTGAACAGTTACTTTTATAACAGTTAAAATGACAGAACAGAAAACGACTGTGCTGTAGAATCCTTAATAGTTTGTTTGCCACATATCTGTAACTGTGACTCACCTCTGGTTCAAAATGCACCTCCAGTTTCTCCTGGGTTTTTTTGACCACCTGCCCAATACCACGGCTTAACAGCGAGAGATTAGGCATTTTTTGTTTGTGACTGAGCAACTTCAGTGACCTATCATCTTGCCTCTAAAACTGTAAATTTGTTTTTAGAGCAGTCAACCAGACAGTTTTGTAGACATGATCTTTGTTATGAAATATACTAAATCATAAATCAGCTCCTTATCAATGCACAACTCCAAATAGCAGAAGAGCTGGGTTAGGGTCCTGGAGTCCTGAATCTCCTTCACGGTTTGTAGTGGAAACAGTTACTTTTTCTCCTGCTTGTCCTGCGCACTTGTTCCTTCTGTTCTGGTTGCTTTGCAACATCTACTGATATGTGAAACACCACCATCCTTTTTACTGTGATCAGAGGTTGTTTCTCTGTTACTATGGCAGCAAAGGAAAGTTGCTTAAACCAGCAAGAGGGAGATAGTGTGTGAGAGAGCAGAGATTCAAAGGGCCAGGCTCAGGTTTCATTATTTGTTAACCCAGTCTGACAGAGACAGACTGGTTAGTGCTGGAAGGGACCATTACCTGGGACATTTTATATAATACTCATCACTCACATATTTGTGTGCGTGTCCATGTACAACTCCGCTAACTTCATTTTTGTGGTTTTCAGCTTTTTATTTATATAATGATGTAATGTTAGAATAGGAAAAAATTCACCTCTACATTAAGCCATAAAAGAGGGAGGGACCTGTAATGTGAAAATTTGTTCTCTAGACTAGTGCCTATACTTGTGATCTGTCTGCTTCTTCTGTGTGTACACACACAAATTCTTAAATTCTTTGTCCTTCATTCTGGTGCAGGTTTCTGTTTCTTTGACTTCTTTGTTAAGGTACCCAGCTTACATTAGGAATTTAAGAGGAACCAGAGGGCAGGGAACAATCATTGGGTAAAAGTAAATTCTACTTGTAAGAGTTGGACAGTGTACATATTGAACCCTCCGACAAGGGACTAGGGCATAGGAAAGGGACATGAAACAGGTACCTGGAGCCAGTAAGTGAGGTAAAGATCAAGATCAGAGGAGGGGTCTGAGGGGCGATTTGGATTTGCTGGAGTGACAAAGAACCACAGGGTAAAGGGAAAGGACTGAGGGTTGAGGAGCAATCTAAAGAGGATCTGATGAGGTTCTGGGGGAGACCTGGGAGTGGCTTGTTAAAGAAAAGAATCAGATAGAGATACTGGTATGGAATAAGAAGTCTGAGGAGGAAGATTGGAACTGGGAGCTCTGGAGCAGAGGCAATGATAAAATTCAATTCCTCAGGTCATCTGTCTGAACCATGCGATCATCCTTTCAATTCTGCACACCCCTGCCTTATTCACATCACTACTTCTATTCCCTTCTATTATCAGCAACAGTGGGTACATCTACACATGCATTAATGTGCTTTTTCTAATGTGCATTAAATTTTGTACCTCCAGTGTGAGGTACCAAATAAATCTGCATTAGGTTGCCCTAACGCACACTACCAAAAGCGCACTTTTTAAAGTGATGCTTCATGCACAGTAGCCTATTTTACTGTGTAGTAGCATATTTGCACAGTTTTTATGTGACACTTTAATATACAGTAAAATAGGCTACTGTGCATTAAAGTGCACGTACAGATGCACACAGTCTCTTTCACTATACCATCCTGTTTCATTTCCAGAGAATGTTTGCTCTGTGTCCTGAATGAGGTCTATGGAAAAAGCAACATGTGCTTATATAATTGAAGATGGTATCACAATGCTCACATACAAAGGGAATCAAAATAATATTAGAGAGATTACTATAATTCTGACATTTTCTATCACTTGATTTTACAACTTTAACTGTGTTCTTTTAATTTGGTTTTTATGCAAAATAATTTATACACTATTAGGTATGTGCTTGAAGTCTTTGACCAAGGACAAAATAGAATAATCTGGGAAGCTGATAAGGCCAACTCTTACCTCACTCTTCAGTCAGACAAGTATAGCATCATTTGTGGCACTGAGGCTAGATAATTGGTGTGTAGGATAATCTAACCCACTGAACAGGTTCACGTCTGTTCACTACCCTAAACACAAAATCATCCTGAGGTCACCTGAAGTGTTATTCAATCAATAAGTGGCACTTTCCCACTGAGATCCCCCTAAACTGAGATCCTGTGGTTAAGGGTTGTGTGGAATCCATGACAAGGCTGGGCTATAGTTCTGATATGCTGCCAAATTCTGCTGATTGAAATTCCTTCTGTAGATGCAAGTTAGGATAGTCTTCACTGCTTAATCTTAACTGTTTTGCAGCATTTAGTATTCACTGTTTTATTGGAATCACATAATGACCTTCAGCTGTGGAAAACACTCCACTTTTGAGATGATCGTGCAGTAGGGCTAGGTGCAGCAATCTGCACACGTATTCACCTGAAGGAACTAATCCTGTGGTTAGACCTTAATCAGGCCACTCCAATTGACTGCAATAAGTTTTCTTAAATTGGAACTGAGTAACAACTCACTATAAACCATAAGAGTTTGGTCAAGCAGTTGGGAACTATACGGGACAGAAGGTGCTCAATTTTAAAGGGTATGTTGTTTAGTACTACAGTATGCTCTATGTATTTTGCCAACTAGAAGGTTGTGCTACTCCTAGAGATGCACAATATGGCCATGAATAATTATTAACAGGAATTCAAGAGGAGTCTGACAAATGACAATGAATATTATAGGCCTCACTAAACTCAGAAGCACTCCACTTAGAATGTTGAATGGAAACATTGGGCTTGATTTTCTGTTCTCTTTTTGTGCAGGAATGACGCAGGGTTTTAAATTCTTACTGTTCTGTTCCTCTTTTGAGGTCAACGCAAGCTATGCTGAATCCCCAGAGTTGGTTAAGATGGCCCAAAGGGTGCTATAGGTCCAGATTGCTATAGTCACATGGGGATTTCTGACAGCTGGACCACAGCTGTGATCTACATGTGCCCTATATTCTTTTGACCACAACCTCCACATTTACAGACTGTAAGTACAGCTGTTTTTCTGGCTTCTTGTATTGAAGACTCCCTGCAGTGGTAGGTATCTCTAGGGGCCAGATACCCTGGAGCAGAACAAAGGAGCAGTAATGGAATAAGGAACCTGGTGTTGGTCCTTTGGGAATTCTGCTGTTCTCACTTAGGCTACCAAATGGGAGCAGCTAACAACCTGTACTGGCTTTGAACTGGCAAGC
>NW_017729031.1:106104330-106108695 GCF_001723915.1 Gavialis gangeticus
GTCCTTTGGGAATTCTGCTGTTCTCACTTAGGCTACCAAATGGGAGCAGCTAACAACCTGTACTGGCTTTGAACTGGCAAGCTGGGGGTGAAAGTGTCTATGTTCCATCCTTGCCCCTCCCAGAACTCACCAGACTTCCAAACATTACTACTTTAAAAGAGGACGGGCTCCTGGATCTGAAAAAGTTTTGATTGTAGACCCATGATGCTTATTTAATATTAGTCCTTATGAACTGACATATGGTAGACATGATTTTTAATCAAGACATTTAGCTGTTTTACTGTAGAACACTATGGAATTTACATTAAGAAAAAAATGTGCTGTCAGTATAGTACACGGCTGTCTAGAAATCAGAGTGGAAAGTCAAGTTTGAAACAAATTGGCACCTGATCAGATAAAAATTCAAATTGGTAACATTTGTGCTGGAAAACAAGTCAGATCTGGGATAAATGGGATCCAAGTTATTCTATTTTATTCCTTTTGCAAAGGAATTAAATTTGAACAGAGTATTGGACTTAATCTAGGCCACCTTTGCATGAAGGTTTATCTGCACACTTATCTGATCAATCATCCTCATAGCTATATCTGTTTAAAATGAAGAGTTACTTGGAAGAGAGGTTGCATAATGTACATTTTTTTTTAAATTGCTTTGCAAATCAAATACTGGAGGTTAAAATGTTTTCTACTGTTGTTCTCCTGGCTCAGTATGGTTTAATATTAGTAGGTGCTTTGATCCTCAGATGTTTTTGTAATAGATTACCCCCTTTCTGACTCATTGTGTGAGCTCTATCAGGTAATGAAAGAGTTAACAATATGTTTCAGGCCTCAGCCACCGCATGCACTTAATGCTCCGTCCAGCTCTCACATGGTTTGTATTCTTGCGCTGCTGGAGCAGTGTGTTCATGGCATCTGGTTCCCTGGCAACAGCTTTCATTGGCTCAATCAAAGCCTTTTCTTCTTAAGAAAGCTCCCACTGTGACACCCTACTACCACCACTAATCACCATCTTAACCAAGTGTTTAAGGTGCAGCTGGTACAAAAAGTAGTGCTTGTACATGTGAGAAGATGAAGACGCTACCTTAGAATACACCTGCCCCAAACAGCGTGCACACTGGTTTGTCTGTACGCATTGGAAGATATTTGCCTTTCTGCTGGAAGTGATGGGGGGCAGGACACAGAGTCTCCTTAGACATGATCTGAGGCACAAATCCATAAGCCTTTGTGTTTAGTGAATGGCTGTTTCCTGTTTTAGTTGGGTGGGGTTTGGGCCTCTGCGGACTGGTTTGGACCAGTTCCAACCGGTTTGGACCAGTTCCGACCGGTTCTGATCAGTTTGAACCGATTTTGACTGGTTTGAACCAGTTCTGACCAGTTCTGACCAGTGTGAACCAGTTCCAACCTGGTTCCGACCCGATTTTAACCAGTTCTGACCTGACTTGAACCAGTTCCGACCGGTTCCAAATGCTTTGAACCAGTCTTTACTGGTTGGAACTGGTTTGAAGTGGTCGGAACTGGTTCAATTAGGTTGGAACCAGGAAGAAATCTCCTAATGTGTGAACCAGAGGACAATGATAGTAAAGATTTCTTGAGCCTTTCACATTTTAAAGAGGTTGGAAAAGCTTTTATTGGAGGCACAAACAAATACCCCATCCCCTTTGTGTAGAACTTGGGGTTCAGATTGGAGGCCCAATTAATAAACAGAGAAATTAACACTCCCTTTAGCATGCTTCCCTCAGAAAAGTTTTCTCTGTCTAATGGGATAGATGCTTAAAAGTGATAATTCTGCTTTTTTTTTCCAGCCCTTGACTGGCAGTCTTGGAAAGTGACTCATCTTCTGTGACCCCAAACAGAGTTGCACTTTACAGGACTGACCCACTGGAGAGACCTGGCCTCACACGGAAGAGGCGGACAGGGAGCATTTCCAGCAGGATGGCTCCAGGTCTGAGACTCTCTGCCAGAAGCAATTAGACTGTGCCTATATCTGCTTTGACTGTTTCTAAACATAAACCATGCCTTCTTGAGAAACCTTCTGCCTAGGACCATCGACCACTTCAAAAAGTAAAATGAATCCATGCGCTCCTTTAAACCTAGGGAAAGAAAGGAAGAAAACTAATTTTAGAGTGTTGTATGCTTTGTTTCCCCTAGTTCTGCTTGGCCTTGGGATGTTAAAATGATTGGCACCCGAGAGAAGAGAGGAAGACCAGTTTTGAGGTTACGTTACTAGATTGAGGCTTAGGAATTTTGGGCTAATTTCTCAGACCTGCCACAGGCATTCTGTATGACCCCGGAGAACTCCCTTAATTTGTCAGTTCCCCATTTATCCAGAATACCTTTGGTTAAAGAAGATCTGTTTTATTTCCTCTTTGTTCTACCAGCACCTAGAACAGCAAGACCCTACTCCGTAACTGGGGGTCTCTAGATATAACAATATTACCAAGCTAATTTCTCAGTGAATAGATTTTTGAGAAGTTTGAAGAAACATAATTTACAAAGTTATAAATGATTGAAAAATATATTTATCATATGCAGTATTTAATTTATTACTGCTGTCATTCCCAATTTATAACTTTTTACTTTCTTCTCCTGAAATATCTGTTTGGCACCCATTGATCCTTCTGGATCATAGTATATATGTGAGAGGTCACCCAGACCTTTGATGTATATGCTTAGGAAGGAGATTTTTTTGGATGAACAGAGGCTGCCCAGACTTTCCATCCCTGCTTTAGGCCACTGAGACAGAATCCAAAGGCCAGACTGAGTCCAGATGTTTGGTGCTTCCATGGCTGTATTTGTATATATATTAACCTAATAGGATATTTCAGGGAAGTCCCCTGTGGTTCAGTGGTAGAATCCTTGCCTGTCACAAAGGAGACACTGGTTCACAGTCCCAGATGCTTATACAAATACATACGCATATACATATATTATGGAGAAGAAATTAACAAGTTATACATTGGGAAGAACAGCAGTAATGAGTGAAATACTGCATATGACAAATGTATTGTTTCCAGTCATTTATAACTTTGTAAATTATGTTTCTTCAAACTTATACATTACAATGTTGAATTTGATATACCTGCTTCTGAGGCTTGGAACAATTTTTTTCTGAAGATGTAACTGCTATACTTTTTCATCACTTCCCAAGCTTCTGCCCTGTGGGAACCCTGTGAACATTTTGCTGAATATATCCTTAATACATCAGGTACTCAACAAATTAACAAACTTCCTAGGAAGGAGGCAATTACCATCCCTACTTCTAAAAGTGCTAGCAAGTATCTTTATATGATTAGTGAAATTTATGCACAGCTGCACTGATGGAAAAGCAAAATCAATTTTCTCTCCTGTCCTTAGGCAAGGCAAGAATTTGTAAATTAAATTTAGTTTTATAAAAAAAGTTGTATTTCTTTTCTGAAAGATTTTTGGAGTACATAAAACTCCTACTTCCAGAGACTTCAGTTGTCTAATTTTCTTTTCAAAACATTTCCTGTTCAAAACATCCAATCTGTTCTTCTTGCTCCAGAAAAAAATGCATTTCAAACCTACCAACGTTATTTATGAGTATATCATCAGTTCTCCATTGGAATACTTAATAAGCCCGCCAGCACTCTGAAATGGCTAAGCCTCGGCATGACACTATGCTGCCTGCAGCCAAACCATGAGAACTGCTAGGACTGAAATCAAGCCTACATCACAGATGGAGGCTGCAGAGGGAAATGGCCTCCATGAGCTGCCTCCAGTATCTGAGTTCCTATTGGAACTTTTCCACCCATCATTTTATAAAACAGCAGGAATCGAGTCTTTCACACTAGGAGTCAATTAAAGAAACCCAAATTATTGCCATTTGAATAAACAATTATTTCTTTTTCACTCTCACAGAAGCTCGGTACAATAAACTAAAAGCCAGAACTAATTAAATGATCTGATAGTATAAATCCTATTAGAAGTGTTTCATCTGGCTTAATTAATTCTTGCCTGAAATCATAGCTACTTTTAGTAAATGCTAGGTGATTTTTTTAAAAATGGATCCAATTTATATCTGTTTCTAAGACCATTAATTTACTCACTCCTGGCAGATAATATGGAACTATTTACAGAATTGTTTACTCCTAGAGAGAATTTCTACCCTACAGAGGGCCCAAATCCCAATGCATGAAAAATATCTCACAGGTCAGAAAAGTAGATTAAAAAAAAAAAAGAGTTCAGCAGTAAGATAAACCAAAGCCGGAAAATGCATTGCAGCCAATTAATTCATGGTAGAGTCACAGTGGGCTGACCCTTCTCATTAACAGTTACACTGCTGGTCATGAATGCATTTATGTGCCTCATGTCAACTGGAACAGAAAATTGGTCCTTTGTGACGGGTGT
>NW_017729031.1:106108705-106108996 GCF_001723915.1 Gavialis gangeticus
AAAACTTCATCCAAAACTGCAAGTGTATCTGGATTAAGAGATCTGAATGTGAACTTGTGAAATTGGAAGAGGTTTGGATACAAGATCCTATCTTTTAGTCCATCCCTTAACGTCACATTATAGTAGAAGTGGTACTTATCTCTTCTGTATATTCAGAGACTAGAATAACTGTAAATCCTGGACTGAGGCTTATGACCTTTTTGTAATTAGGTCACTGAAAGAACGTAAATCATTTAGGACCTATTTTTAATTTCTTGCTTACAAAAGATTCAAGTTGGGAGGAGCTGTAAA
>NW_017729031.1:106113996-106124501 GCF_001723915.1 Gavialis gangeticus
ATTAGGTCACTGAAAGAACGTAAATCATTTAGGACCTATTTTTAATTTCTTGCTTACCAAAGATTCAAGTTGGGAGGAGCTGTAAGTGCTCCAGGAATGAAGATATAATACACAATTATACATGTACTGTAATGGTAAAGCTAAAAGTAGCTGCGTGCAGCTGAACAAAGACGGTGAATTCCTACCAAGAGACTTTAGGTTTGCTTGAGGGCTTGCTGCTGCTTTGGGAGTTAAAACTGAAATAAAAAGATTGTTATTTTCAATCTTACAACAAGAAACTGGTTGCAAAGTCTGTAGCATTATTAAAGTAGTATAAAATATACCATTAAAATAATAGAGTGTTGTTGAAAAGAATCTCAGGAGTCCTCTAGTGTGACCTCCTGCACAGACATAGGATGTACTGTTCATAGATGTTAGGGGGTAGAAGGGACCTCTTGAGATCATCAGGTCCAGTCCCCCTGTGCTTGGGCAGGAAAGACTGCTGGAGTTAGATGACCCCAGCAAAGTGAGCATCCAGGTATTTTTTGAAGATCTTAAAATGTACACATATTATTTATGTCAGCAAGATGACACTGCCACAGAATAATGGTTGATAGCTACTCATTATTGAAAGCTGAGGGAAAAATATGGAGACATCAATATAGTCCTCAATTTCTCAGGCAGTAGGAAATGTGTGGGCATATACTAAGAGGGGCATGTGACTTACAAGAGAACATCTCTGGGTTCACTGTTACATTACCTTTTTGCTCCAGTGAGCCTTGTTTTTTGTACACAGTGCTGTCCTGCTTGGGCTGAGACTAACTTGTTATTCGTTAGTTTACAAAGGTTTGAGTTTTTCTGAAATCATTGTTCTGGACAGACAACAATAACTGCATTAATGAAGTTCTTTGTCAGAGAATTTACTAGTTTTGAATTTTGATCAGAAAGATTTATTGTAGCAGTTAGTGTGGACTTAGGCAGTTCTTGTTACCAAGTAACTTTGCAGTTGAGATGCTACTGTGACCAGGTACAGGCAAAGTATTCCTCCTGTACACCTCGTTTTTTGTGAAATGGGATAATTGCTGTACTTTGAAATGTTTGGAGGGTGGATTTGCTGACAGAGCAGGGAGAGAAATCACAGATATGGTCTATGTCACCAAATATTGGCAACTTATTAAATAGTATATACAATAGTAATTTTAAGCATATGAAAAAAGATTGGTATCTCTCTCCTTCTCAGCTCTTCTTCCCCATCCATCCAGCTGCAATTTAGTTTTACCAGTATTTCCACCTAACCTTCCACTTCCAGTGCTATTGAGCCATTGGCACATTGAAAATGTTGCCTTGCTATGGAACACACTGACACTCTGCACATGTACCACAAGTAGCATGTTACTGGATGGCTGCACACACTTTCCCTGCCTGACACCTGTCAATCCCTCTGCTTAGCTAAGCCCAATACCCCTATTCCCTCTCCATCCATGTCCTTGGCCCATCCAGTCTGTTCTTCCTCCAAGCTGGACCTCTGTACTACACCCCACAAAAATCTTTTTCCATTTTCAGGTTTTTAGGGTTTTTTTTTACTTTTTAAAATTCATTTTAGGTACATTTCAAAACTTTTAATTTACAAATATCAAAACAAAATTCTCTCATACTTTCCATTCCCCACCCCCCTCTATTTTTTCAGCTGAAACAATTGAATATGAACTTTTCAATTTTGCAGTTGCCATGAATAAGCATTTTATTAATAAAAAGAAAAAACTGCCCAAAAACTTTCCCCAGCTCTACTGTTTAACCTTACCTCAGGTAGAACTGGTGCTCTCCCACAGTTATAAATAACAATTTAAATGTCACTGTTGATCACTTAGAAATATCCAGTGAACTGTTTTCTCCTTGTTGAGAAACATATTCCTGTCATGAGCAAGCTTTCTAATTGCCTGTTTCTTTTGCTGAATGGTAGGCCAACCAACAGTCTGTCCCACCTCTCTGCACTGCAGGTATTTTTCAATACCTAGGATCACTCAGCCCATGTACATTTTTTTTACAACCAAAAGAAAAAGTCAGGGGAGGTCATGCGATTCCAACACTCATCATGTGAAGAGGCGCACAGAGTGCATTGCAGTGAAGTCCTTAGAAGTGGTACACAAAAGCCTAGGTGGAGAGAAGAAACACCTCTGCCCAGAGGCATAACACTGCAGCTGGGCACTTAGGCAAGAAGCAACTGCTATTTGCAACTCTGCCACTGGCATAATCATGTAGCTGTGAGAGGAGATTTTTTTCTGCCCCCCACCCTACTCCCCAACCCTGTAAGCACCTGAGGCAGGTGCTGAGTTGTGGTCACTCCGTCCTAGTTACATCACTGTCTTTGCCATAGGTGGCGGGAGAAAATATTATTTGGGAGGGGCTGAGGAGCATGCGGCGGCGGTGCTGGGCACCGCACTGCAGCAGTGAGGCATGGCAGTGGCACTGGAGCAGTGGAACCGTGCGGATCTCAGCATGCGTGGGGCACTGGCCTGGCTGCACACCTAGCAGCACCGGGCACTGTGGTGGTGCTGCTGTCACCAACCACTCTGGAATTAGTTGGAGGGGGGGCTAAGCCCCATTAGCCCCAGCCTTCCACCACCTTTGACCTTTGCCCCTTCCTTTGCCCCTGCCCCTGACCTGGGAGGAGGATGAAGGGAAACACAACTTAACCATGTCTCCATTTAGCCACTAGCATTTAGTAAGTTCCACAAACAAATTAAATTAAAGTGAATTTGTCGCCCAGGCCTGTCCTTTGTCTCAAAACTGAGACACTATTGAGCTGGGAACTGCAAATATATACACAGAAGAGATAGTAGAGGTAGTCTCTGTCCCAAAAGGTATGCATCCTAAATAGACAGGCAGGAAGGGACAGAGAAGCACAGATAACTGGAGTAATGTACAGATCAAGAGAAGAGATGGCAATAAAATCTAGGTCTCTAGACTCTCAGTTCAGTGTTCCATCTACTGGACCATACTGCATCTCAGCTACTAATATTATTATTTATGCAAAGGTAAATTTAAGGACAAACTAAACTGACTAGTTACTGTTCAGTGAGTTTATGGGGGTAAGACTTAACACAGCCTGGGGTAAGAGTGAGGGAAGGCACGGGACAGGTCTTCAATTTCAAGGGTTCTAACAAAACCATCATCCGCTATACCTGGTTTTATATGTCCATCTTGCTAGCTCCTCTTAACAGTTTTAACTGATTAAAAATATTAAAACTTGAGGATAGTTGGCCAAATGCAGGACAGATCAGTTTTCTTAAGGCAGTTGTGAATTTGATATAAATTGGAAGATGCTAGACAGAAGCAGGAAAATGGAACTTAAGTATCCTGAGATTGTTCTGTAAGCATGTTGAATTTTTTTATCATTTGTTTAACTCCATACCTAAGATCTTTAAATGAAACAAATTAATAATGTTAAAATAAATACAATGGCAAAAACTTCAAGGTGCACTGAAGACAGAAAAAATATGTTTCTTAGCACAGATGTAAACCTTTGCATCTTCAAAGCATAGCACAAATATTCACCCATTAATCCACCTGTACAAAGGGGTGACTTCTTGCTGAAAAAAGGAAAAGTTGTCTTAGAGAGAATAAATGCAAAATATAGATCTAGATCAGGGCTTCAAATCTTCTAAAGTTCAGATCCAGGATTTTGGTTTAGCCCACCATAGAAGTAGAAATGACCTGTGGAATTTGGATCTGGATTCTGAAAACCCTGCCTACTTTCCTTTTCCACCACCACACCTCCCAATTAGAAGAAGACCATTTAGATCAGGGCACTGCTTAATGTCTTCTATTAGTAGCCAGATTATGAACCAAATTTTGCCTTTAGCTACTTTGTGCACAAGTCTTTTTGACTTAATGAAAGTTGTTTCTTCATATCCAATGGTTCTGTTACTATCTTTAGGTAAGAGAGTATGTAAGGAAAAACAATATGAGTAAATTCACTTTCTAGAATGGCTTTCTATCCACTCACATAATAACAATCAGTTTCTGACTGGTATGTGTAATTGTGTAATGGTATCAAATGACATCTGTTTTACTGGCTGTTGGGTCCAGTGGAATGTTGCTTTGTACATCTCATACAGTAAGTACAGGAAATGCAGCCTGAAATTTTACAATTTGCTGTTAATTAAAATGAATTGAGAGAAAGGGGGAGAGAAACAAAAGACCATTACAAGAAAGAAATGCTCTTTTCATCATGGTTAAAATAAAAAAGATTCTATCTTTACATTTAGTTTTCACCGTTTCTAAAGTCTGACTCTTGCTTTAGATAATCAAAGCTGGCTTTGAACTAGCACACACAAAAAATCTTTTTTTCTTTAAAAATAGCCCTATAGATGTATATACATATCACAGCCTTTCATTCCTTTTATAGATCACTTCATTTTCTGCAAGAATGTGGAAGTTCTGAGCAAACCAAAGCTCACACAGGCGCCACAACAAACACAGGGAATGGGATCCAGACACATTACTGCAATTAACACCAATGTTTAATTAGCAGCCAGCTGCACTGGGTAAGAGCCTTTTGATTTTCATCTCTTTGCTGTGTTTTTGAAGTTAGATTTACCTACTACTGTAGCTCTCTTAGTTGTTATACTAATGCACATGCAAAAAAAAAAGCCTCTCTTGGAAATTTTTGGAAGGGGGCCATAACAGACACTAGATCTGGTTCATAGCTTAGGTAAATATTTAGGAAGTGGTTTGCTCTGACTATTCATTGGGAAAAAAATAAAGACTTCATGGCCAGGAACATGCTTTGATATATATGAAGAAAAGAAAAGAGAAGAAAAGAAAGAAAAGAAAAGAAAAGAAAAGAAAGAGCTATTCAAGGATAATTAAAGCAAGTGAGTGCTATAGGTGTCTCAGTGCAAAGAGCTATCAAGGTAACATGCAAAACTTTTACCTAAAACAGCTTTGATTTCTGTTTAATGTCACAAGCAAAAGAAATTCTGCATGGTTTTGCCTGTTGCCAAGGCAGGAAAATGCATGAACACACACCTAATTCTCCTGCTTGGCCATTTCTGCAAAGGAGAAACCAAGAGGGGACATTAACAGTGTTGCTGTAAGTCATGGTGATATCTGTATTACAAAATAAAGTGTTCTGTGAGACCTGGTAAAACAACAATAGCACAGAAGTGTAAACAACATGTATAAGAATTGTGCTAAAACCCTGGACACCCCTAGGGCTTCCTAACAGAATATAATCACACAAACCACAGCTAGGCTCCTTCTAAACTACAAGTTAGAGTGTCTTAAGACATTTTATAGGACAAGAGAAGTGTAATCAGATCCTTTGGTAGTAGTTCATTCTGTAACAGAACAGACCTAAGACTGAGGCATACAGGAAGTACTGTGTACCTCCAAATTAACACTGGCTCATACAAGTCTGAATCCTTATCTCAGTTGCACGTATACAAAAGTGTAATTGAAGACAGAAATTAGCATATTATGTTTGACTGTAACCAAGTGATATATGCCTCTCATAATGCATGCTTCAGTTCAGCTTACTTTTGAAATTACCTAGCTCAATTTTTCATTTTTATTTTTTACCTTCTAGCACCTTTTATTTGAGTCCTGACTTTCCTGTGCTCAATTTGCCTAATTTAGATAACTTAATGGAAAAGGCCAAGCTGGAAGTCTTAATTTGACTTTCTCTAGAATGGGACCTATTCACAATATGTGTAGCCTTTGAGCAGACAGCTACCTGAGGTGCTTATGGGTCCACTACTCTTTTCCCTAGATGTCTTTCTAGCCCTGTAATCCATCTTTCATAACGATTACTCCCCTAGATAGTGTACACTGATTTTCTAGCTATAAGAACAACATGCTTACACAAAGCTAAAGCTTCATTGCAACCCAACCAAGTTCTGACATGGCTTGGCCAGCCAGCATGAACGTGTTGTTGCTAGTAGAATTTCCTGACTAATATATAAAGGGATTTAAAAAAAACCCTATTGTTATTAAAAACATGCTGCAGGCCCTGCCTATATATAAACAGGCAAGCTCTGTTATTTCTTGGCTCAGTTTGGCTGGTGTCAGATAGAGGACCAATATATGTTCAAATAGTATGGACTCGCAACATATTTTGCCTGTCTGATTGGGCCAGCCATAATTAATTAGAATCCTGTTTGGCTGCAACCATAGTGAAATTGTGCATAAGCACAGTCTTTCAACAGAGTTGAAAAACTAGTATAGAATGTACCTGTACAGCAGACTGGCTCTAAAACATATGCAATCTTTCCATCCTAGATAAGGAACCCTACTTCCACTAATCATGTTTAAACAGGGTTGGAGTCCTCTCAGTTCTGTCCCATTATGAAACAGTAAATATCTGAGGACACCTAAAACCTGACAAACATGGTTTACTTTCAGAGCTTTTATATTTTGTGTATCACTTTAGTTGAAGTGTATCAGTTTTGAGTGGGACATTTGGGATCTTCCCCCATTCTGTGTTTTCCCAATCCTATATTATCTTATACAGCATCAGAGCTAGCAAAACCACATACACATATTAGCAAGAAACATTTTCCTCATTTATCCAGAGCAAGATCTTGGCAATAATCTCCCACAATGAACAGTCATAATACTGAAAGATTGCCTTAAAACCTTCCCTTCAGATTCTTACCTCTCCAAGCAACAGACTGAATTTTCATCAGTGTGTGGTTGACAGCCCAGAGGTCACAATCTCAAGGCCCTGCCAGATTCCAACAAATCTGTGAATTCTGCTAAATATCTTCTCACAAGGACATGAAAAAGGAAAGGAAAGCTAGATTCCTGGTTTTAAATAACAACAGGAATAGGTAGCAAGTGTGAAAAGTATGCTGTATACAAGGTCCATACAAGGGGCTGAAAGGGAAAGAAAATGAGATGCAGAAAGGAGACTTCCAGGGTACAACCAAGTGACTTTGTTTCTAAGCCCATGAGAAATTTCAAAGAACGTTTACTGTTGCCAGTTGTGCGGGTTTTACTTGCATGCACAGCTCTTGGTTGCGGATGGAACACTTTGAGAACCCCCCCTTCCTCCCAACCCCCCCCCAACAAAACAAAACAAAAAAGAAGCAATCACTGGTATGGTAATTTACTAACAAAGCTGGCACATTATAAAAGCACATTTTTACATGTAAACAGAGATACTCTGTTGCTCCTGCTGTGTTTAGGATTAAAAAAAATGTGGAAGGTCTTCCACTTTACTAGTGCTTCAGGCTTATTCTTATTTTTCGTACAGCAATTCTGAGAATTCAGGGGAAAAAAAGAAAATATTTTGCATGTCATAAAAAAGCAGTATTTTGTACTTCAGGATCTTTATCAATGATAATCGTTACTTGCTAAGGTCTTAAAGGAGGCATGAAATCCGACCTACGTGAAAACTGAAGAGGATGAAATAACTAAAATTTCTACTGAAAGAGAAACTAGGAGATGAAAAGTGAAATTGCAGGTCAAACACATTGACAATAACTAGCAAAGGACTCCCCCACTGCTCCCCTCCCCTGCTGCTTTCCAGGTCACTTCACAAAATATCCAAGTTATTTTTAAAACCCCTTTGTTTCCATTACAGAAGCTACTGCTGCTTCACTATCCCAAGGCTGAGAATGTGTTACTGTTTAACAACAGCCTCATTGCAAGATTACAAGGTAACGTTGTAACACTTTTTCCCCCTCCAGCATTCAAGGTACCTTTTATTGCCTGAAATGTTCATGGTTATTTCCATTATGAACCAAATTCAGTCTTGATGCGAGTCGCATCTAAGTTAATGGGAGCTGTCATACAATAGTGTTAAATTTCAGTTTAAAAAAACTCTAAATTTAGGGATCAAATTAAATCCAAGGGAATGACTGATTAGAGGGTTATATGGCTTGCTATAAGTGGATTCAAAGCGGAAAAGTGCTTAATAAGAAATAAACAACTGCTTTATTTGTAATGGTTTCTAGAGATTGTCTTCTGACAAAGAGCTAAAAAAAACCCTGTTACCTGACACTTGTGTCTGTTTATTAAATTTTCCATCCAGTTTCTGGACAAAGAAAATGTTTGCTTCTGACTGCAGTTTCACATGTCTGAGTAACAACTTAAAGGTTGGTCAGTCCTCTTGAGATCTTAGTTGGAAGAGAGGAGGAGATGGGAGATAGTCTAGTTATTGGGCCTGTTGAAATTGAGTCGTTAGCTGTTTGATACATTAAGAATTAATTGCATATTTTGCCCCAGAACTATGAAAGAGCATGCCATAGGTGTCAGTTCTAACACAACTAAAACATTCCCAGTTTTTCAAAGTCCTGACTGCTGCAACCATTACATCAGACAGTAAGTAATGATGGATTAATGGGAGGAAAAATGTTTATAGAAAGCTTCAGGTTTCCTTAGTGAACAGAGTGAAACCACCTTCAGCAATTATCAATGAGTTCCTGTCATAGGAAGAGTTTGAAGAGGCCTGACTGAGCTGTGAAGCAAAGGTCTTTTAAAAGTAAATCTGACAGAAGTGAATGATTTTGGTGAGCAGTTAGTGATGTCTAAAAATGATAAAGGTGGCCATTGTAGAAAAACAGCATAAATGGAGGCTGCTCTGAAAATGATTTGAAATCAATATTCTGTGCAGAAGACTTTAAAACTGTCTTAGAGTACAGTGTTCACATAAAAAAAAGTTTTTAAAAAACCCCCACACCTGATTCTATCATGGGACAGTCAGTAAATAAAAGATCTATCCTGTAGGGCTTTGGGGCCTACAGTGTGGAGTTAGAAGATGAACTCCCATGATGGGATGCATTCAGCCATGAACAAATTGGCTTGTATTAAGAAAAATCAAAAGTCTAATTTCAGAATAACTGGCACTGCTAAAATTTCATCTTTGATCTTGGACAGAATGAATCAAAAGGCAGAATAATCCAGGTTGGCTGAAATTCTCTACTTTGTTTAGGAAAAAAAAGATTTGATTTAATAATTAGTGACAAAGTTGTGGCTGCAAAATCAGTGTCAAATCAACTTGCTTTACCAATTTCCAGACAAAGGCCATACAGCTAGGGTTCTGAAGTGTTCAATTTAGTTAAAAAAAAAGTTTAGATAGCACATGCTTAATCTTATAAATTTTCATATCACTGTAAAGAAAGAAAGCAAAACAGAAGCCTGATCAGAGTATTAAATAATTAAGTAAACTCCTGCCCCAAGATTTTTGAAAAACTCAGAACTGAATACAGGGAAGGATGTGGGGAGAAAAGGCAATTCAAAACATTTCCTTTATGAAAGATATTAAAAAGAAATCTCTTTTCAGCCACAGGTTTCAGAGTGCTACAGGGCTGGCAAAGTACCCTCCTTCTCATCCCTATTTTACATATAGGGAAACTGGTTAATCAGCTTGCCCATAGACAGGAGCAGAGCCAGGAATAAGATCTGGTTGGGATACAAGGAAGCACCTCAAGGAGTTCAGGGACAGCAAAGATGCTTTTAATCAGCTGAACAGGTGATATAATATAAGATGCTAATGCTTCAGAAATACTACTTTGTGAGCCATGTTCAGTTTCTGATTAATTTTGTATATATTTGCCCAGCTAAACTCCCTTCTATCCGTAAAACCAAAGCCTAATTTGAGTCATGGGAGAAAAAGTAGAAGATAAAAAGAGCTGTATTCCTCTACACATAACATTAAGAATATACAAAACAGAATCTATAAATAAATATATATACATGCAGAATATACAAATAAATCATTTTTGGAATAGCTTTGAATAAAAAATCATTTATTTACGATCTGTACATGGGATAAAGTGGGGCCTCATACAGACCTTCAAAACAAACAAAAAAGTAAAAACATAAATATGTATTTTCTTACAAAATGAGACATTTACAATATATACATACTGCATTGCCTTACTTTTCCATGTGCACATTGTGAAAGACAAGACACAAACCCTGTGTACTTTGAGATCAGGAGAACTGAAAGATTTGACTCATGGGATGTTCTTTCCCCTGCCCCCTCCCCCCCGCAATTGCTGCATACTCTTTAGACAGCAAGCTGGCTATCCTCACCCTGAACACTGTTTTTTAATGTTTCCTTCCAGTTTACTCTTCTTCATTCAGGGAGGCAAGAGGTGAGAGGGGAAGAACAATTTATGGCAGGGAGTGGGAAATCTTATAAAAAAATCCAGATCATTATTTATCTTTAGGGAAGAAACAAAATCAAACCCTTTAGATCATATCAAGCTAAAAAGTAGTAATTTCAGAAATAAAAATATTTAAAAAGTCACGTTATAAAATTTAACATGATTTAAGAACAAAAAAAATCAATCACAGTTTAGAAGAAATATGGCACTTAGAAGTTTAGTTTTTTAATCAGTTAAATCAGTCTGAAAATGTGTCACTTGTGATTGCTGGGAACTTCAGTGTTTGCACTTTTATTCAGGAAGTACAAAACTCCTCACACCCACAATAAATTGACCAGATCAATTTAAAAAAAGGGGGCAGGAGGTGGGGGGGGGGGGGAAATCACTTTCCCCATGTTCCACAAATGC
>NW_017729031.1:106124715-106125290 GCF_001723915.1 Gavialis gangeticus
GGGGGGGGGGGGGAAATCACTGTACCATGATTCACTAATGTGCCCTCTAGGGAAATAAGAGGATAAGGCAAAGGGGCAGTTCCCCATCTAAACTCCTGTCCTCCAAATCCAGCTGCTCTTTTACTGGACCCAGAGCATCCCAAGAAAGTGGGCTTGTAGGGAGACCAAGTGGTATGAACCTATCTCAGCACAGCCTGGCCTGTCAGGTGTTTTGAATTACGATTTCTTTTTAAGTCTGGCATTTCCCTCCGCTAGAAAAAAGCAACCCGGACTGAGGAGCGTGGAAACACCCCGCCACCTCCCTCTTTCATGAAAGGAGCCTTCATCTGCAGGAGCTAGTCCCCACCCCCCCACCCCCTCTCCAGGCTGCACCCCAACGACTTCTTTTTGTTAGCTTGCCTATAAAAACCGATCTCCTGCCCAGGCCTTTCCACGGAGAAAACACTTTTGTTTCCCCCTTTGTCTCCTGTAACAAAGGCAGGGGGTGGAGGGCGGGCTGAAAAGCAACAAGTCATTTCTTTTCAGGGTGTTAAACAGCAGCCCGCTCCCCCCCCCCCCCCCCCCACACACCAAAC
>NW_017729031.1:106130290-106130540 GCF_001723915.1 Gavialis gangeticus
CGCGAGTCGGGATGCAGTGTGATCTCCGAGGCAAAGGCACCCCCGTCCCGAGCGGGCCCCCAGCTGCCAGGGGATCGCTCCGCCGGGCTGGGGATCGGCCGGGAGAGGGAAGCCGGCCCGGTGGCCGCCCCCCTCGGGAGATCCGGCTTCACCTCCCGCCCGGGCAGGGTTGCCCGGGAATAAAACAATGCAGGGAGCCTGGAAGGGCACTTACTCCGCAAGGCCGGGCCTGAGCCCCCGCGCCGGGCGC
>NW_017729031.1:106135540-106136790 GCF_001723915.1 Gavialis gangeticus
CAGTGAGCCTGGAAGGGCACTTACTCCGCAAGGCCGGGCCTGAGCCCCCGCGCCGGGCGCCACGAGGGCTCCCCGGGGCGCCCGCAGGGCAGGGGGCAAGGGAGGGAGGCAGGCTCGCCCTCATACCGCCGTCTCCCCTTGGCTGCCGCTGCTGAGCCGGTGGTAGAAGCGCCGCCAGGACTGCAGGGTTTTTCCGGACCAGATCCAGAAGCCGGTGGTGATGCCCACGATCATGGTCATGAGGTACTTGATCATGAAGACGGTGAAGTCGGGGCTGGCGGGCGCCACGTGGCCGGGGCAGGGCACGGCGTAGGTCTTGCAGGTCTGCAGCAGCCAGGTGCGCTCCCAGGCGGGGCGGAAAGCCTGCTCGTAGAAGTAGCAGGCCAGCACGATGGTGGCGGGCACGGTGTAGAGCACGCTGAAGACGCCGATGCGCACCATGAGCTTCTCCAGCTTCTCGGTCTTGGTGCCGCCGTGCTTCATGATGGTGCGGATGCGGAAGAGCGACACGAAGCCGGCCAGCAGGAAGGACGTGCCGATGAAGAGGTAGACGAAGAGCGGCGCCAGCACGAAGCCGCGCAGCGAGTCCACGCTGTAGAGCCCCACGTAGCACACGCCGCTCAGCAGGTCGCCGTCCACCTGCCCCATGGCCAGGATGGTGATGGTCTTGACGGCCGGCACGGCCCAGGCCGCCAGGTGGAAGTACTGCGAGTTGGCCTCGATGGCCTCGTGGCCCCACTTCATGCCGGCCGCCAGGAACCAGGTGAGCGACAGCACGACCCACCAGATGGAGCTGGCCATGCCGAAGAAGTAGAGGATCATGAAGAGGATGGTGCAGCCCTCCTTCTTGGTGCCCTGCGCCACGGTGCGGTAGGCGTCCTCGGCGAAGCGCTCCGCGCAGGCCGCGCGCTCCTGCAGCACGAAGCCGGCCACGTGCGCCACGGCCACCATGAAGTAGCAGCCGGCCAGGAAGATGATGGGCCGCTCGGGGTAGCTGAAGCGCCGCATGTCCACCAGGTAGGTGAGCACGGTGAAGAGCGTGGAGGCGCAGCACAACACGGACCACACGCCCACCCAGAGGCGGGCGAAGCGCACCTCGGCCTCCTTGAAGTACATCAGCCCGTCGGGCCGGCCCGGCTCGCACGGCGCCCCGCAGTCGCGCTCGCCCAGGAAGCGGTAGCCCAGGTAGGGCGGCACCTTGAGCTGCCGCGGGCACGAGAAGGCGAAGCCGGCGGCGGGCGGCGGCGTGG
>NW_017729031.1:106137403-106137882 GCF_001723915.1 Gavialis gangeticus
CTCGGCTCCCTCCGCCGCCAGCGCGGGGCCGCGGCGCTGCGGGGCAGCGCTCACGCCCTCCCGCCCCGGGCAGGGGGGGCAGCAAAAGTTCCCGGGGACGTCGCCGCCGCGGGGAGGAAAGGCACGAACCCGGGCAGAGTCTCCGCGCCCCCCGAGCCCGGGCTGCGGGCGCCCGCTTCTTCCACTGGCGGCTCCAGTAACTTTTACAATCCGGAGGCGGCGGCGGCGCGGCGAGGAGCGGGCGGCCGCCGCGTGTCTGCCCCTCTCCCGGCGATAGAGACAGCTCCGGCCCGAGCAGGGCGCACAAAAGATACACAGGGCTCAGTCTGCCGCCCCGCCCCGCCCCGCCCTAATGTCTATGAAATCTATGAAAGTCTGACAGCGACACAGCTGCCATATGGCAGCAGTGACAACCTGGCATGAAGCTCTCTGCAGAAGCTCAGATTTAGGTTTTTCTATTGTTTACCCCTGTTCTAGCT
>NW_017729031.1:106142882-106143528 GCF_001723915.1 Gavialis gangeticus
GCGAGCAGAGGAAAAGTTGAGGAAAAGTTTTCCCCGGATCTGATGAGCGGCGGCGCGGAACTCCGCACCGGCTCCGGGCGGGCTTGGCTTGCGCGGAAAAATTTCTCTCTCCGCTCCCCAGAAACACCCTTCCTGCGAGCGCCGGGGGCGTGGGGCTTGCCGCTGCGGAATGAAATGGGAAATGAAATCCTGGGAGCAGGATTCCCAGAGGGCGTCTCTGGGAATCCTGCTCCCAGAGACGTCCTCTGGGAGCAGGATTCCGAGGCTGCCCTCAGAGTAAAGTACCATTCATTGGACAATTCATTATATATATATATATATATATATATATATATATAAATGCTGCTGGATAAATTATCCTGCCACAGAAGAATTGAACTTCAGGCTGTAACAGCAACTCCAATCCACACTTATAAAACACAAGGTGGCTTTTTAAATTGTAGCAAAGATTACTCGGTAAATGAGCAGGGGGTGTTGATTTCTATTTTAATGATCCTGGGTGAATATCTATCTATCTATCTATCTATCTATCTATCTGTCTATATATCAAGGGATAGATAGATAGATAGATAGATAGATAGATATTCACCCAGGATCATTAAAATAGAAATCAACACCCCCTGCTCATTTACCGAGTAATCTTTGC
>NW_017729031.1:106148528-106151367 GCF_001723915.1 Gavialis gangeticus
CACGCAGGATCATTAAAATAGAAATCAACACCCCCTGCTCATTTGCAGAGTAATCTTTGCTGGGATTTTAAAAGCCACCTTGTGTTTTATAGGTGTGGGACTGGAGTTGCTGTTACAGCCTGAAGTTAAGTTCTTCTGTGGTGTGGCAGAAGAATTTAATTTATTCAGCAGCTTTAATTTTAAGACAGATGAAGTTGGTTTCTAAATGCTTCGCTCTTGTTATGTATCGCTCAAAAATGGAAAAGCCCACTCAGTCCTGACAAAGTCTTCCCCACGCCTGCCTTGTATGGTGAGAAGAGCATATAAAGCCCCAGGATCTTTAAGGAAAGTAAATGTTTCTCTATGGAGAAGTATAGCTTGCCCTTCAGAAAAAGGGTCCAGTGGCTTAGAGTAGTGGTCTCCAAACTTTTTGATTGCGCACCCCTATCAGTAAAAATTTTTTGAGCATGCACCCCCAATATATGTATATTTTAGAAATAGAAATAGAAATAGAAGTTCTAATAGTTTCTTCCCACACCCCAATGGATCATCTTGCGCGCACCCCACTTTGGAGACCACTGGCTTAGACCATGGGTATTATTAGAGTGCCAAGGGAAGCTGAATACTTGCAAAATTAGTCTCAGTGTGTGGACATCAAGGGATAGCTTATCACTTCTGCATCCATACTTGTGTTTTGAGGTGTGCTGTCTTAGTAACAGTTGCTGGAGATACCCTGCCCCTAATGGGCCCAAGAACAGTCTTGTCTTTGCACTTTGAGCATCATTGTATGAATAAAGGGGAGGAAGAGTGCTGAAAGTGATCTGGCCACACTCTGGTAGGATTTGAATGCTCCTCAGACCCTGCTGTTCAACCTATCGCTTATTTTCCTAAAGGGAATGTGTCTGGTGTAAATCCATTGACCTTGATTATTTTATTCTGGATTTATATATGATTACAGTAGCAGAATTTGTCTCAAGTGGTTCAGATAATAACAATATTTTGACTGCCACTGGGTGGACAGGATGCACTTTTTTGGGAGTTGTGGTCCTTTGCCTTTTCCCTCACCTTCTAGGGGCACTTAAGAGAAGTTACAATATAGCCCAGCATTGGTGAGGCAATAAGGAGTCTACCTTTGTTACATTATATAAGAAAATTAGATACTGTAATAGATGGACATTCAAATAGGGATTTGTTTCTCCAAAAATGTGGATTTTTTTTAATATGATGCTGTCAAAAACACATATGTGGCAAAATTCAATTTGTTTCATTATTGTAAGAACTGTTTCTGGAAAAGAAATCTGTTTTTCCTGTGTTATAGAAGTTTGGGATCATCCCAAATAACTTGAATTCTTTAATTTGGTATAGTTACTTTCCTGGATGACTTATTTTCATACAATCAGTGACCAAGCATGGTATGTCAGTATCCTTAATTTAAATTTATTCACATAACAAAACTTTCCTACAGACTTTCCTGTGGCATCATTTGCTCCTTGACTCTAACTGTTTTTTTTCTTCTGTCCCATCTTTATCTAGCAATCCATGAGCTACTCAATCACTTTTAAAAAAAAAAAAACTTTCCCTAAAACCTTCTTTTTCTCTTTGGCTTATTTGACTGACTTCCCTTGCAAAGCATTTGATGACAGTCACTGTGAAGAATGTTGTATAAAAAGAAATGTTTCACTACCAATCAATGACAATGCACAGAAAGAAGCTAACTGCAGACTTCCTGCCCCCTGCTTTGCCCACTCTGATTTTTGGACATGAGAAATCGGGGATTCACAGCTGGTGAAATCATTTTGCAAAAGATCCTCTTTTTGTAAAGAAAATGGTTTCAGGCTTTATGGAAAATGTGACAGAAACCAATGATAGTGAGCAGCTTCAGAACAGAAATGGACACTTGGTGCTTGAGTGTTAGCATTCTGCATAGATATGCAAGTCATGTGGCAGGTGATATCATGGACTAATGTGAAGGTCCTGCTGCACCTTCAAACAGCGGGACAATTTAAAGATCTGGGGTCCATGAATCACTTAGGGCAGGAAGCTGTAGAATCCACTGAATTCAGTGAAACACCATGCATTGACACCACAGCTGAATTTCATCCAAAGTATTTCTTTTCACATTGAATTCTTGTCAGTTTGCTTGTGCCATAAATTTACAGTTTAAAAAAAATATTTTAATACTTTTATCAACTTAAAGGTGGTTTTGGAGGAGTGAGAGAAATGGAAAAGGAAAACAGGAGGCTTAAACTATGACTTGTTGATTGGACCCTTAGATCCTCTTTGCTTAACAGATGTACTTATTAGGCCGCTGCTCCTCACCATCATGAACTTTGAGAGTTGATGAGGCAACTGATGTTTTGCATAGGAGTCATATAACATTACTGTTTTACATGTAGGTGCAGACATACTATATTGAAAACCACTTCAGAATTCAGTACTAAAGTGCCAGAGATAAGAGAGAAGGAAGGAAAAACTGGGGTATAAGTCAGGAAGACAAGATATCTAAATTATTCCATGAGAAGATACGAAAAAAGAGCAAGCTTATCATGTGGAAAGATACTGAAAGGCTGTTCAAGAATGTGTGACAGGATATCCTGTGTCCTTAAGACTGAGGAGGGAAGTCTTGAAGGCATGCTACCCTTTTCAAAGCTCTCCGCCCCCTGCAAACACAGATCTTCAGAATAAACGAAACTACTATTGGGGGAGAAGAATTGGTCTCAGGATGGCAATTTTATTTAAGGAGAAGCCAGGCTGACAGCTGTGTCTGAGGCCGAGTACCAGAGTTTGGAAGTATGGGCAGTTTGAGGCTAGCTGGCCTCACAACCCCACCGCTCAGCTAGAGAGAATCTTATATAGCATA
>NW_017729031.1:106156367-106164837 GCF_001723915.1 Gavialis gangeticus
TTATTGGGGGAGAAGAATTGGTCTCAGGATGGCAATTTTATTTAAGGAGAAGCCAGGCTGACAGCTGTGTCTGAGGCCGAGTACCAGAGTTTGGAAGTATGGGCAGTTTGAGGCTAGCTGGCCTCACAACCCCACCGCTCAGCTAGAGAGAATCTTATATAGCATAGTCCTAGAGGTACCTGTGATCTGTCCTACAAGAATCCTCAGGACAGAAATGAATTACCCAACACTACCTTCTGAGAGGTCTCTGGAGAAACAGAACAAAGCTACCAAAGGAGAGAGCCTTCTCCACCCCCACCATGGACATATATCAACAGCGCTCATGATTCATAGCATCAAAGGCAGATGATTGATCTAGCTCCTTTAACCAGGGCATCTAATCATTTTCCAGAACCAGGAGGACTGGTCAATCAATGTGACAAATACCATTTTGCTTCATTCTCAACAAGTCAAATTTCAAGGAACCCATTATTCAATTCCTTCCCCACCCTGTTAGCTTTCGCCATCCAAGAAAAACGGAGATCTAGAACAGATGGTGGTATGTGGTTATCCCAGCACATTTAGAACCTTATTAAGTGATGTTGGCTACAATTCAAGTGAGGAAGACTTAGTATTTGCCCTGCCAGACAGTCTACTTTCAGTGACACAGATAACTCAATCCAAATTCACTAGTTTTAATTTGCAAAATAGCTAACATTGCTTCACAAATGGAGGTATTCTCATTAGCAGCGGAGCACAGGGAGCTAGTATTAGCCAAATAACCAACTGCTGAGAAAACGTTGCTGAAAAAAACTTTACAGATGCTGAGAAACTGGCCCTTGCTTGACGCAAAAATACAGAAAATCTTTTGGTACAATCATTCACTCAGTGCTCTGTCTTCCCTCTCTGATTGTATGTGCTGTTGTTCAGCCATAAAACTTCAAATCAAAGAAAGTATTGATTGGCCCACAATACAAGAATAATTTTCAGTCATCTAATCTCTAATGTTAGTGCAGATACAAAATGTGGCCAGTACTGCAATGTGCTGTCTTTTTATTGTGTGCTAAGAACTCTGTAAACACTGTAGTTTCCCTTTTGTTGTCTCCTATCTCCTCTGATGCAAAACTCTTCATGCAGGAAAAAAAAACCCCAGCTTGTCTCCCAGAACTTACTTTGGATGCCTCAGGGTGAATGTTCTTAGATTATCTGCTTCAGGATTTTCAGTCATCATTGCCATTTAAGATAACAAAGACCTCTATTTCCTCACTCTCCATTCGCAGTTTGGCAGAAACTTGCTACTATTCAGTGGTTCCCATTGTTCTTATTGCTATTTGTCTTTCGAAAGCCTCAGATTTATCTAATTGAATTAAATACTGATTTGGTAAAATAAAATAAATTCCACAACATTTTAACCTTAACATTTCTGAAGCATTTTTGTGCATTTATGCATGGCCTTTCATACTATAGAGCAGGGACAACTTGCAATATCCAAATGTAAAACCTGCCAACACATCTCCACCACCCCCACAATCGCTACACCTCACAACAGAACCATAAACATTCCTGGATCTTACAGCTTCACCTCCAGAAATGTAATATATCTCATCCAATGCACCAAATTCCCAGATGGAAAATATGTAGGAGAGACCAAACCACAACTGTGGACCAGAATGAATGCACACTGGAAGTCTATCGAAGACAAAAATATCCAGTTACCTATGCGATTACATTTCTCACAAGAAAACCACTCTCTCTCCAATATCTCAGTTCTAATCCTCGAAGGGAATTTACAAAACACTTTTCACAGATAAGCCTATGAACTTCACTTCATCAACCTACTGGATTCAAAAAATAATGGACTAAATATAGACATTGGATTTATGACACATTACAACGTGCCTAACATCTGACTCCCCAGGTATCTTTTCACTATTTACCAGCTACATTTCCTCCCCCCCTGCCCCAACCTGTCTCTCACCCACTGACTCCTCAATTTACATCTTCACTGACTGGCTTTTTTGCATGCATATTAGCCTCTGGCTTCTTTATTATTCATTCCATCCAGGAAGAGTACACACCAACTGCAGATGCTTCCTCAGCTTGATGAAGGGTATTTATACCTGAAAGCTTGCAAAAAATAATTTTTCCAACTATTACTATTAGTTGGTCTAATAAAAGATATCAGATTTACCCAAAGGACCTCATCCGCCAAAGCTTTTTTTTGATAAGATGCCTTGAGCATGTGGTGATGGTATGTATGTCTACTTTGTATAACACTTTACATAAATAAAGTATGCATGACTATAATATTTATTTCCATGTTTATTTGTCTTGATATATCAATCCAAGTCAGTTACTGTTTGTGGTCCCAGTGAGGCCTAGCTTTCATGTAGTGATCCAGGAGAGCATGCTGCTTCATAGAGGGAAAAAAAGATGAAGAAAAGGCCATGTCCCTACTCCTGCCTGCCCCCCAAGGAGCTTGATTTTAAATTAGATTAAGGACATGACAAACTGATTGATAAAGAGCATATGGGGAGGACACAGGTGACAAAAGGATGGGGATGCTTGTAGAGTGGATGTGGTTTCTTGTAGTGAAATAATTCAGTGCTGCCTGCATCATGGATTAATAAAATAAGTTTTAGTCCATGGAATAATACCTTGAAGGATGCAGGGGAAGCTCCATTGCCTCAAAGTTCACAATGAAAGTGGACAAAAACACAGCAAGGGGAACAGCTCTGTGCTAGGGAAGAGATGGATTAGCTGGCTTCATATTTCATTCATCCTTGCAATCTGGGCATAAAAATCCCTGAATTTGTTACACCTATTCTCATTCAGTAGTTCAGTGAAAAAGTAAACACAAACTGCATTTAACACTAGAGCAACATTTTGGGTGCCTCTAGTTTTAACATACATTTAATCTGTTTAATCATTTTTTTAAGCTACAATGCCTTTGTTATCAAATAACATATAGAAGGGGTGATCTGTTTCCTTATATGTGTGTCTTATTGACCGCAATATACATGTTCTCTATTATCTATGGCCTCAGTGAGCATGCTGTTTAGGTCTAGCTAGGCCATGATGTGATGCAGGAATGGCATCCAGAGCCTGTGTAAAAAATGGTGTTCATGACTGCAATTTCCTTTTCATCCAAAGGGAACCTTTCTGTCTGAAAATCCTAATGGTACTTGGTCACACACAGCTTCCCATCTGCCTCTTTCAGTCACAGGAGGTGTCACAGGCATGGTAACGCTTCCTTGTGGTAACGCTTTCTTGGCTGGACAGGCACCAGCCTCTCTCGTATACTCCCTTGGTGCAGACACAGATGCTCTCCCTTCCCAGAATTGGAACCTCATGATCTGGCTTCTGCAGGCTCCAAGGCCAGTGCCCCCCCACCCCTGACCCTGATCCACTGAAATTGCTTATGCAGATGTTTTACTGGAGCTCTAGCTGGACTCGTGGCTCCTCTGATCTCCCAATCACTTTTTCAGCAACACTTAATAACATGTATTTTACAAAGATTTCTAGTACAATTACTTTTTACTTCAGATTACCCAAAAATGCACAGTTCCAGATAAAAACAACAAAGCACTTAGATATCATTTCCCTGCCTCCCTTCCCTCAATTCTCAGAATGTTCTTCAGAAATCAAGTCAGTGTGTTTTTGGGGTTCAAGTGTCTGTTTCTAGGACTCCACTCTTCTGTTGTATTTTTGGGGTTCCAGGTCCCCTTTCTAAAACATCACTCCTCCAAGTTTCCTTTCTAAATTATGAACTCTCAATTTTTCTCTTCCATTCAATTTTCTTTGACCTTGGTTGGTCCTGCTGTCATATATGTCCCTCTGCCTTCAAAAGCTGAGCCTTTGTTCCACCTGTGGCTCCTTCCTCCACGTTCCTCAGGCTTTGCGGCTGAAGACTTAGTGCCAACACCTGATCTCTTCATTCTGCTTTGGAATAAATTCTGTTCCTTCAAACCCCCGTTTCCTGCAGCGAATTTGGAAACAGCTAGGTCATGATGCTTACAGACTTGAAAAAAAAATTAAGCGCTTTACTTTCAGCTCAGTGTGCCCTGTCACCAAACGCAGCACATGCCCAATAGAGGAATTGCGTCAGTTTGACCCAATTTGCCAGTGTATGTATAGCTCACGCACTTCAGCAGGGCTTTTTGGTGCTTTTATCTAAGAGCTGATTCAGTTATTAGATAAAATTGCCAAAAAGCCCCACTGTAGCACATAAGCTATACAGACACTGGGGAGCCAAGTCAAACAGATGCAGTTCCTCTTCCAGTGAAGTGTTTTGTTTTTTTCCCCCGGTCTATCAGTGCCCATGATGTGATTGTCCTAAGGTATTTCCATTGAACGGGCAGATCATCACTGCTTAATTACCCTCCCTCATTCCTCATGTAGGAGGTATGCGACATGTCACTAACAATATTGTGAATTCTTCATGTAGTGGTACTGTAATTTCATAAATCAATCAGGATTTATAAGTGTAAATAGATTCCCCAAACCATTACAGAAGGCGTCACAGCAGTTCATAGATGTTAAATTATCTCTTGCTTTGCATGGTTCCTGAGCTAATGAAAACTTGAGTGATTGACTGATTTATATCATTCATCACATACCTGTTGGACTTTCATCTTATTCCTTGTTACTGCCAGTGACAGAAAATAAGGTGTATTTTCTTTCTCATTTGCTGAATTAAGTAGACTATGTAAGTACTAGACTGCAAAGGCTTTAGCAAGAGGATAGATGAAATGATATGATGTTGGTATTTGGGGGAGCGGGGAAATAGCACCAACTTTATTGTGCACTAGTATTGGCAGATGCTACAGTGACCAGTGCACTAGAAATCTCTAGATACATATGTCAGGAGGTAGAAAGTAGTTTAGATTTTATTAATAAAGGGCACTAGACATTTTTTTGTTCATTGTTTATATATACTCCCAGTCTCAGTGAACATTATTTTTCAGCTTTTATTGTTCTCATTTGTTTAGTAGTCTATTTTAAATCCTAGGAATAAGGTCCTTTTTAATGTGCAGAATAAAGGCATCAACCTGTTCCTTTTTAGTCAGACACTTATTACAATGGGAGCAGGACTGGACTTGTCATGAATCCTAGAATCCCTCTTCCCTTAAGAGTAGAATTACATTTGAGTTCAGTGCTCCTATCTGCATGGGCAAAATAAGCAGGATTTGATCCTAATAAAAAGGTAGGAAAGATCATCTAGTCCCCCACTTTACTTTTTCCACTGCTTTATTTTGTCCAGTTTTAGAAGCCCTCAGCAGTGGGGCTGCCACCATTTCCACAAAGATGTTATTCTACAGTCTAAAGATCACCCTGTTAGAGGGCTCTGCCTGATAGTCAAACAAATGATTTCCCTTTGCTTGATTAAACTTTACCAGAAATGCTTGGTTTCCAAAACCTAGAAAAGTAGCATATATTGTTATTTGATACAGAATTGGCCAGATGTTTTTTAAGGAACTAAGGCATTCTTAAGCTTTTGTTTACTAAATAATCTCTTTCCTCTCCTCAATACTTAAATTACGAATTGTTGCTACCCTTCCCTGGTTGAGATTAAAACATCCTTAAACAACTATAGTTCCAAAAATTGCAGTAGAAAGAAAACAAATATTTTAATTGCTTTTATTTTCCCTCTTCCTGATCAGCTCATCTTTATTTTGGGAAATTAACCTTTGAACTTCACAATCAAGACTAATTAAAGTATTTACTAAATAAACAGATGTCTCACTCTTACATTGATATATGTCATGCCCCAAAGATCTAACTGCAAAGAGGATCTTCTGTGTTATGGATCTCCCTTCTTCTGTGCAAATGGGGAAGAGGATTGTCTACCACTTCAGGTGCAGTTTTTTTATTTATGTTTTTTGTATCCTTCTATCCTGGGATTTTTCTTCTTTAATAGAAGTCCAAGAACAGTTGTGATAAGGGGTCCTTTGCAATAGGGTTTCAAGGGAATCGTTTTGCTATGGACATGAAGGCTGTTGGAGCACAGTACTGATCCAAGAAATATGTAGGTTCCATGCAGGAACTCACTGCTTCTTTGTGGATTCTCCTGGGACTGTATCTATAAGATCTGTGGCTAGCAGGAGGGGATCCTGTTTCCTAGAATGATTGAGGAAAAACTCCACAAAGGCCTGCATTTTCATGGGGATTCCATCCTTTAGACCCTTTCCATGGGATTTGCTGCAGGCCAAAGATCCTGGTCCTTTGTGATCAATTTTCAAAAGTCCTTATGTGCAATGTAGAATACTGGGATTATGTTAAGGAGACACCTGTCTGATCAAAAAATGGAATTTGACACAGATGATGAATCATTGGGATGAGTTAAAGACAGAAGGAGAAAATTACTATTTTCTCCTGGTAGAACAATGGAACTGGCAGAACAATAGAAAATGTCTTTTCTTTAATAAGTCATTGCTTAGACATCGCTCATCTCAAGAGTCAGCCTATGTTGACTCCACGCCTTTAGAACTGCCAATGATGAGACTTGAAGTCATTAAACTGAATTCCCTGGGAGGGACCAAAAGCAACATCTTAAGTAATCTTTTTCCTCTACATTGACTCTGGTGGGAATGAGGGCCCATTTTCTTAATTACATGTTCACTAATATATTTAGTGCTCTCCTCCCTCTCTTTCCCCAGCTCAGTCACCAGGGAGTTTCTAATATGTTACCGGAAAGCTGCAGAGGATTATTTAAATGCCACATACTCTGCTTGGAATGGAGAGCCATGCAGCTTTTCCTGTTTAATACTTTTTGAAATTATTTATGGGCTACATTTCTTGCCTATATAGAAGGTAGCTTTCAAGGCTCCTGTGAGTGGTTACAGAAATAGATTTTTGAACTGAGCAATAATTAGAAGCATATGAAGCAATGGAGTGCATCAGAGAACAAGAGAGAAATCCCATTTTGGTATGGAAACACTGCTATCTGAAATAGATTTCAGCTGCATGCAAAATTCACTCACGCAGACTAAAATGAAATAACATGTCTGTTTTGCACCTATTAAAGCCAGAACATTTGGAGTCATAGCAGAAATTCTGTTCTTGACTCAACCTAATAGAGCTTGGCATTTACAATCTGTAATCTTTGAGATACCCTGGCTCTACTGTACCTTGAAGTAGAGCCACAATCCTTACTATACTTGAAAACAATGGGTTGAGAAATTACAAAGGAATTCAGACTTGGCAGTAATGTGTGCATATGTGTATGTGTGAGAGAGAGGGCGCATGTGAGAGTGAGTGTGTGTGTTTAATCAGTTTCTCTCAATCTATATCTATATCTATATCTATATATTAGAATTAGTATACAAAGTCTGTCAGAAGAAGTATATGATTTAGGACTTTTCATCTTCTTAGGATCTACTGTCCAAGGGCTCAATCCAGTAAAGTGCCACCTACATGCCCTCAGTTTCCTATTACTCATGGGGGTGTTAAATGTGTCTTGATGTGATAAACTGTTATGTTCTTGACTTTTAAAAGTTCTTGCACCATCTCCCGCTCATTGTATTCACCACAGTAGTCCCTTTGAATTCAAAGATAACTAAGAATTTTTAGCATCTCAAAGGAGGTTCTCAAGATCTTATAAAATCAAATCTTAAATCTGCATTTCTGGCTTCTTTTATTCACACAAGTAGAGCAGTATCGTTGTAATGGGTTTGCTGTGGAAATTCTATACAAATGTCTTGGACCATGTCTGCGGGTAAATAACAGAGATATGGCCTCTGGACTTTTAAATATAATTCACTGACTTGACATTTACTTCAGTTCATCATAAGAAGCTGTACTTGGCAATTTTTCAAGCCACAGTTTGTTTAGCTGCTGTATAGGTAGTGTGGTAAAGCTATGGATTTAATAAATTCATTGATTTTTCCTTTTCTAAGCATACAAATCTATGTTATCAAATAGTGGGGCTTCAATTTTCAGTTCACATGAAGAGAACATGTTTTAAAATTATAGGTGTATATTGTATAACATATATTTGAAAACACTAACCTTTCAATAGTGTCTAAAATGTTCAAAACTTGCACTTCTCAGTATTTTTTACAAAATTACTTGATTTTTTGTCCACAGCAAAGGTAATATGTGCCAGAAAAAAGATTATGATGATTCAATGTAGGGAACATTAGTGGCTTTATACTGATGTGCAACTCCAAACCCTTATAAAATGTGCAGCTGTTTTGCTTTCAAAACATACTGCTTGCAACCACACTGTCTCTGACTGTTATCTCATAGGAATATTGCAAGCTAAGATGAGATTGGTCTAGTCAGTGCTTTTGAGTAGAGGGCTCCCAAGAAAGTCCAGGGTGGCACAGGAATTAGGGTGATAAACCAGTAGGTAGCACACTTCCTTCTGACCACATAACCCAGCATATTTTTATGGGTATGTGAGATGAAAAGTCTTTTAGAGATGTAAAATGGATATCACAACAGCTGGTGGCAGTTTTTCATAGTTTCATAGTTTCTAGGGCTGGAA
>NW_017729031.1:106169837-106170057 GCF_001723915.1 Gavialis gangeticus
TCAGTGCTTTTGAGTAGAGGGCTCCCAAGAAAGTCCAGGGTGGCACAGGAATTAGGGTGATAAACCAGTAGGTAGCACACTTCCTTCTGACCACATAACCCAGCATATTTTTATGGGTATGTGAGATGAAAAGTCTTTTAGAGATGTAAAATGGATATCACAACAGCTGGTGGCAGTTTTTCATAGTTTCATAGTTTCTAGGGCTGGAAGGGACCTGAGA
>NW_017729031.1:106170068-106198868 GCF_001723915.1 Gavialis gangeticus
CTATCTCTTACCTGTTCATTCGCTACGCTGCAAATGCAGGAGCATTAATCACAGTGTCTTGGCAAAATTTTACTTATTTTTTTGTGAAAGATAAGGCAGAGTTGTATCTTAAAGACTAATTTTTTCTATGGTGCCTGTTTCAGGGGCAGGTGGATGTTGCAGTGGTAAAGATAAAGATTGTAATTAGATATAAGGAAACTAGGAAAAGCAAGAATAAAGAATAAACAGTAGCATTATGTACAACATTAGGTAAATGTTTCTTAGATTGCATCTGTATCTACAGCTAGAAGGGGTAAATCCAGAGGGGATACAGTGATGTGGTCCAACCTTCCTGTTGGACCACACCACTGGAGCAGCAGCAGATAAGATTCCTCCCCTACTCTTCCCTGCATGCTCAGTGGCACATCCCTTCCCTTCCCATTACCCCACTCACTGTTGCTTCTGTCCCCAGTGTCCCTGGCTGACCTAGGGACAGGGGATGCTCCAGAGCTGCTCCTGTCCTGTTCCAGCCATGTTTGTGGAAGGGCTGGGCTTAACTAGGGACAGTGGCAGCAGCAAGCAGGTTCCCCCTCCCTGCCTGATCCCCCGGGGTGTTCTCCACCAGCCCAGGAGCAGGCACTGGGAGGGGGAATCCTCCCACTCCCATTGCTACGGTCCCCAACTAAACCTGCTTCCCTACTCAGCCCTGCTAGCCTGAAGCAGGATCAGCTCTGAAGTCACCCCCCTTCCCTCCCCCAAACAGCTGGAGGTAGCAGGGATAACAGAAGCAGTGGGTGGGGGAAGGGTGGAATGCAGGGGGAATGGAGGAGGTAAGGGGTGGGGGGGCAGGCAGGGTTCTTACTTGCCTCAGGGGGACTTAAAAAAAGTCCCCAGCTGCCACTCCTGTGGCACAATCTGTCTGCCCCTGGGAGCAGGGTTACAGCCACCCCACAGAATTGGCTGCTTATCCTACAGCCCCCTTTACAAAATCCTGGGTCCACCCATGATGGCAAGTGATAATTCTATATATCTTCTTGTTTCTGTCAGATATGGACTTCTCTCAGTCACTGACTTCATTGCCACATCAGGTTGTTGACAGTAGTCCATAATGTATTTCAATCTGGTTTTATTTTAAATTGAACCAGAAAGCCTGACCTTGTGTTGTATATCAATATAACACTATTGGCTCCAGCACACAGAGTCAATAAGCATCTTATGGATGCATTATAGATTCATAGATTGTAAGGCTGGAAGGGACCTTGGAAGTTCATCGGGTCCAGCCCCCTGCATCAAGCAGCAAAGACAACTGGGTTCAGGTGACCCCAGCAAGGTCCAGTCTCCTCTTGAAGATTTCCAGGGTAGACAATTTTACCACCTCTGGAGGGAGCTTATTCCACAGTCTGGACACCCTAGTTGTGAAGTAGTTTTTCCTAATGTTGAGCCTGAATTGGTCTTCCAGGAGTCTGTGATGATTACTCCTAGTTTTCCCCAAGGGTGCCCTGGTGAACAGTTGTTCACTGAGCCCTTGATATATGCCCCTGATGTAGCGGTAAGCTGCTACCAAGGCCCCTCTCAGCCTCGTTTTTTTCAGGCTGAAAAGTCCCAGATCCCTCAGCCTTTCTTCATGTGGCTTGCCGCACAAGTCTCTGATCAGGTGGCCCTTCTCTGGACTCTCTGAAGCTTTACCATGTCCTTGTTGAAGTGCAGCACCCAGAACTGGATGCAGTAGTCCAGCTGCAGTCTCACCAATGCTGAGTAGAGTGAGACAATCACTTTTTTGGTTTTGCTGGAGATGCATCAATTGATGCATGCCAGGCTATTGTTAGTTCTACTGGCTATAGCGTCACACTGCTGGCTCATGTTCATACTGTGGTCTGTTATTACTCCCACATCCCTTTCATTCGTGGTGCTGGTCAGGTTGGTGTTGCCAAGCCTGTAGGTGTTCAGGGGATTGTTTGTCCCCAGGTGGAGCACTTTACATTTCTCAATGTTGAACTTCATCTGGTTCCAGTCTGCCCAACTTCCAAGCCTGTCTAGATCTGCCTGTATCTGCAGCCTATCTTGAAGCATCATCACGCTTCCCTATAACTTGGTGTCATCCATGAACTTGGTCAGTGAGCTCTTCCCCCTCACATCCAAATTGTTGATGAAGATGTTGAATAGCACTGGACCAAGCACCAACCCCTGTGGGACACCACTGGCCACTTCCCACCAAGATGACACAGATTTGTTCATTAGAACCTTCTGGGTCCTACCCTGCAGCCAGTTTCCTACCCACCTGACTGTCCCACAATTAAGCCTATAGTCTTCCAATTTTCTCGCGAGAACATCATGGGATACCAGATAGAAAGCTTTTTGGAAGTCAAGGTATATAATGTCAACCTCCTCTCTCTTATCCAGGTGGCAAGTCACCTGATCATAAAAGGAGATGAGGTTGGTAAGACAAGACCTGCCCACAACAAAGCCATGCTGGCTGTCATTCAGAATCCTGCCTTCCACAAGCCTATCACACACAGACTCCTTAATGATTTTTTCCAGGATTTTCTCTGGGATAGAAATTAGGCTAATTGACCTATAGTTACCCGGGTCCTCCCTCCTCCCCTTCTTGAAGATGGGCACAGCATTGGCCCTCTTCCAGTCCTCAGGGACCTTCCCAGAGCACCACCAGTTTTGGAAGAGTTTTGCCTGGGGTTCCACGATGACTTTGGCCAGCTCCTTCAGCACTCTCAGATGAAGTTCATCCAGTCCTGCTGACTTATATACATCCAATTTCTTTAACTGATCACACACCAGTTCTACGGCAATTGTAGGAAGGTGGTCATTTGAACCTCGCTCATTCTCTACCCTAGCTGGTGTGATTTTCCCCTTGGTCCAGTGAAAGACCAAAGTAGTCATTCAGGAGTTAAGTTTTCTCCTGAGTGCCAATAACTAGCTGTCCTGAGTTGTTGAGCAATGGCCCCACCCTCCCATTCATTTTCCTTCCATTCCCTACATACCTAAAGAAGGACTCCTTGTTGTCCTTGATCCCCGTTGCTAATTTTAGTTCAGTCACCACCTTAGCTTTTCTAATCTGATCCCTGCAGGTACAGGCCATTGCTGTATAGTCCTCCTTGGGGGCTGTCCTTAGCTTCCACTGAGTATACAACTCTTCCTTCTTTCTTAAGAGGACCATGATTTCCCTGTTTGGCCAAGAGGGCTCCCCAGCCCTTTTGCTACATTTCCTCCACATGTGACTGAACCTCCTTTGTGTTTCAAGGATTGTGTCCTTTAGGAACGACCACTCTTCATACATTCCTTTTACCTTGGGTCCCTGGTCCCTCAGCACATTCCCTACTAGTGACCTGAGCTTGTTGAAATTTTAATTTATGAAATCCAAAACTTCAAGCCTGCTGTCCGATTTGTCTTGTGATGGACCATGAATGTAATGGTTTCGTGGTTGCTATCACCCAGGCTGCCCTCTATGTTTAAGTTGCTCACCAGGTCATCTCCTTTGGCAAAGTCCAAGTCTAGAAGAGTACCTCTGGTTGGACCGTGCACCTCCTGAGTCAGAAAAGGCTCTTTGATGCAGGTCAGGAAGGAATGCGACTGATCCGACTTGGCCAAGCGTTCCTCCCAAGAGATGTCTGGATGATTGAAGTTGTCCATGATGACCATGTTCCAAGCCTGCACAGCCTCTGTTAGTTCTCAGGTGAACTGCAGATCAAGTTCCTTGCCCTGGTTTGGTGGTCTGTAGTATAGGCCTACAGTTAGATCTCTCCTGCTGCATGCCCCCCGCCCCCCCTCAGCAGCTTGACCCAGAGGGTTTCAAGCCATTCATCTTTGGAGCCAATGTTGGCCTCCAAGGAGGTGTACCGCTCCTTCACATAAAGAGCTACATCTCCACCTTTTTTCCCTGCCTGGTCCCTTCTCTGCATGGCGTAGCTCTTTATGGCTATGCTCCAATTGTGTAAGGAGTCCCATCAGGTCTCTGTAATCCTTATTAAATTGTAATTAATTTTATTTAGGTGCCAGTATGGTGCTTGCCTGCTTGGTGCTTTCCTAGACATAGCAATAAAGACATTTACTGCCCAGCAGATCTTGTTCATGCACGAGGCCTTATTCATTCATTCATAGCCTATTGAGGTCAGTAAGTTTTGCATGAGTAATGTTTTGAGGATTCAGTCCTAAGGTATTACACAGGCACCAAGAGTTATTGCTTTATAACTAATCCAAGCAACTGAGTAATAATTTATTACTAATAACTAGTCATTAGCCTTCACATTTATTCAACAAACTTTCAGAGTAAGGATCTTTTAAGTATTTTCCAAAGCCATTATTGTTATAGCATCTAAATGCCAAAGATGCGAAGAGGAAAATACATGTTCAGAAGAGACAGGGCCTGATTCTTTAAGCAGTTCTCAGATACCAGGTGCATGAAGAGCAGGGTGATGGGAATGGTGGAGACACTGAGCCGTATTCTGAATGTAGACTGGTTTTACGTAAGTGAAATTCAACTGACTTCAATGGAGTTATTTCAGATTTTGTACTGGTGCAAGTCAACTGAGCATCAAGACAGATTATATAAAATATAATGCTAATGTTACTCTTTTGTTATCAGTGGTGTTCCTTTTCACATGGGGAAATATCTATGTAAAATATCCAAGGGATTTCATTTTTACCACATTTGACATGGACCCAGTTATTCCCTCTTCACTCTGTTTTTATCATAATCAATTCTAAAACATATTGTTTATTGAAAACCCATTGGGGGGAATTCTATTTTCAACAAATATAATTTTTCAAACATTACATCAAAGGCCATTTTGATAATTTCTGTAAAGTTTTATGTAAAACGTCATAGAAAAAACTAACACTGAAAATGCAGGTAGCATCTACAATGTTTAATGCAAAATATTTTTTGGAAAACTTTTTTCATGAAAAATACAGGCCAATTCTGTTCCAATTTGTGCTAGTATGATTAAGAGGAGAATCAGATTTATTTTTAAAACAAAGTAAACAAGTGAAACAAGTGCCTTTCTTCACAAGTCAGAAACTGGACCAAAGCAAGGAGAATCTAAATTGAACAATCATGGCACATATCAAGCTTTGCTTGCCTTTAGTATGAGTTAGTTGCCTGCAGTAATATCACAGCTGCACAGTCAGGCCTGTGGAGATCATTTTGTCAGAGCAGCAGTGGTGCAGCAGTGGGGGGATTCTGTAAGCACCAACAATGAATTCCCTTCACTTTTCCAGTGGAGGGCCTGAGTAGAGGAAATGCCAAGCCTTTTCTTCCTCCCCTCTCTATTGAGGTTTTTGAGGAGGAGATGAAAAGCAATCCACAGCAAAGGAGCCAGGTTGACACCTGTATCTGTGACAGCTCGGGCAAGGGAAATAGTGGGAAAGACTCTCCTGGCAGCAATTTGAAACTATACCCCTTCCTGACTTGGAAGCTTTGACTGATGGTTTAGCTTTGCGCAGCCATATGGTCGAACATCTTGAAGGGGCAACAAAGAGGTGCTGGTGCCAAAGCTGGGAACGGAAATCAAGTCATTATCAGAAACCAGATCTGTGACAGGGAGAAGCTATTAATTCATGGTTTTCCTTTGTGTTTTAATGTCCTACCTTTCTATGATCAGAACCCAGAGGGACACTGGAGAGAAGGTTAAATTCTTCCTTGCAGTTAGAAAGAGTCCTCGTTGAACAGTGGTTAAAAGGAATAATTTCCTTGGTACTTACTGGACTACAAGGTGTGTTCTATTCAGATGGGCCACTAAATAATGCAAAAGGGGAATGAAGGGCTCCAGCACTCACAGGGGCTTTTTACCATCCTGTTTTCATTCACTAAGAGGCAACATTTGGCTTTGTCACAAACCTGGACATTGTTCTTGCCTAATGAGAGAGACCATGTAATACCAAACAATGTCTATAACATCTGCTTTTCCTGGAATTCAGACCCAGAGAGAGCAGAGAATTGTCTTCTTTAGGCCTCTGTCAGCATCGCTGAATGATTAACATAATACAACATCAGGCCCATCAAGATAAGAATTCTAACTGCCACAATGGATTCTGTCTTACCCTTTCATTACTTGGTATGTTACAATTGTTTCCAGCAGAGAAGAGTTTGTATATGAGTGGATATGCTAGTAGTGTTGGATTCAGCTCCCTGCATAGTTAGGTGGATGGGCTCCAGGGACAGAGATACACTTGCCTTTAATAAGCTCCTCACACCACATTAAAGATAAAAGGAGAAGGGAAATATTTATATTCTGACAAAGCAGCTCTTCCCTTCAGGCTCTTGTTTTATTTATTAGCTTGCTCTGTCCCTCTTTTGTGGTTTTTCTCTCAGTTACAGTGTCTGTAACTTCCCTCTCTTTCTCTTTAATTCACCAATTTTGTCCCTGAGTGACAATAGCAGTGAAACTTAACAATTGTTGTCAAAGGGATATCATTCAGATTGTGTGTATAATTCCCAATTGATAAAAACAAACCTTTCTCCCATCTGTGTTTTAAACATATAACACTGATTTATAGCATTTAAATAACTGAATATATCACAACTGGCTTATCCTGATCACTTCAAATGAAGCTGTAGGACTATAGTAAGCTATTTTTTAAAGAGTACACTGCAAGTCAGATGCCTGGATATCCTCCCACATCTGTAAAGGCAACAGTAACCACCATCATTCTTCTCTGAGGAAGCCCTTACTGAGGCATGACACAGCTACACTGAGACCTTTCTAACCCCATTCATCAAACACTTCCTTTCCTCTGAGAAACTATCTCAGGGGATCACTCATTTCTTCCAACTAGTATGCTCAAGTGAAAGGAATCGTGAGCACATTTTTGTGTCTGAAACCAGCTCCTTGTAGTTGACACAAAGATTAAATAAGATATAAGAAATATAGAAATATATGTTATTTTATTTCTATTCTGTTTGTTTGATACATTTGTATATTCATAATTTGTATATTATGTAGAAGTGTGTACATGCAATCTAGCTGGTCAGAATTCCCACAGTACAATGTTGACTGATTTCAGTATCCATGTTATCAACATTATATTCAAAATTAAGAACAATACTAATATGTCTTCCAGCACCGACGCTTAAAATAACTGCCTTTTTAACCATATTAAAAACACTGCATAAAAATTCAAAAGGATTGCCCAGAAATGTAGTTCACAAATATTACTATTGCTACTGAATTGCAAAATGTAGAAAAATAATGTTTGTATTGCCATTTAAGTGCATGTAGTACAAAGGGATGAACAAATTCAGTCTAGCTCTCACACAGAGGATCCCATTTTGTCATTCATCTTCCCAAATAAAAAAGCTATTGCTCTGTTTCTGCCCTTTGATCAGAAAGCCAAGCAAATATTTTAATTGATTATTCTCCCTCCCACCAGTAGCATAACTAAGTGGGGTGACCAGGACAGCAGCTCCAGGTGCTGCCTTTGTAAGGGGCGGGGGCACAGAAATATCCATGACCGCAGCAGTGACTAACCATGCCACTATGATCAGCACGGTGCCAGCATGGGTGCCCAGGCACACCTCTGCCTCCCAGAACATTTAATGAAACCAATTTAGGGAAAAGCATATCTTCTTTTTTAGTTCATTATTCCTTTTGCTTTATCTTCACAAATCATGGCTTCATTTACAGATTTGCAGAGGTATGGAACAGCCGCAAATTCCATTGCCTTACCTGGAGCTTAAACAGTCCATCCTTACTTAAACAGAATGGGGTCCTCCTTCCTTTGTGACAGGTGATAAAAGCCCTTCCCCTTCAAAATACTAAATACACAGATCTCTTCCCCAAAGCACAATTTATGAGTTAACGTGACTTTTGCTGCTGCTTGCCATGATTCAGTGGAGCCTCACTGGAGTAAAAATATTGTTCCAGGGTGGGAGAGGTGCGAATTCTATTGCAACAAGTGCTGGCCTCCAGTGCAAGCCTGCTGCTCTCCCAGCAGATGACTATGGCACCTTTGGCAGAAAACTAAGAGCTCATCTACATTATGGGTTTTTGCCTGGCATGGCAACAGTGCTGCAAACTCTCTATTGAGATTAACTGCAGCTGTGTAAAGTGAGACTTAATCCTAGTGTGAGAGTGCAGCACATCTGCACGAGACATTTAGGCCAGGACAGTAGAGACATTACATTTTACCAATATAAGGGAATGAGTTTATACCTGTTAACAGAACAGAAGTTCGGCACATACAGCCTGATTTAAAAATGCCAGAACCTGGTCTAAGATTTACCATCCCTCCCCCACCAAAGGGTGGGTATGTGCTCTATTCAGTACCGATCTAAACTACACCAGAAAACCACATAACTTAGATTGATTCCACCTAGGGCTTTTTGAATTCCTGTATCTAGTCTTATAAGTAGCACAGCTACACAGGCAGAGGGGCCCACTACAGATAAGCCATACTGGCAGTGTGCAGTCTCTCCTCCTTATCAGTGGCTCCCTGCCAGCTTGACCCCAACAGTATTCCACTGCCTTTCAGGGTTGTAGTTGCACAATTGTTTCCTGTACTTCATGCATATGAGCATCCCATCAGTTTTCCCACTACCGTTTAGTTTTGCTGTAACTTCAGAACTACTGGCAGAAGTACAGTAAAGACTAAGGGTACTCAGTCCCCAGCCCCCAGACAGTGTCATTTGTCCTGCAAGCATCCCCAAGGGTCCAAAAATTTGGCAGCAAGGGAATGGTGGCTATTCCCTGCATGCTCGATAGAGGGTGCAGGGGCCAGCTGAAGTGGTATTGGGCTCAATTCAGGTGTGCACAAGCCAGCCAAGGTGGCATGGGCAGGATCTGGCCTGCAGACCAGCTCTGCACCACTCATCCTGCCCAGATTTGAGCTTAAAGTGAGCAGTAGGAAAACATTTACAGTAACAACTGATTTATATTAGTGTTCTTTTCTGATAGAACTGAGTCAAAGTGAACAGGGGGTTTTCTCCAGCCCTCTGTATGTCTACCCGCTTTGGTCGCTCTCAGCTCTGTGCAAGGGTATCCTTGGAAAAAAAATATCCTTCTGATCCAAAACAGAAATAGCAGAAGCTCTTCTGCTCTACTCCTGGTAAGTGCCCTATAGCAAGGCTTGGAGGCCCAAGAAAATGCATGTGAACTCCCCCTTGGAGCAATGCCTGAGAATGAGACACCTGGCCATTGATAAAACTAGGAAACTGCCTGTGTACAAAACAAGTCTGGTAGATAAAAGGCTTCACGTAGAAGTGTGTCCAGTGTCCCTTTAACTGTTTCATTTTATTGTAATGAAGGTGTGTGACTGTACCATGCACATATTCAGGTTACTTCTAGCCTCCTGCTACAGATCAAAGGTTGCTTGGGTTAGGGTCCATACAAAGACCTCAGCATTCAAAGGTCCAGATTCTACTCTATCTATGAAGTGCCTAAATGTGATCCTATTTTACCTGGCTCAAATCCCAGAAAAACAGTTAATGCAGAAGGTTGGTGAGTCCTCCTCCTCATTGTTTTTTTGTGACTTAGTGTTAAAGTTAAGTTGACAGCCTGTTATAAAAATAGATTCACTGGCAGTTTTTCAGACTTGAGGTGGGTAGAGTAGGATCATATTCAGGCACCTAGTAGGTGGTGTAGGATTTAGCCCAAGGTGTTTTGAAAGGGATGGTTTTCCAAGTCAGCAAGGCGAAAGGGAGCTGCAAGACCCAGGAAGGTTTTATGTGTATTCTGTTAAATTTTTGCTCTCATATAGTGCTATATAAACACTTGTGGCGATGCTGACTTCTCAACAGGCTTTGGATAGCTGGCTTATGGGTGCTTAGGTTAACAGCCTGGGTAACACTGGGCACGTCTACACGTGCATTAATGCGCTGTAATTATGGCATATTAATTTTAGTACCTGTAGTAATAAGTACTAACAATGCACTGTAATTGGTGCTACTGAGCAGTAGCACTGGCACACATCTTTTACTAATTCCACTGTGCATTAGCGCATTAGCACAGCTTTCACCGTGATGTGTTAATGCGCAGTAGAATTAATCTACTGAGCTTTTAGTGTCTCATGTAGATGTACCCACTGACTATTACATGTGAGCTGTCTGCGCCTTTCTAAAAACTTTTTTTTTTAAAATGGGTATATCATATAGTTACATATTCAACAGGTGACAGGTCTCATTGGCTGCATCTACACGTGTTGCTATGGCAACATTGTTACTTCGCTGTGATTTAGTACTTCCTTTTGGAAGTAGTAAACCATGGTGCAGTAACAGTCTGTGCTGTGCCGTACACACAGCACATGGTTATTTTTAACAGCTACTTCACTGTTGCAGTGCGCTATGCCAGGGGAGCATGTTGCTACAACCAAGTAGCTGCTGGTCATGTGCAGATGCCCGCCGGTGCGATGTTGCTGTAGCACTTTGCTACATTAATGTAGCATCGCATGTAGATGTGCCTATTGTATAGTATAAGAATCTTTATGTAATATTTGGAATGAAAAGCATCAAAATACACTTGAAATGTTAATGGTGATAGGAAGTATCCAGAAATCTGAAGCTCAGCATGTAGTATGTGAATGGAGATCATATTGCTAAGTGTTACCAATGGATAATCATATATATTTTCCTCCAAAAAATATTCTGAGATGCTTTTCAGATACTTTCCTGATAGAGCTGCCAAAATGCTGATTGATACATTTTCTTGCATAGGTCAGCAAGATTGGAAAATATGTCTGAAGTGTTGTGGGACTCATCACTTCATCAGATCATCTTCTCCAGTACTAATAAGGTACATCCTTTTGATACACTGAACATAATAATTTTAACTACACAGCTGCTGAATATGTCTGAGTTGGGTCAGTCCTTGTTTAGAACTGCCTTTGTTCCTCTGTTCTTCCTTTTATTTTTGCCTAATTAATTGTTCTTCTCCTATTATGCCTATGGGCAACCACCATGGGTTCATTAGAGGCAGGTCCTGTCAGACGAACCTTGTTGCCTTCTACAACCAGGTTACAAAATCATTGGATGCAGGTGTTGCGGTGGACGTAGTCTTTCTGGACTTTAGGAAGGCCTTCAACACTGTCTCTCACCCCATTCTCATTAAAAATTATGCCACTGTGGTGTCAGTGCCAACACAAGAGAAGGCTGAGAGGGGATCTGGTGGCCGTCTATAAACTTACCAAGGGGGACCAGCAGGGAAAGGGAGAGACCTTGTTCCCTCGAGCACTACCAGGGGTAACTAGGAATAACAGCCACAAGTTGGCTGAGAGTAGGTTCAGGCTAGACATCAGGAAACACTGCTTCACAGTCAGGGTGGCTAGGATCTGGAACCAACTTCCAAGGGAAGTGGTGTTCACTCCTACCCTGGGGGTCTTCAAAAGGAGGCTAGATGAACACCTTGCTGGGGTTGTTTGACCCCAGCATTCTTTCCTGCCCATGGCAGGGGGTCAGTCTTGATGACCTGCTCAGGTCCCGTTCAACCCTACCAACTATGAACTATTGCTGCCCCATGTTTGTTTAAAATATAAGTGTGATGTGCCTTTATAAAGTGACAATGAGGAAATATGTATGCTCAGCATGACAGCATGTATGTAGTAGATGCATACATGTGCATATTCTTGAGGAAGGAGCCATCCTGAGACCAAAGATGACGACCTTTAGTCTGCCTCAAATTTTTAAAACCCTTCCCTTCTTCTGAGGTTAAACCACTAATGGTGATGAATAAAAGTCTGCCATTTCTTCCTTAATAAATAAATTTTGAGTTAGCTTTGAAAGGATGGGGAAGGATAGTAAGGCTCAGGTTTGTCTTCAGGTTCCTTTCACTTGGGTGATCATGTGGTGTCTACAAAAAACAAACAACACCCCCAAACCCCCAACTTAGATGCTGCAGCATTTTACTTTATAGCAAAAGATGAACATTTAAAAAAACATTATTTCTGTTCCTGTCCAGTTAATAATAATTTAAAAAACAAAAAACAGAACAGGGTTTAGAAGAGTGAATTTTTGCCCACTTTGTAATGATATTTCATTAACAAAATGCCATGAGTGAAAGTATATTTAGTGCTGGTGAAAAACACTAAATTTGCAACACTACAAAGTAAAGCCCCAAGACAAGAGTACGGCAGCAGTGTGAACTGTGGTACTGCTGCATGACATCTCGCTCCTGACTTCAAGGAACCATCTCAGAGGCCAAGAAGATGTTCATTTAGCAGAGGTATGGGAAGCGGCTGCAGGAAATCTGATTAAGACATCAGGGTCCTGTTGAAAGTACTATTGAAAATATGGAGACCTTGGACGGAATAAAAAATCAGTGGGTCTAATTCACCCTATTGGCAGAATTCAGCCAGAAGGTTCCCGGCAATGACCAGATTGCCTAGAGCTGGGTTGTATGAACAGCAATGAAGCCATATGGAACAGTAACTTTTCTTTCAGTGGGGATGAGTACCTTCACTGTGTTAGTTGCTCTGCTGACAAATTACACCCTACAGACTGTGTCCCCCCTAGATTTAGAACTCAATAACAGGAAATATACCAAAGGTTTTCCTGTTACTCTAAATGATTGTGTAACAAATAGGCTATAGAATTTATTACTGCAGGAACTTAGAGGCTCTTACCGGTATTTGGGAAGACCAGGGAATTCTGCAGTCATTAATTCATGTGTGTCTGCTGTGTGAGACAAGGGGAAGCATGGTCTTACATCTAAAGCACGGAATAGCAAGTAAAGAGATATGGGTTCTGCTCCCAGCTCCATACCTGTGAAACTACCACTGCTGCCTCAGTGTGAAATGTGGTTGCAAATTCGTATGAACTTGGAGTCCTTTGAGATCCTTGTATGGCTGAAACTGGTTTGAGATAAACCTGGTTGAATGTATATCAGACTTAACTGATTTGGATCAAACCGGTTTATGCAACGTTTGTCCCAGACCCCTTCCTGGTTTAACTTAAACCAGAGTCCCCCAGCATCCCAGATGCTTTGCAGCCCTGGGCTGCACTCTCTGCTCCAGAGCAGGGCTGGCCCTGCCCCTCTGCTTCCTAGCTGGAGCTCCCGCAGAGACTGCAGGCACAGCAGCATCTGCTTCACTTCCTCCAGCCCCCGCCCTCCGTGCTTACCACTCCCTGCTCAAGCAGGGATTCCCCCCTCCCTTCTCCCACAGCATGGACCATAGTCAGCATGTGGTATGATAGCTAAGACTGAGAGGTGTCTGTGTAAGGCAGATAGGACAAAGGCAGTAACTGGTAACATCCCTCTGTTCCTTCCTTGGAAAAAGTTGTTTAAGAAGAGTTTGAACTAATGAGAGAGGCTTTTGTTTTCTTGATGGGTTGCTAAATGCTGTGTTATCAACTCCCTGTGGCTCCCTCACTGATCAGGAGCAGTGAGGGAGGAGAACCCCTCCCTAAGCCTGCTGGGGCCTGGCCATGCCTCCCCTCAGCTCAGTACTGCAAAAAGGAAGAGAGGGCTGCTGTAGCACCCCTTGGCTTCTAGCTTGAGCCACTGCAGGCATGTGCCTGCATTTTCTCAGTCCAGAGGGATTATCTTTATGCTTGCAAACTAGTATAGCCTAGCCAGGTTAGACTAACTTACCAAGACTGAATCAATTAAGGCTCAGGCTTTTTGAATGTCTGTCCCTAGCCTGAAGGGACCAGAACTACGGTAGTCAACTTGGAAAAGAGGCAGGAATAGGAGGCAGGAATTAAGACTGGCATCACTAGTCAATGAAGTACAGAGGAGGCCAACTATAACTGTCCAGGACAAAGATATGGGCAATTCCCAAGCCAAACTACAAGGCAGAAGCTGGCCATCAGAGAACAGGGGTCTGGAATAGATTCCAGAAGTAGAAGTAGTCAAGGAGTCAGCAAGGCAGTCTGAAAGTGCCAGGGGTCAAGGTTTACATCTGGAACTAGGAACAGACAGGCAGGAACCAGTATAAAGCTAGGAAGCCAACAAACAGGATCTAAGGGATAGGAAACTAGCAGGACCAAGGAATCAGACATGCAGGACTAGTCCAGAGGCATCTGTCCTATTGGGTAGCCAACTAGTTACTGAAAGGGCTGCTGTGTAAAGCTGGCACCCATACCCAGCAGGCAACGGGAGTCAGCTGTGGGTAGTTAAGCCACTGGCAACCAAGCTCACTCAGGTAACCAGGGCCAGCTGGTGGTAATTTAGCTAGCCTGCTGACCTGGTTCCTGCCAGTGGTAGAGAAGTGCAACATATTAGCATCATAAAATACATTTGAAGGCATAAATAAGTCAATAGCTTGGGAGAAAAGAATTCTGCCTTCATGTAACAAAGGTCCCCAACCAGAATACAGTGCTCAGTTTCACACATGCATTATTGTTTAGTCTCTCTCTCTTTCCATAATATTTCTTTTTCTTGCAACTGATCCCTCTCAGCTCTTGAATCTGCCTAATAATTGCCTTTAGGTGCAATGGCTATGGAAATAGGGCCTTTGGTTACTAGATTTTCCTCTGTGCAAACTGGAGAAAGAAGTAATTGTGGACCCACATAACAGAATAATATAGAATGGTGGTGATGAAATCATTTATTGAAAAATCCTCTCCAGTCATAAAATCAAAGTAGGTAGTTTGATCCCCATGTTCCTGTTAAACTATTATTTTTATAATGCATTGGGAGAAGGCAAGATACTATTCTTTTCTCTAAACTTTGGGTAAAAAAGGTATTAATAATTTTCTTCCCATATTGAATCATAAGTTTAGAGTTCTATTTTCAAAGTCCTATTACTAATTGGTTGATCCTAATGGGTGTTAAGTCTTCACAGCATAGATAGAAGTCAGCTGGACTTGTGAATGTCCAGTGCCAGTAGGAATCAGACTGTATGGTATAAGGACATATTTATGCATTTCACCTCTTTTAAGTGATTGTGTGTAGCTTAATACAATGGTGTCACCAATTCTCTAACACAAATGAGAAAGGGAAGATTTTCCCTGTGATGCCCCCCAGATGGTGGTGCGAGTATCTCCCACTTCCTGGGCCAGGCACCCTGACTCGCCTGCCATGACTTGATGGAAATATACTTGAAGGAGGGGTTCAGTGGTGTTCCTGCACTGTCTTGGGGACGGTAATACTCATGGGGTCGGTGCTGCTGGTTCTGGGGCTCTGCCTCCCCTACACCCTAGTCCACTCGCCAACTGTGTGGGCTATCAGGCCTCCGTTCTTAATTATGGGTTCTGGCTCCTTATGACCTCTCATCAGGCCTCACCCTGTCAGTCTCAGGGGAGAGTGCAGGCTTGTGGTCTCAGCCTGACACTCGTCCCTGTTTCTTGCCCCTGTTCTGTCCCTTTGTCAGGTCTGGCACAGCCATTCCCTCTGCTGGGTTGAGGATGGCTGCAGTGATTCCAAGCTCCCCATGCTGGGCTAGCCCAGAGCCCCCCCAGGTGCTCTGTGTGGGGAAGGGCATTCTATCTTCCCCACACTGGTTCTGCCCTACTTTGGCAGGTCAGTGTCGAGGGGAGCCTTGCTGGCCGGGGTCCACCCCAACGAGCTGGGCATCTCCCAAGATGGTTTCCCCCATACCTGGCTTCCAATGGGGTTTTTAAATCTCCCATGGTGGTGGGCATGGCCGCCACCCAACCTAATTGCTATCTGCTTGAAAAGCTGGTGCAGCACCAGCTCGCACAGCTCCAGCCATGGTTCCAGTTCCCTCCTGGGTAGGTTCCCTGCAGTGTCAGGGTCCCCAGGGCTGCCTTTGGGAGTGCTAGGGTCTGTATCTGGCACCTCTGACCCCTGTGAGCAGCTCCAGCCACCACTTCCCCCCCCCCCAAGTAAATCACTTTAATAGGAGTGTCATGGTGCTGTGACTCTAATGACCTCTGTCATGGAAATGAAGCTACTGAAATGTGTGATAGAAACCAAGAGTAAAACAGACAGTCATATATAACAGTGGTACCTGACCTTTTTCGCTCATGGGCCAGATGAATGGTGCCAAGTCCATCTGTGGGTCAGATCTGGTCTGTGGGTCTGGTCTAGCATGTGGTGCTGTTCCAGCTGTGTCCTGATCCAGCTGCATGGAAATGGTCTGGCGGGGGGTTATGTAGCCACGTGATAATGGCTGCATTGGGCTTTGACTAGGCTGCTCTCACATGGCTGTATCAGGGCCTGATTTGATTCAGCTCCATCGGAATGAGACCCAAACCCTCTGTGCAGGCCTGGCCTAGTCAGGGCTGACCCAGCAGCATGGGTCTTGAAAATTTGGTGGCAGGGGAATATTAACTACAATCACTCCCCCACTGCCAGATTTCTAGACCCATGGGGAGGCTTGTGGGCTGGATTACATGGCTCTGCAGGCCGGATCTGGCCCAGAGGCCAGGAGTTGAGCACCCTGATCTACAATATATAGTGTTCTTGTTTCCAGAGAACAACCTGCCAAAGAAGTTACACTACAATAATGTGGTAAATACAGGGCACCCTGAGAAGGGTTTAGCTCTTAGCAATCTTTCTGTAATGAGACCAGGAAAGACAACCCCCTAGGTAATAGTTTTATTCTTGTCGTGGGCATGGGTGCTTGTATTATATAAACATATCATACATGCCCATGGAAGATGTATCATATGCAAAAAATATTTGTGGGCATGCTTTAGTGCTTTTTTTATTTAAAGGAGGTTATTTATTTATTTTATTTACATAATTATCCCAAATCTTTCAAAACCCCTTTAATATGGCATATATATCTAATAGAAATTGCCTGGGGGTGGAGGAAGGGGAATGATGATCCTTTCTGCCAGTCAGCAAACCATACCACATATCACAGCTCTGATGTAGTGGAGTTACATTTTTGGGGATCATAATCCCAAAATGGGATTTTTTAAAAATGCACGGGGCACAGAGGAGAGGTAAGTTAGCCACATTCACAGCATTTTAAGTTACAGGAGTACAGAATGCCCACAGGAGTAGAGAATGTAGATTAACTGAAGATAGTCATTATGATGATTGGCTAAATTACTTTTGATGGCCCTGCATTCAGCAATGAGCTGTTCATATATGCTTTAAAAAATCAAGTTTTTAAAGCTTAAAAAAAAATCCCTGTGCATCTCTCTAAGGCAAGGTGATAATCATCAACTACATATAAAGCCTAAAATATATAAAAACAACAAGAACACAGGAAAATCCATGAAACAATAAAATTATTCTAACCTAACTGGGTGTTGAAGGAAACACAGGCTGCACTGATTGTGATTATTGTACAGTGATCAGACCCCCTTGGGTGCATGTGAGGCATTGACTGTGTAAGTGACAATCATCTGCATCTAATCTAGTTGTTTTTCATTTTGTTCCATAGTCCAAACATGAAAACTATATAATAGCTTATCTTCACTACTTTTACCCACATCATGATATAAAATTGATTTATCTATTATAACTTGGCTGTCAACATTTGTTTTGGACTGAAACAGCAATGCCTTACCTCTGAGCCAGGGAGCAGGCTGCTTTTGAGTCAGAAGGGAACAAAACTAAAATAAAAAGGGTCAGTTTTTCAGACACTTCTCTTTACTTCTATTACTTAACAGTTGACTTGTGTTTAAATGCAGCATTGGAAGTGATTTGCCTGTCACAGTTTTGATTTTTGAACACAGCTGTTTTTTAATATATAAGGGTCTGTTTTTTCAGTAAATTGTACACATGCAAACACTCACCCACTTAGGGCCAGATTTTTAAATTAGCTCAAGGCCATATTTTTAAGCACTCAACATTTCCAATTGGGATCAGATATTCAAGGGCTCAATTCCCATTTAGGTATCCAACATGCTGAGCTTTTTTGAAACGCTGGCGCACAGTGCATGTCCAGGGGGTTTTTGTCCAGATAAGAACCTGCTTGCACAAATCTCGCTGCTGTATCTGCATGCATAATAAAGGACCAATCAAACCTTGACTGCAGGGGGAGCTGAATCAGACCCTAAGCACCTGCCCCACTGGAGTGGCCATATTAACCACACAGTCTTGTGCAGGTGCCTACTCAGTAGTCATCTGTGTTGTGAGGGGAACAAAAAAGCCTGTCTGTAGCATGTGTACAACAGTTCTCTGCACCTCATCCTATATTCAGAGACTTGTCCAGGGCCCATGAGCTCTCAAACTAGAGCTTGAGGGGAGCATGGGAGTAGAAATCAATTATAAGAACTGTCAATCCCAAAACATGGTTTGCCCTCTTCTCCATCTGTCTCTTTGTAAAGTCTGTGTAATTCTTGGTATGTAACATGCACCCCAAAACTTAAAAAAAAATCTCTTAACTTCCAGAAGCCCAGCCCCTATGAGCAATCAAGCAGTCTGCATGCATGATGGAAGAAAGAACATTTTGCTGAAGAGACAGATTTCAGTTTCAGGTCCTCAAGGGGTTATTCTAAAGCAGCATGAAAATCTTGTACTATCAGAGGGGATTTCTTACCAACAGGCATGGAAGTAGCCCATTCAGCCTCTGTGATCTAAAAACAAAACCATCCTTTTCCACCAATGGATGTATTTCTTTGTTTATAAAGAGCACATGATAGAACTTATGGGCCAAATCCCACAGCCTTTCTTCAGTATTTTTTCAGGCAAAGCTCCTATCAGTTTCAGCTTTTGCAAGAGTAGAGACAAGAAGATTGGTTTGAGCTCATCTCTTTCTTTTCTTAAAAATATACCTATTTCCCCACCATCTACTACGCTCATTTTTTGTGTTAAATCTTTTCAGACATGCACCTCATTATATGGACATTTGGTTTTGGAAATCCGGAATTTTTATACAAGTGAGATTTTCATTGTGATTTTTGTACAAGAGTAAAGTTAATTAGGTTGAATCCTTACTCCTCCAGGAAAAGGAGAAAGACCTTTCTATTCATCCCCTTAAAAACAAAGTAATGTTTTTTAGGATTCTAAAGGCATTTGTGACAAATGCCAATACCGGGCTCTGGTAAGCAGCTTCTTTTGTTCATCTCAACATCTGGCTTGCTGTTACACCTGAAGAGGTAATTAGAAAAATAAGTCAGAACACTAATTTGCAACATACAAGGCTTCCATGGGAAGGTATTGCCATTACAAAGAGAAATAATGGAACACATAGTCCAAGCACAGAGGCAGTAGCCACCATTTTTCACTCTTCCTGGCAGCTCACTGTGACCTTTAACCTCTTCCCACCAGCCTCCTCAAAGAAGCTACAAGATTTAGAAGAGGAAAGGAAAAGCGTTTGCTCTTAGTATGCAAAATGCCCAGTGCATTTATACTTAGAATAAGTATCTTTTAGTCTGATTCCCACGTCCTACATTTTACCCAGATGTTCCAACAATAAAACTGCCCCAAAGAAACAAACCAACCACAAACACACACACGTGGGGTGGGTTCCTCTATAATAATCGAATAATCAAACATGCTTCTTTGCAGCAAAAGGTCTCAAACATCTTTGACTGGTTTTTGATTATTCTGGTATAATAATTTCTGGCATATCTAGAGCTAGTCTCTCAGTCCACTGAATAACCATCAGTTAATTTAATTTTGCTACTCTTGGTGATGTATTTAAGTGACACTATCTGTGAGTGCCAATACATTTTGGATGCAGAGCATCCAAGCTACTTACACCTGGATAAAAACAGATGTGACAAATTTTGGATGTAATTATAGAAGCTGTTGTTCAAATGTTGCCTTGTTATAAAATGGGGTTCTTCTGTCAATCATTTAATGTCAGTGATCAAAAAAAGTTTGGCTGTGAACTCTTTTAGGCCCAGTATTTGTTGCACTGAAGTCAATTATTTTGGAGGAAGCAAAACCAGGACTATAGAAAGGGTAAGTTTGTCAATAAGCTGGTATTAGTTGGTACAAAATCCCTTCTTATCTGGAGCTTGGTTCTTGAGCAAAACATTTTCAGTAGTCATGTGTTAATTGGCAGGAAATTGTTTGCCCTGAGCTCCTTTAAAAGAGGGCCTTTTGCCTTCCTTTCAGAGAACTCCACATTTTCGTAGTGTGCAACCCTTGACATTCGTTGGTGGTGAAGGGATAGATTAATTCCATGAACAGTAAAAACATAACTTTCCACAGAAGCACAAGGAGCCAGAACATGGATATTATTTTCAAAGAGCTCTTTGTCTATAAGAGCATTTGAATTAGAAACTTGTTTAGCCAGAATCTCTTGTTACAATTTACTGATTGGTTGGGTAGAGATTTGGGGGGGGGAGGGGGGGAGAATATAGAGACAGACAGTTTCAATTATTATTAGTATTTTAATTCAGATTCAGGAACAAATGCATTTTGACTCAAAATATCTCCAGAGACAGAGAGGAGGCACATCCTACAATTTTTAACCTATTTGTTATAGGGGAATAAGCTTTTTTTAAAATTAATATTCTCTCCATGGGAAGCTACACAGCTCTCAGAAATGAAATCTGTTGAAGTCAGTGCTGGAATTGGTAATGTTTGTGTGGGAAGGATAGATGTGATCCTGCTACATACCTATTTCTTGCTGCTGGCTGAGAAATCAGAGAAAAAGATCTCAAAAACTGGCCTGACATTCCAGTTAGAGCATAGCAAATCTAAACTAGCTAGATACAAGAGAATAATTTGTTACATTGTTAGAAAAACAGAGTGTCTAATTCTGTCTTCACTTCTGTTTTTCACAGATGTAAAATCTTTGAATCAGAATCAGTTACTTCTGATTTAAATCAAAGTACATGTGATCAGCATCAGGGCTCCCCCCCATAAATAAAACAATAAATAGACAAACAAATAAACAGGGTATTCTTTCTGTTTTCTTCAGCCTCTGGCCCTAATTATACCAGGAGAATGACCTTTGGCTGGAAGTGGCTTTCAACCCAGATTTCTCCAGTGTCTCTTCCACTAGTGCAAAACAGTTTATATGCTGAATTTATAAAGTCCTGAACACACTTTTTTAGATGCTGAACACCACTGTTTCTCACAATTTCCATTTTCATGTATTGTTTCCCAGAAATGTGGTTTGCTCCAAAGATGTCAAATCATTGGAACTGAGAGGGAAAAAGGTCTTGACTGGTCACTGCGTGACCTCAGGCATTTAATTTGTCTGTCATTACTTTGTGGGTGTAGGTTACAAAGAACATAATTCCCAACTCTTGCTGACAAAATGAGGCCTACGGTATTATTTTTCTTTCCCTTTTTGCTTTACAAAAGAAGAGTCCCTTGGTAGCCTCATTTTTATTCTCTTCATGTTTTAATACATATAGATGTGTGTCTGCATTGTCATTAGAAATATAACACACACAAAAATCCAATTTTTCCAGAATTTAAGTTGCTGGAAATATTGCATCCCAAAAGAATATATTAGTGATATAAATAATATATACTTTTATGAAGTCCATTTTCATATCACAGGTTTCTTTAGATAAATTTTTCAACTTTCAAGTTTCCTTTTTTCCCCCCATCTCAAGGCAGCTTTCAGAATAGCTATTCCAGTGTGGAGAGGGAAGCTTCTGAGTAAACTTTAGTCAATTTAATAAAACTATAACAAATCAATAAGCCACCCGGGCATCTAATGCTCTCAATACTTCCACTGATGGTTCCATAACATCAAAAAGTATGGAAAATGTTTTCAAGGTAAGTCCTCTGTATTCTGAAACAGGTCCCTAAAGGCAGAAAGATGCAGGTTTCTTGGCCTACCTGTTTAATACAGGTCATGCTGCGCATTTAGAATAGAATCAGAATTAGGCATGATTCTTCAAGGCAGGAGTGCTACAGAAGTAGTCTGTTCTGTCTTGGAGCAGGAGTTGAGAGAGCTCTCTGTTGTTCCACAGTAGGTGTTAAGTGGGGTGAAGGAATTCAGTATGGCTGCCCCTTCTCTTCTCCCTTTTATACGAGTGCAGTCACCCCCACAGCTCCAAATCCACTTTGACTCATATAGTTAGAACTCCCACTCTGGTTTAAATGCATTTGAATTGTGGCTCACACTTGACCTAGTCTAGAAGAGAAAATCCTGACCCCACTGTTCCAAATGTACTGCAGTAACATGTCTGTGAGCCAGTTGGGGTCCATACCCAGGGAATGATGAGCAAATTCTGGAAGACAGGTCCCACCTGGACAGCAGCTGCAGCAGTGATTCTTAACCAGTGCCTTGCGATCTTTTCAAGGGCATTGCAGACTGCCTCCTGGGGTGCCTTGAGATCCTTTCAAGGACATTGCAAGGTGTCAAGCACTGTTAGGTGTGCAAACATGATTCATATGATAACCCAGAAATGTCAAATAGGAATCCATAGCATTAAAAACACTCTGACCTGTTGTGGTCTTTCTGAGTTATTTGCTACAGAAAAACTGCTCTATTGTTTTTCTGTTGCAAGAGCTGGCATTTTGCAAGGGGTGCTTCGAATCTGAAAAGGTTGAGACCCACTGGTCTTCAGAGATGCTTTGTGACCACCTAGACTGCTGAGGAGACGTTATGACAGCTGAACAGTCGTCCTGTGCGTTTTCTCATCTCAGAACCAGAGCTGGCTCTGTAAGCAGGTACAGGTGTCTGCAAGCCTGCAGATCCTCTTCCTGCCCCACATGCCAAACCAGAGGAAAGGAAATGTTTTGGGCAATACAAGCCACCAGTAATCCTTCCAGTCTTTGCTATTGTGCCCGTTTTTGGAGTACCATGTTGAAGTGCCAAATATCTGGACACCGCCACTGTTTCTCAGACAAGCTGCTCCACTCCTCTCAGTAGCTCTTGCATTTTTTGATGTGGGGCAGAGCAGGAGCAGGAGCAGGAACTTCAGAGTTCTTTCTTCCTTGGCTACAAAGTTTCAGAGAAGACCCTCCCTCATAAGTCAGGTTGACTGGATGTCTGGATTGGCCAAATTACTACACAGTTCTCTTCTATATGAGAAAGGGCTCCTTGGGATTTGGCCTCAGGTGTTTGATAAGGAGCATTTCTGCATTCTGGAGAAACTTCTGAATGAGGGAAGCTTGGGGTTCTGGCAGGAACTCTATGGCCAAGAATGCAGAAAATAAATTGTTTACCCTACACTTCTTCCATGTGCAGTGAAACCCCCCTAAGGCCTGATATACATTTAAAAGCTTAACTGACATAGCTAGGGTGTTTAGAGGTCTGGGTCTTTCCCCAGCATAGCTGTACCAGTGAAAACCCTAATGTAGCCATAGGTACCATTGATTCAACCATGCTTATACCAGTATAGTTTGTCAGGTCTCTGAACAGGCAGTCATATTTACACTACAAAGTTTTACTGCCATAATTTGGTTTGCTGGCATAACTCTTTTGGTCTGAAGAATCGCCTTCTTAACCACTTAACCACAGGAAACTAATAAACTCCACAGCAGGTTAGTACTTGTAAATACAAGTACTGTCCTGCTGTGGAGTTTTTTTCATGCGCAGCAATGCACGTGTAGATACTGACCCCACTGGCCAGGGCACAAGGGTGCTTCACTGTGGGGGCTGCCTGCCAGCTAGCCCTGCACTGTAGCTCCCTTGTGCCCCAGCCAGACCATCTGCAGCAAATTGAGCCAGATCAGAGCAGCCCTGGGCTGGTAGGCTGACCCCAGGGACCCCCTGTCGGCCAGGGCTGCTCTGACCTGGCTCAGTGTGCTGCAGTCTCAGGTGCATGTGTAAATGCAGCGCCCGGGAGCAATAAATTCTGGTGTGATATGTGATGGAGTTTACTGCTGCGCATTAATATGCACATGTAGATGCTCCCACTGTAGAAGCTCAGAATCAAGACACCCTTTGCTTTTCTCTAGTCTGGAAGACTTTTTATCATGTGTACAGCTTTCAAAAGTGATCACTGATTTTGCAGTGCCCAGGTTGAGGTCCTGGCCTATTTTTTTTGAGGACATAGGTCATGAAGTTAGAGGAAGGTTTGGGTGCTTAATACCTCTGCCAGTCAAACCCAAGGTTTCTCAAACTGGGTTTTTTAAATGCTGGCACTCAAAATCCAAGCTGCTTTTGAAAAATGTTGTAGGGTGATGCTTCTCTGAGACACCATCTTTACACCGTTATAAATTCATTCATTTCAGTGATTTCCCTGGTGCAAGTGAGAAGACAATTGGTGCCCATGCTCACTCTGTCTCAGCAAATGGAAGTAAGAGATTTCCCAGCTACAAAAAAAATGCTTGCAGTGACTTTAAAAACCAAGCAAACAAAGCAAAACATTGAATTGTGTTTGCGGTGGAAGGGATTTATAGGCATGTGTGTGAACTATCCACTTAGGCCGAGAACGTCAATGGGGATGGTGATCTTGGGGAAACACAGTTCCCCTTGTTAAAATGAAATAATGAGTTTAATATATACAGGGAAAGAGAGGACAGAATAGGAGGTAAGTTCTCTCCCTGTTAAATATTTACCATTTGAGCTCTGCTTAGGCTCCTGCCTTTCTATATCTCTAAAGGTGGTGGTAGTTGTGATAGTCTGATATGTTTCTTAATGTATTCCTCCCTCTAAACCTACCTTGCATGGGAAACAGCAATGGTAACAAAAAGCAGACTGTTCCCTCCTCATGAATATTAATCAGTAAACTCCCCCTGCTATTTTAAATCTGAGGCTGGTGCTAAAACCCCTTTTTTCCCCCCACTCAAACAGCCCCTGAGGAAAACCCTGAAAGTCCTGGGAAAGCCTTGCACAGAGGCTGCCGTGACTAGAGGCCTTCTAGGCAGTGACATATAAAACTCTGGGGTCAGGGGTCATGGCAAGAGGAGGAATCAGCTTTGTTTCCGCTATGTGTTGCTGAAAGCTAAACCTTTATGGAACTTTCCTAGCTGCATTTTCGCTATTTAGCTTTGAAAACAAAAGATTTATTTATTTTTTCCCATTCATCTCAGTTTTTGTCCTAAATTGACAGCGGTGACATATGAAGGATCCTACTTGTTCAGTCCCAGAGCTATGTATGCTATGTCAGCTGTTATTGCTTTGAAACAAATATTATACGATCTTTATGGGGGTGGGATTAACTATTCCAGAGAGGCAATGTAAAGATGCTTAAAATCAATCCAGAGCATTTCCTCCTCTTTTAAATAAGAAAATTAAACCTGTCTCTGCTAAGAAAAACACATTGATAGGAGTATGTAAAGTGTCATGTGATGTCCAAGAATCCAGCTGTGTATCTTGGTGATACAAACAGTTTCAGACCAACCCACAGGAATAGTCCCAAGGACACTGGGTGATGCATTCTAATGTTAGATTGCCTGCCAAATAACCCTGACCAATGCTGAATAATTCTTTGAACTAAATATGCTTTCTGATCGTATTCAGAACTAACATGAAGGCTTGTCAAACATCCAATAGTGTATCCGAAACAGAAGTGTATTTTTCTAGTACATGTAATGATAAAGTTAATGCATATTATTATTGTTTTTCTCTCCAGATCATGTTAGCACTTGCAGTGTGCAAAATGATTTTCAAAACTCAAAGACACAATCAATGACCTGAAAAGTGTGCAATCTAAAAACAAATCTTATCTTTTATTCCAAGATCTCACTAGGTTTACAAACTGGTCTTGTTCTTATTATATACATTAGGAAAAACTAAAGGTGGTGAGATTTAGTTCAGGTCACACAGCAAATCAGTGGCAGAGCCAAGAATTGGAACCCAGCTCTCCTGGCATCCCTGCTGGTGCTGAGAACGTTAGTGTTAGGTGCTTTATGAACAGATTTGATTCACTGGTTAAAACAAAATGTGTGAGAGAAGGTGGATAGCAGAGGGGACTGTTAATGGAATATGAATCTGGTTCAGTTTGGTAATAGCAGTATTCTAATGGCTACAGAAAACCTGAAGCAGTTGAAGTGAAGTGGTGGTGTCAGTTCGATTCATAGCAGAAAGATACTCATATCAAAGTGACAGCAGCATGCAATCTTTGCCGAGAGGGCAAAAACTCCTCTCCTCTGTCAGCCCTCAATAACTGCTTGACAGGGTAGTGTGAGGAAGCTTGTATTGCTGCTGTTATACCCACTCTTGGCTTTAGGAACAGAGGCCATTCTTCAAGTCTGCCAAGCCAGTGATTTTCACCCACAGTAATTTGCTTCCTTCTTACTGATCTGGAATTTCCTTCTCCATGCACCCAAAACAAGGAACTTTTTAACCAAATTTGTATCTGTATTGCCTGGATAACAGCATGAATGTAGTTACAAGATAGAGAGCTTACTATACAGTTACAAAGAGATTGGGCAGAATCCTAACTTTACACTCACTATCTCCATGCAACTAAAAAAGTATAGAAATTCTCTCCCTATGCCTAAAGAAGGGTGTTTGTGCCCAAAGGCATGCAAAGAACAATTTTTCCAACTATTTAGTTGGTCTAGTAAAAGATATCACATTTACCCAAAGAACCTTGTCTGCCTAGAAATTCTAAGACCAGGAAGAGCACGTACCAACTGCAGATGCTTCCTCAGCCTGATGAAGGGTATTTATACCCAAAAGCTTGCAAAGAAGAGTTTTTCCAACTATCTGAGTTGGTCTAATAAAAGATATCAGATTTAACCAAAGAACTTGTCTGCCTATGTCCTTAGACCAACATGGCTACAACCTATACCCCTAGAAATTCTAAGGAGGTTACAGAACTAGAGTAATACTTAATCATAGAAGAAACTTCCCTAGTGACAAAATAGCTTTTGAAAAACATATCAGACTACTGCACATCAAATAGGAGCCTGAAAGCAAACTTTGGATCAGATTCTGACAGGTGCTGAACTTAGCAGGTGCTGAATTTAGCTGAGGTCTCACAAGAGCTGTAAGAGCTCAGCAGCAAGTCTTGGGTCTGTGTATCCCCTTTCCAGTTGAGCAGTGGCAGCACATTTCATTAATCCTATTAACTTTAGGCCAAGAGGCCAAACCTAATCCATTAACGAATGCAGACACTCTCATGTATGTTGCCAGCTGTGCACTGGGGGACAATGGGAGATCTACAGCGGAGATGATCAGGACTGAAAATGAGACAACTTCAAGTATTTCTGTTCCCAGCTTTTTATATTTGCTGAATAATGATTTTACTCATCCCATCCAACCCAACCTGTACTTTGTGTAAAGTGTCTGCTTACTACACTTTACTTCACCAATACTTCTGAAGCAATAACGAGGAGACACTGGTATACCAGCAGTTAAGGACTGGTATGGGTCATGGATGCAATACTCTCTTTCTCCTTCAGCTGAGGATGTTTCTTCTTCAATCTGGATGTTGATTTGGGTGCCAAGGCCAGGATTTAGCTGTGTTTGAGAAAGGTAGGGTCCACAGAAGGTCCAGTTGTTCAGCTGTGACAACTGGAAGGCCAGGCTTAACCCTGTACCTCTGCTGACAGCAGTGGGGTTCTACCAACTTGTAGCAGGACTTGCTTTGGACAGCATCCTTATTTCTGTCTGATTTCTTTCTCTTTCCATCTGCCTTATGGCCTCTCCACTGCAAGGACTAATCAGATTGACATCTTGTCTGTGACATTCTCTCTTTCCTTATCTTTGGTTTTGAATAACTTCCAATTAGTGATGTGTTGTAGAACAATACTTGCCATTCATAGCTGGTGGGCAGTATGTACCCATATCTAGTTTGTCTTTCACTTTCCTGATTGACCTTTTTAACTTTGTTATTTCACACATATTCAGTCTTGAAATTTTACATGTTTAAGGTATCTCCACAAGTATAGTAGTCTAAACAAACTAGCCAAGCCTTGAAATGACATAATTTCCCTTGAAAGGACAGACATCTTTCAGAACATGTGATTTCTTTTTTGGATGCTTACATTGAATTAAGTATGTACCATAGATATGTATGATTCTAAGTGATTCTTTTACCATTAGAATAGGGCCTTCCATTGCTCCTTAAATTAATATCCACATGCTATATGAGTGTCAAATACTAACAGAATACTTGCAATTTGCCTAGACCTGCCTGATAATAATGAATGTTATCCAAGAGATAAATAGTTTATTGACGTTGGTATAATTCCGTTTCTAAAATCCTTGATTCCATGATTTACATAAGAGCCCTGGGATGAAGTCAAATACTTGTTTTATTATTTAAGTTCTTTGTAAAAAAATATATGCATACAGTGTGGATTTAAAGTAGTTCTGCACATAACTTGAATTTACATGTATATTGCAATTAATTTTTGCATTTATTTAGCATCATTCACTATGAAGGTTTCCAAAATGGTTAACTTGGTGTTCATATAATCACTTTCACTGAAAGGTAGTCACCTTTGGGACAGAATTAAACCATTGTTTGCCATTGCACATAATCATACAGAACATTTTAGGGTAGGTCCTGATGAAGAACAAGGCATCCAAACAGGAATTTCAGGTAGACAGAATGCAATTACTGACACTAGAATAGCACTTTGTGATTTGCACTTCTATTTGTGAAAGAGCCCTGGGATGATATCTTTTGATTGTAAGTGTGCATTTTCTAATCTCATACTTTATAGCAGCATGACACCCATAAACAGCTAAACAGCTGCTAGCATTGGTCAAATATTTATATGTAGAGAAAAGTACTACTCACTGAATTACCAACACCACTCAATATAATAGAATTATAGAATCATAGAAAATTAGGGTTGGTTAGTCCAACCTTTGCTTAAAGCAGGACCAACTATACCATCCCAGCCAAGCCTTTGTCTAGCCATAGCCAGGTCTTAAAATCGTCCAAGTGTGGAAATTCCACAGCATCTCTGGGCAGCCTGCTCCAGTGCTTTACTACCCTCTTTATGAGAAAGTTTTTCCTAATACCTATCCTAAACTTCCCTTGCTGCAACTTGAGACCGTTGCTCCTTGTTCTGTTATCTGCCACCACTGAGAATAGTCTAGCTCAGGGGTAGGCAACAGTTTTTGGCTACAGTGATGAAAAACACCACAATGCCTACCTCAGAAGGTACTGGAGTGCCAGCATGGCAGAAAAACAAAATGAGGGCCCTGCTTGTACCCCTTGCCCCCCACCCAAAACCCCTGCCCCCC
>NW_017729031.1:106198956-106200507 GCF_001723915.1 Gavialis gangeticus
AGCTACCCCTGCTCTGGGTAGCTGCTGGAGCCCGGGCTGCTCCCAGCAGGGATTGCAGCATCCCAGCTGCCTGCTGGGAGCAGCCCGGGATCCCGGCTGGCAGCAGCTCCCCAGACCCAGGGCCAGCTGCAGCCAGGAGGCTCCAAACAGCTGTGTCAGGCTCTGGCATCAGTTCCACACCGGTGCGTGCAGGTGCGCCTTGGAGCAGGCAGTGAGGGAGGGGTCTGAGGCAGCACAGCCCAGGTCTCTCCTCTGCTCCCAGCATGGAGGTGATGAGCCCGATGCAGCTGTTTGTAGCCAGCCTGGGCTCTGGGCACCTGCAGCAAGCAGGCTGCAAACAGCTGCGCCGGACTGCACAGCTCCACCATCATCTCCATGCTGGTGGCAATTGCACAGGCACCTCAGGGCGGGCTGTGCTGCCCCACTGTCTGTCTCAAGGTGCACAGGCAGTCACCACTAGTATGGAGCTGATGCCGGAGCTGTGCAGCCTGGCACAGCTGTTTGCACTCTGCCTGCTGCTTGCTGCAGCTACCCAGAGCCCAGGATGGCTACAAACAGCTGTGTCAGGCTTATCACCTCTGTGCCAGGAGCAGGGGAGAGACCGGGGCTGCACTGCCTCAGGCCCCTCCCTCACTGCCCTCTCCAAGGCGCACCTGCACGCGCCGGTGCGGAGCTGATACTGGAGCCCAGAGCCTGAGCCAGCTGTTTGGAGCCTCCTGGCTGCAGCCGGCCTCGGCTCTGGGGAGCTTCTGTCAGCCGGGATCCCAGGCTGCTCCCAGCAGGCAGCTGGGATGCTGCAAGCCCTGCTGGGAGCAGCCCGGGATCCATTGCTGGCAGCAGCTACTCGGGTGCCAAGCAAAATGGCCTCGCATGCCACGCTCAGCATGTGTGCCAGGGGTTGCCAACCCCTGGTCTAGATCCATCCTTTTTGTAACTACCCTTCAGATAGCTGAAGGCTGCTATTAAATCCCCTCTCACTCTTCTCTTCTCCAGACAAAGTAAGCCCAATTCCCTTAGCCTCTCCTCATAAGTCATTTGCCCCAATCCCCTAACCATTTTTGGTGCCCTCCACTGGATTCTCTCCAGTTTTTCCACATGCTTTCTGTATTGGGGGCCCAAAACTGAACACAATACTCCAGATGCAGCTTCACCAGTGCTGAATAGAGGGGAAGAATCACTTTCCTCAGTCTGCTGGCAACACTTCTACTAATGCAGGAGTACCTTTCATTAACATTTATTTTCTAATGCAACATATTTTAGGATCCTAATAGGGAGCAGCTTGGAAGCTTAGCAATTACATATTAGGTCTATTCAAAGCAGCTAGTATTCGCTTGGGATTCAGCTGATTCAGTGGACAGTGATTTGATTCTGTGATTTGAATCACTGTCCTGAATTGATTTGGCCAAATCTGATTCAGAGATTCGGCCACCACTGAATTGGCCAAACCTCTGAATCTGCTGTACCCGCTGCCTGCTCTCAATAGCTGCCTCGCCCACTCTCCCAGCACATGGCTCTTTAAAAAAAAAAAAAAAAGCCCCCACTCACTGGCTG
>NW_017729031.1:106200517-106212808 GCF_001723915.1 Gavialis gangeticus
CTGGCTGCTGCCAGGCAGGGGGGCTATCTCTGCTGCCTCCACTGCATCATTCTACATGGGGGGCTCTGCTACGAGCCTTCCCAACCCCCACCCGCTGTCCCAGTGCCCCCATGGCTTCCCCGCCCTCCCCAGCTCCTGGCCCTTCAAAAAAAAAAAAAGCGCCTCCACTTACCAGCTGCTGCCAGGTGGGGGCAGCAGGGGTGATCCCCGCTGCCCTGCACTGTGTGGGGGGCTCTTCCATGAGCCCCCAGAAGCCCCAAGGCCACTGCAGCAGCTGATGAGTGTGGGGCTTTATTTTTTAAAGGACCAGGAGCTGGGGCGGGCAGGGCAGCCATGGGGGGGTGCTGGGGAGCTGGGGGAGCAGGCAGGAGATGGGGCCTGGCAGGGGTCCCCCCCATAGTCCCTTTCTCCCTCTTCTAGCCTCCCCTCCCCAACCCCCTACTTACTAGCATGGAGTCTGGGTCCAGTTCCCTGTTTCAGCTAGCAAGGACTACCCAAATTTCCAAAGCTCTCTGAATCTTTTCCAAATCAATTTGGAGAGCTTCAGATCAATTTGGACCTTTTAATTGGTCTCCTGATTCAATTTGGGCTGAATCTCCTCTGAATCGAATCAGCACCCAGAGCTTAGCACAGCCCTATTACTATTTCATTTTCCAGAGCATGCTTGGTGCTGGGGTGGACTGGAAAAGGAGACCGCAGTTCTGAAAACATAATTCTTCAGCCCTCCTAACTAGGTAAGTGTAGAAGTATTGGAGGACTTGTTTTCCATCTTCACAAAGTCATGTAATAACCATAATTTTTATATTAATATTTTCTAATAATGTTTTAAACCTTTGGACAACCATTACTGTGAGTATTAAGACTATGCAGCCTTCCCACTATTCTTCCTTCTTGCATGTTAGCATTTGGCAGTATGGACTGCAAGGGGAAGTGTGTGACTTGGACAAAATGATCAGAATTAAGTCCCCAGTAATCCAACTAAAGTATAAAGTTTGTTAAAACAAAACAATTTAAGTAAATACAATTATATTGATTATCTTACATTCTGTCAGGACCGGCATTAATATTTAATTCAGAGATACATTTCTGTGCATAAAATTTGTATCCTCTCTCAGCCAAAATCTTCAAATCCACCATTACAGTCACACATACAGGAAACTGGCCAACCATTTTAAGGGAAAATTAGGCATAGCTGATAAGACCAATCCATTTCAAGCCCTTCCAGTAACTTCTTTGTACTATTACCCTATCTTCCCCACCCTGTTTTATTTATTCTGCTCTTTTCTTTCATCTTGCTTAGGCTATAAGCACATTGGGGCAGGGACCATGTCTTTCCTGCATTTTGTGTAGCACTAGCTGAAATAGGCTCTGATCCTGCTTCAGCTTTGGGGGACAACATCAGTGTTAATCATCGTGATCCCAGTACCTGCCTGTGAACCTGAGTAGTTTGTTCCTTAAAAGAAAGCACCATAGTCTGGACAGTAGTGGCTCTTGGAGGGGTATGTTGGGTACGGAAGGACAGGGGCCTTTCCTTTTGTACTTTTCCAGAGGGAGCAGATAGACTGCTGGTGCTTCTACTTTCTGAGCTTCACTCACAGGAGTCATAGCAACATTTGTGCTCAGCATGCTAAAAAGAGCGGGCAGTCCCTGTAAGAGCCACCCCCTTAGATTTGGTCCTGGGGGGAGCATGTACTGTGCCTTTATAAGGAGTATGGCTCTTATGGCTCCTTTGTCCCTTTTGGACTGGGACTCCACAAAAGACAAATAAGAGAAAGTCAAAAGATGAAAGGATGTTTAGAATCAAATTCTTAGCTAAGATGCAAGGCAGGATTACTTGTTACTGAACTGGATTGGACTTTCAAAGACTCAAAATGTGGAAGTATCTGGAAGTACAATAATGCAGCAACCATAGAGCCATATCACATGAGGGAGCTGCACCACAGAGGGAGAGGAAGTGTAGAGGCTTGCTTGCCCAGCAGCTGGTACCTGCAGGCTAATGTACAATTTACTCTATGTCTGCTGGTGAGCAGCTTCTTATCTGGAGGGGGCATTTGGCATTTTGCTAAATCTAATCCTCTCCATTCTTTTCCAGTTGTAATGCTTCATAATCCACTATAAGCCCCAAGAAAGCAGTGAGCAAGCAAGCAACCATTTTTTTATGCAAAAGCCAGGATTTTTAGTCTTGCCTAGACTAACAAATAGCTAAACTAGTGCAAAAAATGGTACTAAGCCATATTAGCAAAATGGCTTTTACAACAGATTTTACATTACACTAAACTCCCAAGAAACATATTGGATATTCGGCCCTAATTTAATGCTTTGTCTTGGGGCCTTGTCCAGTTCACACTGAATTCAAAAAGGGCCTTTCTGCTGAGTTTAGGAAGCATTATGGTCAATTCCTTAGTGAAGTGTGTAACTCATAAGCATGTCTGAGACTAGCAACATTCTGAAATTCAAATGTATGTGTACTACGTGGAATATGACTGTAAATAGATGTGAAACTTTATTTTAAAAATGTTGTGTACACAAACCTTTACAAGGCTGACTGCCTAGTTCTCTTGTTGGCTGAAATATTGCAGGGCCATTTATGTAAGCCTTTGCTAAATAGTTTTTTATCATTTTATATATTTGTTCTGTATGTATATACAGAACTTTGTATTAGTAACTAAATTGTCTGTATAACTTGAATTTTTCAGTGATTTGTTCATGTCTGTAGATATATAGATTATGGCTGAGGTTTTTCAAAGCACTCCAGGGGATTAAAAGACATGGAGCTACCAGTTTTAATGGAAGCGGTATCTAAATCCTAAAGCTGCTTTGAAAATCACAACCTAAATTGTTATTTTGCATTCACAGTGTCTTTGGTGTAGGAACTCAGTACTGTTCTAACTAGAGACTGAATAGATGTCACAGACAACATTTCTTGTGGTATTTTTATGTACTCTTAAGGCCTGATTCTTTGGTGTAACTTCATAGCCTCAGGGTTGCTCTAAGTCAGGGCTGTCCAACTGGTGTCCCACAAGCCACAGGCAGCCTCTCAGTGACACCCGTGTGGCCCAGAGGCCCTTGCACCTCTCTCTTCCACACTGCTGCACAGTGGGGAAGGGCCTGAGAGGAAGGCTGCACACTGCTACCCCAGTGGGGGATAGTGAGGACAGGGGACTGTGTTCTGTTGCTGCTGCCCAAGGGGTGGCAGGGCTGTGTGCTGCTGCAACTACTGCCTGTGGGGTGGGAGACTGCTGGCACAAGCAGCGTGGTAGGGAGGGAACTCAGGGAGCTGCCCCCACAAGCCTGTGGTCCACACAGTGCGTAGCACCTGGCCCTGTTGTAAGTTATCCCTGACTGTCCACAGGCCCAAAAAACTATTCTGGCAGCCAGGAATTGCTGGAGTACAATGCAGGCTTATCCATGCCGCTATTCCTCCACTCACAGCTCCTGTGCTAGAGGAGCTGCTAAACCTATCTATAAATTAATATTGATCTGTCCTTGGTTCCTGTCAAAAAAGACAGAAACCAGGGGCAGTAGGACCCAGGAGAAGCCCAGCAGACTCCTGCAGCAGCAGGGCCTGCGCAGCCCTGCCCCAACAGCTGGAAGCCCCAGCAGGAGCTTCTGGCCTGGGACCATGTGGCTGTGCCAGCGCTGGAACCTCAGGTAAGCAGGGGGAGGCCAGGGGAGGACCGCAGGCAGGGAAGGAGCTCAGGGAAAAGTGATCCCTCCCCTGCCCTGTGGCCAGTGCTCCCTGCTGCAGATGCTCGCAGCCTGGGCGCGGCTGTCCTGAGCAGGCACAGGAAGCCCCATGCAGGCTGAGAGCAGCTGCAGTGCAGGGTGCCAGGCATGGGGTGGGGGCAGGGCTGCTTTTTCCCCACGTTCCACACCAGCTTGTAACCCAGCCCTGCTGCCAGCCTGGGCCCCACGCTGACTCCAGGCTCACCCATCGGGGCTGTGCACCATGGCGGCAGCAGCGGCCCCCCGGCTTGCCATGTCAGGCAGTGTCTGCTGCCGTTGCTAAGCATGGGGGTGGGGGGGGAAGTGGCCCCTCACACTCCCTGTGCCCCACACTGCAGCCGCTCACAGTCCACATGGGGATGCCTGTGCCTGCTCCGGACAGCCCTGCGTGGGCTGTGAGTGGCTGCAGCAGTGAGCGCTGGCTATGGGGTGGGCGAGGGGCCACATTTCCCCACGCTCAGCACCAGCTCCTTCCCTGCTGGCAAGCAGGGTGTTGGGGCTGCACACTGCCCCCCATCTGTACCACGGGGCTGGGAGGCACTGGGAGTGACAGGTGTAGAGTGTGGGGCTCACACCGGTGTCCCAGGGCCAGCGCCAGCAGGGCCCAGAGCAGGGTGCCAGGAGTACAGGGTCTATGGAGCTGGGCCAGCTCCCCTCTCTCCCTGCTGGTGCAGCCCAGCCCAACTCCACAGACCCCTGCCAGCCTGCCCCCCCACTCTGGGCCCCACTGGTGCTGGCCCTGGGATATTGGCGACCAGGAGGCAGGGCACTTGTCAGTGGGTGGGGCTACCCATGCAACCCTCGACATCTGGCCAAAACTGGGTAAGCGGCCGGCCCTCCATCCAAAATAATTGCCCACCCCTGGTTTAGCCAGTTGGAAGTGTTCCTCATATGCCTTTTTAAAATCAAATCAAGTCCCACTATGGAACAGTACAAGTTATCACCAAAAAATGTAGGGTTTTACATTGGCAAGGGATCTTCAACGCATTTTCTCCAATACAATCAGAAATTGTCTTTGTCTCTTCCTGTTGCTGTTCTGGCAGCAGCCCTGCTTGAGGGCCACGCTACAGCGAAGGTAGTCAGGGCTCCTTCTCTCCTATCTCTGTATCTTGTGGCTGAACCATCTTTTCAAGTTCTGTTTTCTCTCCTAACCACTATTCCAAGTTGCCAGCAGCTGCCACTGTCAATACCCAGGCATGCTAAGAGTCCATCTCTATGTGCAAAGTTGAAGCAGGCAATCTTGTGGCCATAAAGACTTCCTGTAACCTGCTTATAATTAGTTTGTTGTATAGTAGGAACATTAATCATGTTGTCTAATAGTTATAGCGTTTGGTTAATGACCCATCTATTCTATAATCTGCAATAACTTGCTTGGATTCCTAAATGGAAGTGCTTTTGTAACATTTCTTCATCTTAACCTTGAGACTAAGTGAAAAAACAACAAGAAGGAGCACCCACTGACATTTTGGTTAACAGGTTTTCAGGGTCTTGAGCAAGAGGGAATTGCACTTAGCTGCCAAAGTATCACTTAGAAGCCTATTAGGTGGAATACAATCTGAGACCAATGCTTTTTACTTATGTGAACGGGTTTGAGATTATTCACCTTTTGGGACTGTGCAAAAGTTCTCCATTAGGCGTAATAACCAAGATACCCATTAGGATACAGCCCACATAATACACTCCCTGCAACTTGTGTGTGTATAGGCATGGTAGTGCAGAAAGGGTGTTCAAGAGGCATCCACCTTCAAATCCACTGCTTCTATATTTCTATTTTTGGGAAAGCCGATGGTATTATCATTTATGAGCTATATATTTCAGGGAGGATTTTCTGCATTAATTGCCCTGCTGTTTCCTGCCAAACAGATGACAGGTTTATTATTGTGTGCATTCTAAAAGGGGTGGTGGGCGCTACTGTTTATGTTTTAATCTTTAACAAGTGACTCTCTCAATGTGGGGGAGGGGAGGTGAAATGTTACTGTTGTCTGTTCAAAGGTGGAATGATGCTTTTGTACTAGAACCTAACTAACTGCATCTCAAAAACTGCTGATACAATCACACACACAAACTGGATGAGATGCGATGCATTTCTCCCAGTTTCTGCTGCTCACAGTGGAAGCTGCTGGTATTTGATGAACAGTAACAAGCTGCCCTACTGTGAAACCCTGCCAGTGCCAATTGTTTATGCCAAGTATGCTAAACAACCCACAAGCTGAAGAGGCAGAGTCATATCTGGCACAATGAAATCAATGAAATCCAGAAACTCAGAAACTCAGATACAATGGTAATTCATGATTCATGATCTCCGTGGGTGATGAGAACTCCTCCGTAACTTTATGCAGGGAGACTTACTTCTAAAACTAAGGAAGTGCAGAGAGAGAAAAGGAAGTTAAATGCATGTGGGTGTATTTATGTGTATGTGAGTGGGTAAGCTGATGGTAGAAATGATATCTGAAATCTGCACTTTTTCTCCTTATCCAAAATAACTCTGCAGTTCAGTCCAAAACATACATCAGTAGGAAAAATCTTTTTTGGGGTGTGTAAAATAAAGGGGACTTTGGAAGTATATTATCTAACATTAACTAGCTTCACATGTTACCAGGTAGCAAAGGTAAGAAGTTGATGTTACATAAAATTAATTTTAAACTAACTCCAAAGCCCCAAGGTGTGAAGATTCAGGATGTTGGTTAAGCCCACTTCAGTTTTAAACTTAACTCTATATTTCGTGTCTCTCCTAACCCCCAAGTCATGAGTTGTTAGCTCTTGCTCACTAAAGCATACCTGTACCCACTGCCCTAATTAATCTTTGCCAAGACTCTCTCTGTATGTTTGGAAAACTCACTTGTTCTGTACTATGCACAGGCCTGGACAATTCATGTGCTGCATTACATTGCATTGCCATGCACCTTAATCTCTTGAACATAATTACAGAAATTTAGGAATGCTCACTTCAGTGCTATTTTGGACTGCTCTATGAATCATCCTGGCTCTGAACATACATACTGCTTGTTGCATGTCCTTTCACTGCATCCGATGAAGTGAGCTTCAGCTCATGGAAGCTTGTGCTAACTCTACCCCCTACCACCCCATACACACACTCTCTTACTTTAGTTAGGTGAAAATCTACCCTGCCTTGTTTCTGAACATATACTTCTGCCTTGAACTCTCTCATAAGGGAGAATGGAGCCTTTTTTTCTGTTTCAGTTTGATCCTTTTCTTACCTACAGATCTCCTTTTCCTGGAGATCTGTAGGTATGTATAAAGGGGAGAGTCTATATTTATATAGTCCTTGCCCCCACCCCTTGTAATTACCAGTTTGTGCTAGTTGTAGTGCAGGTTTTTTTTTCTAATGCAGATGTTTGTCTACTGGGAACTGGAATAAGACCATCACTTAGCGTGCATACAGACATTCAGAGAGGTTGGGGGAGGGGTGTTAGATCAATCTAAAGTAAGTTGGAATGGGAGAGGCTATCAAGGGAGGCTTGGAAGGTTCAGGAGGGCAAACAGGCTTACAGGAGGGATCAGGGAGGCAGGTGGGGTCTACAGGAGATGGAGATTGGGGGGCATGTGGAGTCCATGGAGAGGTTTGGGGGTACAGGTGGGGGCTGCAGGGTGTTTGATGGGGTCTAAGAGGCTCACAGGGTCCACAAGGGGCATGGGTAGGTTATTTCCTCCACCGTTCAGAACCAAGGGCTATTTTTAGCACCCCACTGCAGCGAATCAACCCTCTCCATCCCACCCACCCTGACTTACTTGCTTAGCAACTAGCACTAGCAAATGCTGGTAAAACCAGCACCAGCAGTGGCTTGCAGGATGCAGGGTTTGATGGACTTGTGGGGGAGGGGACTGGCTGGTCCATGGTGAGGGGGAGGGGTATTGTCTGTCTGGGGGTGGGCAAGGGCCTGCAGAGCTAAAAATAGCCTGGTGCCAGATATGGGGTAGGGAAAGCTCAGCTCCAGAGCTGGGGCCAGCAGCTGAGTTTCAGTAGTCCTGGGACTGTGCTGGGAGCTGTACAGAAGTTCAGGACATATAGATCAGTCTAAAAATGGCCCACCTGAGCTAAGTTAACTTTACCTCCAAGGTACACTTAACTTCTATGTTAGAGCAATTTGATTCACTAACTTGCTTTCCTGCCCCCCTTAAAATAGGAACAATCCAGAACAAATAAATACATTATTTTATTCAGTATCTTAGCATCTATGATAGTCTAGGCACTGTGCTTTATAGGAAAAAGTCATGTGCTCTTTTCATGTATCCACCCAGTTGGTTAATACTATACCCAAACCGTAGTGACAAGGTACTTGTTAATGATCTGTGTGAGCACCATGCACAAAAAAGATAGCAACAGAAATTGATCCTACAAGACCTAAGTACCACTTGTGACATGCAAGGAGGAGGTAGTTTTATCTTCAATCTAGAAAACAACAAATGCCCGATAGCATCATAGTATTCATCCTATCTTCCGCAAATGAAGATTATTTACTTAATAGAATCATAGAAAATTAGGGTTGGAAGGAACCTCAGGAGCAGGACCAGCCCCAAGTATATCATCCCAGCCAAGGCTTTGTCTAACCAGATCTTAATAACCTCCAATAATCAAGATTCCACAACCTTTCTGGGTAAACTGTTCCAGTGTTTTACTAACCTCCTCATGAGAGAGTTTTCCCTAATATCTAACCTAAACCATTGCTTCTACTTGAGACCGTTGCTTCTTGTTATCTGCCACAAGATGTGTTGATCCCTAAAAGAAACTCAGTACTGTACAAGACACAGAAGACAGGGTCCCTGCCCTCAAGAATTTACAGACTTAACTAAAAACAGGCCAGCACTCAGGGATGGGACACAGATGCTATTCTAATTGGTATAAATAACTGATACTTCTTAACTTTAACTTGAGTAGAACAGACCATTCTCTGTGAAAGCTGGTAAAAAAAACCCCCAAAAAACAAAACAAAAAACAGGAGTTGAATTTAATTTTGAATGCTGTTCCCTGCCCCCCTGTAGCAAAAAGCCAGCTGTTGCTTCTGGATGACATTTTATAGAAAGACTTTAGAGAATAACAAAATAAGGACAAAAAGAGAGGGAGCGAGAAGGAGCAGTGAAGCTCTTAGCAAAAGAATGTGCTTTTTCACTCAAGCAAGCAACAGATTCACTTTACTATGGAATTTAAAATTGAGTTAGAAGCTAGCTGGCACCCAACTATTAGCACAGTGACTCCTCCTTTGCATACCACAGAAAAAGTTCCCACATCATATGTGACCCCTGGGGATTCTCTGTGGGTGAGCCTCACAAGTGTACAAACAGAGCACAGTGGGGTGCTGATGAGTTTAATTTGGCTTACTCTCCTTCGTAGATAAAACATACTTTGTAATGTCACCTTTAGGCTAAGTACAGACAGTCAAAAAGCCCAAGACTGAATTGATTCAGTCTTTGCAGGTTAGTCTAAACTGCAAAGATTGAACCAATAAACATGTGAACATACATCCACTTGTGGTTCAGGAAATGCAGCCATATGCTTGCCATGGCTCAAACCAGAAGCCAAGGGGCACTACAGCACGGCTCTCTGGCATGTAGCCAGCATGGGCTGTGTATTACTTCCTCTTCCTGCTGCCCCTGAGGTCTCTGGAATTTCCAGTCCACAATCACAGCAGTAGGACTCTGCAGGGTTGCCCATTACTTCCTCTCCCTGCTTCCAGGTGCCTTTGGGATTTGTAGTCTATTGTTGCAGCCAGCACTAAGTAAGCCAGCAGGGCAGGGCATCTCTGTACCCAGGTGAAGGTGAGTTTAACTCCCCTCCCTGGCCCCAGGCCCCAGGGCCCAGTCAAGGTTTGACCCGGGGGGGCCAGTGAGCCAGCCCTCACTGGCCAGCTAGGGAGTAGAGGGAAAGGGCCAGCCCTGCTCTCTAGAGCAAATAGTACAGCTCAGCCCAGGGCTGAAAAGCATGCTGGGATGTTGGTGGACTCTGATTTAACTTGACCCAGGAAGGGGTCTGGGAGAGAACTTTCATAAACTGATTTGACCTAAATCAGTTAACCAGTTTTATCCAGTTTGAAACTGGTTTATGTGCGCTGAACTTTTCTTCTGTTACAGGTTTAAACCAGTTTGTGATCACTTAAATCGGTTGATGTGTAACTTCTGTGCCTAGTCTTGAACATCAGCAGAATCACCTCAGTGTCCCTCTGTCAGTGGCATGAGCCAGACTTTCTCCCGCATGGAAGCTGCCTAGTTCTTTAAGTCCCAGTTTATCCAGGGCTGGACTAACCCTTTAGTGGGCCCTAGGCAAACAAACTTGTGGGCCCCTACTTTTTTTCCTCTCAATAATTATAACAGGTAAAATAGGCACAACTGGACCCCTTTTTCATTTAGGGCCCTAGGCATGTACCTATTTTGCCTATGCATTAATCCAGCTCTGAGTTCCCACTCCAGAGTTTGTCCCAACATTAACAAAGAGACAAAAAATCAGCACAATTACTCTCTTGCTGTTGCGTGCATAATATTTGGCTGAAGGAAGCTAGTGACCCTGCCTGAGCAATGGAGGAAGAAAAACTTATTCACTTGCAAATTTCACAGTTTCATTCTGGCTGAACTCCCCTTATCTGCACCTAGAAACACTCCGTAGATTTCACTCCAGTAATTTCTGCTCCTAACATCATAACACAGGGCCAGACCTTGACATCCTTCGGCAAAATGTTCACTGACTTCCATTAGAAATGTAACTGAATAAGAGCTTTGACATTTGACCCAGGATGTAATGAAGAGGAACAGGAATAAGAAGAGAAAGTTTGTTTCTTTAAGGAAAGAGTACTTGGAGCAGGAAGCTGGAATAAATTCAGTTTGATTCCTATTAAATTCCACATTCTCTTGATTCCGGAGGTTGACACGGCTTCTTTCCCTTCGCACTGCCTAGTTTCATTAGGTATATTGTGTCCTTGGTGACCTAATGATATTTAATAAGGTAAAATAGTGGGGGATTTTTGTGATATGTTTTATTGAACTAATTGTATGGTTGGGAGAGATGTTAGTGAAAAGTGAGGGAGAAGTGCCCTTTTTCAGGAAGAAGCAAGTGCAGCCTAAGCTGAAAAGCAGATATAGCACCCACTAAAGCACCCGATCTATACAGATGCTCTGGAGCCAGGTCAAAGTAACATGCTGCTGCTTCTAGTAGAGTGCATTTTTCCATGTCCGTCAGCGTTCTGTATGTATTAACATACAGTTAAGAGTATAACAGTACCTAAACTATATAAGTCACACAATTCAGTAATCACAATCAATATAACTAAAGCTACGTCATGTATGCACATCCTTGTTATAGTATTTTGTTGTTCATCAGGAGTCTGTTACTAATTAAACCTTAGGCTAAGGCTTTCTAATAAGCCATTTCCTGGTATGCCTTTCTTGCTTAATCTTTTACCATTTGCTTAGCTAAGTATGTGAATTACCTAGCACTCTGTTGGACATAGCATTTGTAACACTTGAGAAATATACTTCATGGTCACATAAGGTGAGCTTTAGACTTTCTGTTTCTGCAGCATTCCTGAAAACACCCTTAAAAATGGGCAACATAGGCAACAGCTCCATCACCACCATAGCTATAAGTAATTTAATTACCCTACAAGCAGGATTATTCTCCCCTGCATTAGAATCCCTTAATAATGGTGAGATGCTCATCAAGCATAGTTATGTGTCCTATTTAAATACTGGCATGTTGTTGGGCATTTCAACAGGCATTAAATTGGATCTGGAACCAACTTCCAAGAGAAGTGGTGCTGGTTCCTACCCTGGGCATCTTTAAGAGGAGGCTAGATGTACACCTTGCCAGGTCGTTTGACCCCAGTAATCTTTCCTGCCATGGCAGGGGGTCGGACTCGATGATCTGCTCAGGTCCCTTCTGACCCTAGAAACTATGAAACTATGAAATTATTCACCTGTGTCCACATTGGGCACCATGTTGCGGTGTTCCATTAGGCAGTGATGACAATGTAATGAGAGTTGACTTTGTTCTGTAGACCAGAAGAAGGGTAGGAACCCTGCCACTAGGAATAATTATCTCATTTTAGTTCAGCTGTTTGTCTCTCTAAAAGACTGCACAAATGCATGGTTTGTTTTTGGTTTTTTTTAAAGTGAGGACCTGCATTAACCTCATCCTCTTGTGCCCTACAGCTTTTAATTAATCAGGCCCATTTATTCAACCTACACCCATTTGAGTGGTGGATAATACTGAAAAGAATTCAGTTTCAAGGGGATTTATGGCTCCTTTCACTTAAGTAATTTTCAAATAAAATATTGTAATAGTTATGGGGTCTGCACAGATCAGTGTGCTCAAACAACAGTAATTTAGTGCTGTTAATACTGGGAGATATGTATTCAGAAGAAAACTAGAAAACAGAAGAGTAGACACTTAGTCTTTCCATTTGCTGGAAAACAATCACTTATAATTATTTTGACTTTATAGAACAAACACAGCTGTAGTTTAAGTACCTTAATCTGGTTACAAAAGTGCAAACCTTTTGGAACAAAGTGGGCAGAGGAAAGGTTTCATAGTTTCATAGTTTCTAGGGTCAGAAGGGA
>NW_017729031.1:106212819-106213351 GCF_001723915.1 Gavialis gangeticus
GGGGCCCGGCTGGGAGGCTGCTGTTCTGGTCCCTACTTAGGTGCTAGCCAGTGGATGATTTTTTTCTTTTGTCTACCTCCTTGCTTGGTAGATTGGTGAAAATTTGAGTTACTGCTGTGGAGTAAATGTGGCAGTGGTGATGTGGTTCTTTCCACCTCCTGCTTTATACATGATTACAATTTCCTGCTTTGGCTCATGTGGTCAGAGAACGAGCCAGTTGTGTTTTAAGTCAGAGCATTTCACATTGTGCCGTGGAAGTTCCCCGAGTTTCCTTCCATCTTTGTCCCTGAAGTTTTACAGTCATTAGGAATAACAAGGTGAGTGGGTCCCAGATAGTATCTATTTCCTATTTTCTTGTTTCCTAGTATTGCTTATATTACCTATATTGAGGCCCCAAACAAAATCTTCCCCCCATTTTCCCCACTGCTGTTTGCAAGAAAAAATGTATCCTAAATGAAAATCTTAAATTGAGATGAATAAAACGGACACAGATATTGCGGGGGGGGGGGGGGGGGGGGGGGGGGAGAAAACT
>NW_017729031.1:106213838-106222825 GCF_001723915.1 Gavialis gangeticus
GGGGGGGGGGGGGGGGGGGGAAGGGGAGCGGATAAGCATTATCATCAAGAGCTACAAGTGCTTCACTTGAGAGTGTTATCTGTTCTTTTGGGTGGAGATGTGGCCCATACAAAACTTCTGGATTTGGGTTTGCCTTTGGAGTTTAGGATCCAAATGTTGTGGCTCAGTCCCCTTTCCAGCTCTGAGAAACAGAGTAGAATTGGTTGGTAAAGCAAAGTTTTAAAAAGATAACTGCCTTTCTGAAATGCAGAAGTAACATATTCTCCTTTACTTCCCTAAGATAAATATTACTGACTGATCAGTTCAGATGAACTTCACTCTGCTGTGGAAAAATGCAGCCTAATTCTCTAGGAACCCAAAGCACGTGTTGATTTGTAGATGAGTAGATATGCCCAGATTTTCTTTCCTCTCCCTTTAAGTTCCTTGGGATTCAGCTATTTTCTGCCATCCCTCATCCATTTGACTAGACACTAATGGGGCAATGTTCTTGCATAATGGTGATAATCTGCAAGGCACATAGGTGAAGAGCAGAAAATAACAGTGATGAAAACAGAATATAGGAAGAAAATAAGAGTGTATGTCAGACTTTTCCAGCAAGGCCCTTCTGCTTAAAGCAAACCCTAGCTTTTGGATGGAGCATTGTTCTAGTCTCTGTGCTTAGTCATCAAAGGCGGAGATGGCTCAGGTTTCAGCCTCTCTGTAATTAGAAATAACAGCTTAAATCCCAACTTCAAAAGAGAAGCCACCAATCTGCTGTGTAAACAGAGACTGAATGAGCTTCCCAAGAGGGTCTTTAAAATATGTTCTCCAAACCCACTGCAGGGCACAAGCAGAAACATGGAATGAATGAAGCCCCTCACTGATATTAAGCAAGAATCAAGCTTGTAGGGGTGGTGAGGAAAAGGAACACACTTCCTTGCAATATGCACGCACACTAGGTCACGTCACTTAATCAAGCACAAGTTTTATATTGCTCCTGAGATAACATTATGCCAAAGTGTGGGGACTCTGCTTGACTTCCAGCAAGCAAAGAGTTAACACACTAATCAGTCTTAACACAGACGTTTAAGAGAAAGTAATGGGGTAGAACCCAGCCCTGAAAATCTAAGTAGTCTTGTATGGGTTGTAAAGGAAAACTTTTGCTCTGGCCCCTTGAACTGCTCCAGTGTTGCAAAGGTGCATTAATGGATGGGATAAAAAGCTACTCAAATTTTTCCCTGGTGTCTGCAGAAGAGCTGGTGTCTTCAGCGAACCAAGTATGTCTGTGGCATTGCTTAGCACCTATGAGCTCTATTTGCCAGTTGGCCTCATGTGGGACTTTGTAGCCAAGCTCAAGTCAGAGCAGGCCTATTGCTTTTTTTAACTCAGTAGTTTGGATCAAATTAGTTTCAGGGACAGGTAGCCTCATCATTGGGAAGGGAACATGAGAAACACCTCTGGTATTGGGGAACTTATAAACTCCCCTACACAGATTTAATATTACAGATTTAGTCTTCTGAAATCAGAGGGAGGATTTATTTATGTAACATCTAAATCAGCATGCATTTGACTGCTTTTGAAGCACTGGAGAGAACTCTTCTCCATCAAGTCAAAATATAATAGTAGCAAGAGTGGCTGGATGGTTGTGCTAAAATTGGTCTTTCCTACATTCCTTTTTACTTGCCATTTCATCCCCCAACTATTCCCCGGCGTACTGCTTTGTGCCTAAAATGCCCATAACAAATCTTTCCGTACCCAGATTCTCTGAACAGCCAGCATAAGGCATTTATATGTCCATCACAATAAGAAGAGGCTCTTTGGTTCATGATAGCTTTAGTGTGGTGTATCACTCATACTTGAGAATACACAGGTCAAAACTATTTTCATTAGCCTAGTCTAGACCCTGACAAATCTGTATTTTCAGCTGGGCAGATGGTAAAATGATGGCCCAAAAACTCAAGTTACCTGTACTATGTGTCAGTTATTAAATTATATGGTACTGCAGGAAAGAGTTAGTTCTGGAAAAGTTTCATAGGAGTTGGTTTCTCTGTTTTGGATAGCCTACCTGTAATGTATTGCTAGGATCATCCTTGACTCAAGGGCTGGATCCAGATGCGCAGGCATGTGCTGTTTGTGGTGCCCCAAACCTCTTTGAGGTGCCACAAACCGCATGCCTGGCATGTTAAACAATGTGCAGTGCTGCTAATTTGCAGCGCTGGGGCAAAAATTGCTACCAGGATTTCCCAGTAGCAAAAAATCCCCCTGAATAAAGAAGTAGTGCAAAGCACACCAAAGTGGTGTGTGCCAAGCCAAACGCAGAGGAGAGTAGGCAGCCCAGGGCTGCCTGCTCCCCCATCTTTGCACGATGCAGAACCCCCACATGGAGGCACTCTGCGCCCCAGCCAGCCTCCCCAGCTGGCCAGGGCACAGTGTGTGGGGCACAATGTCCCTTTAAGGGGGCATGCAGCCATGGCCTGGCTGCTCCCCTGTCTTCATGTGTCTTGGTGCAGGGGCTCAGCCCCTCACCAAGGGACATGGAACCCCTGTCGTGAGGCACCTTGTGCCCCAACCAGCTGTGGCGCAGCTGGCTGGGATGCAGTGTACCTCAAGACAGGAGAGCAGGCAGCCTAGGGAGCAGCTGGCTGGGCCATAAGGTGCCTCAGCGTGAGGGTTTCACAGCAGTGAGCCCCCACGCTGAGGCACGCAGAGATGGGAACAGGCAGCTTAAGGCTCCCTCATCTCAAGGCACATTGTGCTCCAGCTCCCCCATTTCCACATGCTGCCTGCTGGAGCATAGTGTGCTTCAGCACAGGGGCTGCCTGCCCACTAGCCCCACACTGAGAGACCCTGTGTCCCAGCCAGCCCCGTGCAACACATGGAGCAGCAGGACAATGTCCTGCTGCTTTAAAGTGCATGGGCAGGGGCATGCACTGTGGCATAGCGTTTGTGCATACTATCTGTGCAACTGCAAACACACACCCCTTCTCATGTAGATGTAGCCAGGATGGCCTACTAGTGCACTTCTGAGGTCTCTCAACTGGAGTCATTCAAGTGCCATTTACATAAAACTAGATAAAGGCAACAGAAAACAAGGCACAGCTTTGTTTGAATAAGTACATTGCAATTGTTCTGAAAGGTGGGCACTGTCACTTCAACTTGTGTCTGGCATAAAGATAAAAGGTAATGTTGCATGCTACAGGAATTGGTGCTAGGTTCATCCTATTTAACATGATCAATTATTTAATAAGAGCGAGTGAATAACATGCTTGTGGGGAGACTTGCAGGAGATCCCAGATAGCAAGAAGTTGTCAAGAGAGAATCATTCACAAGTACAGAGGTTATCCCTACAGGCAGAAAATAATGAGATTTAACCTGGACTAAGTAAATTAGTGCATCTGGAACAAAACTATTCAAAATGGAAGGCTGTATCGACAGCTGGTGGAAATTAACATGACTCCATTTATATCATCTGAAGATCTCCCTCCTAGCAGTGTATCAGTTGAAAGACTCCAAAAGCACTAATGTTGAAACAGACATGAGGATGATTGTGGAGAGCAAATTAGTCTGAGACCACAGTGTCATATGACAGCAAGATAAAATGGCTAATGGGATTGTGGACTGCCTGTAGAATGGCATTAAATCATGGATCAGGGAGAAAATGGTTCCTCTCTACATCTGAAAGCACATGTAGGATCTGCTGCATTCAGTTCTGGACAAGTTTACAGTAGAAGGTTCTGGATAATTTGGAGGAAATTCAGAGTTGGCCACTAAGATTTACTAAAGAGATTGGGAATGTAGACTTAACATTTGAGTGTGCATTCCTGAAGGTGCCATGTGGAGAAATCTCCAGTGGGAAGAAACAACACCCCCCAGCTTCGGACACGTAAAACCAGGCTGGAGAAAACATGCTCCAGTGCTGGTCTCTTAGGGAAATGGCTGATATAGCCCATAGCCCAGGCTATGTCGTCGCTTCTTCAAACAAGCAGTTTGATTGAGCTTGTTGCTGAAATGTCTACTGCCCAAGGCAGTCTTCCTGTTACCTTCTAGCTGTACTTGAATCCTTAGTGCTCTGAGTTGGTATAATGGAGCTTTGGGGGCAGCTGATCTCTTGGATCTGCTTGGGAGCAGCATTGACATGGAAAGGGTCAGGATGGAGGAAGCTGGGGTGAGGGTAGAACTTTCTGCAGCAAGTTTTCATGAATATGCTGCATCACTCAGCTGTGATGCTCTGGCCCGCCAAACAGTAGAAGGGTGGTGGTACTCATGGATAACTTATGGTTAACAGCAGGAGGAAAACTCTTGCAGTTAGCATCATCAGCAATCTAGAGAACCTCACAGTGCCAAGAGGATCAAACTGACATTAATTGTGTCCCACCCAACAAGATGTTAGATCAGCATAGATCCACATTCCAAAAGAGGCCAATATCAGGCACTCCAATATTTGCTAGGCTAGCCTATAGAAGGGGTAAATGTTAAAGAGCAAAAGATGAATTTCTAACTAGAAACCCTTGAGGGGAGAAGAGGGTATCCTTCAAAGTAGAAGCTGTGAGGAACCACAAAATCTATATTTTATTGCAAGTATGGTACAAAAAAGTTATCCCTGCAGCTGAATCTAAAATAAAACCTGGGATAAGAACTCTCCTGAATGTGAGAATAGTTCATTTCTCAGATTTGTGCCTTGCTCTGTAGTTGGCTGACCCCAAAGCTTTGCGTTCAAACAGTTTGGAAGAGTTTGGCTGCAGATCTCGAGACCATAGCTGGGCCCACATCTGGTTTTTACCTTGGCACTCTTGTAAAGGCTTTGTGTTCAGCCATAGACTAAAGCTGGACCATAAGCTGTGGAGCAGCCAGAGCAAGGAGAGCTTCTTCTCTTCTGTGTCTGTAAGTGGACTATGTTAGGAAGGCTTAATTTGAGTGGCATAACGAGTGCAGGGCAACTAAGACAACTGCCCTGGTTCCTGACTTGGCTGTGGTCAGTGGCACAGTAGCAACTGAAATTTGCTGCTGCCCCTGTGTCCCAGGTGCCCAGCCGCAAAGCTAAGCTGCTGTTTACTGGATATGGAGAGCTGTGTACTGTGCTGAAGAGTGTACTGTTCTGAGCCGCTATATGGGAGCCCTGGGTTCAGTTAATCTCTCTGTATGTGGGAGCAGCAATGACATGGAAAAGGTCAGGATGGCGGAAGCTTGATGCAGGTGAAACTGCCTCCTTTTCTGGTTTCTGAAGACCTTTTCACCTTTCCTTGCTTTCAGGAAAAACAGAAGAGTTGGGGCAATGGATTTAAAGATCTGTCATAGGATAGTTATGCAGTGGTTCCTGTTTGGTTTGTGTTTTTGAGCAGAAATAAATTAATATCTCTATAAGCACATGCTTCCTCCCCTCTCCCAAAACCCAAACACAATGAGAAACTGCTGGGAAACAACTTCTACAATTAGCTATGAGGTTGCATTTAGTTCAGCACCACGGGCTGGTTAATTGGCTGGTTCTATTACAGTTCTCCTTATCTGCCGACTGACATAGCTTCTAACAAGCTGCTTGCTGGGTAATTAATCCTGACCAAGGTTTAGATTCCTGAAGCTGGGTCTGTTTTAAGGACCTGCACCATTATATAGTATTTTCTCTGTGAAATTAGGTCTGCCTCATCCAAAGCTCCTTGAAGAATCCTATTGTGGGTCTGGATGGTGGAAGTGACATGCAGAGACACCAATCTCCTGGAGGAAAGCTAGGTTTTAGTCTTGTGAAAGATTCCAGACCCTGTATTCAATTTCTTCCTCATGCTTAATGCTGCTTGACAGATCAGTGGCAAGTGAGTACCATGAGATGTCAAAAAAACCCACTGTGCACATACAAATTGTTATAATGAAATAAACCCTAATGAGATGTAATGATTTCAGCTAGAAAATGGAAATAATAAGCTTAAAAACAAACTGTGCAAGGGGAAACAGACCTTGATTAACCAAAGGAAAGAGGGGAGTGGAGCCCCAGAAGCTTCTACTGCAGGGGCATAGGCTGGACTGGAAGGGATAGGTTGGAGGATTCATGCACTGCAGACAGCAAATATTAGTAGGTGCCATGTACAGGCGCCTACTGGAAAACCCTGGGCCAGCAGTGTGTGGTATGGAAACATCTGCCTCTATCATGGCTTTCAGCAGGAAGCACATGGAGTGGCTGCCAACAGGCTGTTTGTGACGAGATCCAGTCAAGCATTCATGGGCCAAGACTAGGGGCTGGTGAAAGGTGCAAATTCTAGGTGTGCGTATCCTCTGATCTGAAAATGGCCTCATGTGCATTTATTGTGCCCCCAGGAAGCATACTTCTCAACTTGCCAGGCCTCACACGTGGGACGTAGTAATGTCAAGGACCTAAAGTGGGAGGCATAAAATGACTAATGTAGTGAACTTAAAGGAGACAATTCCACAGTGTTTTCATAAAGACAGCAATTTGTCCCCTCAACCTCTAGACCTTTAACATAAAAAAAAAAAAAATTAGCAATCTTTGTATTGAATACAGGTATCTTTGGAACCAAAATGGACAAAATCCTTGGAAAGAAGGACCCTGGGGGTTACAATACAAGAAGAAATAACTGGCAGATATGGACAAGACTGGAGGGCATAGCTGCTTTGAGCCTGAAAACATATATATGGATTTGCAGCTATTGGTACTTTTTTCTAGCCAGCTCTGCTTGCTGGGGAAAGATTGCCTCTACTTTCAGTTGTTCCATTCTTTCTTCTGGCAGACTTTCCACTGCCAGGAGCTAAATGCTATTTGTTTGTTTCTTGTTTTTTGTCAATGGAAGCCAGCATAAATAAACAGTGAAGGTAGCCCAGCCACACTTAAAACAACAGCCCAGTTGATCTCATCTGGCAAGACAGTGAATAAGAGTGCACATGGTCTCGATGTAGCCAGAACCCAAACCAAACAGGACTCCATGGATTAAATTCTGAATTGGACCTAGTAGCAAAGCTAGCAAGCAATGCAATTTGCCTAGTACAAAGGGAATGAGCTCCAGGTGAAAAGCTCTGATAAGCAAACAGGCATCCAACATTTGCAGTAGCTGAAGCTTTCAATAAGCTTCAAGGATAGACCTGTATAGGTTGCCATGAAGGCTACAAACATGGATAGTCATGGTTGTAGCCTATAGCTGGGGATGAAGTGGCAAAAGGCTGTGTTTTCATCTCAGAAAGAAAAGCCATCAGTCTCTTAGCTAAACACAGACCGAAGGCATGCTTTCATGCCTTATTAGTCCTACTACTGTAAAATCTCTGTTATCCGGCATGACCAGGGAATGGAGGGTGCCGGTTATCTGAGAGTATACCTAGCAAGGAAGACCGTGCCATACTTGTAGTGCTAATTTTCAAAGAATTAGTGTACAATACAGTATAACAGACTATATAAAGAATAAAATAGTATACAGGTACTCACCAATGTAGTGGTAGTAAAGCACCACTGGAGTGAAGAGAAATCCTGAGGCAGTGATGTACAGTACACTAAAGTTACATGTAGTACACTATTTGCAGTGCATGGTGTATACCTAGATCACTTTAAAGTACAGTACTCTTAACACTAGTGTGCGTCCTGCTGCTGAAAGTGGCACAGCAGGCAGCAAAGCGGCACAACGCCATGTGCGTTCCACTGCTGAAGTTCTGGCTAATAGAGTATTCTGGTTAGTTAAATGCTGGATAACAGAGATTTTACTGTACCTGGAATTCTGGGAGCTGCTAAGGGTCTAAAAGGGCTTCCTGACTGTGAACCTCAGTCACAGTGGGCAGACATCCAAACTGTTAATACAGCCGGTACATATATTCCTTCATTATTAATCATTTCTCTATCACTGTAAATTTTACACGGGGCCTAACAAACAGTGAAACAAGCTCTCTGCTTACGCTGCCTATACACCAAGACAGATAAGACAAATGTACAAAAGACGTGTGACAGAGGAGAGAGATTGTTGGTGTGGAGAAGACGGAAGGATCGCTTTAAAAGATAGTGCATAAGGGGAGATATGGCCTTATGTATAGAAAATGGGAGCTACTCAATAGCTATTTGGCGTGTTTTTTGCTTATTCTAGTTAGTTCCTTTCATGGCTAACAGCTTGTAAAATCATAGAATCATAGAAAGTTAGGGTTGGAGGGGACCTCAGGAGGTCATCTAGTCCAACCCCCTGCTCAAAGCAGGATCATCCAAAACTAGATCATCCCAGCCAAAGCTTTGTCTAGCCAGGTTTTGAAAACCTCCAAAGATGGAGCTTCCACCACCTCTCTGGGTAACTTATTTCAGTATTTTACTACTCTCCTAGTGAGAAAATTCTTCCTAATATCTAACCTAAACTTCCTTTGCTGCAACTTGAGACCATTGCTCCTTGTTCTGTCATCTGCCAACACTGAGAACAGTCTAGCTCCATGCTTCACAGTACTCCAGATGTGGCCTCACCAGTGCTGAACAGAGGTGAATAATTACTTCCCTTGACCTAATGGCAGCACACCTACCAATGCAGCCCAGGGTGCCATTAGTCATCTTGGCAATAAGGGCACACTGCTGGCTCATATTCAGCTTATTGTCCACTGTAACCCCTGCATCCTTTTCTGCAGAGCTGCTGCCCAGACAGTCAGCCTGCAGTGGTGCACAGGATTGTTCTGTCCTAAGCGCAGGACTTTGCACTTGTCCTTGTTGAGCCTCATGAGATTTCTTTTGGCCCAAGCCTCCAATTTGTCTAGGTTACTCTGAATCCTTGCCCTAACCTCTAACATATCTACTGCTTCCCCCAGCTTGGTGTCATCTGCAGACTTGCTGAGGGTGCACTCTATGCCATCTTCCAGGCTGTTGATGAAGACATTGAACGAAACCGACCCCACGACTGACCCCTGGGGGACTCCACTTGATACTGGCTGCCAACTAGACTTGAAGCTATTGATTACTACTCTCTGAGCCTCGTGCTCCAGCCAGTTTTGTATCCGCCTTACAATCCATTCATCCACTCCATACTTCCTTAGCTTGCCTGCAAGAATGCTGT
>NW_017729031.1:106223965-106225142 GCF_001723915.1 Gavialis gangeticus
CTCCAAGTGCTTAGAAATGGATGCCTTGAGGATCTGCTCCATGATTTTTCCAGGGATTGAGTTGAAGCTGACTGGTCTGTTTATCCCTGGATCTTCCTTTTTCCCTTTCTTAAATATGGGCACTATATTTGCCCTTGTCCAATCATCCGGGACCTCTCTTGATTGCCATGAGTTTTCAAAGATGATGGCCAATGGCTCTGCAATCACATCAGCCAAGTCCCTCAGTACCCTTGGGTGCATCCGGCCCTGTGGACTTGTACATGTCCAGAGTTTCTAAGTAGTCCCTAACCTGTTCTTTGACCAGTGAGGGCTGCTCACCTCCTTCCCAACCTGTGTTGCCCAATGCAGTAGTCTCAGAGCTGCCCTTGGCTGTGAAGACTGAGGCAAAAAAGGCATTGAGCACTTCAGCCTTTTCTGCATCCTCTGTCACTAGGTTGCCATTCAGTAAGGGACCCACACTTTCCCTGATCCTCCTCTTGCTATCGGCATACTTGTAGAAATCCTTCTTGTTACTCTTCACATCCCTTACTAGCTGCAACTCCAGTTGTGCGTTGGCCTTCCTGACTTCATCCTTGCATGCCCAAGCAATGATTTTATACTCTTGCCTAGTTATTTGTTCAAGTTTCCACTTCTTATAAGCTTCTTTCTTGTGATTTAGTTTACGGAAGAGTTTTCTACTAAGCCAAGCTGGTCTTCTGTTATACTTGCTAGTCTTCCTGCACAAGGGGATGGTTTGTTCCTGCACTCTCAGTAAGGTTTCTTTGAAGTACAGCCAGCTCTCCTGGACTCCTCTCTCTTTCACTCTGACTATCATCTCTTAAAGAATCCCCTATTTACAAAACAATCAGTCTCTCAAAAAAGAAAGATGCCCCTTGATACCTCTGATAGAAGGAAATGGTGCCATCAACAACATTGTCAGACTGTATAAATTCCTTCCCCCTGTGGATGTTTCATAGTTTCATAGTTTCTAGGGTCGGAAGGGACCTGAGCAGATCATCTAGTCTGACCCCCTGCCATGGCAGGAAAGAGTACTGGGGTCAAATGACCCCAGTAAGGTGGTCATCCAACCTCCTCTTAAAAACCCCCAGGGTGGGAGCCTGCACCACCTCACTTGGAAGCTGGTTCCAGACCCTAGCCGCCCTGACCGTGAAGTAGCGCCTCCTGATGTCCAACTTAA
>NW_017729031.1:106225910-106229115 GCF_001723915.1 Gavialis gangeticus
ACTTGCAATGACCCCAGCCAGTTCCTTTAGGACTCTAGGGTGAAGATCATCCGGGCCGGCTGACTTAAAAACGTCCAGCCCCTCCAGAAGCTCCCTAACTAAATCCTCACTCACCCTAGGCCCAGGTGAGCCTCCCCCGGGGCCCAAAGGGGGCCCAGCAGGGAGGTGGCAGTTCTGGTCCTTACTGAGGAAGACAGAGTAATGCGTGGCTTGACATTTGCTCAAATTGTATGATGGATTCCCTATATGATATATAAAGACAGATATAAGCAAAGAGGCTAGAAACTAACTGGGCAAAGTCGTATTGATTTCTTATTTTACTTACATTTCACAATTACCAGTATTTAATCTCTTATTCTATGTACAATGAGAGGCCTTGTCAACACTAGAAAGGGTTTGCTGCCTTAGTGTAGCCTTACCAGCAATTCCTTGTGCCGAACACTCTGTTTACATGAGAGTTTGATACATGTATACCAGTTTCCTGAATGAAAGGTATGCTGGCATAATGGTCCAAGGTAGGTTTGGGGTGGGAGGTGACAAAAGTCAGTATATCTATCTCAGACAGAGGAGTGATTCTTTTGAGTGTAGCCTTTGCCTGAGTTACAGGTAAGCATCTTTTAGTGCTTTTGTGTTCTGGGTCTGTCTTTTTCACAGGTGTTTTGGTGCTGAGAACTTATATAGTTGAACAAATTTGAAGAAAATTATTTTTAAAAGAGAAGAGACACTTCCAATATAGACTGGGGCTACTGATGTATTTGTTGTGTTTTCAAATTGCTGCCTGCTGGGAGCCCAGCCCATTTGTCTCTTGTTTGTTTGTTTTTCCTTCCTCTGGAAGCAAATATTATCTGATTTATTAAAAAGAATTAAGCAACCACTATTCAAGGGAAAACAGAATGCAATTCAGGCCATTCTAACTTTGGTGGATAAGACACCTGAATACCTTGATATTACTGAGAATTAGGAATATTAGGAACTTTAAACAGAGCATCAAGAAAACGATTTGGTTGGGGTAGTAATAAGGTTGGTGTATGTGCCTGACAGTATCTAGAGAGAAGTCTGGTTGTGTTTTGGTTCCCCCACTCTCCTATGTCACCGTCCCAACTAGAATTCATGTTAGGAGGCCTATCAAGCAGAGTGCTTTTCCTCGTTAGCCAGGCTGTCCAGATACTTTCTTGTATACTAAATGTAATCTGTGGAGATCTAAAATGTAGATTCACCAAAGCCTTGACCCTTTAAAATGTTTTGGGATAGGAATATTATTTATTTATTTATTTCAGAAACTCAGTGTTTATTGAATGGAATCCAGTTTACCAAGCGCAAAGTCCCCAGAAAGGACAAGAGGAATTTGAAGGCACGAGGAGTGCATATTTCTGGTACTTTCCATGGTAATTAGTGAATTCTAAGAAGCCGTTGCTGATGTCTACTTCTCTTTGCTCTTGGTTTTGTAAATACCTTGTTGCTTTTGTTTTCAGTTTTGGTGAACTAAACCAATGTGCAATCTATATGATATGATATGATATGATATGATATGATATGATATGATATTAGTGAGGAGGATTGGAATTCTGTAGGGCTTGATTATTTTCAATAAATGAATACCTGTTTTTACCAGACACTCTGGTTCCTAGTGTGTACTATCAAATTTGAGCACTGGCATCCTGCAGAGCGTTCCACATCCATCATGCAATCAGTTAAAGCTGCTCCCTCCTCTATGTGCAGACCTGGCCCACATGCTTTTAACAGAATAGCTACGTCAGTTAGGAGTGTGAATTTTTGAGGTTTTTTGCAGTACAGTACATCCAGAAGAGGCACCCATAAGGATGCCTTAAATTGGCATAACTTAATTCCCTTCCTTCAATGCATCCACACTGTTTTAACTACAGTATTTCCCAGCAGGCAAGTCCTTAAGAAAAGTATAGACCTTGGCATAAGGTTCAGGGCTTTGAAGCAATCACTGATGTCTGAGGTCAGTTTTAAGGCCAAAGAATATTACTTTATTTAGGTTTCCAGACTTTACTTCAGGAGTGCACTGACATTGTTTATAAAGCAAACATGGATTCAAAAGCCTGGTTTTCTGTTTGACTGGGTCTTGCCAGACTCTAAGGAACACACGTGGGTTTTCTCTCCTCTTCATCATGCTGCCAGGCATGTTCTTGGATAATATAGGCTTATTTTTGAGGATGTATACAGACCATTTTCCACTGGTGGTAAAAATTTCCTTGAAGGACTTGGGCACTTAGGAGACTTTAGCTGAAAAATATTTTCTGCCAGGGTTCATTCTGGATATTGCTATGAATGGGCTAAAACTCATTATCTTTATGCAGGGTTGTTGGTTGTAGCCTTGTAGGTCTAAGGACATAGGCAGGGAAGGTTCTTTGCCTTATCCTTATGCAGATTTTATTCAGACTTTTCCAATTCAGTGGCAATATTGCCTGAGTAAGGACTGAGAAGGGGCTTAAAGATCTTGCCTTCAGAAAGTTGTGCTTCAGTAAGGACTTTCAGATTCAGCCCATAATTATTATTTTTTTCTTGTAGAAGTGAAAAGTCACCCCCTGCCTGCTCAGTTTGGGGACAAAAAGAGCACAAGGAGCAGCAGGACACCTTTCCCTTAATTTGCTATTCTGATGGGACTCATCTCTGATCTTGTACCTAGCAACAGCCTTTGCAGAAAAGAGCTCATTTTTCATTTACCTTTTATTAATCACTAATCTCTGCTATGCCTGCTAACAGGAAGATTCAGTTACAGCAGCAGATTCTGGGATGCTTCTTTACCAAAAAATAAACTGAAAGAATCAACTTGTTTCATATCTGGCTCCAAACAGCCACTGGATGGCCAAAGATTATTTACCTCATTTGAACTAATGACCCAGAGCTGCCAGCACAAAATCCCTTGAGCTATCCCTGTTCTTCCCAATGCTCTGCTTTTTCTTTGGCTTTTTTTTAACCAAATAGGGTAGTACCAGAGCAGCTCATTGGCTTAAAATGGAAAACATTTATTTACTAAAATGGAAAACAACAACATCTGAAATAGGATGGGACTGTTTCATTTTATGATGTAATTCAGAGGAATCTGTTCTTCATTTGGGGCATTAATGGTTGTAACAGAAGCTGTAATATTTTTAACAACAGCAGTGATTAAGAACATAAGGAGCAAAGTGGCAGCAAATCTCCATCTAAAAAGAGCTAACTAGCCCATCCCTTAGTC
>NW_017729031.1:106234115-106245755 GCF_001723915.1 Gavialis gangeticus
ATTTATTTACTAAAATGGAAAACAACAACATCTGAAATAGGATGGGACTGTTTCATTTTATGATGTAATTCAGAGGAATCTGTTCTTCATTTGGGGCATTAATGGTTGTAACAGAAGCTGTAATATTTTTAACAACAGCAGTGATTAAGAACATAAGGAGCAAAGTGGCAGCAAATCTCCATCTAAAAAGAGCTAACTAGCCCATCCCTTAGTCCCCACCACACTGTCATGTTTAAATACCATGAATATTCACTGCCTGGCACCCAGCTGGCAGCTGAGCTGTTTTGACACAAAAACCTTCAAACTCAAAAGAGTTTTTAATCAGTCTGCAAGAGAGAGAAGAAGAAAGTGAAAGAAAGCTATAGGAACAGAGAAAATGAATCAATGAGTTTAACAGAAAGTATGTCAGAATCCAGTTAACCCCTTCCTTGCTCTGTGGTCAGGACCACTACCTTTCTGCTGATGTGCTGCCCTCTTTCTAAGTCAGGGGAGGGCTGAAAGATGCAAAGGGGCTACCTCCCCCTATTATTTATGACATGGGCAATGGTTTCTCTCCATGCTAGGTGCTTTACTGACACAATCAACAGTCTTTGGCTGAGGAGCTATAGTTTTAAAAAGGTACAACACACAACTTGTACCTCTCAGATGTTCTTCATTTCAGTTCCAAATCTGTCAACCTTCCACACACATTTGGTGGCTTCCTCCCTTCACTTGTTTGATTCATTTGCACCAGAAAACAATCACAGCACTGAGGTTACAGAATGGATTATTTATACCAAAAGAATTAAACCCTCAGCATTTGAAGTCTTTGTGAGACTTCAAGTTTTTGTGCACCTCAGCCTGATTCTTTGTCACATGTTACATCCTACAAAAGAGCCCCAGCAGGCTGAGGGATTAGGGTAGTGCTAGGGATATGCCCTATTAGTTACACACTTGTTACTTTTGTTAGGGTTACCAGACGTCCCGGTTTTCATGGATATGTCCTCTTTTTTGGATCCCTGTGCAGTGTCCAGGCAGGTTTTTTAAATAAGAGCAAACGTCTGGGTTTTCTGCTCTCCTGGGCTGGCTGCTTTGGGCTGGAAGCAGCGGGCAAGGTGATTGGCTGTCAGGGGTCATGTGGTCTCCACACGGGCTCCCACAAGCCAGGTAGTGTGAGTGTGAGTGGGTGTGCGTGCAGTGAAGGAGCTGCTTGGGCAGCAGGGCTCAGGGAGACAGGGGTCTGCGGGTTGGGAGTGAGGGGCACCAGCAGGGCTCAGGGGACAGAGGCTGCAGGTCCACAGTGCAGGACACTGGCAGCGCTGGGAGGGGTGCTGGGGCTGCGGGTCTGGAGTGAGGGGCACTGGCAGGGCTGGGAGGGCAGGGGGCTGCAGGTTGGGAGTGAGGGGCACCACCAGGGCTGGCAGTGGGGTAAGGGGCTGCGGATCAGGCGCGAGAGGGATGGGATGGGTGACTGTAGGTTGGGTGTGCAGAGCACTGGCAGTGCAGGGGGCTGGAGGTCAGGAGTGAGGGGCACCAGCAAGGAGTGGGGGGCAGGGTACTACTGTTTGGGAGTGAGGGGCACTGGCAGGGCTGGGGTCGGTGGGTCTGGGGTGAGGGGCAGCATCAGGACTGGGAGGGGTGGCTTGTCATGTAGAGGCAACAGAATGGGTGGGGGCAGGGCACCAGCATGTCACTGCCCTCCCCCCATCATATTCCCACCCCTCCCCCTGCACCCATGACAGGTGTCCTCTTTTTTGGATCTGGAAATATGGTAACCCTCGTTTAGTGGTGTGTATAAATTACACACTCAATCCTTCCTGCCACAATCAGTCTGTCTCTCTGCTCTACACTTTATTCCAGTGTCCCTGTTATTCAACTGCCTAAAACATCTAACTCCCTCCATATTGACAAACAGCTCACTTGTTAGATAAATAAGTGAACTGGATAAGTAGGGAGTTTGGTTACCTAGTTTCTGGGGCCATTAGAGAAGATGTGCACCCAGGAAGAATTTAAATCTGAGGGTGGCAGTGGCTTTGCAGACCTATCCCGGAAGGACCTTACATACATGGGGGTCAGGTGGAAGAAAGGAAGGATACTATTGTGGGGACTGCTGACAAATAATGCAGCTAAGCAGTCCTCATTGGTGGAATGAACGAGAGCACTGCATCCAATTGGCACGGTAACAAAAGACGTGGTGAACAAATTGAGAGAGGCAGCATTACACAGGAACTTGAAGGCAGTGACAGAGTGGAGAGCCATAAAGTTAGATCGTTGAGCAAAGATGATCTCAGTAATTTTGGCTGGCATGACCTGGAGGTAGAGCATTATGGATATTGGGGAAAACAGTTAGGAGGAAGCTGGAATAACTAAGGAAATAAGTGCTTGAATGAGAGTTTAGTGGTGGGTACAGGCAGGGAACATTAGGTCTGAGAAAGATGGAGCCAGATCCTTGAGTGATGTAGGTTTGCTGAAGCTGTAGGGACTTTCACCACCTGAGAATTTGGCTTCTCATGCAGAGAAACAGCAAGCTTTGGACATAGTCTTTTATTTGTCACTGATGGTCTCCTGACACATAGATCTCTCCAGTGGTTTAAATTTACATGCATCTACATTTAGCTAAATTTGTTTTGCAGTCTGCTCCCACAGAGCAGCCAGAGAGGCTTTAGCATAACAACACTTATGCCAGTCAAGTAGATAATTATTTTTGAATAGTGTATTTCCTATGAAGAATGTCTGGAAAAGCATCAAGCTCTACAACCTGTGAGAAGAACTCTTTGTATTTGCCCTGTTTCTGGGATGCATACTAGAAAGGCTCACAGCTGGATTATGGGACCCATTTCCCTAGGTGCTTAAACAACACAATGGTATGCACTTTTTGCTCATTTTCCTCTTGCCAGTTTCTGGCTGTTACTTGTAATGAAACTGATAATGAAATAAAGAAAACATAAATGAGCACCTGAAAAAAATCTCATCTCCCAGCTTGAAATCAAGGTGTTCCAACTGATAGCAATGTCTGAGGATATACAAAACTTCCCTAATATTTGGCATATCTTGAAGGGTCCAGATCAAGAAGGACTTACCTTGGCATTCACCCTTAGGGGTTCAGACAGCTTGACTCTACTGCATTTACATGCAGTCAATAGCTAAGTTCTTTATTAGATGAGAGAACTCAAGAAAAACCCAGGTAGAGCAGAAAACAGCATTGGTAGTTGAGCAGGCGGACCTGTTTCCTCTGAGACGATAGTTAGCATGAGGTTGGGGGAGAGGATATTACTGATTAATTTTAAACAGAAGCTCTGGCCACCTCTGCTCATTAAAATTCCCTGACACCCCTTGACACTGAAAACCACTGGATCCAAAATTAGCCAGCTCAGGATATTGCAGGAGCTATAGTACAGCTTGATAAGTCACCTGTTGTGACTTACACCAGTGCCTAAAAAAACAATTGCTGTCTGAAAAGTCTTTTCAGCCTTACTGTATGAAACCTCTAGAGAGCTATAGGCATAAGTGAGTCAGGGCTGGAAGAGCCCACAGTTAATCATTACATCTTAACCACTGCTTAGGAACTGAGTATCATCATTACCCCTTAGCCCTCTTTGGGAGTTAAGGTTGCTCTGCAACTTTTCAATGAACATATTTGTTACCTCCAAGCTTTATTTGGAAGACCTTCATGGAGTTGACAGGCCTATTTCCAGCTGAACATAAGTCTCTAAATAATTAGGTGAAAATGTCCTGATGCACTGCTCTTGAAACATGGTATTAGTGCATGAAGGTGCTCCATCTTTGTAATTCATGTACTGACGTAGCCTCGTGATGAGAAACTATAAAGCAGTGGTTTTCAACCTGGGGGTGCACAGACTGTCTAAAATGTCCATGAAAGGTGGCTATGATTAATCAAAAGTATGTAAATATATACAATTACAATTCAAAGGGGTCTGCACCGCTATTCAAAATTTTGTAGGGGTCTGCAAATGAAAAAAAGGTTGAAACCCACTGCTATAAAGCAATAATGGGCTATTACACCTGAAAGCCTTTGTGATTTCCTGAGACTCCTTCCAGTGTCCTTTCTTCCTTCTCCTCTAACTACCTGGAGGAAGGGTAGGCAGATCCTAGTGAATACTTTTTCCCATTTCATGATAAAATCTTATGCAGCAGCCTGCTTGTTCAGTGCTCCTGGCTTTGCCTTCTCTCTCTGAGGAAAGGTAAGGAGTGCTTCTGCAGTTGCCATTGTCTCTGGTTTTGTGAGTAAGTCAGGGGAAAAATTACCTGTTTGGTCTGTTACAAGCTGTGAAACCTATGTTTATATAGCCTGAGACAGCATTTGCTCACTCTCACTGCACCACATTTGTAAGAGCTCTTTCTATTTGGGCCCTTTCTTTACACTCACTGCTACTCTCCAACCTGGGTGTCTCACTAATGCATTCTCTGACTTTCTGAAGTGAAGGGGTTAAAATAGTAAGCTGGTCCTTTTAAGAGACCTCTTGGCAGCAGAAACACTCCCACTGCCAGGGCATTCCTTTTATCCAGTCATTCCCCGCCCCACAAGAAAAAAAGTGACCTATTTTATCCAATTTTTATCTAGAAAAGTGCTTCAGATTGAGATTAGTTGGTGTCCTTTAAACTGCAAAATTCTGCTCTGTAATAGATTTGTCCAAGGGAACTGAAGTGTATACTGCTGTGATTCTGCTTGCTGTGGGAGCTCCTTGAAAGCCAGATGTCACATTCAGACAGCCATCTCTGTTTACAAACACAGGTAAAGGTTTCAGCAGCTCCCAGTACACACATCAAATCCTGAAGTTTTCATCCTTTATCCCATGCCCACCCTTCCCTTCTTTGTACCCAGCCAGAGCAGCAAAATTACATTTTCAGAACTTGTGGATACTCCTCTCTCTTTTTTCTGAGTGGGGAGCCACTACTGTTTCAACTGGCTGAATTTAACTTGGCATCTGGGGCCTCTCATCTGTAGGTTCTTGAGACAGAAAAACACCAATTGCTAGCAAAATAATCCAGTTTCTTTTCTTTTTCACTCTGAGAGAGGTTGCCTGGCCCTGCCCTGGTGGGTTTTAGTCTGGCTAGAACTTCTTCCCTTCCACTTTTTTCTTTCCCTTCCCTTCTCCCATACCCTCAGCAAGATCCATATCAAAGCTTCAACCCCCCCAGGGTTCATTAGAAGGCATTTATTTCTGCATGTTCTTGGGAGGCAGATGACTTTATTCACAATGCAAATAGGCTGGCCTTAATTTCAACCCTCCTTTCAAACTGAGAGGGATTTAAAAAACATGAGTGCCTCTAAAATAATAAATACATAAATTCTTCTGCATGCTATAACCCTGCTACCGCTGGATAAAACATCCTGGTATCAATAGGGGCAGTAGCCAGGGAAATTTGTTAACTCTGCTGTTGCCCTGATCTCTGTTCCCTAAAATAGAGTTAAAAGTTCAGCAGAGCAGGTTGCCCCCAGCTTGGAGATCTGAGGTTGATAAATATATGCAGGTAGTTTTATGCAGCAGAACTAAGATGCTTCAAGAGGGTGGGGAGTGGAGAGAACCAACCCAGTTCCCTCCATGAATGCAAAGTGCTAGTCTGTGATTTACTAATGGGGAACAGTGAGTTATTAAAGCTTATTCTACTCCCCCCTAGTCCAGGGGGAACCACCTATTAATAAATCAAAACCCAGTGCCAAGCTACAAGGATAAAAGAATCTACATTAATATGAAAATATTAATATCTGGAGGAGTAAATTATCATCTAAATAGCTTAGAATGAGATTGTACGATCGTTAGAATAAATGACTTGGCTTCAGTTCTCATTAGCACTGTAATAATAAAAAGGTGTATCCAACCTCTTGAATATGGTTTGGGGTATTTGGTAAATCTGGGTACCATGCTGGGAGCTCAAAGATCTGCCTAGGCCAAGGAAGGCTTCTTTGCCTTGTGTGAGTGCCAGCTGGAGGATTAGTTTGAACAGAGGAGAGACCATAGAAATAACTATACATTATGGTATGAGTGTTTCCTCTGTAGAGGATGAGCTAGCACCTCACTTATTAACCCGTGCATTGCCCACAGAGACACCAGTGAACAGTGTGAACTTCTCTGATCCACTTCTCTCTGAAATTTTACCAGGGACCATGGCAGAGGCAGATAGAAATCTGTGAGGTGAGGACGAGAGTTAAACTTAGCAGAGCTGGCTGTGAAACAAGGAGACAGATGCAGGGAGTGTCAGATGCCTCCTACCTGTACCCCAGAATCCCATGGATTGGGCTCCCCAGCTGTTTGGGACTAGTATTAATGGCGGAGCAGTTGAGCAGTTGCTCTTCACATCAGTTTTCTCCAGTTTGTCACTTTTTTTTTTCTATTTCCATTAATTCCCTCAGAATTCTAACCCACCCCCACCCCCACTCCCCCAGTGGTTGTATTTGTGGCGCAGACTGAAATGCACCTGGCTTATAACAGCAATATATGGCAAAATATAGAAAACTGTTTCTACTCACCAGCCAAGCCTGAAGCACAGAGTTCCTTTGATTCAGTCCAGTCAGCGAAAGTGCTAAGTTTCTTGCGGCTGAGATACTGTCTTTGTTGTCATCTGTGCAAGAACTGTGGTGACCTTCTGTAAGTATAATAAGGCTCTTCTATTGAAATATCCCGTTGTCAGACACTGGAATCATGTGTGAAAGTTCTGCTTAGTACATTTATTTAGCTACAACAAATATACAAGATGGACTGAGGTCTCACTCGTAGACAGAAGAAATAAGGGACGGCAGTAGAAATGGTTCTGCAGAGAAAGCCTTGGAATAGCCAGATCTGAGGCAGAAGTTTAAGCTGCAGCTTATGTTGAATTGTTAGAAGCTGTTGTTTTTAATGAGATGTGGGTATGTAATTCTCTCGGGCACTTCTAAAGATTGCATTCCTAGTTACCAGTACAACTAAACCCTACAGAAAGCAAATGCTTTAGGGAGTGTTTACGGTCATTTCAGTGTTATGGATTGTTAATATCTGCTTTGCTACATATACTAGCAGATCTATAAAACCTAGACTAAATGGGTATAGGCATACGATCACCCTGCTGTCTAGGGGAGGCTGTTGAGTAGTACTTGATACACTCAAGGTATAGAATGTCTTTCATAATGCATAGATTTGATTTTTCACAAGTTTTGAGATGGTATAATCTGTATTAATGATGCAGTGGATTAAATATACCTCATACTAACTTATGGAGTTCCATGGTGGCCAGAGCAGATCTGGTATTCAAGCTATTGAAATCTTTATGTGGAGCACAGGGGTGGGACCAGCAGATTCTCCCTATGCCTGAAGAAGGGTGTTTGTGCACCAAAGCTTGTAAAGAACAAGTTTTCCAACTATTTAGTTGGCTTAATAAAAGACATCACATTTACCCAAAGAACTCTGTCTGCTTATGTGGAGCACAGAACTCTTGGGAGAACCCACAGTTCTGCATTACAGCTGGGAGATAACTCATCTTCTCTGTTGCTTATCTGAGATCTGTTCTTCAGACTATCCCCTGGGAAGGCTTTGCCCAAAGGAACCAGCCCTTGACAAACTGCAACTGGATTTTGTTTATTTTGCTTTTTAAGTATCTGACACCAACACACATTTAAAAATGCTCTAAATCTATCAAGCTGAGTTAAGCCCTTAAAATAAAATAAACATAAATGATTCTTGAGCTGCCAGCATGTAGTCAAAGTTTTAGTCTGAAATGGATTAAAATGACTCAATTCTAAACCCCTGAAAAATGTGGAGTTTAATGAAAACAAAAGCAATGCTTTTTTCTTGGTACTGCAGATGTGTTGCTATGATTAAGTCTCCTAGAGCCTAATTCAGCTCCATATTTTGTAATCATTTGTGCTGCTGCTAAATGTGCATGAAATGCTATGATGATGTAAGAGAGTTGTAACCATGATGGTCCAGAAATTATGTGAGACAAAGATTTGTTAGTGTGAATGTTTTATTGGACCAACTATAGTGTTGGGACAGAGTTAGACAAATTTTTGAACACAAGACATTCTTCATCGGGTCTGACCAGAACAAGCTAAGCACAGCGTATGATAGATGACTGATTATGTTGTGCTTGGCTTGTTCTGCTCAGACCTGATGAAGAATGTCTTGCATTCAAAAGTCTGTCTAACTCTATCCCAACTTAACAGTTGGCCCAATAAAAGACAACACCCTATGGAATCCTTGTTTCTATGAAATGCTGCTATTCTGTTTTTTGCAGCCAGTTTGCACCAGGTCACCTTCTGCTGCTCTCATCTGCACAAAGATCACTACTAAGGCCATTGCTAAATGGGTACTTTTCCCACATCTGCACTCCCCTCTTCCTTTCTGTCTATACAAACTTACTGTATATCATGCTATAAACTAGAAGGGCCTGAACCAAGAAAATTGGGTTCTAGATTTGGCTTCAAAATTGCAGTGTGTTTGGAGGCAGTGTTTTATTATGAACCACTGCAGACCCTAGAGCCAGGTCTGACTTTTGGTTACAAATGCACATACAGACTTCCTGCTTATTCAAAGCAAGCCTTTTGGTTTGGGTTCAGTGTATAATTGAAAGGAGCTGGAAAGTGAGTTTTCTAGTACAAGGGCTGTATGGATAGCACACCTGAAATGTACAAATCTGAGCCTCAGTTTACATAGAGAGACTAATTATAGTTTCATAGAGAATTCTTAATTACAATCTGTTTGAATAAGTAGAAACAGAGGCTGAATTGATTCGGTCTTTGCAGTTTAGTCTAAGCTGCAGAGTTTGAACAGGTAAGCAAATGAACACGCATTCACTTTTGATTCAAGAAATGCAGCCACATGTCTGCTCCGGCTCAGACAAAAAGCTGGGGGGGAGGTGCTAGAGCATGCCTGTGAACTACTCCAAGGCTTTCCACTCCCCCCCTCTGCTGGAGCAGAGGGGGCATGGCCAGGCCCCAGCCCCTGCTCTGCCTGGGGGAGTGGGGAGGTAGTAGCACTGAATTTATAAAAGCTTGAGCAAGAATAGTTCTTTTTCTGAAAAACTATAAGCTGAAAATTATAAACACAGCCTTGGAGGTGTGTTCACTTACTCTTCCTGCTGCCTCCATGATCTTTGGGATTTGCAGTCCAGCATCACAGCAGCAGAACGCTACAGGGTTCCTTGTCACTTCCTCTTCCTTCTTCCAGGTGCCTCTGGGATTTGTAGTCCACAGTCACAACCAACACTAAGTAAGCCGGCAGGGCAGGGCAGCTCTGTACTCTGGGCAAGGTGAGTTTAACCCCCCTCCCTGGCCCCAGACCCCAGCTGGAGTTTGCCTCGGAGGGGGGGGTCAGTGAGCTGGCCAATGAGCCAGTCCTCACTGCTCCAGCTAGGGTGCAGAGGGGTGGAGCCGGCCCTAATCTCTGGAGCAGACAGGACAGCCCAGCCCACCCCAGCCCAGCCCAGGGCTAGAAAGCATGCTGTGATGCTGGGGGACTTTGATTTAACTTGAACCAGGAACTGGTCTTGGACAGAAGTTTCATAAACTGGTTTGACCTCAATCAGTTAAATCAAATACTACATTCAACCAGGATTATCTTAAACCAGTTTCAGCCATTTTGAAACTGGTTTATGTGCATTAAACTTCTGTTCTGTTACAGGTTTAAACCAGTTTCTGATGACTTAAATCAGTTTATGTGTAACTTATGTGTCCCTAGCAGGGGGTTGTTAATGTTATGTGAACCAAAGGGAACAGCTGTCTTTTATTTGAGGATCCTCCATTGTTTGAAATATCAACACAATAGGTTGGTTTCTTGTTGCAGTTTCAGGACAGCCTAGACATTAAAAATAGGAATGACCTTTTAGTTCAGGGCTGTCTGATTTAGCACCCCTTCCTCATATCTGGCCTATGTATATTTGTTCATTTTGGTGAAAGTTAATCTACTAATTGGAACAGGCTGCACCAGAGGGTGCTGCATGCTATGGGACCACACCAGCATTCTGGCCACTAGCCTTCTCCCTCCCTGCTGCACCAGGCATGCAGGCATAGGTGCCCCTGCCCCATCATTAACTCCCTGTACATGAGCTCCTCTGCTGCACCTCACTGCACCAGCGGCCCATGCCATGGGTTTTCCTGGCATTGCAGACTGTGTAACACTGCTCTACTACACCCCCTGTGGCAGGGCAGGAAGTAAAAGCCAGCAAATGGGGGTGACTGCCCCAGACCCCAAACTTTGGGGGGGCCCTGCACTTTGACATCATGGCAAGGAAAGTTTTGGAGAAAGTCAGGAAGCTGGAGCTGGAGCCAGCTGTCGGGGTTTCACCCACATGGTGCCACACGAACTCCCTGCTCCAGAGCCCCCCACAGGGTGCAGGAGATGCCAACCTGGCCCCTGGCAGGGGCTGGCAGTGCCCCATGGAACGGGCTGGTGGCAGGTGAGCCTCACTCCTGGATCTGAGAGCTGAGGCAGAGGTGCTGCCTAGTGTCCACCATGCAGCACAGCCTGGCCCAGAGCCCCTACGAGGCTACTGGGCACCGTGGCTCAGCTAGGCTTGGGGCACCCTGCTGCAAGGGCATCCCTGACCCAGCCTGGCCCACCCAACACAGCCCTCACCTCAGCTGCCCCACACTGCAGGTGGCCCCTTAAGGTGGCTGCGCCACTGGCAGCACCTTCAGTGCCAGCACCAGGGCCAGGGCTTCCACCTCTATTCTGTTCTGCAGCCTGTGCCACCCAGGTCTCCAGGCCCCATAGCCAGTGAGTGCCAAGCCAGGAACTGCAACCCTGCCCCTGCCCTCCCAGTGGATTTCAGAATGTATGTAGTGCAACACTGATCGTGATCAGTGAGTTTTTTAAAATTTTGTGAACTTTTTAATTTATATAGAAATGTTAAAGGTCAGCCTCCCTAGGGTCAGCCCTGCCCAGCCAGAGTCTTCAGCTGTTGCTGCAGCTGGAGTGATGGCAGGAGTGGTGGCCAGGTGGGCGTCTCGGGGCTACAAATAACCACGGGCTGCCAGTGGGATAGCCCTGTTTTAGTGCATTCAATGGTACTGTGGATTTGTTTTCCCCAGCATGGGAATACATATAAGCAGTTTTCCAAGAATATAGGATTTATACACAAGTGCTGCACTTACAGCACCTGGATATCAAGCATTAGAATGAAGTCCACAAATTTTACAAATGAAAATGTTATAATTAAAAGAATTAATTCTAGCAAGACCCAGCTTCATAGAAAAGGCTTTTACTGACTTTTCTATGGGCACTGGATTGAAAGCCTTATCAACCTTATATAATTTTTTGCATCTTACACCCTCCCTGAATAAGAAAGACACCTTGTTCTGGGCATGCAGAATGAAGAAAAAAAAAAGATTTTCCCAGAGTCATGGCTTAACCCTGACCACAGAAGCAGAGCTTTAACCCTTTCACAGCTGCTGTCCAATTGCTACTGCCAATTCAACAGTGCTTGTGAAAGGGTTAATATTGTGGCTAGGGAAAGACATTACATATAAACTGGTTTAAGTGATCAGAAACTGGTTTAAACCTGTAACAGAACATAAGTTCAGTGCACATAAACCAGTTCCAAAATGGCTGAAACTGGTTTAAAATAAACCCGGTTAATGTAGTATCAGGCTTAACTGATTTGGGTCAAACTGGTTTATGCAATGTCTGTCCCAGACCCCTTCCTGGTTTAAGTTAAACCAGACTCCCC
>NW_017729031.1:106250755-106253806 GCF_001723915.1 Gavialis gangeticus
GTTTAAAATAAACCCGCTGAATGTAGTATCAGGCTTAACTGATTTGGGTCAAACTGGTTTATGCAATGTCTGTCCCAGACCCCTTCCTGGTTTAAGTTAAACCAGACTCCCCTGGCATGCTCTCTGTGCTGGGCTCTCTGTTTTAGACAGCAGAGCTGGCCCTGCCCCTCTGCTCCCTGGCCAGAGCTCTGGCAGAGACTGCAGGTACAGTAGGATCTTCCTGGCTTCCCCCTGTCCCATCCCCCTTGCTGCTCAAGCAGGGATCCCCCCCACACCCCTCCCCCCCATCTCCCACAGCACTTACCTCAGCCCCATGGACCCTAGGAATGTGGTATACTAGCTAATGCTGAGAGGTGTCTGTGTCTCTAATTTCACTGGGACAGCCAAACAGAACAAGGCTTTTTGGGGCTAATCAACAGGCCAGCTGGTAATTCCTTCCTTGGAAAAAAATTGTTTAAGAAGAGCTTGAACTAATGGAGAGAAACTATTGTTTTGCTGATAGGGTGATAAACACTGTTATCAGCCCCCTGTTGGCTTGCTCGCCTGTCAGTTTGCTGCCGACAGTATAAAGAAGCAGGAAGGGAGATTGACAAGCTCTGTATCATCAACAGATGCATGCACTGCACACCCCCCTTGCCTCAGAGTGCTATTAGGAGGATGGGGTCTGGCAACACTCCTGCCCCTTGAGCAGCGAGTGGGCAAAAGCCTAGGACTGGAGGCAAGATGGGGGTTTAAAACCTCACCCTAATCAGAGCATCCTGCTGGGGCTTGGCCATATCACCCCCCCAGCTCAGCATTGTGGAAAGGAAGGAAGGGCTGCTTTAGTACCCTTGGCTACTAGCCTGAGCCACTGCAGGCATATGCCTGAACTTCCTCAGTCCAGAGAGAATGTCTGTCTGGTTACAAACTGGTTTAGCCTACCCAGGTTAGACTATCTGCAAAGGTTGAATCAATTAAGGCTCAGGCTTTCTTAAAGTGTGTCCCTAGCCTGTAGCTCTGACCCTGAACAATGAATTCAGTTCTTGGCAGTTATAGCTGCCACCCATGCTTCCATTCCTCCACTCTGGTGTAGAAAAGAAAATGATCAGTATGCTTAAAACACACATCCCAGTGTTGGAGGGCTGATTTTGGGGAGGGAAAGGATGCATGCAGTATGTGAGTAAATGTGTTGCTTCACACAAATAGGATAGTTTCAATTGGATACTTTGAATTAAATCTCTCAAATTCTCACATAGTTAGTTGTTAGCGGCTGCAGGTTCAAGCCCTGTACCAGGATTTGGGATCCTATTTACTGCTGACATTGGCAGAGCGGCACTAGTCCTGTGTGTAGATCTGTTTATACTTTTTCACTGTTGATGAAAATTCTTTGGCCTCTGCCTCTCACCAGTAGCTATCCAGGTGAGAGCTTCCTAATCCATGTGACTCCTGAAAAAGATTACTAGATGGGAATGACATGACCTGACAACACAGCTGGTTCTAATGCCCAAATCTGTGGATAAGATATTGCTGAAGATCCAGCTTCTATAATATTTAGTGTCTGTGCTGCTAGTTTAATTGCTCTGGAAAGGGTCTGGGTGATCTCTGGTATAAAGCAACCTGTCCTTTTAATGGGCACTACCATCAAACAATGGAATATGATTTATTAAGTCATTTAAATTGGAGATAACAAAGGTGGCTCATTAATGGGATCAAATCCCAAGCAGGATAGTGCTGCTTATCACATTTGAAGTGCTTGCAGAACACATGAGTCTGGGGCAACTGAGGGAGCAAGGTAGTCCTCTGTGGGACTCAAGGGGCACATCCAGATGAGCGTGGTCATGTGGTATGTGGCGCTGCAAATGTGTTTGCAGTGCCATGTACCACACAGTCTGGTGCTCTCCGCGCGGCAAGGGCACACTGCCCGAGCGTGCACTGCACCGGGTTTTTTTAATGTGGGTTTTTCTTGACCCCTGGATATCCTGCAGCTGCCGGCCAGGCTCCGCACGGGAGAATTGACTCTCCTGCAGCCAGGGAGGCCCCCAGACCCTAAATAAGGCTGCTGGGGCCAGTCCAGTGCATGTGGGCTACCCCACCCAGGGCAACTTGCCTCATGCCAAGGTGCATGTGGCACAGGCATTCCCTAGGGACAAGTAGCGGCGGTGCAAGGTGCACCACCGCTACTTGTCCCCAGGAAACCAAACATCCACACATCTGTACGTGCCCAAGGTGTCAGAATTTGACCCAAAAGGATGAGTGCTGCATACAAGATATGCATTGAAGATCTGCAGGCCTCTTCTACAATATGTCACATATATTGCAAGCTGTATCATCAACACATGAGCCCAAACCGCTGTCACCTTCAGCCAAAGAGCAGAGTTCTTCAGACCCAGGCCGCTGGATTTGCCTATTTCAGAATCAGGGTACAAAGGCAACTTTCATATGTAGATCCAAGCTGAGATTCCCCACTCCCACACCACTGGGAAGTGCCTGAATCCAGGACCGCAGCCCTCTAACTTATTAAAACTCTGAATGATTGAGAATTGTTTTACAGATCAATCCTACTAAAACTTCTTTGACTCATTAATACTTACTCTTGGCTATTCTCTTTTCTTCATCTTCCAGTTGTATACCAGTGTGACACAGGCTTGCAAGGGTTTTTTTCCCCCCCAGTTTTGTCTGTCCTCCATCCCCCTAAAGGATTGTTCAGAGCTGAAGGGAGAGGGAGAAATCAACCTCTTGTCCTGCTTTGCACTTCACCATCTCTGCCTGCAGAGGTGGGGAAGGGTGTCAAGCAATGTAAAAGAGAAAACTGTGAAAAGGGAGAAAATGGGGGGGGGAGGTGAACAAAAATGAGAAACAAAACAGGACAGTGAGGCTGCTAGAGACAAACTTCAAGTTGCAGATTATTTCTCAGGGAGGGTCTAATTAGGAAGCCTCCTCTGGAACTGCGAAGCTGTCAGGCTGCCAAATGTCCGGGTGTTTATCAGAGATCAGGGGAGTCTTCTAAGGCAGTTACAGTTTGGTGCCATGATCTTCTGGCTTCTTTCCAACATTTGTGGCTAACACTCTGAG
>NW_017729031.1:106258806-106276735 GCF_001723915.1 Gavialis gangeticus
CATGATCTTCTGGCTTCTTTCCAACATTTGTGGCTAACACTCTGATTTGTCACCTTTAGGGGGCTTTAAGACAAAGTAAGGACATTATTTCCCACATAACCACAAGCAAGCCCTTCCTCATATCTGCCCTATGTGTGCTTGTTCAGTTTGGAGACAGTTAATCTAATCAGGGCTCTTTCACCCTGAGGTGCAGTTACACCTCATGCAGGCACAGGAAGATGCTCAATATCACTACTGCAGCTGTAAGTCTGCCAATAAATAAGCATATGTATATATTTAATGACTGCTGACAAAGGACCAGGTTCTCGTCTTGGTTATGTAAACCTGGAGTGTGTTAGCTTCACTGAAGTCAGTGACATTGGCTGTATCAGCATAAAACCCAAATGCAGGATATCACCCTCATTCAAGATAGCACTTGAGCATGTATTTAAAATTAAGTGCATATTTAAGTGCTTTTCTGAATCAGCACCTGCCTCTGAATTGGTATATTTCAATACCACCTGGAATGTACCATAAATTATTTTTGTATAAATGAGATTCAAATTTGATGCTCAGTCTTTTTTTTTTTTAAACAAACCCAAACTTTGCATAATGCGAAACAGTGATTTCTCAGTGTGGACATTTATCAGTAGAAAAGACACAGTGTCATTCTGTCCTTTGAACATTACAATGTAGCCATCAAATGAAGATATTTGTTGGAGAGAATGCTAAGGCTTTGTATATAGCATATCTTTTCTCCCATCTACAGCCAAAATAGAAGTGATCAGTATGGTGCAGGTCATATAGCTGTCTTCTACAAGGGCATGGCTGCATCTTCTCAAAAATGAAAAATTGCTAATTCGTAAGTTAGAATGCTTCTTAAATTTGAAGTCTGTGGAAACCTGTCTTACATAATTGTTCCTAAGCAAAGAGTGGCAATTGGCTTACTGAATAGTGAAATCAGGTTTGTTTTTTTCTGGCTCTCCTGTTTGCATCAAAAATGCTGTATGCATCCCTGCATATGTACATTTGAACATTCATTTTTAAATTAAATGTATTATGTATACATCTCTATTTTTATGAGAATTTATATTTAAAAGATATTTGCCCAATTGAAAAAAGAGAGAATGTGTATATTATATTTAAGGTTATTCTCAGTTTGATTCCAAGCCAGTTATAAACCATATTACGGTATAATGGAGCTGACTTTTGACCAGCCATATAAATGGGGTTATTTGCACACTATAATCCTTGGATGTCAACTTACATTGTTATACTGTTATACTCAAAACTGCTATTGATTTGTGCAGCTCTTCATTTCCCATAAGTTGTTTGAGAGCTTTCTTTTTAATTTTTTCTCTGACTTGTGAAAAGTGCACATATTGCTGCTGTGACATCATGCTTAAAAATATACCCAAGTAGTGCTGTGAGGTATGACTTCTGGGGGTTTTCTTTTTCCTTTTTAGCTAGCAATAAGATTTGTCCCTACTTGAGGTCCTCATCAGCTAATAACTGAGTAGCTACCCTGCTTTTTGTGCCTCTTTCATTTTCCCCAGATGAAAGGCATTTTCTATTAAAACACATTGGCTTCAGCTAGCAGAAGGTCCCAGGTGTCTACCCTGAGGCTGAGCCACTGCTTTAAAAGTTTTATACACAATCCTTAAGTGATTTTTGAGCACAATAACAATAGTGAAATATCAAAAATCTCAGACTCTCATTATCAGAAGCACAGCATAAAAGGCATTTCTCAGTCTGCTTCCTATTCCCCATTCCCAAATCATCAGATGCTGTGACATGGCTCCATCACACCAAGGCTAACAGTCCCAACAAACGGAAAATTATTTCCAACTGGCAAACATGCTGTTTACTTTCCAGAAAAATTGCACTTTCCAATCTGACAGCTGATCAAGGGATCTCCCGCTGCTGTCAGCTTGAAGAAGTGTTTAAACACAGGGAAGGGAGTTTAAACATTTTCTCATTATCACAGAATAAAAAAAATTAAAATAAATAAATAAATAAAGGCATTGAGTCTTGCAGACCACCTGCTGTGAGAGTAATGAAGCTGTGTCACATGACCAGACTGTGAGGACTTTTATCTCTGCCCCCAATATCATTACTGAAGTGACACCTGTCACATGACCCTATGTCAGATCTTTTATCTGTATTCCCCAAATGCAGTTCTGGGTTGTATGTGCTTTTTTTGTAAAGAGCATTGCCCGCTTGTGCCATTGTAAATGGATGGAGTTTTGTCAGCACCCTCTGTTTTGCTTTTCTTGGAGATTTAAAATTGACCATAATAATTTGCTCTGGGCTGAGGCAAAACAGAATCTTGGCCTTGGAAAAGTGTTATTTGATTGACTTCAGGCTTTTTAAAAGCAAGTATTCATTAAAAAAAAACCCGCTGTTAAATTCTACATATGTGTGTGTTCTAAACTGAGGTTCCCTTTGAACTAAAAAAATCTTTAAAATATATATTTTTGGTGTGTCCTTTTTTTCTCTTTTTTTATTATCAGCCTGGAGTTATTCATGCCCACTGAGCAGGACCCTGCTCAACCTTGCCAACATGCTTTATTCTTTTGGGAGGGGGAGGGGAGTAGGAGTGAGGTTATCCTTTTCAGTCCTCTGTTGACACTACCTTTTTAGGATGCCTCTGAATGCCCTTTACAAAAGAGGGTTTATACAGTGTTCACCAGCAAATACATAACTTTTTACACCAGCCACCATACAATGATAATAATGTTTAGCATGTCAACGATGGGAAGCATTTTCAAAGTGCTAATTATTAATTTGGAACAGAGACAAGCACCTGATAATGATTTCTGATGAAGGCTAGATTTGAACAGGAAACCTGGAGGTGAAAGATCCAGATAGCATTGTCATTCCCCAGAGTAGGTCCCCTCCCTAGGTATAACAGCTCTATTAGGACCATGCCGTCTGCTTTGCAGTTGTCTTTGTGCTGTTTTGTAGCAGAGGGGGTGGGGAGTTCCTTCCACGCTCCCTTCCCCACTGCCCTCCTCCTTCAGCTGAGTAGGACTTTGGCCCACAAACTCTGCATTCAGCCTGGATCTTAGGAAATCTGCTAGCAGCTGGAGCCTTTGGGATCCCCTCTGTACCACCTCCTTCCCAGTTTCCATGGCAACACCAGTTCAGGCCTTTTTTTCTTCTTCTTCTGCTCACAGTTGCCCCCTAAATCACTCCAGGGTGGGTCAGGGACAGTGACTTCACAAAGCTAAACATTTTTATATTAGTTCTGTCCCAGTTGTCATTAGCTTAGGAGGTACATCCCTATAGTGTTGGGAAGGGGATGGAAGTGATATAGTGGAGAAGGAAATTTGCCATCCCAAAATCCCACCTACAAACTCTCTAGGGCAGAGGTTCTCAAACTGTGGTCTGTGGACCACCACTGGTCCACGAGCTCCATTCAGGTGGTCCGCAGAAAGGTTGTGGAACAATCGAGAATATCTGTACTTGTAAGGTAAGGCTACTGATATTACAATATGAATCGTGGGCTTTGATTTGTAGAATAAAAAAAAGTTCGTTAAGTGGTCTGCCGAGACCCTCAGCAATTTTCAAGTGGTCCACGAAAAAAGAAAGTTTGAGAACCACTGCTCTAGGGCACTCACATTAGGCTTTCCTGATAGGATAAGAAGAGTGCTGATGACTAGTACATCCCTTTGCTAGGGCTGTCTTGGTTTTCCACCTTCACAGAGACAGAAGATGCAATTTAGCCCTCAGGCAATTTACTAGAAATGCCTTTTCTCATTGTGGGGTAGGGCAATGGAAAACAAAATAGATTTAGTTTGAAAATAGGTGGCTGTGCAAGTGCTAAAACTACTTTCCATAAGCATTTGTATGGTCTGTCTCCCTGTCTATGCATTACAAAGCCTTTACTTCAACATCTTAGGTGCTTAGTAGCCCTCAGTTAGGAGGAGACTTCAGACTAATCAGCGGGAAGCTACATGATATGCCTCCTCTCATGTCCCTATACTTTACGTAGCAATTGCCAGTGGGGCAAAGGAAATGTAAAGCAGTGCCCTTCTAATTGGGCAGCTGCATACACCTATTTTGCAGGTGCAAATGACTACACAAGATGCATGATAATAGAGAGCTAGGTCCTATTGTCTGGATGGTCAGTAGTTTAGTTAGAAATGCATCATATTCATCTGAGAATATGCAGTGGCAGAGGTGATATCTTTTACTAGACCAATTAAATAGTTGCAAAAACAATTCTTTAATTGCAAGCTTTTGGGCTCACTCGCCCTTCCTCAGGCAAAGGAGAATACATAGATTGTAACACTTCTCCCTGGTAGAAATGAAACTTCATATTGCACAGGAGAATAACAAGATGTTATAGGTTCCCCTGGGTGGAAAAGTTCATTTTATGCAAATTGGGCTCACATAAAAGTTTGAGCAGCCTGTTCATATTCATGCATATTCATCTGTGCTCTTGCCTGTACTATATGCAGTTCTGCTAGCAAAACTGCATCTACTAGGGCTGTAAAAATATCACATCCAGTAGTTGACATGGCTCTGCTGGCAAACCCCATCCTCCTGTGCATGTAGCTCTGAAAGCAGAAGGTGGCTTCTGCAAGCCAAGCTTCTGCTGTTCAGGGAACTGGCACAGCTCAGAAAATAGAAAAACTCTTGCTGGCAGAGCTGTGCCTACATGAAGGGAGCCCAGCTGCCTTTGTGCTGCTGCTGTAGTTAGTGGCAGCAGGCCCCACACTATAGACAGTGACTATCTGTTGGAAGTTATTTCCAGCTAGTAGCTAACTACTAGGTGAGTGAGAGACTTTGTTGTTGATGATAATAACCAACCCCCACCCCAACAACCAGCATTAAAAATAGGAAATTACCAGAGAGGTGCATGTGCAAGTCAAACTTTATAAGGTCTGGTCTGGATCCTGTTTATACCACAGCTAAACTGTTGGAAATCTGTGGACTAGGGAATGTCTCTACTGTCAGTTTGTATCATGACCTAGGGTGTGCTTGAACCCTGACCCACTTACCTTAGGTCTGAGGTTTCCAAACTTTTTCTTATTGCATACTCCCTTCCAGATTTACCATCTGCCTGCATACCCTTACCAGCATACATTTTACATTTTAACCCCTTAAATTATTATTATATTGAAAATTAAACCTGCTGTTACACAATTTCTCCCATGTACCCCCCAGGGGTACGCATACCACAGTTTGGGAACCCCTGTCTTACATGCTTATATTCTTTTATCTCATGCCCCAGCATGCCTGGAAGTTTGCTAGGAAAGAAGACCCAGGGCCCTACAACATGCTGGGCCTTACCAATGCCCTTATCAGAGGTAGAATGGGTTTGTGACTGAGACCATTTTGCACCAACAGCAGTCCCAGGACCCCCTCATTGGAGGGCTGTCTCTTACCTTCCTCTGACTCCCTCCCCCTGTGCAAGCCTTGGCTGATGTAATAAAACATTTGTGCATCAACCGATCCAACACCCTGCCTTTTCTCCTTCCCCAGACAAATTGCATCCATGGGAATTCTTTGTCAGACATCTTTGCTCAGTCAAAGATGACAACTGATAGGGCAGCTAGCTGTATCACACAATATCACAGAATAAAGCAGCATATGAAAGGTCAATCACAACCGTGTGAAAAAAAATGTTTGCATATGTCAGACCTTTTAGGCACTTGCTGCAGCTGAGATACACTGACCATGGAAGCAGTGTCATGAGAAAGCTAAGGAAATGAAGCAAACTTATACAACAACAACAAATTAACAGTGCAACGTCTGCTGCTGCCCTAGAAGCATGGCTTTGTTACAGGAAATGCAAGCAGGTAATGGGTGAAGCCCCCAGCACTGAACTTCTAGGCTAGGAACAGACATTCAAAAACCCTGAGCCTGAATTAATTCAATCTTTGCAGGTTAGTCTAACCTAGCTAGGCTGAACCAGTTTGTAACGGGACAGGCACTCTCTCTGGCCTGAGGATATTCAGGCGCATGCCTGCAGTGGCTCAGGCTAAAAGTGCTAGAGCAGCCTTCTCTTCCCTTGTACAGTGCTGAGCTGAGGGGCGGGAGGGAGGGGGAGGGGTCTATCTAGGCCCCTGGCAGGACATTCTGAGTGATTAGGGAGCTCTGCCTGTACCACCCCAGGTTTTTCCGTGCCCACTGGTCAAGGGGCAGGAGTGTTGCCAGCCCCCAGCCCCCTGCTAGCACTCTGAGGCAAGGGGCATGGGAGTGCAGTGAATGTATCTGTTGATGATATGGAGCTTTTCAATCTCCCGCCCTGCTTCTTTATGCTGTCTGCAGCAAACTGACAGGTGAGTAAGCCAGCAGGGGGCTCACAACAGCGTTTATCTCCCAACCAGCAAAACAGCAGCCTTTCTCCATTAGTTCAAACTCTTCTTAAACAGCTTACCAGCTGGCCTGTTGATTAGCTCCAAACAGCCTTAAGCAGTCACTGTTCTGTCTGCCTGGCCCAGTGAAATTGGAGACACACACACATCTGCATTAGCTATCATACCACATGCCAAGGGTCTGCTGGGGTGGGATCCCTGCTGTGAGAGATGAGAGGAAAGGGGGATTTCCTGCTTGAGCAGCAAAGGTGGGGTAGGGCAGGGGGAAGTCAGGCAGACCCTGCCTTGCCTACAAGTCTCTGCTGAGTTCTAGTGAGGGAGAGGAGGGTAGGGGCCAGCCCTGTTGTGGAGCAGAGAGCCGTACCCAGCCCAAAGAGCATGCCAGGATGCTGGGGGAGTCTGGTTTATCTTAAACCAGCAAGGGGTCTGGGACAGACATTGCATAAGCAGGTATGAGCCAAATCAGTTAAGTTTGATACTACATTCAGCCAGGTTTATCTCAAACTGATTTCAGCCATTTTCAAACTGGTTTATGTGCACTGAACATCTGTCCTGTTACAGGTTTAAACCAATTACTGATCACTTAAACCAGTTTATGTGTAATGTCTGTCCCTAGCCCTAGTGACACAATCCATCTCTTCACCCAGTTTCAGTTCAGGACAGTTTGGTGGAGGAAGAGAAAGACTCACAGAATTTGCAGTCCCTGCAAACAGGCACAACTGGGGATGTAAATGAGACCATTATATTGGAACTAAACAAGAACCTGTTCTCTGAATTATTCCTTGTGAAGACAGGCATCCAAGATCAGGAGCCCAAGCCAAGCAAGTACTTTCCCCCTGTGTAAGCATGGGAGTCACCGAGGTATTTTTAACAGTTTTGACAGATGGTTTGTGCCAAGAACATGAACTTCTGCAATGGGTGAGCTGGCATGCCTGGGAAATGAAGGGTGGTGAGTGAGGTGATGGAATCTGCACACCATAACATCCTCTCTTGACCTTGCATTTACCTATGTGGACCCAGTGGATAGTGGTAGGACACAGTGCATGCACTTGCCATCCTACCACAGTGCCTCTAGAGTCAGATGACACTGTGGATGGGAAAACAGGGAGCCTATGTGTGTCTTACAAAAATTAATGAGGCCCAGCCCAACCCAGGATTTACCCCTTCATTCACTCCTTTTGTTCAAATTCTTCTTTCACATGCATTAGTGACTTTTTCCTGCTGTTGCTGCTGTGGCCTCAGTTTTTCTCTGCACCTGCTTCTACCCACCATCCAGCTGCATGCACGTGGCCCCAGCACAGCTCCTTGATTCCCAGCTCTGGGGTGAGTGCTCGTGAAGCACACCACCACCAGAATACTGCCAAAGCCCTTTGGATTCAAGTGCTGGATCCAGTGGTTCCACGGGCTGGATTTGGCCTGAATGCCATATGTTGCTGACCCCCTGAACTATAGCACTGATATTGAAGTACTTTTCCCCTAACTTTCAGAAGAGCCCCTCTAAGAAATGCTGTGGGAGTTTGGGTTGGGTGAGATCTCTCAGATACTCCCACTAGCCTTTCCTCCACCAGGAGTACTTTTCCTATTCATAGTCTGTCAGCAGCTCAGAGATCAAGAAGATTAAAAGAGGCTTATAACTCATTCATACACCCATGCTCAGTGGAATAATTATACCAAAAACAATCTTTGTTTGGCTCTCCTTAATTCCTCGCCTCCCCCATGCTCATAAACACCTACACTTATTTTGGACATAAGAAGACCTCTCAATTCAGCTCTAGGCAACCAGCCCACAATGTGCATTTCTAATGCTTCGCTGGTGTGGAACCAGTATACTGATAATCCTGTTAGTAATGGCAGAAGCTCCCTCTAGGAAATTATAACAAATAGTCTTAAACAATTCCTTTTGTTGACAACTTTATCCAAGAAACCATCTTCCCTTGAGACTCCACTCAACTTTATAGACTAATCCCCTCCTTCCCTCAGGAGCTCCCTTTGTTGGAGGGGATGGTAGGCAAACTGCAGGAGTGACAGGTCTCTGTAAGCCTTGGATCAGTCTTGACATTCTTTCAATTGTCAGCTCCCATCTGTCCTGTTTGAACATCCATCTTCTGGTCCAGGGATCTCTCTATTAAGCGACACATGGTTGGATTTATTCTGAAGGTCCAGACTGCACTGTTATATCTTGGTTGCCAAGACAGTCTGTTCTTGGGGGGTGGGAAGCAATGTCAAAAACAAACAAAAAAGCCAAACAAAAGAGAAACCAGGATATCTATATCAGATCCTTTCTTTTCTCTGAAAGATGATTTTTTTAAAAGTGAACCTCCCTGGACCAGGTTCTTCCCTCAGTTATACCAGTGTGAATGGTCCTGTAGCTTCTCTGACTTCAGAGGAGCAATTGCAGAAGCAGGCTGGGATAACTGGCAGCAGGATCTGTCCCTATAACCACAGGACACTATCAGGGTAAGAACTGAGCTTTCTTGATGAAATACATTTATAAATTAAAATTTAAAAAATGGATCATAATTCCAAATATTTCCCTTGGGTTATTACCTTTGAGTTATTTTGATTATTACAAATGAATGCTAACATAACTATGGCCTAGGTAGCATAGCAGCACACAGTGCTAACAGGGCCCCTGCAATATCTATCCACATTCTAAAATACCAGTGTGAGGTCCCTAAACTCCCACTCAGAAAAGTAGACTGGAGGAAGTATAGAAAGGTGGAGACTCATGGAGCTTTGGCCTCGAACCAATATTTCCTTGGGGACAGATCTAGCACAGCCAATTTCCTTTCTGGATCACTGGGAGAAAGGGAAGGAGATAGTGACAATTTGCTGCCCCTTATGGTGAGTTCACAGCAAAGCCACCATTCAGCCTTGTATGCTTAATATTTTACTTTTAATTATCTTTGCACTTATATCATATTGAGCAATGAAAGTAGGCTGGTCTTTTATGTTATTTGTCAAGTTAATTTTCTCATGTATCAGCACAATACTTATCTATTAGATGCCTAGTTAGTAGTGTTTAGATTCCTTTAAAAATGCTTTATCATTGTCATAAAGATGTTTCCATTATTTTAAAAAGTTACCAATGAAATCTTACAGCTTGTTGTTCCAAGAAATTCTAAAAACCTAAGTATTGGATTCCATCACTGGGGCTCAACCTTTTCTACAAGGAGGCCAAAAATTAATATCAGAAATGGGCTGAGGCTTAGAAAAGGACTGCTGGAGCAGTCCTTTTCTCCATGCTCAGTGGCATGTCAGTGCAGGCTCTGGCCTGGGGCTTTACTTTCACATGGCTTCAGAGCTCCCAGGCTTAATGCTGCTGCTATCTGCACCCTCTACTTTCCCTGCCAGAGGCAGCATTCACCCCCTGGGCTCAGGAACCTTGTGAAAGCAGTGGCTCTGGCCAGAGTCCACACTGACATGCTGATGAGCTTGGAGAACTCACTGCATGTGCACAGCCCCATAGGTGGCAGGCCTGTTGCTCAGGCTTCATGGGCTACATGCAGCCTGCAGGCCATGGGTTGAGCACCACTGGATTACATCTTACAGATAGGGTGACCACCCGTCCTTAATTGGGCATGACAGTCCCAAAATGGGACCATCACCACCCAGTCCTGGGCTGCATGACTAAGGGACAGCATTCGTCCCAGATTTGCAGTATCATGCAGGAATCTGTTTTCTGTTCACCACAGAAAAACATGGGAAGTGGCAGGTTTCTCCTTGCAGGCTGGTAGAATTCCAGCCTACAAGGGGCTGGGGAGAGCAGGACGCAGGGGCCTCTATGTGCACGTGTATGCGCGTACACATGCACGTGGCCAGGAATACAGCCCCAGGCAGTGGTGGAAAGCAGCTCCCCCAGCTGTCTGCAGGTAAGTCTATGGTGGGGAGGGGCAGATTGAGACCCCCCAGGGTGAGAGAAGGAGTGGGGCAGGGTTGGTGCCTGGGGCTGAGGATGCTGCAGTGCATGGGGAACAAGGGAGGAAAGTATGGTTGCAGGGCCTGGCCAGGGAGAAGGACAGAGCCATGGGTGGCTCATGTTGGGGGGGGGCAGAGCAGGAGGCAGCTGCCTGCTGCTCTATGTACTCCCAGGGAGGGGGGTATGGGGAAGCACTTGCCCCCCACATTTGTGCACAGGGCAGCGGAAGATGTGAGCTTGGGGCTTCCCACCCTGCTGTCCTGGCCCTGGGAGTCCTGCACTGGTCGTGTCACCACGGCAAGGTGCTTCATGCCCGCCTGATGGCAGGTGTGCAGCATAGTGCCCCTCGCTACTGCTGGGCAGGCAGGGGGTGCCTTGCCATGGGGGTGCAGCTGGTATGAGGCTCCTAGGGGCAGCAGGACAGTAGGGTGGAGAGCCCTGAGCCTGCAGCAGGCAGCCTGCTCCCACCTCCCATGGGCTCGGTTCAGCTCTGCTCCAGCCATGCTGCATGGGCAGGGGCAAGTGGATATGTGTCCCTCCTTCCAATTTGGAAAAGGTGGTCACCCTACTTACATATTAACCTGTGGAAGAGGGTATGAGTTGACTTTTAAGTTTGTTAAATATGTAAGGCAAGTGAGGAAGAAAAAGGAACATTAACGAGAAATCTAGTCTGTATTTTAAAAATCCATTAAGAGTAGTTTAAGGTTCTATACACATCCCTGAATCGCCCTGAGGGCCAGTCTCTGCTGATTTTTGTAGGGCTTGGTATTTAAAAATGTTGGTGTGGTAGCCTTAGAGCAGGGGTGGGCAATTATTTTGAGTGGAGGGCTGCTACTGAGTTTCGGCAAGCCATCGAGGCCTGCATGACAGGCAGCCCAGGGCAGATAAATATTTATTTTCTAAATTTTGTAAGGGTCCTGTGGGCCGGATAGAATGGCCTGGTGGGCCGCACCTGGCCCGTGGGCTGCATTTTGCCTTAGTGATGTTGTAGCCATAATGGTCCAGGAATCATGCAAGAGGCTAGGATTGTTCTGGTGTGATATCTTTTATTGGACCAACCGCATAGTTGGGATGAAGTTAGACAAGCTTTCAAATGCATTAGACAGAAGCTTTAGCAGCAAAATGCATTGCACTGATTCTGCCAACACTAAAGCATGAGCATAATTTTACTCAACTGACTATGCCTACAGACTTCAGTGGAATTGAATGTTACATGTATTTATGGATCCAGGACCCCTCTGACTATGCAAAGAAACCTGTGAAACTGGCCAGACCAGTGGTGCCCAACCTTCTCCCCCAGCAGGCTGGATGGGCAGTGCCTGGTCTACCTATGGGCCAAATCCAGCTGGTGGTCTCAGTTTAGTACCCAGGTGGGCATGTTGAGGCCCCATCTGGCCATGCAGAAGTACAGGGTACAGCCTGGTCCCTATTTGGCCATGTGGGGGAAGAGGACGTGTCCCAGTCCTGACCAGCCCTGCAGGGGAGGGAAGGGGCCTGGCTGGGTCCCATGCGGGGGAGGGAGCGTGGCCCTATTGGTGGGGGACAACAGGGTGTGACCTGGATGCATGGGGGGAAGGTGGTGTGGCCCAACCCCAATCTGGCCATGCAGGGGGGAGGGGGCATGGCCCACCTCTGACCTCCCATGTGGGGCGTGCGAATTTGGAAACAGTACTTCCACTGCTCCTCTACCACCAAATTTTATAACCTGTGGGGAGTCCTTGCAGGCCTGATGTCATGGCTCTGTGGGCTGCAGGGTGAGCATTCCTGGACTAGGCACAAACTGCTCTCAAATGCTAAATGTAAGCAAACTGGATAAAATGGATGTTTCTGTAATTATTTCTGGGAAGCCCCATGATCTTTCAGCAACAGGTGTTACTTGTAACCCTAGCAAGTTATAAAAAAAAAAAAGTTTCCAGGTTGAAACATCACTTTCTGTTAGCCATTTGCCTTTAAAACTGAAACAAGCAAATAAAAACAAGGATGTGTCAGCTTTAGCATTTTTACCTAGCACCATTCAGGCACTGGAGAATACATAGTGGGGCAGTTTCTGGTGCTTATTTAAAACCGAAATAAATAGATCTACTGAAGTTATCCTGGTGTTACGCAGAAAGCAGAATCTGACATATAGCATGCAAAACGGCAGTGTGTTACAAAAATATCAGTGGTAGCAGAGTCAAGTGAGTCCGGAGGCTTTGGGGTACCTTAGATGCTGTAATAACCTTAGCTGAGTTGCTTTGCATCACTGGTGATTCATCAGGCGGAGTGACCTGGTGGTGCTCACCTCCACTCCAGAAGAGAGTATAGTTGGGTATATGGAATACATCCCCTTATTGGCATTTTGAGACTTAAAATGTAAAAGCTTGAACGATAAATTCCAGTCTCCAGATCTCTGGCTGGTTAGAGCAGATTAGTGCTGAGGACCACAGAATAGAAGCCATCCATTGGGAGAACATGGGCTCACAAACTCCAGTGTAGGGAAGTCCCACCCTTGACAGAATGCATGTGCTGCCAAATCTAGGCATGCACCAAACCCAGACATATATTGGTAAATCTGTTCCGGGGGCACTTCTTGTGCCTGCCCTCAAGCACAGGGGAGACAAGAGATCTTTGCTGCATTTCTGTGTGTGGTGCATGGGAGCCAGTGTAGATAGATTTAACAATTAAAATGTTTCAAATGCCTTTGAAATGTTTCAAAGGACAAGCTGCACAAACTCCCAGGAATATCTCTTGAAATGAGGTACTATTTTGGGGTGTTTCACTTTTGCTTACATCTGTCTGCACAGGGGAAGGAGGGAGAATGGGATGGGCAATCCCAGGGCACTGCCAGATCCTCACTGAGACCCCTGCAACTGCTGCTGGGTCTTCCACCCCTGCCAGCCCCAGAGCTGGGCTTGCTTTCCTGGGACATCCCTGCTCACTCCTGGGAGGGTTGGGGGGGGCGGTGGGGGTGGGAAGCTCCTTGTTGTCAGCAGAGCCAGATACTTTTTGGAGCCATGTCAATCCATGTGGGAGGCAGGGTCTCCGAATAGCCCGGATTGATGAAGCTGCAGCTTAAAACTCTCTTCTTTTAGCTCCTCACCCAAAAGGAAGTTGATCATTCTGATATTTCACCAGAACTTGCTGGAACTGGCTTGGGGATGATGCTTCTGGTGAGGATCAAATAGGTCACAGATTTCTGGTTGCAGCCTCACTCCTGGGACTGTAAACAGTGATTGTGCTGTGAAGAAAAAGTGAAGGAGAAGACCACAGAAAGAATATATTTCTCATCACACCGGCTCAGTTGTGGCTACCCTTATTGCAGTTTGGAGTACAGAACACCATTGCAATTTACTGTGCTTCCAAAGCTCGGCTTGTGGGGAGGGAGACAAAAGCAATTCAGCAACAGTAGTTGGGCCTTCAGTGAAGTTCTGATCTGCATAATGTTCCTCAAAGCCACTCTTCAGAGAAACAGTTTTGTGTGCCAACAGAATTCGTCTGGAAAATCCTTTCGGCTGAATTGCTGTTTATGCGGCTAAATCTCTGATCTGCATCAATTTGTGACTGTCCCTAGTTCCTGACTTAGAAAAATGCGCTACTTAAGTAGCAGGCACTCCAAATCAGTGCCTCCAAAGCTGTGGATTTTATGTACTACTGGTGGTCTGCCATGGTTGTACAAGGCTAAGACGTTATCTTGCCTTTGTACAGCATTTTCAAATACAAGTTGTATCATTTGGGTGCTTGGTGGTATACATTACATTTTGAGATTTGACAGTGATCCATTGTCCCCCCAAATTTGGGAACTGATGATCTAGAAAACAAAGTCTAGGATGCTGTATAAACATATTTCCCAAGGCCTTGGCTCTACAAGCACATCAACTGGTAAGTGGTCTCAGTACAGAGTCTATGAACAGAGTTAGATGGGTGTCAAGATGCTTTTTGAAGATCACCAGATGTTTGCAGGGTTAAGCCCTTTTAATTCAAGACATTGTTTAGCCAATGGAAAGAGGAAGATTTTTTAACGCTAGACACCCATGTAACTTTTATTTGGGTTTTGGTAGCAGTGAGCTAGTAGTTACCCTTCCTTGGTTTACAGTGCCTTCACTTCTAAAAGCTGAGTAAGGGAAATCTTATGTTATTGCTTTTCTAGCATCCTTGTTCACATCACCTGGCATTTAAAGTAGCTTGGAAATGTCTTTCTCTCAGCTCACTTTCTTGTGCATTTTTGGAGGAGGAAGGAAAGAATGGAGGAGGGATTGTTTACTTCAGTCTTCCTTTTCCCTAAAAATCTCATCATGCCCATTTTTTAACCCCCCCAAAAAGGAACAACAGCTAAAACATTATTTGGCAGAACAGGAGTGGGAATGTAACCCACTAATCAAAAGGATTCAAATCGATCCGTGTGCTGCCAAGCTCTCTCCTTCCCACCCAGTGGAGGGGGGGAAAAAAAGAAAAAGCAAAAAGAGATAGAGCAAAGGCGCAGAGCTTCTATCCTTCAGCAGTCTCACAAATGCAAAACCTTCCACTCCAGTGACTCCTCATTAACTTTCTGAATCTGACAGTCTAATTATTGCAGCTGCTTCGCGCTTAGAATAAATAAATACTAAAGTGGGTGTTTAAAGAAATTGAGAAGGGAAATTCAGTCATCTAGACAGTCAATAGAGAGAGTTTATTTTAAATTTTTATATTCTTATGTATTTATATCATTTTGGGAAAGATAATGAGATAGTTGTCTTTCAGACTAATTGAGTTCCTAGGCTCAGAGCTGCTTGCTGTCACCCTCTCAAACTTAGCTTTAACTTTTGTGCTTAGAAATCTGATCACTCCATTTACTCTTTTCTGCTGATAACTGGGGAAGGCAGAAGTGCACCCAAGTGTGAAGAGTGACTAAATGGTATCACAGGTCTCAGTACCTTTCATGGCAAGCAAGACAACTCAATCTCTTTTTTGATTTGCCTTGAACTGCTTTAAAGGGAAAGTGTGAGATAAAATTTAGTTTTGCAATTAAACAAAATAAGCATAAATGCTCTGAATCTGTGGTGCCCACATTATTCCAGGGGATTAGAAGCACTCACCGGTCACAGATACGTAGCTCCCAGCACATTAACTGAGGGCCATTTTACAGTTCTTCTGGATTTAGATCTGTGTGACTGAGAGCAGCATTTGGTTCATTGTCTATGACATTTATTTTTTTCAAAACTCTGATGGGCCAAACTCCACAGTTCTCGCTCAAGGGCTGCTCTCCTTGTGTTCAGAAAGTTTTCTGCTCTCCTTGTGTTTTGAAAGTGCAGTGTCTGCTCCAGGCAAACACTTCTGGCACTTTTCAACTGCTTTAGCAGGGGCTATGTTCCTAGAAACCTGTACTTCCGGTATATTGGGCATGTCTGTGCTGCCCAAGAGCTGCAGCTTAAGGCCACAAAGTTAACCTGCAATTCTTAATGTCTTTACATAGGCAAATCTGCCATAAAAACTGGTGTCTGAAAGTCAAGCCACTTGAGGTCAGTGGGAGCTCTACTTGCAAAAACAGTGAATGAGTGAGTAGGGATTTAGAAAACAATTCATCCGTGACTTCACTCCAAGGATTGTTTTGGTTTGTGTATCACAATATACTAACTCCCAAGTTACCCCCCCCGTAAGGCATAGTAAAAATACGATGTGTTGATCTAATGCATCCTTACTTCCTATGCATCCAAGTATAATTTTCAACATAGGATGTCTAATCTTGAAACCTGAGGATTCCCACATCCAGGACGCAGAGGTGTGGATATACTTTTCAGCTATGATGCAGAACCCAGTGAAAGCAATGACATTCCTCAAGAGACTGTTTCAGACAATTACCTTCTTAAGGCTGCCTACTGTTCACACTGTGCTTCAGTATCATTTCCCACTAGTGCAGCCTCACCAGTGGCAGTAGTGGAAACTCTAGGCTAGGCAAGATGGTGGCACCTTATCCAATGCTGCCTAGGCCTTCTCTGTCCCAAGTTAGGAATTGGTTAAAATGTCAGTGCCCTGTCAACCCCAGTGCTCCTTCCTTTCTGCCAAGCTGAAGCAGCAGTGAGAATTCTGGGAAGTTTAGGGAGGATCAGCATAGTGTAGATGCAGCCTATGTGCCAGAAGCTGGTTGGGAAGCATTCTCGTATGTCTTGAAAACAGTGGAATTAAATACAAACACTGGTTTTGAATTGATTTTTATATTCTCAAGCCACCAGTTCCCAAAGAGCAGACTTCCTCATCTGGCAAAGCAACAGCCCCATGTACCACTTACATTCCTAAAATAGGTCATAAATTGGACTTGCTGGCGCACAGACAATATGCTGGGCTTTTGGCTAGGGTTCCATGTCACCCAAGCTGTGAAAAAACTCACTGCTCAGTTGGGCATTCAAGTCCTGTGGGGAGCCTATACTTAGGCTCTTTGCTCCCTTAATCAATGCAGTCAGAAGCACTGCAGGCTCTTGAGCAAAGCTGCTCTCTGGTTTTAAAGTGCTTGCTGTGGGAATGTACCGATGCCATCTCTCATGTTCTGCTGTTCACCTTCTAGGCAGAAAGACTGCTCTAAAACCTCTGAGGGCAAGACCAATCAAAAATAATCTAAAATTACCACTAAGAATAAGTAGCAGCAAACATTACTCTGCCTGAGGTTTGACAATGTGGAGGGGGCAACTTGGGGGCTATTTTGACAGGAAACCTGTGCAGTCTGAGATGAAAATTGAGGCAGGAGGCTCTCAGCCTCTTGTGTTTTTGACTCAGTGAACTCCATTTTCTTGCATGAATTGTTCAGTTGTCAGCAAACATTGAGCCAGAACAGCGGAAGGATGCCCAAGGTTAGCATGGGGTTTAACTGGTACTGCTGTGGCATGGGGCTGGACTAGAGACGGCCAGAACTCCACTAGTTTGGCTGAGAGCAGGAAGGACCTGCAAAAGCTTGTCCTTTTAAAATAATAACTGCAGATGCTTCCTCTACCTGAAGACGGGTGTTTGTACCTGAAAGCTTGCAAAGAAGAATTTTTCCAACTATTTTAATTGGTCTACTAAAAGATACCAGATTTACCCAAAGAAACTTGTCCTTTTAAAATTGCCATTTCCAGACTATAAGACAGGCTAGAAGGAAGCCAGATGATGATCTTGTGAATGCCCTCTCCTGACACTTCACACATCCCACCAAACTTGCAGTGCTTCCATAATCAACCCCACCTGGACTACTGGTGGAATTTGAAGCAAGGGCTTACAATACCAAAAACTTGAATCTCTACCACTAGAAATGAAAGAGCTGCTCCATTAACTGGCTACTGTGGTAGATTCTCATCCTCCCATTGGCACCAACCACTAGAGAGGAGTCAACATGGATTACCCTTATTTTCCAGCACTTTACATCCAGGAAAAACAAAGTATGTACCAGTATTTTAGATCCCCTCTGCTCAAGTTCACCAAGAGGAAACTAAGAGCTCCCTGCACACCTCTCTAGCTCCCTGCCCCATGTGAGAGCAGCCTCTATCTTCTCATTAGCATTCATTTCAATAGCATAAAATTGTTATTTAGAAGGGCTCTAACCTCTGAGACAGAAGTTCCCCAATTATTTTTACAGAAAATGGCCTTTGGGAGGTATTCTCTAGCTACAAACTTGTTAAGGCAACTTATGAAAAAGGAAGTTCAGGCTACAGATATTTCAGAAAAGGGAAAAGGACTCCTGGCTGGTACATGCTTTTTTAAAATTTTGTTTCTCCCCCCT
>NW_017729031.1:106276778-106287109 GCF_001723915.1 Gavialis gangeticus
CCTTCCCCACACCTTTGGAAATTTAAGCTCCTTTTTACTTTCTACCTCCAGCTTGTTTCCTGCCCCCCTGACTGAACTTTCTTGTTCAGAACATTGAAAGTAATAGCCAGCATACTCCAGAACAAAGTAGGAACAAAATATATTTAAAATCTGCACTGTTATCTTAGCACCCAGGATTCTAAAATGATGCAATTAAATTTGAAAATGATGCGATTCCAACATGACACAGGGAACAAATGCTTTGTATAGGATTATGGCAACGGGGATGGATGCATTGGGAATTATTCAGCATTGCCTAATTTTTATAGTCGTAATGAGTCACTCATGAATATGATCTTGCATAATCATATTATACTTGTTTCAGCCCAATAGACTTTGATTTTGTTCCCAACGCACTGGTTGCTATGATAACGCCATGTAGTTTCCTGTTCACCTAGGTACCTCTCACTGCTGTTTGGATGAAGTATCAGGGATGATAAATATGGGGTGGTATATAAACCCAGGTTAAAGGAAATCGTATCCTACATGGCAATACACCCTAGATAATAAACCTTGTTCTAGAAATTGACACATTGTGCCAATCTGTTGTGTCATTCCTTCTATTTCTTCTCTCTCTCCCTTTCTCTCATTCTGTCTGTCTCTGTACCTATTTTTTCCACACTTTCTCTTTCCCTGTCTCTTGGCACTGGCACTTTCATCTCCTCCCTTGGGGATTTGAGATGTCACTGCAGGAAGTGCTTGTCCGCCTCTCCGGCAGCAGCAGAGCCCTGTGGCTTTGACAAACCTCATTTAATTGGGAGGAAGCCAGGAGGGTTTGAAAGAACTGAAACATCCACGAAACTCCTTTTATCAGACATAATTTAAACTCTGCATGGAAAAAACCCTATATGTATAAAGAAAAGTCAACTTCCCTCCTGCTGTGAGCGCTCCCCTCCCCCCTCCCCCAGCACAGGCAGGCTCCTGTGAGATTCCATCTTTTCATTTTTCTAAAAGTGTCAAAGTAGATTTGTGCTCTGTGGCTGGGTGAACAGAAAAGGAATGCAGATCTTGCACTCACTTGCACACATACAACACCTTGCTAAGGGTGGCAGTTTGGGAGAGATTCTAGCTGGCAGCTCCTCTGCTTGGGGTATGTTAGAAAAGCCATAAATGAAGTTTTCAAATAACTTGACAACTTGCTCCAAGTAGGTTCCCTCTTAATTACTTATATCTAAAGAGAAAAATGAGTGCCCAAGAGACTCTGAGAAATGGCCAGTCTGATAGGCATATTATGCAGGATGGGAAAGAGATTTTCCAGTTTAGGAAGAAGGTTTGTAACTCAGTAGGTTCTCCGTCTGTTGGGTGGCAGGGGCATGTGCCTGATAGATGTTTGTGAATATGTTCATGAGTGAGCAACAGAAGGCAGGAGAAGAAAAGGCAGGTAATTTCAAGGGAGATCTAGGATACAGGGTATAAGGGACAGCTGGTTTCTCAGAACATCAAAAGGGAGCAGAAGGTGCATTTTGGGGAGTGGGGCTAACACATCACATGAAGCAGCTGGGAATTCAGGATATTGGAGCAAACTGTCACCTGAATCAAGCATAAAATATGGTTTTAGGAAGGAGCTTCAGGCATCTATAGGTACAGAATCAGGAAGGGGTGGCCTTATACTGAGGCATTTATAATCACAGCTTTCTAAATAAACCACTAATACTGAGGTCTCTTCCGAGTTCCTTTCTAGCATTGATGCCATGTTGACAGAGGAAAAAAAAGGCTAAAAGTTGCTCAAGCAGCAACTCAGCTACATTGCAGCTTATGGGTTTTTAAAGTTGTTGACCAGCAGTGTAGCAATGTGACTGGGTGCCTGGGGCACAGGTAGCAGTGACTTCCTGTTGCAGCTATGTCACTGGTTCAATCACAATCATGATTGTGATTTTTTTGCACAACCTCCCCCCACCCCCTAACCCCAAGTTGGCATTCAGGGCAGTTGCTTCTTTTGCCCTGCTGTAATTATGGCACTGCTTTGACAAACTACAAATGAAGCATCCCTCTTCCTGCTGAGATAGGAGCAGGGGTTAACATACCATCTGGAAGCTGATGCAGCTGAGCAGGCAGAGGGCTGAAAAAGTTATGGACAAGCGCATCTTGTGCAGAGACCCGCTCTCTAGGAAATGTTTTCAGCATTCTTGATGCCAGGTCTTCAGCTCCTGGCACCCTGTCCAGTCTAGAAAAGCAAGAAAAAACAAAATAGCACCAGAATGGGACCTAGGACTTAAAGCAGGAACCAGATCTAGGCTCAAGTTTTGTCAAGGCCAGGAGGTATTATATCTGGGAGATTTGGTTAAACTTGTGATGGGGATACAGGTCCTGTATGGCTCCCCATTGGGAACTTCAGTGAAGTTTGAAAGTGTGTGCCTCCAGGATGTTGGTTCAGACCATTCTCCAGTAAGACTTTTCGATCCCTCATACTTTCTTTTGAAGAAAAATTGTTACTTTTTGAAGAAGGAGCTTGGAATAAAAATAGATACTAGCAGTAGGCAAGGGTGTATGTTTACATGTATCATAGCTAAAATTTCATAAGTTATTTTTATGGTCATACTCTGAGCCATAGGTGCCAACTTTATTTTTTGCTGGTGGGTGCTTGCAGACATACCCCGCCCTCCCCCCCAACCCCCCCTCCAGTGCTTTACTTTTAACTTGGTGTGTTCCTGTGCCAAGCCCCGCACACGCACAGAAGAGGCAGCATGTTACTTCAACCTTGCTCTACAGCATCTGTAAAGATAGAGTGCTTTAGTAGGGCTTTTTTGGTACTTTTATCTAATAGCTTGATTGAATCAGCTTTAACTTTAGCCTTAGCTTTAGCTAAAATCACCAAAAGGCTCTGCTGAAGTGCCCGATCTATACAGATGCTGCAGAGCCAGGTTGAAGTAATGTGCTGCTTCTTCCGGTTAAGTGTGTTTTTTTTCTTTTTCTTTTAATGTCTGCAAGCATGGATCCATGGGCTGAGCACCCGCTAATTTTTTTCAGTGGGTGCTTGAGCCCTGGAGCACCCATGGAGTCAGTGCCTATGTTCTGAGCCATGACAATATGAAAATATCCCTGTGTAACTTGCCAATGGCCACTACAGATTTGTGTTCAGAATTGAGAGATCAATGGAAATGCCCTGTCTGTCTCCTGACCCCGGTTTAGCAGTGTAGTTAGGCTGTAATCATGTTGGGGATTCACCAGTATGAATCTTTCCCAAAATGAATGTTTTGTTTTCTTTTGTTTTTTTTCAAATGACCAGCAAATGCCAATGCCAAGTGGTGTCTCCTGGAGAAGAATGCAGCTGGGGACTAGGAAGTGAAAGAGAGAAAACAAACAAGCAAGCAATCAAATAAAAACAGTGCTTTAGTTTTACAGCTTTTACTTTGTTTTGATCATGTTTCAGCATCAAGTGGCCCATCAGAGAGCCTGTTGTGCTCCTACTGACCACCCCAGCTGCTGCTTCCCCTCCAAACAACAGCTCAGTGCTGGCATGCTCCTGTTCCTACCCTTTTCCAGTCTTCTGATGCTTATAGAATCAAAAACTGAAGGTTGGGAGGACCTCTGGAGGTCATCCAATCCAGTGGTTTTCAACCTTTTTTCATTTGCTGACCCCTAAAAAATTTCAAATGGAGGTGTGGACCCCTTTGGAAATTTCATATGGAGGTATGGATGAACCCCTTTGAATTTTAAGTGTGGGTATTCATATACTTTTGATTGACTGTAGTCGTCTTTTGTGGAGTCCTTAGACATAATCTGCAGGCCCTCGGGGGTTCACAGACCACAGACTGAAAACCACTGATCTAGTCCAACCCCATGATCAAAGTAGGACCACCCCCAACTATCTCATCCCAGCCAAGGCTTTGTCTAGCCAGGTCTTAAAAACCTCCAAGGATGGAGATTCCACAACCTTTCTGGGTAACCTGTTCTAGTACTTTACTACCCTCCTCACACAAAAGATTTTCCTGATATCTAACCTAAACTTCCCTTGCTGCAACTTAAGAACCTTGCTCCTTGTTCTGTCATCTGCCACCACTGAGAAGAGTTTAGCTCCATCTTCTCTGGAACCCCCCTTCAGGTGGTTGAAGGCTACTATTAAACCCCTGTCAGTCTTCTCTTTTCCAGACTAAATAAGCCCAGTTCCCTCAGCCTCTCTTCATCATAAGTCATGTGCCCCAACCCCCTAACCATTCTCATTTCCCCCCCACTAGACTCTCTCCATTTTGTCCCCATCCTTTCCGTAGTGGGGGGCCCAAAACTGGACACAGTACTCCAGATGTGGTCTTACCAGTGCTGAATAGAGTGGAATAATCACTTCCCTCAATCCACTAGCAATGCCCCTACTAATGCAGCCTAGTGTGCCATTAGCCTTCTTGGCTTACTGTCTACTGTAACTGCACAGAGCACCTGATGCTCTGGATGGTTTTGTTTTTGTAAAAATGTTTTTGTTTCTGTAAAAATTTGATTTTGTAAAAATTTAGGTCTTAGTGACTATGATAGAAAAATACTCAGTTCTCCCATCAGCCAAATTATACAAGCCCCCCACTGGCCTGGGGAGGAAGATACAGGGACTAGGAATCAAAAACTGGGTGCTACCTTATAGTGCCAACACTTAGAACAAGTCTGCACAGGGGCTTGCTTTCAGAGGTCATGATATTGGTGGAGCCTGGAAGATCCCCTTTACCCTGCTTAGCAACCTCTTCCTTAAGGCTCTTTGCCATGTCACTGGGCTTTCTAGTACCCCCATCTTCCAGGCTCCACAATGGCTACTAGCTCCACACAGAATTCCCATTTGATTCCATAACTTGCTAAGCAGGGCCATAGTTGAGCTGTCTGAAGCACTCCTTCACTTCTCAAGAGATGAATATTCTGCCTCTGCAGTTAACCAAGGAAGGCAGAAACCAAGTCAATCCTGGACCAGTACACAATACAGAACTCTGCTACCACAGCATGGGACCAGTCCATTGGTACTGGCTTTAAAGAGCTTTTCCAGCTTTAGTCCTTTAAACAACCAGCTGTGGCCAGTGAGCAGGAAGCTGTTCCATCCCAGGTGATTACTAGGAATACATTCATTTCCCTGCTGTGGATGAGAGTGGGAATTATTTTTAAATGGGAGTGTGTTATCTAAGATTGAGAAATTAGAGAGTAATATATATATATATTTCTGGAAGTTCCTGACAACATTTATTAAAACTATTTGTGTCTCCAAACCTAGCATGGTGCTAAAGACATTAGTATCTCATTTAAGAAATTCAGTGCAGTTGCTGAGAAAGCCAGCTCTAAAGGACAGCGTGTTATCACTCAGAGTGAGGCCGAATGCAATAGTGAGGTACTGGACTCATCCTAAACCTGCATTAGCTTAAGGTCTTTGAGGCCAAAATAGTCTTTTCATCTTGACACAGTGGGGCTTTGATCCTAGGTTGTAGTTTTCTCTGGCATTGTTCTGTACTGTACTGACTGTAGTGATCACTGGGTTCAATAAACACAGGCATAAGTGAATGGGAAGAATTAAGCAACCGGTTTTATTCTGGAGCAGTAAGCAACTCCTGCAGACTGTATGTCTGTCTGACTAACTGGCTAGCTGCCCCCCGAGGAATCATATCCCAATTCCCAACCCCCTCAGTCTCAGGGAGCACTTCTTAAATTTAGAGACCAGGCCCCAGCGGGCTAAAATAGGGCACTTAGTCAAAATCAGTTTTCCAGATTATATCTGTCATTGATATGTATGTGGTTGGGGATGCAGAGGCTACTTTAAATTTGATTCTGCAGCACTGTTGTGGATGATTGAGAAAAGTTGTACATGCACTGTCTGAAGTGTCATCTTTAGGATGAGCTCTTAAATCAAGTCCATCCCCAGTTGGTACTGATCATAGAAGAATATGAATTTTCCAGTCCTTGCTAATCCTGCAATCTTTTTTGGCCTCATATAGACAAGTATCTCTGTATAGTTTAGCTATTTTTTTCTAGCAATATTTCTACCTTTATTTCTATGCACAAAGCTGGGAAAGTGCAAAGTTGGTAGTACAATCTGCACTGGGTCTGTGCAAGAGGGCCTGGAAAGCATGATTCATAAATCAAATTGTACCTTTCAAACAGTCATGCATAATGTTGAATTGTTGCTTGTCTGAGAACAGTAAACCCACTGAAGTCTTTCAGAATCCGCTGCTTAACTTATTGTTGCTTATTACTACAGAAGTGTCTCTTACTCATTCTAGATTTGCCAGAAGAGCTCATTTAAAGTTAAATGGTTGAGTATAAAAACAAACCCACAGGCCGCTTTGACGCTACTGTTATAGGTAGTTTACCTGTCACAGATCATTCGGAGCCTCTGAGGTCTGCTGGAGACAACCCTCTCTAGAAAGTGAATATGCAGTCACAAGATTAAACAGAAATCAATCCAACAACCATTCTTTGAGCCCTTACAAAAATATGTGCTTAGAATTTCAAAGGACCCTATAGAATCTGTCATCTTGGTATTTATAAATATACATTATACCTATAGGACTTGAATATCAGCATTGATGTTAATAAGGCTATTACAGTTCTATAACCCTCTCATTTTACCTACCTACAAGTATAGGCCTTGGGCCTGATTCTATTTCTACTTAAGTCAGTGGGTGTTTTTCTTTGACTTCAGTGGAAGCAAGATCAATTCCCAATATCTAAGATTTAGAAATTGGAGTTAGTTTTTCCTGAGTAAGAGCTAAGACCTTAATCCAGTGAATGGATCTTGGTAAGTGGCCCCTTATGCCTACAGAGATGATGTTGAGGTCCTTCTGGTCCCACATAAATATTAGGGGGTTCATCTGCATGGAGCTGACTGCAAGACTGGGGCCTGAGTAAGGGCTTTAGGATCTGGCCCTCTATGTATGCGATGTTTTCTCTCTACAGCTAAGGTTTGTTTTTTGCGATTCCTACTCTCGTGTTTGCTTCATGGCCACTCATTTAAACATTTCTATCAAACTGAAATCTTGCAAACTTTGCAGTTTAGAGCACATTTGGTTGCTTTTTGGTATTTTTAAGTGGACCAATTTCAAGACAAGTGGAAACAAGGGTACTTTTGGATGATATCTTTTACTGGACCAACTGCATGGTTGGTATAAGTCAAACAAGATTTTGAATGTTAGGCATTCTCCCTCAAGTGACCTCAACTGGATCATCACAGCTAAAACATTACTCTAACACTACCAAAACAATTGGAAACTTTCTCTTTTATACATTGAAAAGGTAATGATAGGTTTTTCAGATGTTCTTTTGCTTGTTTCTAGATGAAAAAAAAAAATCTAATGTCACAGGTCTGGAATAATGACAGCTATTTAAATGAAGACATTTTTATTAGCAAACGGTGTAGAGGCTACCTGTCACAGGAACTGCTATGTATTTATTGCAGAGCATTGGTACAGTTCAGGGCTTTCCTTCCACTTCACTGTACAGTGAAGTTTAGCTTTCTACAAAATTATATGCAGGATTTATTGTATTCCAGTTTTAAATACAAAGAAAAAGAAATATTACACCTACACAACCATTAAGTCCCAAAGTCTTAATGATAATTTTAATGTGAGATTTCCTGTAGCTGGAGGGTGCTCAGCAGGCAGTAATGGCTCCAAAGGAGCCATTATTTTCTATAGTGCAGTTTTCTGTGGTTTGTAATTTCAGTGAGCCAGATTCACCACTGATGAAAATTGATGTAGGATTGCTTTGATCAGCAGTGTGACCGTGATTTATACCACATGAGGATCTAGTCCGTTGAGTTTGATAGGACTATGGCAGCTTACATCAGATAATTTGTTGGTTCAGTGTAGCCATATTTAGAGCCATCAGGCTGTGCGTGGGCCTTTGATGAGCATAATGAGGTGGAAAAATGCAAGCAGCCTCCTCCACTGCCTCTTATGTCCTTCAGCAAGTTTGCAGAGATTCAGGGATTGCTGAGGCACAACACAACTGCATTTGGTAGGAGGCCCCCTGTCAGCCAGTGCTGCTTGCAGAATGCTGTGCAGATCCCCCACCTTTACCCTGTGCATCATGTGAAACGCAAAACATCACTTATTTGGGGTTTAAGTGGTATCTGGGGCTCAGCAGGCTCCAGGGTGCATAACATCCATAGCGTGCAGGGATAGCAGGCTTAAGGGTGGTTAGGACAGCCTGAATCAAGTGTCTGTTGAGAAGGGACTTGTGCCAAATTTCAGATAAGTCAAGCCTCCTTTGGCTTATCACTGAGGGGGGAAACAGTACAAACATACCTGGAGCACAGCTGCCCACACAAACTGCAGGGCTGGTTCTGTGTATGAAAGCTAAAGGTAAGGCAGAACTATACCAGAACTTTAATTTTAGGCCCATTCCTGGAGTCTCCTTTCAAGCCAAATTCCCACTGAAGTATTTGAGGACTGGTTCCACCAGAAAACTCTTTTAAGTGTAGCACAATTTCTCACTGTCAGCACTATAGTCTTACTAATATTAAACACGTTGATTCAGAATCTGGGATTACCAGCTGGATAGTTACCATACCTTTCCTACAATGCTGCTAGATTCCTCTGCAGTACTTAATGTAACCGTAGCAGCAGTCCCATAACCACCAGACTGCTGCTGTTGAACTAAGATAATAAGTGAAAGAATTATTACTACACCAACTTAGCTGCCATAAAATGTAACTGCACATTGATTTATAAGAAAAATACAATCAGAATTGAGCTTCCTTCAAACTAGTGGTCACTCTTACAGGGAAATGTAATATTTAGTAGGTTGTCAGAAAGGTCAAAGAGAAGAATAAATAGCAGCTTAAGAAAGGTGTGCTTTTTAAATATGAATAGCATATACCACAGTTTTATTCTAAGAACATCCTGAGGATTCTCACCTAATAAATAACTTATGAATTGACAGACCAGTAGTTCTCTCATACCCTCCTCACTGTCTTGGGAATGCTCCAGTCTGCTTACTGGCTTTTCAAATGCTGGTGTTTGAAGAAATCACAGGGACATAGAATATGCACAGAGGAGATCTACATAGCTCCAACTCAAATACTTCACCTCTTTTCCAGAAAACACAAAAGAAAGAAGGAAACTCAAAGATGCACAATTCAGGGAGTGATTAATCACTATAGGAGAGCCACCTCTCCATGCTCCGCAGGCAAGGTATCATCCTTTCTACTGCAGCACTGTCCCACCCACCCTTTGCTTTCAGGTCTCTGACCAGATTTTTACAGGAACCTTTCAGGAGAAAGCAATACAGGCAGAGGGAATGGCTGTTCATTGCTCCACCACTACATGTAACAGGATTTACAGAAAAGTTCATGCCTCTTGAAGGCTCAGGACAAGTGTAGTGACTTCTTAACCTGGCAGAGAAATACCATGTATCTGTGTCCAAGAAGGCAGTTTTCCTGAACCGCAGCCCGGGAGAACTGCTCTTCTGGAGTGGTTCAGTACCCGCTGAGGTGCAGCAGCTTAAAGCCCACTTTATGGAAATGGGAGTCTCCTCCCTTGCTTGATCTGAGGGCAAGCAAAACTCGGGGGCATCTGAACCCCAAGCCTCTGGGCTTGGGCCTGCAAGTAGGATGCCCGCCAAAGGTTTTGGAAACATCTGAAGCCCCAGTGCGGGTGGAGGATGTTTGCTGGTAGTAGGGCTACTTATGGTTCTGGACACTTGGATTTGGAATAAGTTTTGGTTAATTTGGCCGCGGATACAAATTAAATTAAAAAAAAAAGTTCATGCAGTCTGACACTACATTGTATTTTTTTTGGCTGCCCCTCACTGTCTTAGAAACCTGCTTCTGGTTGGTGCGGTGATAGGCACACCCTGACAGAACCAGGCTTCTGTAACATCCTCTTTGAAGTTAGGGGAGGTGGCAGGGGTAATGTTGGGTTCGGAAAATGCTGGCCATGTGATTGCAGTAGAGTCATGCTATCAGGAAGCTGGAAGGAAACTGCATGCAATCTTTATGACCTGATACTGTGACTGGACTTGGGGTGGTTCAGGTTCCAGTACAAATCAGAGCAGTGTCAAGGAAGCTCTAATTTGTGCTCATCTGCCACTGGATACAAAACAGTCCCAGAACTAGGACGTGGCTCAAATTACAAAGTACTACAGAATCAGGTCTCTCCCTGTTCAAGTATCTATCTATTTTTTTTGCAACTATCTAGTTGGTCTAATAAAAGATATCATCTCTACCACACTGACTACTGGAGGGGCTGGACGTTTTTAAGTCAGCCGGCCCGGATGATCTTCACCCTAGAGTCCTAAAGGAACTGGCTGGGGTCATTGCAAGTCCCCTGGCACGGCTTTATGAACATTCGTGGTGCTCTGGAGAGGTGCCGGAGGACTGGAAGAGGGCCCAC
>NW_017729031.1:106287741-106298023 GCF_001723915.1 Gavialis gangeticus
GCAGAGGGTAGGTTTAGGTTAGACATCAGAAGGCACTATTTCACGGTCAGGGCGGCTAGGGTCTGGAACCAACTTCCAAGGGAGGTGGTGCAGGCTCCTACCCTGGGGGTTTTTAAGAAGAGGTTAGATGAACACCTTGCTGGGGTCGTTTGACCCCAGTACTCTTTCCTGCCATGGCAGGGGGTCGGACTAGATGATCTGCTCAGGTCCCTTCCGACCCTAGAAACTATGAAACTATGAAACTACTTCAGAAAGTGCTACCTCCAAGTGCTAATGAAGCCATTATTAGTAAATGCCAATGCGAGTTTATTATACAAACTTTCCCATCCAGACCTGGAGAACTTTCTTGCTTTCTGCAAAGAAAATTCAGGCTCATTAAAGAGCTGCTGTGTATATGCCTATACATGCACCCCTATCTGGAGCAAATTTGCTAACAATGGGCACATCCCCACGAACACAGCCATGTGGTTTGTGGTGCCACAAAGCCATTTAAGGTGTCACAAACCGCACATGGTGCATGTGCACCTGTTCACCATGCTGCTAATTTGCAGTGCAGTGGCTTTTTTTTTTTTACACTGAGAGATCCCAGTGTAAAAAAAATGCCACTAAAAAAAGTGGCGTAGTACATGTGGCAGCAGTGTGCACCACCAGAAACCAGAGCCTGGCTGGTCAGAGCCACACTAGCTGCTAGCCAGGCTCCCAGCGGCTGGCTTGGTGCCCCTGCTACCCGAGGAGGTCCCCAGGACCCCAGGTAAGGCTGCTGGGACCAGCACACTTACTGGCCTCATCCTCCCTTACCCTACCCAGGTCACTTTGCCACATGCCGGAGTGCGCATGCAGAGGCATGCCTGGGGGACAAACTGCAGCGGCACAAATATGTGCCGCTGCTATTTGTCTTGTGGGAAACTCATACCGCAATGGAAGCAGTTTAGTCCAGGGCTGCTCCTGCCTCCCTGCCCTGCTGTACCCCCCTGCAGTAACCAGGGGGAGCTCCAGGCTCTCCCGAGTGCCAGCTCTGGGTTGGCAGGGGGCACAGGGATCAGGCCTGTGCTCTGGGGAACAAGGGGTAGCTGTCGGGAGTGGAGGACAGCTCCTAGTCGTAAGGAGCTTGGGATCAAGGCTCAGTAGGACTGGCTTGGAGCAATGCACCGTACCCAAAGCAGCACTAGGACTGGGGGGAGATAGGGGAGGGGAAAGCAGTGCTGGGACTGGGGGGATGTGGGGAGGGAACCAGTAGCGCCAGGGACTGGGAGGCTGGAGCTGCGAGGGGGAAGCAGTGCCAACTGATGCTGCTTCTGCTTCACGTTCCCCTCCCCCCCACCACTTCCCCCTCATGTCTCTGCCTGGTCCCAGTGCTGCTTAGCTCCTGACTCCCCCTGGGAATGGGTGGGGAGTGGGAGACAACTAGAGTGTGCGCTCCATGGGAACAGGTGAGCTCTCTGTCCCCTCAGTCCTGTGCAGTGCATGCCGCAGTCAGCTCCCACTCTCCGCCTGTGTTTGGAGGAGCCAGGAGCTGACAAGATCTGGGACTGGGGACAGAGAGCTCAGCTACCTAGGCTGACCAGAAGGAAGTTGTTCCCGGTCAGTGTCTACATGTGTGCTACTGTGCAGTAGCCAAAGCACCGTTAATCTAGTACCTGTCTTTGCTGGTACTAGCTAACAGTGCATTAGCCTAATTTACTGCACAGTAAGTCCCAAGCATGTGTAGACACTGACACTTTACTGTGCGGTAGATTAGTATAAGAAGCAGTAAAGAGTTTTGTGTAGATGCACCTTTTGTTTTCAAAAGCTTGTCTAACATCTCTTCCAACTATAAAACTGATCCAATAAAAGATATCACCAAAATAACCCCTGGCTTGTTGCATATGTCCTAGACCATCACGGTTGCCAAACTCCAACCTTAATGCAAGTTTTGACAGGATTTATTACTGTTTTAGTACCAGCGTGCTGGAAATATCTTCATAGGAGTGAGCATTTTTAAAATGCACTGGTTGGATCTGGTGTGCAAGGACAGTCTGTGGGGCTGGTTTAGCATGGATGCCGCACACAGTATACACCCATAACCAAGTCTCTGTGCTGCATCTAGTGCCTGTGGCACTGGTCCAACCCTGCACACAGCATGTGCCAGACTGGTTCCACTCACTGCCAGGCTGCCACATGCTGCATGCGGTGCACAGTGTCGGTATGAGACCCATGAGCTGGATTTTAGACCCCTAGTCTACTCAATAAAGTCCCAGTCTGCCCTGCACTCTGCCTAACTTTAGACTCACACAGGCTAACTACTTCTCACTATTGTTAGTTCCTAGTGTCCTCAGGGCTTGTCTCCACAGGGATAATCAGGAATATTTATCCAAATGAACTAAAGATGGAAATTTACACTGAAATAATTAAACTGCACTGTCTACACCGGTGTCTAATGCAGTTTAATTTACTTTAAAAATTAGTTCAGATTAACTTTCCTCAACTGTCCCCATGTAGACAAACCAACATAAACTACTGATACCCTATTGTTTAGAGCACAGTACAAACACCCAGGTAAATATGTTCTCAGAGTTGAAGACTAAGACAGATCTAAAAATGTAAAGCAATACAGACAGACACTGATTGAAGGTGAAAGATAAAAAAATGCAAAGATATTTGGACCCCCATTATCAACAAATTAGATAAAATACTGATCAAATAATATATGATGAAGATCTATCTAAACTATAATGGTACCCTGTATGGTTGATTGATTTATTTAACGATGGGTGCAGATCTTACACACTAGAGATTTGATTATTTTCTGTGATGGTACAATACATTGAATGCTAATTAGAAAATAGCTCCCTATTTGAAAACTAAGGTGGAGGTGGCTTATGAACTGACAATGAGGCAGGCAAATGGAAAGGACAAATGTAAAATGAGTAAACATTCCCAATTTATATCGTGGGAAAATCATACCAGTACTGCTACGTGAAGGTGATATGTCTGCAGATGTCCACAAGGAAACATTTCCCTCTGATCAGTGAAACGGATTGTGCAGCAGGACAAAATTGGGACTCTGTCTGTGTGACCTCCATTAGATTACAGTACATAACCAATACCAGACAGAAAGGAAGCCTCCCTGGAGGTTGGCCACACTGCATCGTAGGGCTGTTATATATTTGGGACCAAAGCCACCTGTAGTTTATTATGACAATAAAGATTTCCATCATTTCAGGATTCAATTTCTTTCTATTCCATAGAGATCTCTTGTTAAATGAAGCATCAGCATAAAAAAGTGAAATAAAGATAAAGAAATAAACATGCTGAGAGCTCAGACTTCGTATGTACTCTGAAAAATGTCATTTGACATTGGTGTTTCAATGCTTGTTGCTTCTTGCTTCCACCTGCTGGTGGAAACTTGAAAAGCAAGACATGCTAAAAGCCTCTACATTTGGAGGAGGAAAGGCTCATTTCTGGAAGCTTTTCTAAAGCCTGCAGACATTTGAGAAATTATGCCATTGTGCTCTTTTGACTTAAAGTTAATTGTTACATGTGAAGAACTCTCTTGTAAAGTTCAGCCCTCATAAACAAAGTTACACAAACTAATGAAGACAACACTGTATATTTTCTGGCAGCCCGTGCAATAAATCAAGGAGGATTTAAGACATATAGAGTTACAGACAAGTTGTAAAAATGTATAAACCACTCTCTTTCCTTTGGAAGTCAGGTGTCAAAGGGAAGAGATGTGAAAAACTCAGTGCATCATGCACTCTTTTCCAATTTGGCAAAATCTTTGGCTAATGCTATGTGCTCTGACTCCTAATCCTTTCCTGCCCTTGACCCCTGCTGTCTAGATTCAAACTTGTAACCATTAGTGGAGCAGGATCAAGACGCTGGCTTTCCGATGCCACAACTGAGGTTTAAAAGGGATTTAAACTCTCTGCTTTTCAGCCTGGTAAAATGAACACAGCAGTAGATTAATGCAAGGATTTGTGCTTACACAGCATGAGAGCTTTCAAAAATAATGTTAACAAAGCTACAAGTGCCTCTCAGAGAGTAATCAAAACAAGAGAGGTCAGAACCAACAAACAGATGAGTGCAGGGCAAAGTCTGGCCAGTGCTATTGTAGGTACAGGGGCTTCTATGTGGCCAAGAAGGAGCTTTATACACCTTCTGCGTGCTGCAGGGACCAGTTTTGTACCAGTGCAAGTATAGTCAGAATAAAGACATAACTGCTAGATCCACTGCTGTGTGTATTCACTAGCTAATGTCCCTGGGAAGGGAGAATACAAGACTGTGGACATTGCTGCTGTCTAGGGACAGTTGTGCAGCCTGAAGGAGGATCTCTTGCCCAGCCTTTCTGCTTGCTTGTGTTTGGACAGGGATTGAGGTTTTGGTGCACGAGACAATTGTGTTGAATTTATGTAGGAAAAGAACAGGGTTTTCTTTAAGGGAGGGTCCAGTTTAGAATTGCTTTGAAAGGAGCACATTTCTCCCTTGGAAAGGATACTGCATTGAAGGCAGGGTGCTATCTTTGTGGTGAAGCCACTTCTGCTCTGCCTATGGGCAGGAACCTTATCTCCTGGGCCCCCATGCAACTTGCTTCCCCCTTGTTCAAGGCCGGCAGCAAAACACATTTAAGTCCAGAGCAGTCAGACAAACCTCTAAAGGTTTAGAACTGCTGTTTCAAAAGATTTCTACAGACATGCCAATCCATAAGCCCTTTTAGGGCTGATCCTAGACTACTGAATCCAGTGGGAGTTCTGTCATTAACTTCAATGAAAGACGGGTTGCACTCTTGGTGCTTTGTTTATTGCTGCATTTCTTCTTTGCCTTAGGCAAGAACCTATTTGTTTGTTACCTGTGCTTACTGTGCAGTGCTGGGAACATTGCTGGGGCTAGCTAAAACCATTTTGCCATTTAGATTTGGGCAACCACTCAGAACTTTGTTTGGTTATTTAAACGATCCCAGCACAACTAGGCTGGAAATAATCTCAAGAGAAAAGGTTCTTTGGTAGGATCTCTCCATAGGATGAGCATATTGCAGGGACAGCAGTACTTTTGCTTCAGGCAGGAAATTTGAAGTGCAGAGGAGCATGCAAATGGAAAATACACTTAAACAATGAGATATTTTCATACTACTTCCTCCCCTCTCCCCAACCTCATCAGAAACAGTTTGATTCAGTTCTGGGTAGGGCAAATGCCTGGCTTTATTCTTATTTTATCCAAACCGATTCATATATTCCTGATTTTGAGGCAAACACCATCTCTGGTTTACAGCTAGAGCAGCTGCGGTGGTTGCTAGAGCCATTCCAGTGACCTCTACGGAGCGGGAAGGAATGCTTCTCCCCAGTTCACATCATAGTGGCTTCAGCATCTCACCCTGGACTGAAGCAGCACTCCTCCTTTCCTCCTTCGAGGACACTTCTATGGGGATATGCCCACCAGCCCGTTCCCCTCCTTTGCCTCACCCACAAAAGCACTCAACTTTGTAGGCTCCTATGGAGCTATGCTTTATGGCAGAGTAGAGCTCAACTCTGCCCACATGGATTTCTAGAGCATGCCTATCCTAATGAAATTTTCTAATTGATTAAAACCAATCCAGTGACTGTGGTCATACAACCAAGTACAACTACTTAAGGTGGCCTGGTTTGTTCTTTACCAAACAAACTCCAAGATCACCTAGAATCGTGTCATCCCTTCCTCTCCTACAGTGGAGCTGTATCAGTTCTGCTGCCATTAGTGTCCTCTATAACTACAGAAGGCATAATTTGGGCGCATCAGTTTGGTCAGGGTGGAGTCCAAGCTAGTGCTAAATCTTAGAAGTACTTTTACTTGCAAGTAGGTCTAAATATACCAGCCTGTGGCCACCTCCACACAAGCGTGGGCATTTGGTTCCTCAGGGACAACTAGCAGTGGCACACCTGTGCCACGCACCCTCTGATGTGCAGCAGGTTACCCTGGGTGGGGGAGTGGGCTGACCCCAGCAGCCTTATTTGGGATCCTAGTGGCCTCCTGGGGTTGCAGCAGCAGCAATCCTGTTGCTTGGAGCCTGGCTGGCAACCAGAGCATGGCTCCAGCTGGCCAGGCTCTGGTTTTGGGTGGCATGTAATGTCCCCATGTGCGCCACCCTGCTTTTTTATTGCACAGGAACTCCTGGGGTCAAAAACCTCCAGTGCGAACGATTGACTGCGTGGTATGTGGTACTACAGATATGTCTGCAGTGCCACATATCACATAGCCATGCTCATCTGGATGTGGCCTGTTTGTTGCATTTTCATCAGAAAATACTTTGGGATTAGATTGTGCCATCTGTATTTATTTGAGTATATCCCTACTCCACAAGTAGTCTGGGACAATCACCCCAAGCCAACCCTTAATGAGGAAAACAGCTCTTTTCCTCCCCCAGTGTGCTCTGCTCTGCTCCCTCTTTATCCAAACTAACTTACTGCTGATGGCAGGATGGCAGCACATTCCCATTTCACGCCAGCTTGATTAATGTGTCTCAGTTATTTGTGTGAAAGATTCCAAGCCTTCAGAATGTGAGACCAAGTTATTGTTCAGCCAATCACAGTTAGCATGTGAAAATGGGGGATGTTTAGTGTTCATGCACCAGATTCAAAGGAGGGGCATCTTGGAATGGGTCACACAGCAACACCCACTTCTTTGAACGGGTGTTACTATGCTCTACTAAACCTGTAAAACTCTGATTCGAACCTCTTCTTTTCTCTCCCCCTCTTATTTTTTCTAGATAGATTCCCCCTCCCACCTTTCAGGGTGAGAATGAGAGAGACTGGCTAAGTCTGTAGATGGATGGATTTCACGTTTCAGGGTTTTTAATATTTCACTTTTATATTTCTCTTAGAGAATGATCCTGCTGAGAGGCTAAGAATTGGTGCTCATCATTTCCCCCTCACTGACACTTGGATATATTGCTCTGAAAGATATCCCAGGAGAAAACATTAAACAAAACAAAAAAAACAAAAAAAAAGCAAGTGAGAGAGCCTGCTTTTCAAAGCATATTTCTCAACCTGCCCACATCAAAATAAGAGACAACTGGCCCTTTGAAGTTCAGGACACAGACTTCTCAACCAGCCTGCATTAAAATAAAAGAAACCAGCTTTATAAATCACACAGACGTCTCACCTTGCCCACTTCAAAATATGGGGCAATGACCTTTAAAAATTGGGCGTAAAGGCCTCATAGGTCATCTGTAAAAAAATAAATAGCGCAGATAAACCATACCCCCAGGTACCTCTCAACTTCTCCAGGGAAAAATAGGAGATGCTGGCCCTTTAAGCTGAAGGGCTGAGACTGACTTAACACTTCAGACAACAAAATGCTAAATCAATCTAATGTAGATCTATTTTTAGGGATTCCCTAGAGCCTAGAACAAGGTCCCTTGGTATTTGTATAGCACAGCATTTTTAAATGAAGAGTACAACTGATTCAGGAGTAACACTTAATGAGATCATACCTGGCTTATAGTTGGGAAGCTTGGAAAGTCCTGGCCATGTGCCCTCACTTGGGACCCCCAATACCTGTGCAAAACAAGAGAGGGAGAGAGAGAGAGAGAGATAACAGAAATAAATGTTGTTTGCAAGTACCTCCATACAGTAGGTGCATCCAATTTAGACTTCAGTTAACTGGTTGTGAATCCACAGCAATGCCTTGAAAATCAGTCACAATGCCTGGATATGTACCAACATTAAAACATTGGAACCTGGTTCTGTGTGTAAAGGACAGAGATTGTTTAGTACTGTTGATTTTCTAATGAAAAGGGACCTTCCAAACCTTAATGTCACTGCTGCTGGGAATGTCAGCATACATATGCAGCTGCACTGACAGATGTCATTTGCACTGTATTTCCAATAACAGGGTCACATTGTACAGACTTGTTTACAGCTAAAGGTGTCCCCCTAGGCCCTAGATTGCACTGATGAGTGATTGTCTCCAGTTGTACTCGCACCACATGATATGCACTCAGTGGCTGCACACTGTCACTGGGATAGAGACCCCTGCTGTTTTGAGATGAAAAAGAAAAGATGGTAAAGAGAGCAACTGACAGGTGCTAAAAATAATTCAGGGCCCAGTTCTGAGAGTGGCTGAGCCTCAATTACACCTCTTGCCTTGAATTATGAATCTTTATGTGGCTCAGTACCCTTCAGGAAAGTGTCCCTAAAGTTTGCTTTTGCTGCTGAAGACTATGGATTTGAGCACATCTATGTACATATTCTGTTTGAAATAGCAGCTGTTTAGTGTGAAGATTATTATTTGTTACATGCAAAAAGTACTGTGTCTAATTCTGTTAATGTGCTATGCTAAACAAGTAAAGTCCATGCCCAGGAGTGTTTAGAATATGACACAAAATAATAAAACAATACTGCCAAACCCCCAGGGTTCAAAAAATTAGGATTCATGCCCCCAAAGAATCATGAGATTGCCATAAAGATCACAAGGCCATAATCTTTAAATTATATTTGTATTAGGTTTTATTTTTTCCCTATAACTATATGATCTAGAAATGTACTTTTTTTTAATGAAAGTTGCTATTCTCATGTAATAATTAGACAACAGGAGCTAGAGCTTTAAGAAAAATATTAAGTGTTGCAAGATTTGGAGTAAAATTGTGGTGGTTGGAAATTCTGTCAAATACAACACAAGCAGAAAAAGTCCAGAATATGATTGATACAGGTAGCAGATCTCTGGTAAGCTGATTTGCATTTTTAATTTGTATTTTGGGAACCCTAAAACAGCAGTGATGACAGTTACTATAATCTGCAAGTTGGAAACAGCAGCTAGAAGAATAGATTTGCGTGAGGCTATTTCAATTCATGGATAGTGTGCTTGTAACACAGATAGGACCCATAACTATAGTTTGTCACAGAACAAATCACTGAAGTGCAAACCCCTACATTCCCTTGTGGGAACAGAACACTTGGAATTTGAACCTAGAATTACATAGTAGTCTTTTATCTCTGTAACAGGTTGCATCAAAACACTGGATCTGAAATCCCCCAAATATGGAGTGTTTAAAATCTAGGTGGACATTTTGAAGCATGGTTGCTGCTGTAATTCGGGCCCTAATTTTTCCAGAGGCTAAGTATCCCTTGTGGGTAACAAGGCACTTTTAATTCCTATGATGTAAATGCTGCTTGAGAGTATTTAGAACCTGGCTGAACTGGACTCAATGATGTGAATATACCTTTAAGCACTTCACTGTGTAAGGATGGATTGGGTGTAAGCACATGTTTAGCTGAATTTCTGCCTAATTTGGAGCCCAGAATATCCACATATAATACCAACTGGCACAGCTGGTTCCAAGCCATGAGATTTGGGTCCAGTTTCTAGTATGTGGATCTACAACGGTAGGGGCTGCATTTAGTTAATTAAACAAATGCACTCTGGCGATTACCGTCTACATGTCCTCTCTACAAACTTCAAAACCAGTTTTAACAAATCCCTGGGTCAAATCAAGACACTGCATTGTGCCTTACAGATATAGCCTACATGTCATGTGGGAATAGCAGCACTTCAGTTTTGACCAACAACAGGTTGAATTACGGCACTCAGCTGAACAGAATTCTTCATACTTTCACCTGCTCTCCCAAATAGAAACCACCCATGTATCCTAAAACCAGTCTGACTGACATCTAGCTCCTGTCAAAGAGCTACAGAATCTGAAACCCTTTTTTAATCTCCACACCTGTTGTATGTTTAATTCAACTCCAACCTAAAAAACAGTAATGGAAAGTGAAGCCCTAGGCTAATAAAGAAGGTATAACTAGGGACCTACCTAAATTGTGGCAAGAGGAAGGGATTCTTGCAGGTTGCTGATTTCATCATCTTTTTGTGGTGAGCTCCCCCTTGCTGCTGATTGGCCAAGGGCCCCAGTGGCCCTACCCCTCACTACTGATTGGCCAAGAGGCCAATCGCTTATCTTCAGAGTGCAGCATTGTGCCAGCATTGCATCTCACTTCTTGAAAGATGGTGTCAAAACCTTTTCACTTTCCTGACTGGTGCATTCGATTGGTCTTCATCATTATTAACTCAGTCTCTCTGCAGTTCTCTAGTCATGTGCTGTATGGCTGCAGGAGTTGCCGCATTTTCTTTGTATTCTGGTAAGCTTTATTTGGCTGGGGAGGAAATTCTATGCAAAGTTGTGGGAAATACTATTTCTTGTGGTGATTGCAGAAACTGCCATTTTTTGTAGTTTCTGCACAAATTGTGAAACCACAATTTAAGTAGTTTTCTAATTATAAGTCTGAATCCTATGTTTTTCGGTTACAATATATATAAATGATTGTGTGTGTGT
>NW_017729031.1:106298242-106300527 GCF_001723915.1 Gavialis gangeticus
ACACACACACACACACACACACACACACACACACTAGTTAGAGACTATATCCAGAACTAAATCCTGTTCTCTGACACTAGTTTGCACAACAAACATCTTCTGTGTACAAATAATCTTCTGTGTACAAATTAATTTTAATTTTGAAACAGTATACAAACCTGCTAAATATTATGGGTGAAAAATATCCTTCTGCACCACAGTCTTGGAAAAAGCCAGGGTACAGAAAAGTCAAAGGTTGACTAGGTCAGAGCTCTCACTCAACTTGACTAACTCCTGAAATTTCTGGGACTGTCCTGATTTTCAGAGAGCTGTCCTGGTGTCCCTGAGAAACTCCCTGAAATGAAAATGTTGTCATAATTTTGAAAAATTGTTTCGGAACTAGTTCCAGGCAACATCCTGCTGTGTCTACTGCACCTGTTGCTTGGTACTGTAAAAGCACATCTACACATGATGCTGTGTCGCCATAGCAACATGCTATGGTGACGTAGTATCCATGGGGGTCTACACGTATCCAGCAGCTACTTCGCTGTAGCAGCACGCTCCCCCATTATAGTGTGTCATTATGGCGAAGCATGCTAAAAATAACCATGAATCACACTTCACTTCTTCCAAAAGGAAGTGCGAAGTGCCGAGCCTTCGTTTCTCTATTCGGTCCGACCCGGGTGGACCCCTCTTGCTAGAGGGCGCTCTCACCTCCCGCGGTGCACCCGCTGAACTTGCCTGCCACGACTTTGATGTTATTCCGGTTCAGTATTATTCGTCTGGCGCGTGCACGTCCGGAAGTGAGACTCTGCGTATGTGGGTCCCCGGGGTCGCAGAGGGCTCCTCCACCCCTACACCCTCGCCCTGGCCTCTGGATTGTGGGGTCCCCACTGGCCTCAATCATACTCGGAGCAATTAATCCCTCTTCCAGCGGGATTCAGCTCGCCAAGTTGCCTCACTGGGCTGCCGTACTTTCTCGGGCGGAGTTCTGTCCTCGGGGCTCCTACGAGCCTAATTCCCCGTGGGGTGTCCCTCTTCCCCTGGGACTTCGGGAGAAGGACAAGTCTTCCCCCAGTAGGGTTGTCGTCCGCTCACCAGATGGGTGAGCTGCTCCCTCCTTGCACCAGCGGCTCTGCCCCACGGTCTCCCCTGGCTTCTGAGGGGAACTGCTGGGCTGGGTGTTCCACTGCCCCCGGCTCCGACCCGGTCCCATGCCGGGGTCTTACCCGCACCCCAGAACGTGCGGGTCCGGTGCTGAGCGGATTGCCTCTGCCTGCTTCCCGCGGTGCCGGTGTCCGCCGCTTGTCCGGGCACTTCCGGTTCCGCTGCCGCCTCCGTCTCGTGGACCGCCGGCCCTTTTAACACCGTCTCTCGGCGATCCCAGCTGCAATCAATCAGTGAGTGCCCTGTCTCGCCGGGAAAGGGCGGGTCCACCATAGCGGATATCCTGCCACTGCTTTCCCCGGGGTTCCTGGATTCTCGCGCTCCCGCACAGGAAGTACTAAAGCACAGCACAATAACAACATCGCCATAGGGCAACATGTGGATGCGCCCTAAGAGTATGACCATACTGCATCTGGGTTAACTTCTGGCTGCCTTCAGAACTGGAAATACCATAACCACATTTAGAAGGTGCTGCACCTAGGATAATTGCTCTGCCTCTTAGCACCAATTACTTGTAGTACAAACAAATCTAATTAGCCTTAGCACAGTGCAATGTAAATGCAGCTAAGCTGCTTCCATTTCAGAAAATAGCTGTGGGAAACTTCCTGACTGAGAAGCAGCACAGATGTTTTCTACCTCTTAGCAGAGGTAATTAGTAGGGCTGTGCAAAGCTTCGGATTATGATTCAGATTCGGAGATGATTCGGATTATTTGGAGGCAGAATCTATGAATCAGAATCAAATCGCAGGAAGCTTTAGGCTTTCCGAATCAGTTTGGAGCTTCCAAATTGATTTGGAAAAGATTTGGAGATTTGGCCATAGGATATAATGGGGAATCAATGAAATATCTGTAACTTTGTTGCCTTTTGGCTGATTCAGATTAAATTTGCAGGGATGGTAGCTGAGAGCATGACGTGCCCCAGGTTTCAAGAAGATAGGTGCAGGTGTTCAGGGGAAACTGCACCACAAAGTTCTGAAAGCAAAACCTGTGTCACGTGTGTAGTAAGCCACATTGGGGTGAAAACTTCAGGGATGGTAGCCCCTGGTGATACTGCAAAATCTGCCAAGTTTCAAGGAGATAGGTGGAGGGGTTTGGGGGAAACTGCACCTTAAGCTGCAGACAAGCAAAACTTGTGACAT
>NW_017729031.1:106300879-106301196 GCF_001723915.1 Gavialis gangeticus
CACCTACAAAACTACAGACTAAGGAGAGGAAATAATCAATACAGATAATCAAGTGCCCCAAGACAGAGACAGTCAGTTACACAAGCACCCATTAAACAAGTTTTGTCTGTCCACGGCTAGGAGAGCAGGGCCCCAGAACCCTGCTGCACCTATCTCCTTAACAGCTGCTAGGCTTTGTGGCTGCAGCAGGGCCTAGCAGCCAGGCCTTCAGTAGTTTTCCCTCCCCTGTGGCCTCAGCAGAGGCTAGCAGACCTGCAGCTTTCACCCTGCTGTGCCTTAACACACAGTGTCACCCACGTCATGAGTTTTGCTTGTCC
>NW_017729031.1:106306196-106320305 GCF_001723915.1 Gavialis gangeticus
TGCAGCTTTCACCCTGCTGTGCCTTAACACACAGTGTCACCCACGTCATGAGTTTTGCTTGTCCGCAGCTTGCGGTGCAGTTTCCCCCAAACCCCTGCACCTATCTCCTTGAAACCTGGTAGGTTTTGTGGCCTCACCGGGGGCTATCATCCCTGCAGTTTTCATCCTGCTGTGGCTTAATACACACATGTGACATGAGTTTTGCTTTCAAGAATTTAGGGTGCAGTTTCTCCCAAACCCCTGCACCTATCTCCTTGAAACGGGCTAGACTTCATGCCCTCAGCAGAGGTTACCACCCCTGCAAGTTTCATCTAAATCAGACAAAAAACAACAAAGTTATAGATATTTAATTGATTCCCCATTATACCCTATGGTCGAATCTCGGAATCAGCTCTGAAGCTTTGGAGCCGATTCGGCCAAATGGAAGTGGGAAACCAATTCAGAGCTCTGAATTGAATCGCTGGCATCCGAATCAGCGGAATCTGAACCCAAATTGAATAGTTCTCTATTCGCACAGGCCTAGTAATTAGCCTGCCCTCAGTACCATAGTATAATGGCTACATGAACCAGAACTGGTAGGTAGTAGTGCATACTTTGTCCAGTTCTGGGAGTCTGTGGTGCCCTAGATTTTGTTTCCTGAGAGTAGGTTGCAATACCTTCATCAAAATTCATTAAAAAAAATGGTTTATTATGAACTCACACAAATGCTATATAACATACCTAGGCGGCCTTTCTCTTCCCCTGTGTTACAGCTGCTTTGAGAAAGCAGTCTGTTGAGGTATCCTCCATATGTGCCTTAGCTGAGAAACATTTTTTACAATAGTTTGGAGCCAGCCAATCTTAGAAGCAGAGTGGTAGATCCCTGTATCCACTTTAATGGAGCCTCACTGAAATCAGTAGCAGCAAAAAAGCAGATCATAAATACATAGCTATCTGATGCAAAATCCATATATGACACCTGGAAACTTGGACTAATTATCTTAAGCTCAACCCACTTACTATCCACAAGAAAGTACAACAGAAGGTTTTGTAGAATATATTTCACTTACAGTCTCAGCCACAGTGATACAATTGGATCAATGCATATTTTATAGAATATTTTATAGGGCCAGGACTGCCCACTATAGTGCCAGAAGTTATAACTGAGTTATAATTGAGAGACACTCCCTTACTTAGAATACTACAGAAGTTGGGAACTGGGAGATTTTCCCTCAGTTAAGACAGTCAGTCAGTCAGAGCTAGATTAAGTGTCTGCAGAAATTATGTACTGCTCCAAAATAAACCACAGAGGTAGTTATAATACTGTGTATATGAAACTGGTCCAATCATCCTTCAACTATAGGATATTTGTCAAGCTGCTTTCCCTCTAGCAATGGGAGGACATCTTTTTTTCATACCAGAGAATCTTGAACCTTGTCCTTGCTTTGAGCCTTTTTAGTTGGACTGGCCAACTATGGATTGTTTTTGTTTGTTTAGTAGTTCATTTCTCCATTTCTCTTGTTTGGGAAAGAAACGTCAAACATTTTGTTACAAAGACTGAACTCTTATCTTATTGCCCTAAGCCCCTGGATCACCAATCTGTCTTTGGTTGACATGTTCTAGCTGGACACCCAGAACGCTATCTGGCAGAACGCTCATAAAAGTAATTAAAAAGGGAAAACTAGACGGTAATTCACAAAGGCTGGAGGCCAAAGGACCATCTTTCTACTGTGGCAGTGCCAGAGTTCTGGGGTTTGGATTCTCTGCTTGTAGGAAGGTGTTCTTGCAGAGGGTTAAGTCCACAGAAAGGAAGGTAAAGATTTTCCCAGAGGCTGGAAGGACTGGCCACCAAATATAAACAAAACCAAAGGGTTAATTTTTCTGAAGTCAGTGGCAAACAGTACTATACAGCAGTGAAAAAACAGTCACATCCACACTGATTTAGTCTAAGTGGGATGCGCTCCAGGTCATTCAACAGGACAAACAAAGGCTAGGAGACAGTAGGTCACAGAAATGAATTTTCATTTAGAAATTCTGTAGCCCATAGGGAAATCTCTGGTAGGCATCATTAGAATCCTCTTACTAGTCTCTATTTGTTCTTGCTGGCTTTGTTTGCTTTTACTGGAGTACCAGATATCCCAGGAATCAGGAGACCCAGATTCTTTGCCATTACCCATGGAGATCAATAGACCCATGATTTTGTTCCAAAGTCTAGTTGCCAACTGGAAGCAGATGAAAAACCCAAATTAGAATTCCTAATAGGGTCTACTATACAGAATGATGGCAGACCTTGCTTATTTTTTCTAATTTTCATAAATGTCCAGCAGCATATGTTTCCACAAAGAATTAACTTTTACAATCTCTAATCTGAATTTACTCCCACAGCTTATGTTAATGGTAATGTCAATCAGTGGGAAGAGGTATGTGTCTTTAGAGTTTTGTTATTTTCAGTGCTGCAATCACAAATTAGCAAAGTAAACTGATATGGAAATTACTAGCATCTCTTTGTAACAAGAAAAAATATACTATATATTATGGACAAGGAAGCGTACAAACAAGAGGGAACAAGATCTGCAGTAACTGTACACCTTCTTCAATTTGATGTCAGTTTAATTGGGTTTAAATTTTTGATGAGATGACAAGCATCAAAGGAAAGTCATTTTGATTTACCTCTGTAAGAAAGTTGCCAGATATAAAATGGTTTATAAAACACAGCTAAAAACTTAGCACACTGGTTGGAAGTTTAAAACCAAATTACTTCCTCTGGGTAAAGGACCTATGCTGAGAACGTAACTTTTTGCAAAATGTTTGAGTTACTGATATTTTGTCTCAGTTTTTGGGATGTTTTTGTACTCACTGTCCAGATCTTCTGCAGTTGTTCAAGAGCACCAGAAACTCCTGGAAACAAGGGCTGACCTTGCAACATTTCCACAAATATACAGCCAGCACTCCTACAAAAATGAAATATTAAAATGAACAGTATCTGTAATACATACTTGGGCAAAAAAAAGTCTATCATCTAATGTGTTGATTTGTGTGTAGAAATGAAGTCTAATAAAAAACTGGGATACAGTAGTAGGAAGTATTGTAGTTGTGGCTTCAGCACTTACCCAGGGGTAGATATTTTAAAATAAATTCAGAGGGGCTCGGTTGTGGCTCTGGGACATAGACCAGTCACATCATTCCAGAAGCAGGTCAGGAAGTGTTGTATCAGAGAGGGGTTTTTTTCAGAGGCAGTTAAATTCACTACTGCAAAACTCAGTATGACAATTATAAAGGTACAATTTTCCAAGAATCATTCAACTTATTTTATTTGAAGGTATACCATGTATTTTCTCTAACCTGACACTATCAGATAAAAGTATTGTAAAATGCCAGTTCTGATGTAGAGAAGCAGTATTTTCCTCTCAGTGCTATCTCTGACTAGGAAGATCTCCTACCCAATTAATTTTAGTGTAGGCTAAATTACAGTTGTTCTGTAACTTTGGGTATCTTTACACATGCTCCAGGGCTCTTGGGAGCCACTCTAATTCAAGTACACGCAGCATCTTGTATATTCAGCGTCCTGCACTTCAAAATGCAGTGGGGGCGCTTTAACTAAAGTTTGTTCAATGAATACATGTGATGCTGAGGCTCCTGGAATATGCTAATTAGGTCCAGTAGACAGGATTCATTAAGTCTACTCTGACACATGCTAATTAGCATGCATCAGAGCAGACATTGGGCACATGTATAGGTCCCCTTTATGAATAAGCAGAAGTATTGCTTCTGTTACAGATCATAGTGCAATGAAGTCCTCTATTGCTTTTCTATGTCTCTCATGTTTCCTTCTGAAGACAATATTTTCTAGCTATTTTTGTTTTTATCTGACACATTGGATTGTAACATAAAAGGATTTATGCTTGTAAAATTAAACTGATCCTTTATTAAGAGAACTGTTTACAGAGATGTTGCAACAGTAGTTTATATTTATGCCATGTACAGACACACTGACCTTGTGGTGCATTCTCCAAAGTCTTCCCTCCTGCAATCTGTGCTTCTCCTCATACAAGGTCCATGTGGGTTGCTATACTTTGTTCTTTCTGTAATGCTATCCACCTTCATTTCTGATATTTCATTTTTAGCTACCTTTACCAGTCACCTCAACTCTTTTTCCTCTCTCTATATATTAATTCTCAGTTTTGATCTGACCTGAGAAGAATCTTATGTGAACTTTCCTTCCCTTCCTCTACAGAAGCAGTTTTCCCCCTTCTAGATACCCATCTCTGGGGACAGAACTAGAAAAGTTCAGAAGCTCTCCCATTAGTACGCTAACTCCTTTACTTCCATCCATCAGATCACAAACTTGGCATCAGATGGCCCATCACTTTTTCCTAAAGCCAAACTATTTTTGTTTGAGTAAGAGTTCAGCCACTCTCCTACTCCTCCCATCCAAGATGCATCCCAATATTTTAGTTCCCTGTGACACTAACTTGGTCTGAATTATTTGGATGGTTCCCTTTGTACATATGGGGACAAAGATAGATTTGTGCCAATATTCAGGAATTCTTTTGTCTTGCCATGCAGCTTTAACTATTTGGCTGATCCATGCCTCTCACCTAAAGCTTTTACCATGTCTGTCATCACTGCATCAGGTCCCACTGTCTTGTCATTCTAGATTGTATCTCTAACCTCATCCTCTGTTATTTCAGACCCAGGTTCCACATTAGAATGACAGCTTGGCCAAAAGGGATTTTCATCAGTTACCAGATTTAAAATACTGTTCTTGCCTCTTGTTCATGTGGCCTTGATTTGCTTTAGCAGTCTCCCACAGACATCATCAAGGATCCTGGTTTTCCATTTACCATGGACAAACATGGTAAAACCTGGATTTTCCCATTTTCAGGAGAAAAACCTGGATGTTCTTATTTTCAGGAGAAAAACCCAGATGTTCTCCTTTAAATTAGAAAAATGGATTAAATGGTGGGTTTCCCTTTGCAGGCTGGCAGAATTCCAGCCTGCAAGGTGCTGGGGAAAGCTGGAGAAGGATGATCAGCAGAGGGTGCCGTGAACATGGCTGCCAAGCAACCTGGAGAGCAGCTCCTGCAGGTAAGTCTGGCAAGTGGGGGTGGGGGTGGGAATTGAGGCCACCATAGTGAGGGAGGGAAGGAAGGAGGGAGTTGGGCAGGGCTAGGGCTACTGCCCAGCTTGGGTGGTGCGTGGGGCTTGGGGTCTGGGGCTGGAATGCATGGCCACAGGGCCTGGGAGGAGAGCAGGACAGGGCCATGGGCAGCTTGTTCAGGAGGGCTGCAGGGTGGTGCTGGCTCCCCACTACTGTGTAAACTCCTGGGAGGGGCATTGGAGCCCAAGCCCTCAGAGCCAGCCCACACCCCGTCCCCTGACAGGCTCCACTCTGCATTAGTCTATTTTAATGCACATTAAAGCATTACTGAAAAACTGTGCTATTTAGTTAATGCACATTAAAATAGGCTAATGTGCATTAAATGTCACTTAAAAACTGGGCGTTTATACACATGCTCTGGGGGCATGTGTGTGTATGGGGAGGGGGTTAATTAGAATGGCTCCAAGAGCTGCTCTAATTAAAGCTCCCAGAGTATCTCATGTATCAGAGTCCCCATGCTTCAAAATGGTGGGGGGGTGCTTATCTAAAGCTTGTCGAATTAATTTTAGATAAAGTGTCCCTACCACTGTTTTGAAGTCTGGGGATGCTGGCGCATGAGACTCAGGAGGCTGCTGGAGTGCGGTAATTGACATGCTGCGGCAGACTGAATTAATTGAGTCTGCTCTAATGTGCTTGAATTACAATGCGTCAGAGCAGCCTCTCTGCTTGTGTATAGGCACCCCATGTTCTTTAGTTAATGTGCAGTAAGACAGACTAATGCGCATTTTCCTGGTACCCCACAATGGAGACAGAACATGTAATGCACATTAAGTAAAGCATGTTAATGGACGTGTAGATGTGCCCTGTAGGCCCTGTATAAGCTCAGGATACATATAAACTAGGACAGTTTCTCTTCTTTGCTTCAAGCTTGGCAGCACCCTTCCCTTCTTTGTATTCACTTTAATTTTTTTTACATGTATTTTTTTTTCCAGATTTGCACTTGCACTTGCATTTAATTGATCTACTAGCCTTCTTTTCTTACTTGGTTTTCACCATCTGCACCAATCATATATTTTCTTCTGCCTCCATCCACCTTCTTTTTAGGTGGTACAACCCCTTTCATGCCAGCACCAAGCCTGTTTCTAAATACTTATCCAATATTGTCATCACAGTTTCTCTATTGCATTCCCCCTTACCTTTCCATATTTTAATTTTGTTTCTTTTGATCTTTACTCCCTTTCAAGGAATGTCATCTTTGCTACAAGATGCTTGTGCACCAACAACGTATCAATGAGCTTGGTTTCCACAGCCAGTGTAACACGACAAGGTGGCTTATTCTCTTTTGGAACTGTATATTAGTTATAGTGATATAATCCACTGATTTTGTTGTGCTACTGTAATTATTTACAGTTCAATAAAGTTACTTCTGATTTACAGAAGGATGATGGGATAATCAATCCGATGTTTTTGGAGCAGAAGGGCTTGAGTTTCATCCTTAGTTTGTGTGTCTACATGAGATGCTACAGTGCAGTTGTTACTGCACATTTATTTAGTACTTGTATTAGCAAATACAAAATAAATGCACAACAACTGGAGTTACTGTGCAGTAGCGCTGGTGAACATCTTTTAGGTGATGCTACTGTGCAGTAGCCTTGTAATACTGTGCAGCAGTGTATTAGCACTTTTTGTGCTGTGACATGCTACTGTGCAGTATTTTTTGGCTATTGCATAGTCAGTGTCTCCTGTCGATGCATCCAGTTAGAACCCTTAAAATCTAATGGAAATGGATTTTAGATTTAATAGCAGTGCCATAGTAGGCGTGAGATACCTTAGGCCTATGCTGCACTATACAATTTTGCTGGCCGAACTTGAGTTAGGGCCTCCGATTCTTCCACAAAAACTCTGTGTTGATTCTCAAAGCCCCTCCGTGGTGGAAGAACTATCCGTTCTGCAGGCAGAGCTACACCACCTCTGCCAGGCAAAGCAATGCTTTTGTCACTCTCTAGAAGCTGGCAGAAGGCAAACACTGCCCTGCCTTCTGCCAGCTGCTCTGGGCCTTTTAGTAACTTGTGCCTTGCCGAGGTGCACTTCACACTCTGGCAGAACAACTGCTGAGTGAAGATGTGTGGAGCTGCTAGATCAGGAGTGGGCAAAATGGCAAATTTAGCTGGCAGCTGGACTCCATTTCCCAGCAGCCCCTGCCTCCATTTCCCAGCAGACCCTGCCTGCATCCCTGTGACCAGTTTCCATGGAGACCCCAGTAGTAGTAGTGCTGTGACAGCACAGGGCCAAGGTTTTCATGGAGACCAGCCCCAGCAGCATGGGCAGGGAGCTGCTTCAGGGCCCAGTCTCGGATCTTGCAGTGGTGACAACGTGGTTTGGAGCCACGGCAGAGCTGCAATCCACTGTCTGCACACCCCTGCCCAGGGCAGGTGGACAGCGGATTGCAGCTCTTCACCAGCTCCAAACCACGCTGTCTCTGCTGCAAGATCCCAGTCCTGGAGCAGCTCCCTACCCAGCTGTGCTCTGGGGCTGGTCTCCATGGAAACCCTGGCTGCCTGCTGTCATAGCCCTGCTGCTCCTGGGGGTCTCCATGGAAACCAGCCACAGACACATGGGCAGGGGCTGCTGGGAAATGGAGTCTATCACAGGTCCAGTCCAGCCTCTGGGCTGGTCTTTGCCTGCCCCTGACATGGATGTACACATGTGGTGTCTGAGTGGCAGCAGCTCCCTGGCTGCTGCAGATTCATGGATTCATAGATTGTAAGGCTGGAAGGGACCTTGGAAGATCATTGGGTCCAGCCCCCTGCACCAAGCAGGAAAGATAACTGGGGGTCAGATGACCCCAGCAAGGTGATTGTCCATTCTCCTCTTGAAGATTTCCAGGGTAGGTGATTGCACCATATCTGGAGAGAGCTTATTCCACAGTCTGGACACCCTGACTGTGAAGAAGTTTTTCCTAATGTTGAGCCTGAATTGATCTTCCAGGAGTTTGTGGCCATTACTCCTGGTTTTCCCCTCCGGTGTCCTGGTGAACAGTTGCTCACTGAGCCCTTGATGTACTCCCCTAGTGTAGTGGTAAGCTGCTACCAGGTTTTTCTTCAGGCTGAAGAGTCCCAGATCCCTCAGCCTTTCCTTATATGGCTTGCCTTTTAAGACTGTGATCATATGGGTGGCTCTTCTTTGGACTCTCTCAAGCTTGTTCACGTCCTTGTTAAAGTGCAGTGCCCAGAACTGGAGGCAGTACTCCAGCTGCGGTCTCACCAGTGCTGAGCAGAGTGGAAGAATCACCTTGTTTTCACTGGAGATGCATTGATTGATGTATGCAAGAGTATTATTTGCCCCACTGGCTACAGCATCGCACTGCCGGCTCATATTCATTCTGTGGTTTATAATTACCCCCAGGACTCTTTCATTGTGGTGCTAGACAGTTTGGTGCCACCAAGCCTGTAGGTGTGTTGGGGGCTGCTCGTCCCTAGGTGGAGCACTTTACATTTCTCAATGTGGAACTTCATCAGGTTCCAATTTACCTAATTTGCTAGCCTGTCTAGGTCTGCGTGTAACTGTAGCCTATCTTCAAGCATGACCACACTTTCCCATAACTTCATGTCATCCACCAACTTGGCCAGTAAGTTCTTCACCCCCACATCCAAATCATTAATAAAGATATTGAAAAGTACTGGACTGAGCATCGACCCCTGTGGGACATCACTGCCCACTTCTTGCCAGGAGGACATAGATCCGTTCAGTGTGACTCTCTGGGTCCTATGCTGCAACCAGTTTCTCACCCACCTGACTGTCTTGGAGTTAAGCCCACAATCCTCCAATTTTCTCGTGAGGACATCGTGGGATACTAGATCAAAGGCCTTTTGGAAGTCTAGGTATACAGTGTCAACCTACTGTCTCATGTCCAGGTGGTGAGTTACCTGGTCATAGAAGGAGATGAGGTTGGTAAGAAGGGATCAGCCCACCATGCTGGCTGTCATTCAGAATCTTACCTTCTGCAAGCTTATCACAGATAGACTCCTTGACGAACTTTTCTAGGGTTTTCTGTAGGATACAAGTTAGGCTGATTGGCCTATAGTTAACTAGGTCCTCCTTCCTGACTTTCTTGTGGATGGACACAACATTGGCCCTCTTCCAGTCCTCAGGGGCTTCTCCAGAACACCATGAGCTGTAGAAGAGTTTTGCCAGGGGTTCTGCAATGATTTCAGCCAGCTCCTTCAGCAATCTCAGATGAAGATAATCCAGTCCTGCTGACTTGTATATGTCTAATTTTATTAATTGACCATACACCAATTCTACAGCAATAGTAGGAAGGTGATTGTTCCTACTATGCTCATCCTCTACTCTACCTGGCATGGTTTTCCCCATGGTCCAGTGAAAGACTGAGGCGAAGTAGTCATTCAGGAGTTCAGCTTTCTCCTGGGTGCCAGTAACCAGCTCTCCTGAGTTGTTGAGCACACTCCCATTTCTTTTCCTCCTGTTCCCTATGTACCTAAAGAAGGACTTCTTGTTGTCCTTGATTCCATTGCTAATCTAAGTTCAGTCACTGCTTTAGCCTTTCTTATCTGTTCCCTGCAAATGCGGGCTGTCATGGAATAGTCCTCCTTGGGGCCCGCCCTGAGCTTCCATTGTTTATAAGCCTCTTTGTTCTTTCTTAAGAGGACCATGATTTCCCTGTTTAACCAAGAGGGCTTCCCAGCTGTTCTGTTATCTTTTCTTTTCATGGGAATGGACTTCCTTTGTGCTTCAAGGATTGTGTCTTTAAGGAACAACCACTCTTTGTGCATACCTTTTGCCTTCGGTCCCTGGTCCCACAGCACTTGCCCTACTAGTGACCTAAGCTTGTTGAAATTTGCATTTTTGAAGTCCAAGACTTCAATCCTGCTATCTGACTTGTCTGCCTTATATTGGACATTGAACATGATGGTTTCATGGTTGCTATTGCCCAGACTTCCCTCTATATATAAGTCAGTCACCAGGTCGTCTCCTTTGGCCAGGACCAAGTCTAGCAGAGCATCATCTCTGGTTGGCCCATACACCTCCTGAGTCAGGAAGAGGTCCTCGACACAGGTCAAGAAGGATCGCAACCAATCCATCTTGTCTGAGTGTTCCTCCCAGGAGATGTCTGGATAATTAAAATTGCCCATGATGACCATGTCAAGTGCATATACAGCTTCAGTTAATTCTCAGGTGAATTCCAGATTGAGTTCTTCCCCTGGTTTGGTGGTCTGTAGTATACACCTACAGTTAGGTCTTTTGCAACTTGACCAAAAGGGTTTCAAGCTGTCCATTTTTGGAGCTGATGTCGACCTTCAAGGAGGTTTATTACTCTTTAACATAGAGAGCAATGCTTTCACCTTTCTTCCTCACCCAGTCCTTTCTATGCAGGGTGTAGCCCTCTAAAGCTACACTCCAGTCATGTGAGGAGTCCCACCAGGTCTCTGTAATCCTTACTAGATCATAATGCACACTGGAGAGTAGGAGGGCTAGCTCCTCCTGCTTGTTCCGCATGCTCCTGGCATTAGTATATAGGCACTAGAGTCTGCCTACTGAGGCTCTCGTCTTCCTGTCTTGCTAATGGAGAACTGTTCCCTCAGCTCCTACAACAGTGGCTCTCCCTGTGTCCCTATCTACAGGGCTTACTTGTATGTTGGTTCCTGGACATGTTTGAATTTGTGTATTCTCATCCCCCAGCAATCTAAGTTTAAAGCCCTCCTCTGATCTTCTGGTAGTGGAGCAAGATGAGTAGAGACAAGACTTTATATGGATTCATTTCACACATTACAGGTGTGAAAAATTTAGGAAGGCTGTCTGCAGAGTCTAATTTGTTTAATCTAAGTCAGAATACTTCTGTCCATGCTGCTCTTCTGTTCTAAGCTGAGATTCCAAAGGGTTTTGAGGTGCATATTTTCTCTTTAAGACTGAAGTTTCTGTCCTGCTAGGAACTTTGGACATGTGAGTAATGTGAAAGGCTAGTGGAAAACTGAACTTTTGTTACCTAACCTGTTATCTGATGCAAAAAGCTAGGGCAGGAGAGTTCCACTTTGATAGAAGAAAATACAGCAAACAGAAACCCAGAGTTGCTGCAACTTTCCTTACTGCAGAGAAAGAACAAGATCCAGATGGTGTCAATGGTAGAACTAGACATTTTTCCCCTGACTCTATTAACATATGCTATGAATTACTCAAGGGCAAAAGGTTCAAATATCTAAATCTAATAAAACAGACTCTCTTTCACTAATAGATAAGCTGTCAGTTCAGAGAAACTTTTGGTTTTATACAAATTTAGCTTCTGATATGTCCTGTTTTGAATTCAAGGTTTATTCCCATTATCTCTGGAAACCATTAAAACTCTGCATCCTTAATAAAGATAAAATTATCAGAGGACAAATGACGTCTGCTGGGAAAGGAGTACTTGAAGATTTTTTTAATTTCTTTTGCTCTGTTAGGCTGACAAGCCCCCTAAATGCCTGCTTGATTTTATATTGATTCATTAGTGGCAATTATGATTGTTTCCTTTTCTGTGTTCTTCCAGAGAGAAATAGAATCTTCTTCACAAAAATGACCAGGCACCTTTGATGTAACTGAGGCATGGACATTCTGGCATATAGCACCAAAAAGGCTCTTCCCTCACGTCTGCTTATTGGAGGGATGAGGATACTGGAAATCAAGCCTCCAGGATTTTAGTCATAATGCTGCCATTAACTTTTCTGTGCCCCAGTTTCTCCGTCTATGAAATGGGAGTAATAATTGTTACCCAAAGGGTATTGCGAGTTTTCATCCACCACTTGTATACAAATGTTTTGTAGTTTATAGTTTAGCCTTCTTCCAGACTTGGGCAATTTTAATTTTAATTTTTATTTCAAGTTTGGAAAGTCAGTGAAGAACAGATTGATAACCGGATCTCCTGGTTCAATCCTGATGCTATCATTATGTCTACTAACTGCTCACTGGTGTAATTTTCTAGAAATATTCTGTTAATCTGGAAGGATCTGCGAAACTATAGGCCGGTCAGTTTGACCTCAATACTGGGTAAAATTTTGAAAAAAATGATCAAGAAGTCCATTTGTGAGAGACTGGCAGAAGGCATGATGCTGAAAAATAGCCAACATGGTTTCCTTGTGGTCAGGTCATATCTGATCAACCTCATCTCCTTCTGTGATCAAGTAATAAACCACTTAGATGTGGGAGACATGGTTGATACTTGGATTTTAAAAAGGCCTTTGATATGGTCTCCCCTGATGCTCTTACAAAAAAACTGGTGGATTGTGGGCTGGCAGAATCCACGGTCAGGTGGGTTGGGAACTGGCTAAGGGGTCGAATCCAGAGACTGTTAGTGGATGGGTCTGTATCATCTTTGTTGGAGGTGTCCCTCAGGGTTCAGTTCTTGGCCCTACGCTGTTCAACATCTTTATCAATGATTCAGATGAGCATGTGGAAAGCACGCTAGCCAAGTTTGCAGATGACACTAAGTTATAGGGAAAAGTGGTCATGACAGAGGATAGGATGCAGATCCAAGTGGATGTTGACAAGCTGGAAAGGTGGGCAGAGCGGAACTGGATGTAGTTCAATAAGGATAAATGCAGAGTGCTTCATCTGGGGAGAAGTAACCAGCAACATGAATATAGGTTAGGAACAGATGTCCTGGCCAGCATGATAGCTGAAAGGGACCTTGGAGTTATGGTTGATGACAGGATGAACATGAGTCATCAGTGCAACACTGTAGTCAACAGAGCTAATAGCATACTGGGATGCATTAGCCGATGCGTCATAAGCAAGGCTAAGGAAGTGATAATTGGCGCTGGTGAGACTCCAGCTGGAGTACTGTGTCCTCTCTACTTTGTGCTGGTGAGACTCCAGCTGGAGTACTGTGTCCAGTTCTGGGTGCCGCACGTCAAAAAAGACATGGAGAATCTTGAAAGGGTCCAGAGACGAAGGGATCTGGGCTGTTCAGCCTGAGGAAGAGAAGACTGAGGCAGGACTTGGTGACCGTCTATAAGTATGTAAAGGGTAAGTATCAGGAGCTGGGAGAAAAACTGTTTGCTAGGGCGCCCCAGGGGAGAAAAAGGAGCAATGGCCATAAACTGTTAGAGGATGGTTTCAGGTTGGATGTAAGGAAGAACTTCTTCACAGTAAGGGTGACCAGAATCTGAAATAGACTTCCCAAGGAGGTGATGCAGTCCCCAACCTTGGAAGTCTTCAAGAGGAGACTGGACAGACACTTTGCTGGGATTGTTTGATCTCAGCAGTATTCCTGCCCAGAGTTGGAGGGGTTGGATTCAATGGTCTTTCAAGGTCTCCTCCAGCCCTTAATTTCTATGATTCTATGAATCCTTGAAATTGTTTAATTGAATCTTCTAAGGCTTTGCATCATGGCAAGGAAGAAAAAGAGAGAGAATAGGAACTAAGATTAAAGAAGATTTGCTAGTTAGTCCAGAGTTATTGAATCAGCCTTCTCTCTCTCTGGGCACATCAACAGGTACAATTAATGTGCAGCAATAAACTCCAGCACATATCATGCTGAAGTCTGTTGCTCCCAGGCACTGAACCTTCACATATGCCTCAGACCATAGCACATTGAGCCAGGCTGGAGCAGCCCTGACTGGCAGGGGGCCCAGGGAGTCAGCCTGCCAACCTGAGGCTGCTCCAACCCAGCTCAGTGTGCTGTGGAGGGACTGGCTGGGGCACAAAGGTGCTTCAGTGCAGGGCTAGCTGGCAGGCAGTTCCCACACTGAAGCACCCTTGTACCTCTGGCTGTGTCCGCACCTACATGTGCATTGCTGAGAAGTAAAAAACTCCATCTTAGGATAGCAAGTACTAACCTACAGCAGAGTTAATTAGTTTTATTGTGTCCTAATAGCACTGCATGTGTAGATGCTGAGATGTTTACTGAAGAGCTAATTAGCAACTGCGCAATAAATGTCTTGTGTAGACATGCTATCTGTCTCTAAATCTATTCAAAACCCTATTACAGAGGCAGGAAAAGTCCAGCCATGGGCTGGATCCGGCCAGCCATGGACTCC
>NW_017729031.1:106325305-106331248 GCF_001723915.1 Gavialis gangeticus
CCCAGGGAGTCAGCCTGCCAACCTGAGGCTGCTCCAACCCAGCTCAGTGTGCTGTGGAGGGACTGGCTGGGGCACAAAGGTGCTTCAGTGCAGGGCTAGCTGGCAGGCAGTTCCCACACTGAAGCACCCTTGTACCTCTGGCTGTGTCCGCACCTACATGTGCATTGCTGAGAAGTAAAAAACTCCATCTTAGGATAGCAAGTACTAACCTACAGCAGAGTTAATTAGTTTTATTGTGTCCTAATAGCACTGCATGTGTAGATGCTGAGATGTTTACTGAAGAGCTAATTAGCAACTGCGCAATAAATGTCTTGTGTAGACATGCTATCTGTCTCTAAATCTATTCAAAACCCTATTACAGAGGCAGGAAAAGTCCAGCCATGGGCTGGATCCGGCCAGCCATGGACTCCATTTCCCAGCAGCCCCTGCCCACATGGAGAGCCCTTGGGGTCTGTGATAGCATAAGGCTGGAGTTGCCATGGAGACTGGCCTCAGCTGTTCTGGCAGGGTGAGCGGTAGGACAGGGCAGGGCAGGGCAGGGCTGCTCCAGACCCCTGGGATCTTGCGGCAGGGGCAGCTTGGTCCAGGGCCAGGGCATAGCCATGATCTGCAGCCTGCACGCTCAGGGAAGGGGTGTGCAGGAAGTGGATTGCTGCTTTACCCCAGCTTGGGACCACGCTGTTACCGCTGCAAGGAGCCAAGGCAGAGCTACAAACTGTAGCCTGCACACTCTGGGCAGCGACATGCAGGCAGTGGATCGCAGCTCTGCCCCGGCTTCTTGCAGCGGTGACAGTGTGGTCCCCAGCCGGGGCAGAGCCGTGATCTGCTGCCTGCATGCCCCTGCCCCAGGCATGCAGCCTGCAGATCATGGCTCTGCCCTGGCCTCAGACCAAGCTGCCCCTGCCACAAGATCCCAGGGCTCCAGAGCAACCCCCTGCCCTGCACTCCACACACCCTGCCAGCATGGTTGAGGCTGGTCTCCATGGCAACCCCAGCCTTGCACTATCACAGTACAGCTGCAGCTGGGGCCTCCATGGAGACTGGCCCCAGCCATGTGGGCTGGGGCTGCTGGGAAATGGAGTCCGGCTACTGGCTGGATCCACCATTTTGCCCACCCCTGCCATATTCCCTTTGCATGTGTTTCCCATGGACAGTACTGCTGCTGACATACATTATGCAAGAATTGCCACAATGTCGTATTTTGTTTATAACTGGTTTCTTTAAACCAAGGCTTAACATCCACTGTCACATGCCATTGCCCAGGGCATTCTAACTCAACATCATGTAAACTGCAGCATCCAAAAGAAAAGGATCTTTTTTTTTCTTTTTTCCCAATAGACAAGAAACTTCTATGTGAAGTCACAGTATTTCCTAACAGATAAAAATTGAACTTAAATGCAGCATACATCAAGGTAATAACTGACTCTTGTGACAAGCCAGTGAATAGGGCTCACTAAAGTACTCTTCTTTCTCTCAGCCTGAGAGCTTTACTGATGGCAAACACTTTTAGTATTGTTGTAATACAAAAATGTTCTAACAAAGGTGCTTATAGCCTATACTAGGAATGTAGTTCAGTGGGACTCAAAGCACCTTTTCAGTGCTGTTAGTGACAGGGAGAGTGCTGCATGAAATCCTTATTGACAAAGCCCTCTGTTCTACATGGTACACTGCAGCATTTATGCAGCATAGATCCCAGCTTTATGCAGCAAACTCCCCAGGTTTCCATGTTTACAGGGGTATGGTGGTAGCTGTGTGGACTAGGCCCAAGTGTCAGTGAGGATGAGAAGCACAGGCCGGTATGTGTTTGCCTAGTATTGCCTCTATGTTCCTCTAGGCAGGCACATTTTTTTCAGTAGGCAGACAGGGGCTGAAGGGTGGCATAGGTTGTGGAGGAGACACAGCAGGGATTAGTGGGAGAGAGGAGATAAAACAATTTAGATTGGCTTAGAGCTGAGAGCCATTATAATTTAATCAGGTTTGAAAACTTTAGGCGATTAAAGCAGCAGGAGCCCTAGAAGGGAATAGGAGACCTCTTGCTCTCCTCTTGACCCAGGCCGCCACAGGCTCCTAGGCTGCAGCCTGCTGGAGGTGCCCACCTTGTAGAGGTTGGACCCCCAAGGGCAAGTCTCCCTCTCCTTCCTGTATATTCTTCAGCCTTTGAAATTCCTGCTCAGTCCTCCAGTTGTCAGCCCTGCAGAGCTGTTCATCTATGAAGACAGGCAAAATGCTAGGCATAGAAACAGCAAAATGCTGAAGTTGAGGTACATGTAGACTTAATTGGCCTCTGAGAAAAAAGTGAAACAGCAGTAGCTGACCCAGCCATAGAACTGCATAAACCATGGGACTCTTAGTTCCTTTCCCATGACTGAGTTGAAGTGTCACAGAAAAAAAATCCCAATCATTCTTCCACTTCAAGGCCTATCCTTGAAGTATTTTGATGGTCAGAGCTGTGTTTTGTTATGAGAGGCCAAATTAATCTTTGTTGTAATTCTACTGGCTTCTATTTATGCCTCCAGAAAGGAGTAGTTCCAAGAGGATATTGACTGCCTTAGCTAATAAGGTATATCTCAAAGTATAAGTATTAGCATAGCTCTTCTATTCAAATATTTTAAAGTGCTTTATGAAGATTAAGGAACTGAGACTTATAATATCCCTATGCAAGATGTGGTTAAAAAATTCCTGAAAATATATTTACTGATTTTTCCTGGTAGTTCCAAAAACCTACCAATAATAATTGTGCAGCATTTTCACTGCTCACAGACTTTGATACACCCCAACTCAATCTGTTTTTACTATAATTTGGTGATCTGTTATCCATTATCTCAGGAGGGAAAAGATCATTCATTTTCCTGACATGCACTGAACGCTTCAGTGTTGGCTCTTACCAGATATCCAACTCAGAGGAATAATCAGTGGCTCCAAGTAGCACATCAGGAGGACGATACCAGAGCGTCACCACCTCACAAGAATATGTGTGACTAGGGATAGATTTGGCACGGGCCAGACCTGCCAACATACAAAAAACATGGCTCGTTACATTTCTTGGCCCTTTAAAACCAATTGTGACTCCACTAACCCAACGTGTTTTTTTTTATAGACAATCTACAAACTTTTTAGTGACAATCAAAGTTTATTACTATGGTTGATGTTAAACCCCTAAATTTGAACACAGCCCTTGTTAATCCTGTGCAGGTCCTGGCAGAAGGGTTACATTTACATTATATAAAACATTTATCAGTAAAAAAAAAAAAATGTTTGGTTATCAGTTAAAAGTTTGCAGATTGTTAGTAAAAAATGTTCTTGGGTTACCAACCCTAGATGGGAACATGATAATCCAGGAGTTATGGAGGGACTAGAGGGATGCAGGAGGGTGCAACAAGCTTGGTGTACAGAAGCTATGAATGGTTAGGGCCTCTGGTTTGTATAAATGCTACTTACATTTCTAAAGTTAAATGTTGAGTTTTTTTGTACAAGGCCTGCACCATCAGATATTCAACACTAAAATAAACCAGTCTCATGACAACACAGATAGAGAAAAGGTCCAAGAAAAAGTAAATAATCAGTAAAACCCTCTTATAATAGAGGTTGGTAGCCTATAGCCTACAGGCCACATGAGGACCGCAGAGAGGTCTGATCTGGCCTGTAAAAGTCTGATCCAGCACTGGGGATCAATGGTAGAGTTGCACTATACCACCCATCTCCCTCTGCTGGACTGCCCTTGGCTGTGGAGCCTACTGCTCTAACAATAAATATGTGCTTCCCTCACTGCAGCAAGGGTGAGTGCAAGCAGCTGCCTATTTTGGGGGTGAAGACTTCTGCCCTGCAGTCACAGCCCAGCAGCAAGCTCCAGCTTACTCCAGCTGAAGGCTGCCAACCCCTGCACAATTATGCTGGTGTGGAATTATTAGCACACATTTGGGATGATTTACTTAATTCAGTCTCTGCTTTGCCACTTGTGAATAATGCAGCTATCCCAAACCCCTGACAATAAATGTTTTACACTGCACAAACCATCATGTATCCTGTATGTCAGCGGCAGGCACTTATTTCAGGAGGAGCACTGCTTAATGAATTTTGGCAAGTCATCGAGGGCTGCATGGGTAGCCCTGACCCTTGATAGGTGCCCCGCCCCCTGGTCGCCATCTTGGGGCCAGGAGTCCTGCCCCCTAACCCCTGACCTTTGACACCAGAAGCCCTTCCCCTTGCCCCCTGAAAGTACTCCTTTTAGCAAAGGGGTTTGCTATCTTGGAACCAGAAAAATACCAAATGATATTCTAAAAATCAAACATGTACTACAACATTCAATAATTTCATTTCAAAAAATAATTTTGTCCTGATTTACATGTGTTTGTGTAGTATACATAGAGGTGATACTATAATAGCTTAAAATAAAGGCTTATTCTTGTATATTGTGGGAGGCTGTGGGTGGGAGGGGGGGTATAGGTTTGTGGGTATGTGGGGTGTGGGGGAGGGTATGTGTGTAGAATTGTGGGGGGTGTGGGTGTTTGCAACTTGGGTAGGTATGAGTTTTGTGGGGGGCTGTGAGTGTGCATGGGGAGAGTGGCCAGGGAGGGTTGTGGCTTGCATGAAGGAGGCGGGTTTGCCCACAGCCCACCACCCCCATGGCAGGCAGAGCCCCTGCCAGCGCTCCTGCAAACCCAGGCTCCATGCTCCTGCTGCTCCTGGCCTCGAGGCACCTACGCAGGCCTCATGCTCCAGCTCACTGCCACCTCCCCCCATTTGCCATAGCTGTCCTTCTTCTGCCACTTCCACATCCCACCCCGCCTACTCACTGCTCCAGCACCATGTCCCAGCTCCTTCTGCAGTCCCAGCAATGCAGCCAGGAACCAGGTGGGGAAATGGCTGTGGCAGGTGGGGGGAAGGGGTATCAAGCAGGTGCATGGAGTGCAGCAACAGCTGGGCAGCAGTGCAGGGCCCATGCTGGTGGCCCAGAGCAGGATGGCAGGAGCACAGGGTCTGGGCTGGCAGGGATCTAGGCTGCAGTGTGGCTCCTTCACCACCGCCTCTGTGCTGCCCAGCATGACAGCAGTAGCCATGTGGAAAAGCCACAGGGAAGCTCACAAGTGGTAGTGAAGGAGCCACACTGCAGCCTAGTGCGGCGCAGGCTCCCAGAGGCTGTACCAAAAACCAGTGGTGGCAAGGGGGAGGGGCTGCTTCCCCCCACACTGAGCAGCAGTTTTTGCCCAGCCACTGCTGCCGCTACCACTGCCACTCAGCCCTGATGGGGAGCCTGGAGCCAGTGCGAGGCCCAGGCTGAGCAGTGGCAGCGTGGGACAAACTGCTGCTCAGTGTAGGAGAAAAGTGGCTCTGCCTCTCCCACTGCTGTTACTCCCTGATTGAGCCACTCAGAGCCCATGTGGGGCTGCCTGTGCCTGCTCTGCACTGCACTGCCACCGCTGCCCCACAGGGCAGCCCAGAGACGGCGGTGAAGTGGTGGAAACAGAGGACAGCCCTGCGTAGGATCCAGGCAGCTGCGCCGGGAACTGCCGGCGTTGCAGAGAGGGGCTGCTTTTCTCCTACGCTGAGTAGCAGTTTGTTTTGTGCTGCTGCTGCTAAGCCCAGACGAGCGAGCGCAGGGCAAGTGGGGTTGGGACTGTGTGCACTGGTCCCTGCCTGTATCGCAGGACTGGGGCATGGGGGACTGGAGGTGAGTGGGCACACGGGAGCCAGCTACAGCTGGACAGGAGCACTGGGCCTGCATTAATGTCCCGGGGCCAGTGCTGGCAGGACCCAGAGTGGGGCACGAGGAGGACAGGGTCCCAGCCAGTTGGGGCTCTATGGAGCTGGGCCAGCTCCCCCTTCTCCCTGCTGGCACAGCCCAGCCCAGCTCCAGAGATCCCTGCCAGTACAGGCCCCGTGCTCCCACATGCCGCTTGATTCCTGCCCTGAGGAGTACAGTGTAGCCTCACTGTGGGACAGGGA
>NW_017729031.1:106336248-106336754 GCF_001723915.1 Gavialis gangeticus
TGCTGGCCGTTCTGCACCATATGGCTCCCGGCTGCATGGCCAAACCATGGGACTCAGCAGGAGCCAGCCCAACCTGGCCCCAAAGACTGGGGTGATCACCCATGGTCCTCCCTTCCCTCCCCATCCCCCACCCCTTCTTACCTGAATTTCCCGCTCCTGTGCAGGGAGGCATGAACAGACCCCGGGTCCCAGGGGGGCAGGGCCAGGTGGGCCTTGCTGTTCAGGATTGTGCCATGGCTTCCCCTGGGTCCTACTGCCCCTGGTTTCTGTCATTTTTGATGGGCAGCTGGGGGCAGATAAATAATAATTTTCTAAATTTTTTAGGGGCCCTGTGGGCCAGACAGAATGGCTTGGGGGGCTGCACCTGGCCCACAGGGCCCCATTTTGCCCGCCCCTGCTCTAGATCAATACGGCTACAACCTGGACACCTATCCAAATCGCAGGCAGCCACATTTGGGTTTTTTTTCAGGTAAATCTGCCTATTGCCTGCCTGTGTCCTTAGACCA
>NW_017729031.1:106341754-106345019 GCF_001723915.1 Gavialis gangeticus
CTATATGTACTATTTCATGTAGAGTGGCTCTGATTCTCATCTCTGTTGAACAGATTTTGTGCTGTGGCAGTAGCATAATTAGGGGCTGGGGGGCAGTGATTGGAGCAGCAGCCCTGGGAGCCACCTTCAGTGGGTGGTGCAAAAACAGTCACTGCCACAATTGGCACAGCAGGAGCTAGCACTGCCCCATTAATTAGCAGCTGCCTTGAACATGGATCTGCTCTGCTACGCCTCTGCACTATGGTGATTGCATTGACTTAAATGCAGTTATTCCCAATGACTACCAGCATGAGGGAGAGGAAAACTAGGTCTACAGATTAACCACAGTAATACTTCTGTAAAAGTGCAGTGGAAAAGGCTATGCTCACATGCCTTAGGCGGCTTTGGATGTATTAATGTGTGAAAGCCTGGCTCTTAGCAGGTGCACTAACCAGGCAGTGACTCACCAAAGTCAGCTAATTTGAGCTCACCAAGGCAACTGATGAGCAAGTTTGGAGGTTTCAGATCACGGTGAAGAATGAGTTGGTTGTGGATGTAAGCCAGGCCTCGTAAAAGCTGGAACATAAAAATCTAGAAAAAAACCCAAAAATAACCCGAAAGAGATTTGTATGATTTTGCATTGTTGTATAAACTTTGAGTGCCAGAGAAGCAGAACTAAAATGAGGGAGAAAACAGTAAAAATTGTGGAAACTAGTTGAGCAACTGCATGGACTGAGGGGAGAATTGTAATAATATTCAGCTCCCCCATTCTCCATGTCTCTTTGAGCATATTATGCTTTAATGATAAAGGAGCCATCATTTCAGATCTTTAGATCCTAAATGACCATTTCAAAAGCCTCACTTCCTTTTCGAATTTAACTATTCATGTCAAGAGCAAAGTTAGCACACTGTAAAGCACAGACTCAGGACCCGGGATGTCAAACATTCACACCCTGGTGTTAGTCAACAGGGGATTAAAAAAAGGAGGAAAGAATGCAGACCCTGGGCTAGTCTACCCCAGGAAGACTGTGCCAGTATAGCTAGCTATAGGAATAAATCTCTTAGGGGAAACACAGCTCAAATTGGAGGAGGGAATTCATTTGCTGGAATAATTAAATCAACTCAGCAAAAAGAACTTTTGCTAGTCAAAGTTAAAGGTTTGTGGGGAACAACATCATTTTGTTAGGGTAGAGGTGTGATTTTTCTTTCATACTCATAACTAGGGCTTGGTTTAAATTGCAGGCCCAGCTTGCTAATATCATAGCCTGATCATGGCGGGGGCCATCATTTTCATACCCAGATCAAGGGGCTGTTTGCTCTGATGGCTGCTGCAGGCTGGAAGTATTCCTTAGCCAGCAGCAAAAGCCTAGCAGCCCAGGGGAGAGGGGAAGGGGTTGAAAAACAGACAGGGGAAGAGAGAGCTTGGGGATGGGTAGCAGAGGGGTTGTTTGCTCCTTGGGTGGAAAAACTGGAGGGGTAGGGTGGGAGCTCCTGGGGGGTGCCGTGGCAGACAGCCTTGTCACTGGGTATGGGAGGGGCTGTGTGTTCTCTCCCTCAATCCAGTTTTCCAAACCAGAGGACCAGCCTATCTCCTTCCTGGTGCCTTTAATTGAAAGATGGGTTGAATCTTGACAAAACAAATTGTTTGTCAGAAGTTTGGGTTAAATACACATTAGTAAAACGCTTAAGACATTTTGAGCATTGCAACAATTTACTATGATCTGACATTATGGAATATAAATATATATTTTGGGGCTTTAAGGTATATTAGTTTGTTTTTTTTAATTTACCATAACATTGTGAGGATGAAGTCCTCCTGGATGTTGGGCCATATATTGTGCCAGGTCTGTGTGCTAAATAAAGAGAATAAAGAGAAAGGCCTTAAAACAAAGCTGTGCAAGTATCTATGGAAGACTAACTAGGAACATGCTAAGAATCGAGAGACATCTTAGTTACTGGTGACTGGTGTGTAGTATTCAATACAAGCTGGAAAGTTCATATTTAATTTCATCCTGGTAAGAAATGTATTGTTAAAACCTTATTAGTATATAGGCTTACGGCCCTTCAATGCAAATGTGATAGGTGGCTGGGACTGGAAGTCCCATCCCCTTCACCCTGCCCCTTTCCCCTTATATGGTGTGTGACGTCACTAGCCCCACCCCCAACCCATCACATGGTGTGTGACATCAGCAGCTCCGCCCCCACCCCCAGTCACATGGTGTGCGATGCCACCACCACATGGTCCATGACATCAGAAGGACAGCTCATGCAGACCCCAAAGCCCAACCCCACATGCTACAAGACCCACCCTAGACCACGTGGTACAGTTATGACCTATCAGGTCCCAGACTGCTCTAGCCCCTGGAGCACAGGCATGGCCTATGAGGTGGCAGTGGGGTGGTGTGACCCCTCTAACAACCCGCCCCACCACTCCCGACCAATTGCTGGGGGTTTCAGAGGCCTCGGACCTCCCAAGAATGATGCTGAACCAATTGGAATGAGTAGAGGGGGTGGGATTTAGGCTGCAACCCCACCAGATCTGTCTGCTTTCCCAAACGACCCCTCTGTTTATCTGAGACCATGCTAAGGCAAGCAGGGGCAGATATGGATTCTTTCACAGTGCCTGTAGGCCCACTCACCACAACCCCAAGACAGCCTCATAGAAAGCATTACCATAGAAATCGTTTTGAGGAGGAGGCCAGGCTCCTAGCCCAAAGACTCTTTGAGATGCCTGAACCTGTTCAGGAAGACCCAATGAACAGGCAAATGGAGGAGGCCCAGGCCCCCGAAGCAGATGCTGAGAATTTAGAAGATGGTATCTTTGTGCCAGAGCCTGCATGTGAAGTACAGGTCATCACAGAGGAGAGACCGGTAAAAGACTTGGGGCATGGTTGTGGGGGCACTGGATCTGCTGAAGCTGGATTGTGAGGGTAGTGGTGTGGGTTCACTTCATAGTACATGTGTGTTTGGAAGTAGCTAAGGACTGATTAAACAGTAGCTAACTAAGTCCTTTATTTGTAGTCCTTTGCAGTTAGATGAAGCCTTTTTAATGACCCCAGACAGCCTACTCACCAGTACGCCAGAAGGAAACGTATGCTTCTGCAGAGAACAGAGATCAAATGAGGCTGAAGAGTTCAGAAGACAATTAGGCATTGAATCATCAGGTCCTGTTTCAAATCAAGAACGTAAAATCTTCATGAAGTCTCTTGTGCACATTTCCTTTTATGGCATAATGAAATACTGTTTGAGGAAGAGACTTTTTGATCAATGCTGGGGGTGCACATAT
>NW_017729031.1:106350019-106362648 GCF_001723915.1 Gavialis gangeticus
CAGATCTGTCTGCTTTCCCAAACGACCCCTCTGTTTATCTGAGACCATGCTAAGGCAAGCAGGGGCAGATATGGATTCTTTCACAGTGCCTGTAGGCCCACTCACCACAACCCCAAGACAGCCTCATAGAAAGCATTACCATAGAAATCGTTTTGAGGAGGAGGCCAGGCTCCTAGCCCAAAGACTCTTTGAGATGCCTGAACCTGTTCAGGAAGACCCAATGAACAGGCAAATGGAGGAGGCCCAGGCCCCCGAAGCAGATGCTGAGAATTTAGAAGATGGTATCTTTGTGCCAGAGCCTGCATGTGAAGTACAGGTCATCACAGAGGAGAGACCGGTAAAAGACTTGGGGCATGGTTGTGGGGGCACTGGATCTGCTGAAGCTGGATTGTGAGGGTAGTGGTGTGGGTTCACTTCATAGTACATGTGTGTTTGGAAGTAGCTAAGGACTGATTAAACAGTAGCTAACTAAGTCCTTTATTTGTAGTCCTTTGCAGTTAGATGAAGCCTTTTTAATGACCCCAGACAGCCTACTCACCAGTACGCCAGAAGGAAACGTATGCTTCTGCAGAGAACAGAGATCAAATGAGGCTGAAGAGTTCAGAAGACAATTAGGCATTGAATCATCAGGTCCTGTTTCAAATCAAGAACGTAAAATCTTCATGAAGTCTCTTGTGCACATTTCCTTTTATGGCATAATGAAATACTGTTTGAGGAAGAGACTTTTTGATCAATGCTGGGGGTGCACATATGATCAAGGGGATAAAGAAGTACACAACTGTGTTACTTGGTTAGATGAAGACATAAATCAGACAATTCAGAAACTTTGCCAGGAAATATGTCTTGATAGCATTTTGAATGCTGGTATAGCCATTGGGTTTGCCAGGAACATTCTCAGAATTACTGGGAAACATTTAATTCAGGTTAGAGAGCTTCTAAATGCTATGCATTCTGAGGAAGATCCTAATGCTGCCCTTCATCTTTTGATCACTAAGGAAGATAAAACACTCATACCCCATACTGAATGCTTAATTGGTACTAGAGATTATAAAACCCTGTTTAAGAGAAGGGTTTAGCAAAAACAGTTTAAAATGGAAGGGTTTATATATTTTGCTGATCTTGGTGGGAGGCTGGGGGTGTGGGGTTGTGAAACACATCAACAGTTTTCTACATCTAATGTAGATTAGCATTTGCTTGAGTGTCTTGGATCTCTAATCAGATAAATATAGGGTTTTTTGTAAAGATAAAACCAATGAGATTAATGGTCACTAGAAATGATAAAAAAACCTTTCTTATGAGAAGGGGTAACAAAATAAACTAGTAAATATTGTAAAAGTTTTTGATGGAAATAAAGACTGAATTTAAAAATATATATTCTCACAGCTTTTGTATGGTATGGGGATATGGTGGTGGTGGTGTGCTATAAAGACAAACCAGACCACAAAAAAGATGACCAGTGTGTTCAGAGCTCTGCATATTTTAAGAGTAAAGGAGTTATCTTTTACCAAAAGGTCTTTTGTAAAGATAAAGCCAATAAGGCTTAATGGTCCCTAGAAATGATTTAAAAAACCCTTTTAGGAGGTTTAACAAAATAAACCCGTAAATATTGTAAAGGTTTTTGACGGAAATAAAGACAGATTAAAATATATATTCTTACAGGGCTTTTATGCTATGGGAGGGGCTGTGAATTTTCCAAGAACCAGGGGTGTGTTGTAAAGATGAACCAGACCACAAAAAAGCTGACTTGTGTGTCCAGATCTCTACATATTTTAAGACTAAAAGGGTGGAGTTATCTTTTAGTCATGACTCTGTTTTAAAACAGTTATATTTTACTTTATACATACACTATTTTCCTTACTGTATTATTTAATTTTTAATACAGAGGACTTACTTATTGTATCATTTCATTTATATTACAGAGAGCTTATCTAGTGGGGAACCCTAATCCTGTCACTAGGAGGCAGGATGACCCCCCTAAGTACAGACCTTTCTAGTCATAGCCAGCCCATCAGGTGACAGGAAGAGGAAGGTCAAGGCCTTATAAAGGGAGAGGAGAAAAAGATAGAGGGGTGTCGGAGAGGTGGACCCCCATGGCTACGATATGGCGTTTGCCATCTTGGCTGGAAGGATACGCCAAGCCCGGGGCCGTACAGGCCTAAGTGAGACCCTACCATGGCTGGCTAATGTGGGGGGGGAGTACCTGTGGCAGGATGACTCCCAACAAATTCCACATGGTGCGACCTTGGGGAAAAGGCGAGTAGGAGGCGCCTGGAAACCTCTGCCTCCCATTCCTGAGTTGTTGGGCAACCGAAGAAGGGCTGAGAGAAGTCCAGAACGGCGGCGGTACCTGAAAATGTGGAGACTCGTCCTGGTGAGTTCGAGTCTTAAGGTGGGGAGGTGTGTTGCAGAGCACTTAGGTGCCCTGCTCCTTTTAAAGAGGGGAAACTGCTAGGGAAGAGCCCTAGCAGTGAGTGAGGAGCCCCAGCTGCTGGTTGCCAGGGCAACCAGAGTTAGCTGGTGACCCACACCTGCCAGCGGTCAGCTGACCGGAAGGGGCAGGGCCTGGCTCACATTTAAAGCCCAGAGCTTAGGCCAGGCTGGCAGTTCCCTGCTAGCAGCCAAGGAAGAAGGAGCTCTGCCGGACCAAGCAAGGGGTAGAAGCCTGACTGCATGAGCAGCTCCTGATTGCTGTTATGGGATGGAGAACTTCCTGGTAGGGACTGAATGATGTTTTAACCTGGTGGCTTAGATTTTATGTTATAGTCCAGGGGCTTGTGTTTTGTGTTTGCTGTTTAGAACCAGGGGTTTGGGTGAGGCTATCAGGGGTTGGAGGAGGCCTCATAGGGGACCCACGGCAATGTGGAGACCCTCAGCCCCGGGGGGGGGGGGCAGCGAGAGTCGCCAGAGAGGGGGGGCAGTGAGAAGCCCCAGAAAGGGGGCAGCATTGACGAACACCCAGTGGGGCACAGAGTGAGACAGGGCTACAGACAGCCCGAGCACCAGTGGGGGCGCGGAGCGAGACAGGGCCGCAGAGAGCCCAAGGAGGACAAGGGGGCCACAGTAGAATAAGGCCCAGGCCAAACGATGTGAGTACCATCTGCGAGGCTTGGGCTGCAGTGTAGAGGAGGAAAGGAGCTGCAGATAGCGCCCCCTTGCATTGGGGCAGTAAAAGGGCAGCCTCCCGCTTAATTAACATCTAATTAATCAATTAACAAGGCATGGCAGGCGAGAAGGCGGGCGGTTGGCCCATAACAGGTGGGCGGGGTCACCTATAGACGGACTCCAAAGTGGTGCACCTGTCACAGTTACAAACTTGGGAGGCTTCCACCCAGATGTTAAATTTAGCTGGCCACCCCAATCATTTCACCAAGAACCACTTCTTTCTTCCTTTTCCTTTCATTGCCAGAACTTTTTCAACCCTGTAAACTCTGTCCTGTTTGGGGTTCACTTTTTGTAGCTCTTTAGGGTAAAAAGAACCCTCAATAGGTTCGTCTTCATAATCTTTTAGGCGTTATACAGGCATCTGCATGTGTCTAAGGACTTCATCCACTATGAAAATCTCCACAGTGAATGTTTGTTCATAACCTTTTTCAAACCTCACTTTGGTCCTAGACACCCTCACATGGTCTCCTTTTCTAAATACGGGTGCTGCTGGTTTTATTTTGAAATAGTCCCTGTACATGGTTTTCCACACCTGTGGAGAGTTTGAGAAGTTCATGTCAACAGGCCTGGCGCAGATAGTTGTGTGAAAACTGTGGTTGTAGCTCTTTATAAACTCTGGTAACACATCAATGTAACGAAAGGTGTTGCAGGCTGTAAAATACCTCCACATCTTTGATTTTAATGTTCTGTTAAACCTCTCTACCACTGCCGCTTTCACTTCACTGTTTGTCACAAAATGGTGAATATTATACTGTTTTAACAGTTTGCTTAAAGACTTATTTAAAAATTCTTTCCCTCGATCAGTCTGTAATTTTCAAGGTACGTGGCCCTCTGTAAAAACGGTTTTAAAGGCCTGACCTATTTCACTGCCTGACTTGTCTTTTAGCCCCATGGCCCAGGCATACTTTGACAATATGTCTATCGCTGTTAAGATTAACTTAACCCCACGATTGTGCTTGGAAAACTGCTGCATATCCACCAAATTTGCCTGCTGTTGCACATCAGTATCTGAAACAACAGTCTTGTTTTTTTTAAAACATCTTCTCACTGGTTTGTGTAGGGTGTAAGTGTCCTGATCAGAAAGCCAGGCAGCCAACCTGTTTCTGTTCAGAACCTTATTCTGCCTTTTGGCAGCTTCAAAAAGCGTGTTCACCCTGCCAAAACTGCCAGCTTCACCAGGAGAGTAATAAACTTCCTTTAACATAGCCTCCTGTGTAGACATGTCTGGTAACCGCTGCCCCACACCCACCCCATGCTAACACCTGTGTGGTGCATTCAAATGCTTGAGGACAAATTTAAACCATGGTAAAACAAGGTTTATTAAGCAGGTAAGAAATACAACATTAATGAGGTCTTCAGCCTTGTCTTGAACAGTTGTTCAAAACCAGGTCATGCAAGAAACCTTCTTAACAGGGGGGTGGGATACTTTTTTATTTGAAAATAGCCCCCAAGTACACCCCTGCTCTGTAATTTCCATGGGCTCATAGCCCTGCTCGGTAATCTCCACAGGCTCAAATCCAGGGTTAATGGTCACTCATAGAATCATAGAAGTAGGGTCGGAAGGGACCTTGTAGATTTTCAAGTCCCACCCCCTGCCTGGGCAGGAGAAAAAAAAAACTGGGCTCAAATGATCCCAGCTAGGTAGGCATCAAGCATCCTCTTAAAGACCCCCAGGGTAGGAGCCAGCACCACTTCCCTTGGAAGTTGGTTCCAGATCCTAGCCGCCCTAACTGTGAAGTAGTTCTTACAGAAGTCTAATCTAAACCAACAACTTGTGGCCGTTATTCCTTTGTCCAGGGGGCGCTAGGGGAAACAAGGTCTCTCCCAAGCCCTTCTGGTCCCCCCTAGTGAGTTTATTTTGTCTTTGGACAAAAATGTTGCATCAGTCTTTGGTCTCAAACTGCTCTTCTGGACATGAACAAAAACAGTTCATGCAAAATACCTTTACTTTCGGTGGGGTGCTATTGTGCATGTTTTGAAAGCTCTCTATGAAGGCGTCATCTACCTGCAAAAACATTGTTATTAACACAAGCCCAGACAGTTACAAGAAAATCACCCCCACAAAAATCATCTAAATTAGTTACCTCAGCAGAGTCCCTTGAGACAGAGTCATCCACATCCACATTCTCCATAGGCGGTTCTGATACGGACTGCTCAAGTTCTGTCACAGTCCCTGCTCTTGTTTCGTAGACTTGGCATCCATCTCATGCTCCTGAATCTCCTCCATGTCTGCCCCCCATGTCTGAGCACGGTCTCAGACAAACAGAGGGATTGCTTGGGAAAGCAGATAGACCTGGTGGGCTTGCAGCCTAAATCCCACCCCCTCTACTCGCTCCAATTGGTTCAGCATAGTTCTTGGGAGGCCTGAGGCCTCTGAAATCCCCGCCAATTGGTCAGGGGTGGTGGGGGCAGGTTGTTAGAGGGGTCACACCACCCCTACTGCCACCCCACAGAACTACCTGGGGGTAGAACAGTTTGGGACCTGATAGGTCATAACTGTACCATGTGATCTAGGGCGGGTCTTCCAGCATGAGGGGCTGGGTTTTGGCGGTCTGCACTGGCTGTTCTTCTGACGTCATGGACCATGTGGTGGTGGCATCACACACCATGTGACTGGGGGTGGGAACAGAGTTGCTGATGTCACACACCACATGACTGGGGCGGGGTTGGTGATGTCACATACCACGTGACTGGGGTGGGGGCAGGATTGGTGAGGCCATGCATGACATGACTTGGGTCAGGGGGCGAGGCTGGTGACATCAAGCACCACGCAACTGGGGCCGGGGTGGGGCTAGTGACGTCACTCCCCATATATGGGGAAAGGGGGCGTGCGGGGCAAAGGGGGTGGGACTTCTGGTTCCACCCACCTGTCACATTTGCATTGAAGGGCAGTGAGCCTATATACTACTAGCCTTGATCCATGCAGCTCTTTAAACATGCTTAAATTTCGGCACGTGCGCCTGTATTAAGTATTAAGCTAAATCTGGGCTCTTGTCTGCTTGCTGACTCATCCCAGTTGCTCAGAATGTTGAGCCATTAGGTGCCAAAATTAAAAATTTTTGGATTTCAAACTTTTTCAGAAAATTGCAGAAGAAAACCATATTTTCATTTATTTTCCTGCTTGCTTGTTTGATGGATTGATTTTTTTACTCACATAGGCTGACATTAGAAGGACCAGCAATAAGAGGAATTTATGGCTCAACAACAGGTTTCTCATCAAATTGTGATGATAGCAGTGAAGGAAATCAATTTTTGCCAGAGTAATATAGATAAGGCTGACTGTCCTGACTGTCACCAAGGGGAGAGAAAAGTGGGAGGAACAAAGCTATAGAGCGGAAGCCAGGAGATTCAGAGAAAAACCCATACCAGTACCAGTCACTGTAATGAAATTGTTCATGACACCTTCCTCCATTATAAAAGCTTTATAATGCTAAAACAATTAACAAAATTGATCCCCAAGTCTCTACCTAATTTTTTGTGACAGGCTAGAGAAAGAACAACTCACCATATATTCAAAGACAAATGTCAGAGTCTCTGTTGTCTGGAAAATGTCATGCAGGACCACAATGTTGGCATGTTTCAAATGCTTGAGAAGGGAAGCTAAGAAAATATAAAGGAGGCAATCAACTTAAGAGCTACCAGGGGAGTGGAAGTAGCATGTTAATGTCCTGGGATGCGCATGAATCCATCAATCCAGCTGTCTGAAAACACTATTGGGCTAGATCTGCTGAAGCTGGATCAGTGAATTGGAAACAATACCATCCTGCACCAGTCTGACCCCTGGTACTGCAAGGAAGATTTCACTCTAAACTTTGTCACCTCTGGACCTTACTTGTGATATTTTTCAGGGAGGCAAAAAATTTAGAAACCATCGCAACTAGCAGGAAGTGAGAAGACGGCGCTGATTCTGCACATTCTGTCCCTTCCCAGCCAACACCTGCAAGTTACCGGACAAGTTCTGGGTTTGGTTGGCCCTTGGCAACAATCCCACAGAAGGGAGTTTGTAGTCACTTTCCATCCTACCAGTGTCAATGGGACTGTACATGGGATTTCTGCCAGCATAAGATGGTGTGGACACAACACTGAGTTTAGCCCTCTGCTATTATTTTTTAAAAGTATATGCATATGTATATATGTAAGTATATGTATAAGTATATATACAGCTCAGGGCTCTAGAGCATGGGTGGGCAAAATACGGCCTGCAGGTCGCATCTGGCCTGCCAGGCACTTTCATCCGGTCCACCAATGAATTGTACCCCACCCAGCCATTCCACCCATGAGAGTGCGAGTGGGGTGCCCATGCACCCTCCCCAACATATCCTATTAAGCCTCACTCCCACCCTCATGGGTGGAAGGGCCTGACCCAGCCAGCAGCAGTTTCCGGGAGGGGCTACTGCTGCCCCTGCTGCAGCTGCCCCCATAGCAACCTGCTTGCCTTCCCAGGTATCCAACTCATTTTAGGCAATAGGTAGGGAAGCGGTGGGGGCAGGGGCAGGAGCAGTGGAACTGCAGCTGGGTGGAAGCACGGAGAGCAACGCGGAGCCTGCACCCAGGAGGGTGATGGGAGCATGGAGCTCGGCTGGGCAGGGTTTGGGTGTGAGGGAGGGTGGTGGCTGTGGGGACACCCCACACACTCCCCCACATGGCACGCAGCCCCCACTGCCAATAGCAACAGCAGGTGGGGGTGCTTGGGGTACTTGTGCCTGGGCAGGTGCTGGCACCTAGCAGGGCGCGGCCCTTGCCAGCGCTGCACGCATCGGCAAGGAGCTCAACCTGCTTGGCCCACCTCTATCACGGGGTCTCCAGGCTGCATGCCTGCAGCTCCCACACTTGCACTGGGGGAAGCCCCGTGCTGGAGCCAGCTGCTTTACCTGCCCCCTCCTGCCTGGGTCCCTGGACTCTTAGCATTTCAATATATTTGCCTCACTATTGGGCAGAATTACTGCAGTTGTCCAGTCCCTGGACTCAACTGCTCTTCCTTTTGGCATGCTTCAGCATTTCTCACGTTAGGGCAGGATCCATCTAGCACTAACAGAAAGGCAGTTTCCCAGAAAGAAAGTTAAGCTCAAAGCAGTTGATGCTTATTAGTAGTATTATAGCAGTGTCCAGTTCTGCAATCAAGATCAGAATTCCATTTTGCAAGACACTTTACCAACACGCCCTAAAAGACAAGTTCTGACCTAAAAAGTGAAGTGACTCAGTCACCAGAATCATAACGCACATTTGGCTTTTTATAGAATGCTCTGCATTCCAGCTTGGGAGAGGCATCGGATGTGGGGGGAAATAGCTATTTAAAACCAAAAACATATGGGCAAAGAAGTTAACTCTGCATGCTGGTAGCCAGGTAAGGTAAGTGAAAATGTCTGGCTTATGGCTGCAGTTCCTTGCGTAACTTACTTTGAGATGTTCTGATGAAGGCAGTAATTACCCCTATAAAACAAGCTTGTTACGTTTTTATATTTTAAGATCTAGGTTGTGCCTGGCCTGTAAAGGCGCAGAGTAGGGAAGAAAATGCATAAAAATTCAACAGCTTGGGCAGAATCCTATTTCATTTTCTGTACTTGAATGGCAGTTGCACAGCCACTTAAATTCCATTTTTGGCACTTGCACACAGTTTGTGATCCTATTGCATGAGCAGTATGGATATATAACATGGCGACAGAGCGTATGCAGTTGGTTACACTCTGGCCAGACAAGTGCAAGTTCCAGAGTAGTAGCCAGGCAAAAATCTGTGACGGGGGGTACTGGATGCCAGAGAAGGAGATCCCTCTCTTCTTTTGGCCCAGTAGTTGAGTGGGGGGTGTGGGGGGTGTACTCACCTGGGTTCTAGGTCCCACTTGCACAGAGGGAATTTGAACCTATGTATCTCTCTGACTTCCCAGCACAGTGTTCAAGTCACCATGCATTATCTGATCACATCTCTAGCTTACCCCTTCATACTTGCCCATTGGACAGGAAACAGAAGGAGGTATGTGGTGCCAGGAAGAAGAGAACAAGCTAGGAGGTATGTGGGTCACTGAGAGAGCTACTGTAGTGGGAAGGAGGGGGCCATGCATTTGAACCTAGACCCTTGATCTGTCTAGGGCAAAAAATCTCCCACTTCTCTTCATCAAGTAAATATTAGAGGGCTGGAGAGGGGCCTGAAAAATGCCTAATAAGGCCTAGTTGATAGAGTACTGAGCTAGGAAGTTGAAAGGATATAGATTCCTTTGGGTGAGGGGAGCCTAAAACCTAAGTTGCCTGCTTCCTGGACAGGCACTCTACTCACTAGATTATTGGATCAAAACATTGTCTTCATCCCCTTGGTTTTTGTCTGACCACAATTTCAGGACTTACACTCACATATGCATGTAAAGAGCTGCGTGCCCACTCTGCTGGAGTGCATCCTACTGCACATGATCGGCAGCCATGTGCACAATGCAAATGAAATAGGATCACAACCTGTGTGTAAGTGCCAAAAATGACAACCAATTGGATGGTGCTCAATGTGGAAGTCCAGGAGGTCAGTAAATGTGGCCTTCAGGCATCAGAGATTTCTTCTATCAACTGGTATAACAGAACAGCACAGATCTTCTCTAAATGATAACTGCCTGCCTATGGATCCAGTAGAAATGCTCTGGCCATGTCCTTTATGCTTTGAAGGTGGATCTGGGGTGAGAGAAAGTGATGGTGCAGTAGCAACCTTCCTTCCACTATATAGCACAGTGAGGTCCCCCTTTGCCCGGCTGGCAGAGAACAGCTGAGTGGACCAGACAGGAAGCAGGTGCAGGAAGGTGGGGACTCAGCCACCACCACTATGCCTGGCTGAGCCACTCCTCACAGCTTAAGCCTCCAGATTGGCAGGAACATCTAGGAAGCCAGGCAGGGAATCAGTGTAGGAAGGGGAAGGGAGGAATCAATCCACCACTGCTGCTGTCCCTGTCTGAACCAGAGGTGGGAGGAGTTCCAGGGCTACTCCCATCCCACTCTTGAGGGAGTAGCTTGAGGGAGAAGCTGCACAGGGTGCTGGGATTAGCCGGGGACAGTAGCAGCCGCAGGTGGATCCCCCCTTCTAGGCCCTTCTCCAGGTCCTGCCCACCCCTGCAGTGACTCTATGCTATCCAGAAATTCCCATACCATGGAGGAATTTCCAGCTGGCCAGATCCAGTAAGTAACAGCTATCTTGTAGTAAGGGAGGAGCACAAAGGGTCCTTAGTAAAGAAGGAAGTCAGATGTACTATAACTCAATTAGACACTGTGCTTCTGAGAGTTGCCCCTCTAATGATGTATCCTTGCCTCCCCCTACTGGGGCTGGCCTTAAATCTTTTTAATTCTTTTGAGGCTCTCCAGGATGAAGGGGCTCTTGGTTGATGGTCACTGGCCACTCCCCCAAGGTAACAGAATGCAACATTCCAATAAATTTACAGTTTCGTTCAATGATACTTGTGCTATTGACTTACTTTGTAAATTTAAGCTGTCAGCTGTCACAAAGCTCAGCATAACACAAAAGATTTATCTAAAATAGATTCTGCTTAGGAGCACCCCCAGTTTCTGCTAAAGTAAATGGAAGTTATGGCTGTCAGTGCTTTTATTAGGGTGCCTCAATTAGGTGCTCACCTTTAATTAGTGTGACCTGATCTTTTGAGCATAAAATTAGCACCAGAGATTTAAATAAGTACAAGTGGGAGGATCCCCTTCTTAAGCTTATTGTACTGATGGGTTTTGGAGGTAACTGTCTAGCAAAAACCCCACAGGATTTGAGCATCTGCACCCCCATATAATACAGGACATTTAAATACCGCTCTCTGCTTTCCCTCATAATAAGGATAAAGTCTCCATGCTGATTCTTATCTTATTTATACAGTGTAAATCAGAGGTTGCCCCACTGACTTCTGCAAAGTTACTCTGGATCTAGCTATGGTAAACAGACCACAGTTCAGACCTCCTTCTGTCTTCTAGGTCTGTTCTGTGAGTTCTGGGATGTCTGGTCCCTGCTTGCATTCCACTGACCTGAGTGCTGACAAAATCAACCCTAGCTTTGAAATTCAATACTAAGTGGAAAATATAGATGTGGGAAGTCCTGACCCCTTTCATTTATAGATGTTTCTCATACTAGACAAGAGACGGGCACAAAGGTTGCATATTTCCCCCTCCATTGTTTTCAGCATAAGAAAGAAACTGGATTATGCCTCCTTGGGATATCAGAGCAGGCTAAAGTAACTGCCAAATGGCAGATTAAATAGACAGTTTTGGAAGTTATGCCTGCAGGGGCATGTAAACCTGTAAAAGAGAAAATCAGGAACTTAAGCACAGACACAAAGCAAAGAAATTAAAAAATCTGTAGACGTTTTGCTCAGTGTTGTGTGAATTCTCAGGAAAAGCATCTCATCCCATGTTGAAATAGTAAACTTAACTAAATGCCTGTTGTGTCTGAAGACCGTGGTCACCATGCCCAAATTTCTGAGGATATTGATATCAGCCATGATATGGAAAAGTAGCACTCTGGGACACCCATATCATGAGGTCCCAAAGGAAGAGCTTATGAAGGACAGCTCTAGTTTGCATTTGCAGATTACTGTGGCAGATTTCTGTACAGAGCTGACCACTATGGTGTCCTTGTTAACTGGTGACCAACCTTTTTGGCAGGTGTGCCACAAAATAAGCCCCACACCCACTCCAAAGTGCCAGTCTGATCCCTTTCCTCTGCATGATTTATTTGCTTTGCTTTTTGCCCCCTGCCTGCTCTGTTGTTCTGTTTCCTGCTCTATCTGTTGCTGTGTCTCCCTGTTCTCTCCCAGGTCTGCTTTGTGACTCACATAGAGGTTGTCCATGTCAGTTGTGGCACACATGTCATGGGTTGGCTGCCTTCTCCTACTCCATGGCTGTTGCTTATAGGTGTTATGGTAATAATAGTGTTACTGTACCAACACTGAATAGAAAACAAATGTCTGAAATAGTTAAATCTTAGCTAAATTGTGGCTTTGCCTGCTTGTCAACACAGGTCAAGTTAGGAGGAGCTATGAGATAACACTTCCAAAATGCTTGGGGAACTATACACAGTCCCAGCTACTGCTGTACCCTTTCATTAACAGGGTACAGGGTACAGCATGTGCGTTTTTTTTTCTAATGAATGTGCAACATTTGGCTCAACTCTGCTCTCTCTTCTGGGGAGAAGGGTAGCACATGGCTCCATCTTCAACACTGTCAACCAGCTGCCCATAGCACTTCAAGTGGGATCATGCCTAATATATAATTTATTACACAGATAACAAAAACTACGGAGGATCTACTTCATCTTCTGGAAGGGCTGGATGTTTTTAAATCTGCGGGCCCTGATGCTCTCCACCCATGGGTGTTGAGGGAGCTGGTGGGGGTCATTGCTGTGCCCTTGGCCCGGCTGTACGAGTGATCGTGGTCCATGGGCCAGGTGCCTGGAGATTGGAAACTAGCTAATGTGGTCCCCATTTATGAGAAAGGGAGAAAGGAGG
>NW_017729031.1:106363482-106369768 GCF_001723915.1 Gavialis gangeticus
TTCACTGTTAGGGTAGCTAGGATCTGGAACCAACTTCCTAGGGAAGTTTACCTTGGGTAAATTCAAAAAGAGGTTGAATGAACACCTGTCAGGGGTCGTGTGATCCCAGCGTGTGCTCCAGCCAGTGGTGGGGGGTTAGACTAGATGATCTATTCAGGTCCCTTCTGACCCCTAACTACTATGAAGCTATGAAACTACAGTGCATGAACACTGCACTTGCAAAACTACCTGCCTCATTCACACGCATTGTGATATATGCTTTCATTACATGATCACATATTATTTTCCCCATAGGCAATGTGATTCAGTGCTTAGAACATATGGTTTTCACCTCAGCGCTGCCACTAACTTTAGTATGTAGCTTTGGAGAAAACACTCAGTCTGCCTATACCTCAGTTTCCCACATGGGAAAATGGCTAGTAATAATATCGCCCTTGTTAAGATCAACCTAGCTTCATTCAAAAAGTGAGGTATTATTGTTACAGCATTATTATTACAGATTTATTGTCTCATCATGTATTTTATGTCAATAGAAGTTTCAAATAATCTACATGTATTATTATTTATGATTTGTATTTCTGTAGCATCTGGAGCCCTTAATTGAGACTGGGGCTCCCCTCATACTTGACACTGTACAAAAACCTAGCAAGGAACTCCTGCTGCCTTAGAAAGCTTTAAGTCTAAGTAGACAAGCTAGATTAAGATGTTTTAAAGCCAGTGGTGTTATCTCCATTACAGAGAACTGAGGGAAACTGAGGTACAGAAAGATTAAACATTTTGCTTAAGATCAAATAGAAAATTTATGGCAGAGCCAGGAATGAAACTGTTTCCCTGAGTCTTCATCCAATGCTAATCACAAGACCAAACTTTTCATACCTAAAACCATCAGTTCCAAACAGATTTACAAAAATGATCATTTTAAAGTGTAGCCATGAGAATCTGGCAGGCAAGAATACATGCTTCCCCAATGTTTGTATTAGGTGTAACTTTCTTACCTTCCCGAATGGCTGTAACAGGCACTCCCTCCTCTGTTTCCAGACTGATAACTTTCAGAGCCACCAATTGGCCATTGATTCTACGGGGACAGGATGAAATGACATAAACTGACTCAAAAGATGCTCATCAGTGTCTAAGAATAAGTCTACATGGCACAGTGCTGTGCAGAGATAAGTTTAGTACCTGTAATAACAGGTAATTAACTTCATGAGTGGTAATCAAGTTACCCAAGTTAGTTGTGAATGTGTTTGTTCAATTACCAGAGTCAATGGCAGAAGGCAGTTTTGTGCAAAGGTACCTAACCTGGCTCTACACACACTTGTTCTTGGGATTATTCAGCACTTTCTGATAAGGTTTTTAGGGCTCAGTTCTAAACTCCATCAAATTTAAGCTTAGAAGAGGTTTCTAACCCTAGTTAGATTTGTGACTAAATGAGCCCTGGCATAAAACAGACTAGCAATATGACTGCTTTAACTAGTGTAGAATAGACTGCTAAGAACAATTCTGCTGGTTGCGTATCAGTAGAATGCACTGTATTCCCACTCTGTTTTCCCTACAGGCCAAAACCCAGGTAACCTCAAGATGCCCTCATACAAAGGACTCAACCAGGTTTATACCATGCAAGCATTTCCTCATGCCAAGAGAATCCACAGCTACTCCTTTGGAACAGCTTTACGGTCACTTTGCATAGGATTGGCAGTACAAAGAGACCTTTTGAGGACTTAATCCTAGTAAAAAAAGTCTGTGAGTGTTTTTGGGGGTAACAGAATCTTTAAAAATATCCACCATATAACTTGATAAAGAGAGAACAAAACTTTTATTTGCTCCTCTCCTATTTTGGATACTTACTGCATCTACGCATGCTGTTAAGGTGCACAATAAACTCTGGCACAGTTCACGCCAGAGTTATCTGCTCCTGGGTGCAATGTCTACATGTGCTCCTGGGGCCGTAACAATTAGAGCTGGGGTAGAGCAGCCCCAGGCTGGCGGTGTCAGCCCCAGGCTGTAGAGGGGGCATTGGGCAGCAGAGGAGCTGACAGGAGCTGGAGGTCTGGCCCTGGCTGGCTGGGCTGACTGGGTGCAATTTTTACCCAGTGGTCACTGTCCACACAAGTATTTGATCATAGTTAATTACTCTGTCATAAGATAATAGTAGGCAAATCTACAAGAAATGCTAAAAGTGCAGTAGGTTAATTCTACTGCGCATTAGTGTATCATAGCTAAAGCCCTGCTAATGTGCTAATGTGCAATAGAATTAGTCTACTGCACGTTAGAGTCACTTAAAAGATATACACTGATGCTACTACACAGTAGCACTGATTACCACACATGAAGTTAAGTACCTGTTATTACAGGTACTAAACTTAATGCACCATAATTATGGTGCATTAATGCATGTGTAGATGTGCCCACTGTCCCCAGCAGTACCATCTTATGGCAGAGTTAATTAATTTACATATTAATTAATTCTGCATTAAATTAAATTAATTTACAGCACATGTAAATGGTGATGCTTTAATGTGGAGCTAATTAGTCAGCTCCACAGTAAAGCACATGTGTAGATGCACCCACTCAGAATTTAATTTTGAATTAATTCCTTTCATTCTGGTAACTGGACAAAATTAATGAGGAAGTAGAGGGAAGCTCCCTGTGGAACTTGCTTACCTGCTGATCCCCTTGTAAACTGTAGAATAAGAACCGTTGCAGAGCTGCTCAAGATGTAGATAGGATGTGGCAGTTCCAAATGGGAGGCCTCGTCTCTGCTTAGATGAGGAAAATGTGTATTTTTTAGATGTTGTTTTTTTTTTTCCAGCTAAAATAGAGGCTGATGCATAACATTCATTCTGTACATAACTCTTAGTAATTAGATCATGATTCATGGGAACATTGAGCTCAGGATAAATATCTTCCCTTTGGCTCCATGTATACTGTGCACTCACCCATTGGTGTCTCTCCATGAACTTTCTCTCCTGGAAAGGATCACTGTTACTTCGCCGACTCTTTTTCTGAGACTTCTGTACCTGGAGTGTGTGGAACCATGGTGATGGGAATGTAGTCACAGAATGTGGCACTTTGTTTAGACCTGTTGGCTGTGGGAAAAAAGCAAACTAAATCAAGAATAAAATAAGGGCACCCTCTCTCTTACTATTGATGCTATTTTTTCCTTTCATCTTGATTTCTGTGATTCTCAGCTTTTGGTTATATTTCCATCTCCTCTCCCGTATTCATGGCTCTCTGTATAGGCATAATGGGAGCAACTGCTACAACCTTTGTACATACTATAGATGATATTTTAGAATACAGGAGCTGGGCTGCCTTCAACGCTTGGTATCATTTCAATTAATATTACATGTTTTTGGTGACATCCATATTAGACTATCTTCCCCATGATTTCATCTTCTTTCTAGCTTGTAACCTGTGTGGAACAGGGACTATGAGGTAAAATCAGAGGTGAGACTGAAAGGAGTCCCAATTTTCACTTTCTGCTCCTTGTTTCCCCTTTAGTTCCCCTTCATACTAAAACAGTCTTATCACCATGCCTGTATTTGGCGCACTATTCTTCTATTGCTATAAAACACCACAAGAAGTTATAGAGTCCTACAAATACTAAATGACAATAATAGTTATCAGTGAAATTCAGCCTCTTAGCATGTCCTGCCTGTATTACTATTTAATCCAGAAGTAACAGAATTTCTAATCCATGTCATAATGCCTCCTGCAGCAAACTGTAGATCTTTTGCCCCCCGCCCCTTCCTGTTTTTCAGTTTTCTTGTAACAGAAATTGCTGGTGTGGGACCTGTCTTCTCAGATCATCACGCTGACAGGATTCATTGTATCCTTAAACAAGGGGTGATTATAATTCTTCTCTCAGTAGGGTATCCACAAGCCTAACGGTGAGATAGCTGGAAGCTTTCTCTGTTTTCAGTGGAAAGTTTCACTGAAGACTCTAAGATGCTTAATTGACCTAACTGCTGAAATGCTGTTTGGGATACTGAATACCTCCAATGTAGACTCCACTTCCACATGCTGGGACTTCTGGTGGTGTTGACGGCCCTCTCTCTCTGAGCAGCAACCGCAGCATCCTGGTTTCCGAGCTTTTATACACAGGATTTCCCCCATGTTCTCCTAAGTTCAGCTGAAAAAATAGTAGATTGTATGTCTCTCTTGCCTCCGCTGCTTTTTCACCAGAGGTCTGTATTAACAGTGTTCATGTGACTCACACGAGATCTGTCTCAAGCAGTCTCATGATTTCAGCAGTTTTTCTCCGTAAATCCAAAACCCAATGACCCAAATTCATCCCTGGTGTAACTCCACTGACTACAATGAATTTGGCTTAGTATCTTCTAAAAACTGCCAATATTTTATGTACAAACCAAGGAGAAAAAAATACCCACACCAGCCCCTCAAAAATCTTCTCCTCACACAATGTTTTTTTAACTCAGTGTTATTTACCAACAAATAGGAAGTTATATTTCTTACTCAACGGTTCTTGGCCTCCCTTCACATATGTATTGGTTTGTATTGCCTTGTATATCAGTAGGTTTTATTCTAAGGTATATGAGTGAGGTGGTGAATTATGGTTGTAGCAAAAACCCTTAGCTTGAATTTCCTCCCTTCTGCATATTTACATTTTTTAGCCATAGTATGCAAAAAGCTTTGGGAGCTGTATGTCTTTGTTTAGTTGTTTCTGAAGGACAGAGAAAAGTGATTCATGGAATATATTCTGGACAACGATGCAAAGCAGTGCTAGCAAACCAATGAATCCAGCTCAGAATAGATTCAAATAATTATATATTACAAAGGCAGTGTATGCTAGCCTTACGTTGGCCAGAGATCAATGGCTGTGATGGCTGTGTCAACACCAATGCTGCTTCCTGTGCCAGTCATCCTCTTTGATCCACTGTAAGAGGAAGGAATGGGTATGTCATGAGTGTTTTGGGGCCAAAAAAGGAAGGGAGGGAAATGGTAGAGCGAGACTCTGCTACATGTATTCTTCACTGGAATTAGATCCCTACAACTTTCTCTGTGACTGTAGGGGACAGGACTAGGAGCAATGGCTTCAAACTGCAGCAGAGGAAATTTAGGTTGAAGGTTAGGAACAACTTTCTCATTATGAGGGAGGTCAAACACTGGAACGGGTTACCTAGGGAAGTTTTGGAACCTCTGTCCCTGGAAATATTCAAGAATAGGATAGACAGACACTTGGCAGGGCTGGTTTTAATTAGTGATGATCGTCCTCTGTGCAGGGGGCAGAACAAGATGATCTCAAGAGGTCACTTCCTGCCCTACTTTCTTATAATTCTATGATCCTATCCTATGATTCCTGACTGAAGCTTCAAAATTGTCATGTTTTTTTTAATTCATTCTATGAAATCTTCCTTTGACTTCAGTATCCATGGAGTTGAAGTAACCCTCTTTCCCTAATTTAGTGTCGAAAGGAGTTTGTTAATTAAAAAGAAGCACAAGAGTTATTCCTTTGTCCCATTGTTCAGGGAGTTGTAGTAGCCCTAATTCTGTTATAATTCCCCTGGAGTACATGGCCCCAACAAGGGAAAAGATACAGCATAAGAAATTACAGTGCATGGAAGACAGGGAGGTACTTCCAAGCCAAACCCAAACAGGTCTCCAGTGAGCAATTTATTGCTAATACCTCCCATCCCATTTTTTGGTCATTTCCTTCTTTTCTTTGGAGTAGGTTTGTAGTGTTGCTGTAACTGCAATGGTCCAGAAAATGTATGAAAGGCAAGGATTATTTGGATGATATTATTATTAGCCTAGTTCAGTAGTCTAACCGGGGGGGTGGGAGGGCGGAGGGAATCAGGGCAGCAGCCCCAGGCACCCTCTTTGTAAGGGGATGCAAAAGCAGCAACTGATTGCGCTGCTGCTATTGGCATGGCAGCAGCAGGTGCTACCCCAGGTGCCATGCAGCTTCCCTGGGCACAGAGCTGTGCTGTTGAGCCTCTGGCACAATTATATACTTGGGAGAGATGTTAAACAAAACAATTATACTGCTTTAAGAGGATGGGGCAGACTGTTGTTCATCTGAATCTACTCTAAGTGTTATATGTGTTCTCTCTGTGGGTAAAGTTTCATAGTTTCATAGTTTCTAGGGTCGGAAGGGACCTGAGCAGATCATCTAGTCCAACCCCCTGCCATGGCAGGAAGAGCACTGGGGTCAAATGACCCCAGTAAGGTGGTCATCCAACCTCCTCTTAAAAACCCCCAGGGTGGGAGCCTGCACCACCTCACTTGGAAGCTGGTTCCAGACTCTAGCCGCCCTGACCGTGAA
>NW_017729031.1:106370244-106371927 GCF_001723915.1 Gavialis gangeticus
GCCTCCTGATGTCCAACTTAAACCTTCCCTCCGCCAGCTTGTGACCATTGTTCCTGGTCACTCCTTGTGGCACTCGGGGGAACAGGGACTCCCCCAGCACCTGCTGATCCCCCCTAACCAGTTTATAACAGGCCACAAGATCCCTCCTCAGCCTTCTCTTTTGAAGGCTGAACAGGTTCAGGTCCCGCAACCTTTCCTCATAGTTAAGCTACCGTAATTGATCACATGCTTAATTCTGGGGTGAATTGCTGAGGTTTCCCTTCTCTTACTGTGGCATATAAGTGACAGACAAAACAATCACAATGGATCAGCTGATCTGCACTCTTGGGTGGTAAATCCTCCCTTCCTCCCCATCCCCATAGGTCCCATTTGTCCACAGCCTTGACATGCAGAGGTCTGGAAGTGTTAGCACAGCTGTTGTTTTTTCTTTCATGTTTGTGTAATTCTGTACTTTCTTAGCTTTGGCATAGCACCAGCATGTATCCCTGGAGCATACCAATCTTGACGGGACTATGCAAAAAGCATGAAAGATTTTGGATGTAATTGTATTGTGAGCTGGTGTCAGGTATCTACTTAAGTGGATCCACTTTTAAACACAGTGGACCTCTGATCCAGATGATGCTGGAGCAGCGGAGAATGCACATGTAAGCAGCCAGGCCAATTTAGATGTGAAAAAATTCCATATGCTATAGCAGTGGGAGGACCAGGGATAAAGTTGGGATGCAAGATATGAACCTTAGAGATTTACCTAGATTGTGCCGGAAGTGCACTGTGCAGTGGTTCCTTTAATCTTACTCTTTTCACTATGCATCCTCACCCGGCCACTAATTGGCAAAGGAGCCCTGGCAGCCCTGTTGCTCACTCACTCCTGATTGGTTGGGGGCCAAAAACCACAGTTTTAAATATGCTGCAGTTTTTGCCTCCTGCCCAATCAGCAGCAAGTGGTGGGGTCTCTGGGGCCCCTTAGCCAATCAGCAGCAGAGGGAATGGGGGTGGGGGGTCAGGAAAGGAAAAGGATGCATTGTGAAAAGACAAAGATTAAAGGAGCTGCTGCACAGTACATGTCCGGCACAGTAAACCCCTTCTTATAGTGGTATAAAAATTGTATATTTTGGATTATTTTTATTTCCCTTTGGGTTTTTGAGCCTTTATGAACTCTTCCCATCTTGAGTACTTCTCTGCCATCCCAAGGGCTAGAAACATACTTTTTTTTATTTTAAAGAACGCTCTAGTATTTGTATGATCATATGACCCCAGGAGCTGGGGCTTTAAGAATCAAATCAAAGATTGTGAGCTTTCCCATCAAGTAGTGAAAGTAGGTAAGATTGAAACCACAACTATCTGAACCTTGCAACACACACCTAATCTTAAAAATATGGGCACTGAGAGATTAAGGTTTTAATAATAGGAAGGAAAAGGTTTTGTTCCTGACTGCTTTTTAGTATTTGTTATATAGTTTCATAGTTTCATAGTTTCTAGGATCAGAAGGGACCTGAGCAGATCATCTAGTCCGACCCCCTGCCATGGCAGGAAGAGCACTGGGGTCAAATGACCCCAATAAGGTGGTCATCCAACCTCCTCTTAAAAACCCCCAGGGTGGGAGCCTGCACCACCTCACATGGAAGCTGGTTCCAGACTCTAGCCGCCCTGACCGTGAAGTAGTGCCTCCTGATGTCCAACTTA
>NW_017729031.1:106372179-106374268 GCF_001723915.1 Gavialis gangeticus
ACCCATTGGACTGTATGGGTGTCTACGCCACAGTCCCCCAGCTTCCTAATGAGAATGGGGTGAGAGACAGTATCAAAAGCCTTCCTGAAGTCTAGGAAAACTATATCCACTGCCACCCCTGCATCCAATGATTTAGTGACACACCCAATATTAAGTTTTCCTTTTTTTTTAATTTTATGGTTTATATTTTATCTGTTTTTATCATTTATCTTCCCTTTTATTGTAAACTGCCTTGAGCCTTTCCTGGTGCTAGGACTGGCAGTATATAAATCTAATAAATAAAGACATTAGATAATGAAGTGGCAAATGTACCTATGTAACACTGCCCCTCTACTGGGTGGGAATTAGACATGTTCAATTTATGTGCTCACACCACCCTGATTTTGATTGCAGCCAGGGGTCAAGCACAGGGTGGCCATCATAGAGGACAGTCTGGTTGTCCTCTATTGATATGAAACCGGACACAACTTTATGTCATCTATTTTTTTCTTGAAGGGGAGGACATAAAGGCATTGGGTTTTGTATCAACAGAGGACAGAGTAGCAGAAACTGGAATGTCCTCTGTGATGCCCACCCTAGTTAAGCAGCCTGTGACCCACAGGCCATATTTGGCCTGCAGAGCCACTGGATCCAGCTAGCAGAGCTGGGGCTTTGGTGATGTTTGGTGGTGGTGGCCAGGTGCTGTCCTGTGCCATGTTGCAACTGGTCAGCTGGGTGCTTTCCCATGCCATGCTGTGGCTGGGCAGTGGGGAGAGGCAGTGTCAGGAAGAAGCAAGGGTGGCAGCAGCACCAGGCAGGTCTGTTTGCACCTGAGCTGGGCCAATCCAGCCTGCCACTGCAAAACATTTAATAGATTTCATAGACATTTGGGCTGGAAGGGACCTCAGAAGATCACTGAGTCCAGCCCCCTGCCCCAGGGGCAGCAAGTCAGCAGGGATCATAGGATCCCACACTGATTACCACTGGTTGAAACAGAGGTTTAAATGGAAACAGATGCCAACATCGAGAGCTGGGAGGAGGTGGCTGCCAAGTGACTCCAACGGTGCCACCACCTAAACCAAACAGCAGCCCGTTTCGAGGTACAGCCACTCGCCCTCAAAGCAGAGAAGAGGAGAGGAAGGAAAAGGAGGAGTCGCTTCCTCGCGGAAAGACCTGCGACTTCTGCGGATGGATCCGTGGCTCGAGGATTGGGCTCTTCACCCACCTCAAGACCCGTCCACGAGCCGGTGGTAGGGCTCATCCTCCAATCGAGGGGCTGCCCGTGCCACCAACAGGGTCGGGCCGGGCCGGGCCCAGCTACCTTGTACAGCACCGCTGCCTGAGGCAGGGCAGGGAGTCCCTGCGGAGCCCGGGCCTCCTCCTTGTCTTTGCCTCAGTCTCCCGCGCTCGCTCAAGCGAGGAGGCGGCTGGGCCGTGCTCTGAATCTGCCAAGTGCCAGAGCTCCTCAGCGGCTCTGCGGGCCGCGGAGCCGGGGGAGCCCACGTGGAGGAAATGGGGCGGGACAGGGGGGCATGCAGGAGTCCCGGGTGTGTCTGACACCCTACTGGTGGGAAGGGGCGGCTCCTTGCCGCTTTGCAGCGGGCGGCCTGGGGACGCCGCTCTGCACCCGCGGGGCTGGCAGCGGGGGACGCGCCTAATGGCCGACCCCTCCCCCGCCCGTTGCCTTGACACCCTAGTTCAGCTCCGCGCCTCGCACTAGTTTGTCCTCCGCGGGAGCCCGTCAGCCGGCTCAGCCCAACCCTCGTGCTGTGGCCTCTTTAAATCAAGCCCGCCCGGCAGGCCTGGCGCTTGGCTCCACCCCTTCACCTTGCAGGCCCCGCCCCCACCGTGAATCAGCTGATCGGAGCCCCAGGACCCGCGGGTGGCTGTGAGATCGAGCGCGGCGGCAGGTGGGGCCGCTTCCGCCCGGGGGGGCGCGGAGCGGGCGGGGGGGGGTAAAGCGGGTCACGTGACTGCGAGCCTGCGCCGGGCTGACCCCCAAACCCCCCCTGCCCGCATCCACCGGCGTCTCCCCCTTCCCGCCAGGTCGCTTTCCCGCCTTGCGCAGGGCTGGCAGCGTGGCTGGAGGGGAGAGCAGCGGGCGGGTGGG
>NW_017729031.1:106374279-106375385 GCF_001723915.1 Gavialis gangeticus
TCTACGGGCCCTGTCCCTGCATGACCCGCCTGGGGCCAGACTGAGCTCCCTGCCCCCCTCAGCTCCATGCAGGGCCGGGAAGGAGGGAGCCTCGCCCGCCTCTCTTTCTTGCTGCTCTGCTTTCTGCTCCCTGCTGGGCTGGCTGTGCCCCCCACCTCGTCCCCACTCTTGCCTGTGGGCGCTGATAAAGGTGTGCTGGGGTCGGTGAGGTGTTTGAAGAGCTCGGGGTGCTCTGTTGGCCCCCTGGTGTCTGGGCATTGTTGCCTTAATGTCTCTCACCCCACTGCCCCATCAGGGTAAGCATCCTTAAGCCAGCTGTGATGTGTACTCACCCAACCTAGTCATCTCCAAGGGAGCTACTGCTGTTTTTGCTCCTGTGGTGGCATGGATGACATCATCCCTCTTAAGTAACTTCCTTTGCCTTTTTGAGGTGTGAAGTGTATTTTTTTTCAAAAGAGGAAATGCTTTTCTAGCATACTTTTTTAAAAAATGGAAATTGATGGAATACCAAAGGATTGGGTCTTGGGGGTGGCAGTAGCTATACTGCCCCTTCCAAGCTGTCTTGGTTCCTGTTTTGAATTTGGCTTATTTGGTGGTTCAAGGAGGGCTGTTATCTGAGGCCTGTTTAACCACCTGGGTTAAATAAACTTAGGCTCTTAGGAAAGCAGGGCTGGAAGGGACCTCACAAGACCATCTCTAGCTCTTCTACTGAAGACAGGATGATCCCTGACAAAACCAGCTCAGCCAAGTGTCTGTCTAATCTGCTTTTGAAAACTCCCAAGGGTGGAGATTCCCCAGTGTCTCTAGGTAGCCTGTTCTAGTGCCCACCCTCATAATCACAAAGGTCCTCTTAATTTCCAGCCTAAATTTTCCCTGCTGCAGCTTGAAGCCATTGCTCCTAGTCCTGTTCTGTATAGCCACAGGGAAAGACTTATCTCCATCCTCTCTGTAATTGTTGTTCAGGTATTTGTAGATTTATCAAATCCTCCTTCAGTCTTCTCTTCTCCAGACTAAACAATCCTCGTTCTTTCAATCCTTCCTTGTAAGTGTTGCCTCCCAGGCCCCTAATCTCTTTTTTTTTTTTTTTTTTTTTTTTTTTTTTTTTT
>NW_017729031.1:106375396-106376698 GCF_001723915.1 Gavialis gangeticus
TTTTTTTTTTTTTTTTTTTTTTTTTTTGCTCTGAGCTAGACTCTTTCCCAACTGTCTACATCGTTCTTGAAGCATGGGGCCTAAAACTGGACAGATTACTCCAGGTGAGGCCTCACCAGTGTTGAATAGAGTGGAAGAATCGCTTCCCTTGATTTTTCAAGTGACAATCCTGTTAGTGTAACCCAGTAAGCTGTTGGCTTTTTGCCATAGGAGCACACTATTGGTTTGTATTCACCTTGTGGTCTACTCTAACCCCCCAGGTCTTTCTCTACAGTACAGCAGCCTAACCAAACATTCCACTGTCTGTATTTGTGCACACAATTATTCTGTCCCAAGTGCAGGACTTTGCACTTGTCCTTGCTGGTTTCATTTAATTGATCATGTACCACTTTTCCAGTCTGTTCAGGTCATTTTGGATCCTAGCCCTAGTCTCCGGAATATCTGCATCTCCACCCAATTTAGTGGAATCTGCCAATTTCCTAAGCATGCACTCAATCCCATCATTTAAATCATTAAGATATTAAACAATACCAGACCTAGGACAGACTTCTAGGGAACCCCATTTGGTACCTCATCTCAACTGGATATTGATGCATTGATGATTACTTGTTGAGTCTCACCAGTTATGCATCCATCTTGCAGTACTTTAGTCTGGTCTGTATTTTGTTAGCTTGTTAATGTTGTAAGAGATGGTGTCAAAAGCCCTATTGAAGTCAAGGTGTATCGTATCCATTGCTCTCCCCATCCACAGAGCCTGTCACCTTGAAGCAGATCAGGTTGGTCAGGCATGACTTGAATCTATGCTGATGGTTCCTGATTACCTTGTTCTTCCCTAGGTGCTTCACAGTACATTCTTTGAGGGCCTGCTTCATGACCTTCCCAAGTATAAGGTCAGTCTGAGTGGTCTGTAGTTGCTCGAATCCTAAGTCTTCCCTCTCTTAAAGATGAACACTATGTTTTCCTTTTTCCATTTATCTGGGGCCTCACCCAGCCTCTGAGTTCTCAAAGAGGATAGCCAATGGCTCTGAAAATACATTCAGCAAATTCTTTTAGTACACTAGTGTGCATCCTGTCTGGCCTTGCTGACTTGAAAGTTTGATGTTCTCAGTCCCATTCCCAGAGGCTTAATATATTTGTTTGTGTAGAATCCAACATGACTAGAGCTACATGATACACTTGTTGGTAGTTTTAGAAGTCACAAATTGCGAAGTAATGGCTTTTATTATCAGAGGTGGATCTCCCAGAGGTAAGTCCAGTGCACTTGTGGGAAAGCAGGTGATGCTTTTAGACAGAAGAACAGAA
>NW_017729031.1:106376712-106384380 GCF_001723915.1 Gavialis gangeticus
AATGGTGGGTGGGTGGGCATGTGTGTGTGGGGGGCGGGGGTATTTTTGTCTTTTTAAACTAAGGCTGCTTGCAGACACTTAAACAAACAAAAACCCCAACCCAGCCCCACCGGTTAAAAACATGGTTAAAAACATGCTTTATCGGAAGAAGTGGCATGTTACTTTGACCCAGCTCTGCAGTGTCTATATAGATCAGGTGCTTTAGTGGGGCTTTTTGATGCTTTTATATGAAGCTGTCAATCAGTTTCTAGATAAGTGCCAAAAAACACCCACTAAAGCACCCAATCTATATAGACATTGGGCGAGCAGGGTCCAAATAATGCAATGCTGCTTCTGGGCATGTGCTGGGTTTAAATAAAGCACCAGGTTTTTTTGGTTTCTCGTTTGTTTGTTTGTTTTTATTTTTAATGTCTACAAGCCTAGATAACTTCTGTTTCCAGATGCAGTTAGTATGCCCAAATTGAAATATTTTAACTTTTAAAGATAAGGAATACAACAAGGCTAGTTCTTTTTTGTTTGTCAGAATCTCATGGACATATTGTCAAAGGTAAAGATGAGAGAATTTAGTCTGGGTTTACCCTCGTTTTTCAACTACAGGTTTACTGCTAATATTAAACCATTCACATGGCTGTTTGTTTTTTCCCTCCCCTCTTCATAGCATCTTCAGTTGTTAGATTTCCAAAGGCCCTGTTTCAACCATGTCTACCATTTACTATTGTTTTTTCTGCCACTGGTCTTGGCGATCTTGGGAGCCTGAACATGGTGGGACCACTGACTGCTGTGTTTTTGACATACCATCTTTTAACCTTGCTTAGAACAGGTCTAAGTAGCCCAGAGTTACTGCATTGCTGGCCACTGGTGATTCATGTAAATGAGGGCTACTTGCATTGCAGTTATAGAGCTGAACTATTGTTAGCAGTAATGGAGCATTTATTTAATATTGCCTTAGACTGTACCGTTGTGGTCAACTTCCTTCTGACTAAGGAGGCCTGGATGTAGCTTCCTTCAGAGCCGTGGCTGTTGTTGCTGTTCTTTCATTTGGTTTGAGGGAACATAAGCCTATAATATAAATTGACAGCGTGTGCCACAGTGGCTTTATGACTACTACAGTGAGCAGAGCAGTTCTTTATGACTGTTTTAAGGAGTCACAGAAATGTGTAGTCCAGTTTCTAAATGGATATGGCAAATAAATGAAAGTGAAACAACCAATTCATTATACTAATATCTTAGATTGGGTTAGATATTTGTTTTGCTCTAGATGAGTTTTGAGTATAAAAAAAAATAATAATGTAGCATAAAAAATTAGAACTTTACATTCTCTGTTGCCTATTCAATATCATCATAAGAACCAACATAATATTGTATTCTAGCACCCATTGTCTTTCTTTTAGAGGAGTAATGCTCAAACCCTGGCCCTCAGATCTATGTCATCAGGCCTACAGGTCTAGAAATTTGGTGACAGGGGAATGGCAGCATTAATTGCTGTGGCTTGCAGAGCTGGTGCATGGTTGGATCTTATGCATGGGACCAGACTGGCACACTGGATTGCATCCCCAAATTGACCCTGTGCACCAACCTTGCCAATGGGATCTGATCTGTGGATTAGCTCTGCACCCCCTCATTGGGCCCACAAGGCCAGAAGTTTGAGCACTGCTGTTCTAACGCATTTAGATAAGTGGTTCTCACCCTTGCTTAGACTAAAGGCACACTGCATTAGATGCTAGGCACCCCTTGGAAAATGCTAGTTCTTAGTTTTCACTTGTTTTTTTGATTACAGAAGAATAATAGGGCAATTCTTTTGTTGCAAAGAACTGAAAGATTGCAACAGATCAGAATGCTTTTAATGCTGTGGATCCCTATTTGAAGCCTCTGGGTTTATTTTGTGACCTATGTCTGCACATTGAACAGTGTTAACATTGCATGGCACCCTTGAAAGGATCTCAAGGCACCCCAAAGTGCAGCACCCTGGCTGAGAATCACTGGTTTAGATTAAAATCCTAGTTTGTTTATAAATGGAAGTATGAGTTTGGTCACGTGCTAGCTACCATCTGCTTGTGACACATGGCCATCCTGTAATTCAACACTAGTTGGCATTAGTTGCAGTTTTAGTTGGAGTGCCACTTCAGTTTGGAATAGCAAAGATGTTCGAGTCAAGGTGCTGGAACAGGGATGTGTGGGTAGCGTTATGTGGGTGGTCTTGTGCAAAGATTACATGTGATGCGACTTGTTTTTTTTTTTAAGTTAATAGTGGTCAGGAAAGAGTTGGAAACCTTCAGACCTTCTGAATTAGAATCAAAAGTTACTTGCTGTAGCCTCGAGCAAGTAACTAAACTTCTGTGTCTTTTTTATTATTCATCTATAAAATGTGAACAACATTAATCTACATCACAGAAATGAATTTTTGAAGTGGGTTGTAAAGGCAAGCTGTTGTATGAGGGTAACTTTATCTTTCTTCCTTACTAGTAAGGATCTGCTCATCTTAATTTTAGTATGAGGAATTTATTAATTTAGAAAACATGCTATATCTCTTCAGTTCTGGCTAGTCTCACTCTTTGTGTAGTTCCTTGCTTCCTTGTTTTGCCGCTCTTCCAATGAGTCTTGAGAGAGTCTGTCAGAAATATAAAACAAATCAGATGCCCAGTGGCTTTTAGCTCTGTCCTCTGTGATTTGAGAATTTAAAATAGTAAATCCATAATGTGTTTAGGGCTTATGTCTCAAAGTCTCACAACATCTTAACAAAAATAAAACTAAATTGTGGAAGCTGAGGCTACAAAATACATCTTTTTTTTTTTTTGCTTCTTACCGAAGTAATCTAATCATTGGTGTTCACACATCCTTTGTCAGACTCCTATGGCTATCAATATGCCTTTATCTTTGAAGCCTGGGTGGTTCACTAGTGATAGGGCTCCAGTAAATGAAAGTATATATGAATCAAGGTTAGTGAATTTTTAGTCAGCTACAAAGAATACGTGTTCTTCTTAGGTGTTTGTATTTTTCCACTGGCTAAGACTAGTTTGTGTGGTTAGAGGATCCAGAGGGTTTTTTGATGTTTTAACATTTCATCTCTACTTCTCATCCTGAAATATGGCATTTTGTGCTTTCAGTATTTTAGAGCTTCATTGCTATGACATTTTCAAAGATTTTAAAATGTCTTTTCTTTTTTCAAAAGGAGGTAACTAAATGCAACTGAGGCAGTTATCTTTTTGTTATTGAAGGTGGCTTTGAAGTATGCCACAGTATTAAATCAAGGGTGTATAACTTAATTATTTTAAATTCATATCCTACATAAGTAATTTGAGTATCGTATTTCTTGACTTTTTATCTTTCTTAAATCTAATATTATGAGGAAAGACTAAGGGATCTGGGACTGTTCAGCCTGGGGAAGAGAAGACTGAGGGGGGACTTGGTGGCTACCTAAAAGTTATGTAAGGGGTGAATATTGGGATCTGAGGCTAAAACTGTTTACTAAGGTGCCCCAGGGGAGAACAAGGAGCAATGATATAAACTGGTAGAGGATGGTTTCAGGTTGGAAGCAAAGAAGAACTTCTTTACAGTAAGGGTGACCAGAATCTGGAATAGACTTCCCAAGGAGGTGGTGCAGTCCCCAACCCAAGAGGAGACTGGACAGACACCGTGTTGGGATCATTTGATCTCAGCAGTATTCCTGCCCAGGGCAGGAGTGTTGGACTTCCTGATCTTTCAAGGTTGCTTCCAGCCCTTAATTTGTGATTATCTTATTCTATCTTTAATAGAATAACCAGTTTGGATTACATTCATATGAGCAACCCAGCTAATTGGGATTCTGTTACAGGCTCACCCAGCAAATATCATAATTTGGACTATTTATCGGAATGACTTTAATTTAATAAAGAAAGCACTTCAACATAGTGTATTTGGATAACTAATCTTTTTAGCTATTATTAAAACCATTGCTACTCCTCACTTACTTGGCTGAAATTTTACCTCTTGCCACAGTGGGGTTTTTTTGTTTTTTCTTGGGGTAGGAAGAAGAGGAGGGGAAAATCTTAATAAAAATATTGAAATTTTATTTTTGTTCTAATTGTGTTCCTCAGTTGGATTAAATCCAGGAGTTAGTTTAAACTCTGTTTGGGTCAATTAATACTCATCAACTTGGTGCTTATTTCTCATGTTAATTCTGTGTTTAAACCATAGATGCCACTTTCACACGCAGGGATTATCTAGATTTAATTGTACTTTATGCTGGAAGAAATTAGTTTTGATCTTTCTTCTGGTTCTGGATCTTTTCTCTGAAGCCCACTTCCTTTAATAAACTAAAAGTGCATTCAGTCAAACTGATTTAATACTTCTGCTGAATCCTCTGCTTAATATTGTAAAATTGTTTGAAGATGAACTTGTATACATGAAAGCAAATTGATTTGAATGCATAGATTTAGCAATGCGTACAGTTTGAGCAAGGATTTTTTTAGTCCTATGTTTGGCAAGACAATTGGCTGGAAAGAATTAGTTTTCAATCTGTGGATGTTGGTATCAAATTTAGAAGATCTTTCTGCAACTTTGTTTCTTATTAAAAAAAAAAATCTAAAATTATTTCAAAGGGGATCTATAAGGATTTATGTTTATAAGGCCCTATAAAAATTCTTGTTGTGCCTTTGTTTTCAGTTATGAGAACTTCTTAATCACATTGACTTCCGCTTGTGTGACATATTCATAAAGGAGAGGTTAAATGGCAGTCTAGGTATTCTGGCTTCAACCAGTGATACAAATCTTGAATCTGCTGTTCTGGATTTAGTGCAGAATGAAAAGCATATAACCTTTTAAAATCCATCTTGCATTCCCAAAGGATGGCCTGGTTTCCTTTCTGCTGAATTATAATGTGCTGGAGTAAAGGCTTTGAAATGGTTTTTATTTACTTAGTAGCCAATTGGCCATCAAGATTGGGGGAGGGGGCTGGGGTGGAGTACTGCCACCCAGTGCCCCCAAGCTGCTGCTGTTCTGCCTCTTGCACGGAGTGGGGTGCACCCTCTGCCTGGTCCTTGGTGCAACTTCGGAATCATGGCGGCTCTCCCCCATGCCTGGAGCAGTCAGAGTGTGAATAAAGTGTTACAGACAGACGTAGGCTTTTATTATATTAGAATTTTTAAAGTAAAAGTGTGAAGATGTTCTTGAGTTGGGAGGAGGGAGCATGGTTGAAGTAAGGTAGGGATAGAGAAGGGAAGAGAAAACACTATTTTTAAAAGCTGGAAGAGCAAAAAAGGTTAGAAAGTGATCATGTCAGACTGTCCCCTTCATTCATAGACTAGGCTGCTTCCAGTTAGTGGTTTTCACAGTAAAGTGTATTGAGTCCCTGTTTTAATTTCTGGTCTTGTACTGTGGTATATATACTTTAATGCAAATAGAAATTTGCACTGTAATAGCTGTGTATACTTTGCAGTGCTTTGAATCGTGAGCTCATGGTAATCTCTTTGCTACATTGTAAAGTTTGTGTAGAAGTTTAAGCGGCAAGAGAATCAATGCAGCAACATGCTATTATTACACATCTTTGAATACCAAGACTCTGAGAATTACAGATCTGGTGGTATTGACTACCTTTTTACCAGGGAAACATTGCTCTTAAAGCAACACAACAGTTTCTAAGCAATGATGCATCCTCATAATGATAGCGTTTCCTGAGAACTCAAACAGCCTGTTCATAGCCTAATTCTTTCCTTTGAAATAGGTTTTGTTCAATCTGTGTACAGTCCTGTTTCAGGATGAGTGGACAGGATAAGTTTGACAACTTGGCTTTTATTTGTAAGCTAAATGTGAAGTGATCTAAATACTTTTAAACCATATGCTGCATAGATGTTCATTTATTGGGTCTGTGGTATGTGTCTATGCACTTATTTCTTGTGCCCACACATGATGTTTGGTTGACTAGCCAGTTCATCTTGTGCCCTCATCTTTACAGTTTGCAGAACTGCCCTATTCCTTCTGTAAAGAGGAATGATTTGGTGATGGAGTACTTCCACTAACTGATGGACTCACAAGACGGAAGGTAAGGACGTGCAAACCATCTGAAATTATATGGACTCTACAAAATTGACTTCTTTGCATGAAAGACTTACGAACAGTATTTTAGGCCTATTTCATGCTGCCCCCCACCTTACTCTTTGAGGTACTTCATTTTTACTTCCAGGCTTATGGGATGCTACAGCTGTCAGTAAGCTGCTACAGCTCTAAATTTTCAGTGTTGTCTTTACATTGGTTGCTGAAACTTTAGACTGCCTAGTCAAAGAATGAGAACTTACTTTTGCCAGAAGTAATTAATATTACTTGTATGAAGTAGAAATCGCATTTAAAATTGATTTGGTAAACTTCAGTGCATGTGGATGTTTTTAAATTGACAGCTGTGGGGAATGAAGTATAAATTATTCAAAGAAATGTATACAGCAGTGACTGCAAATTTTGTTGTGCTGCCAACCCTGTATACTTGGAAAGACCAAAGTTAAATGAGAGAGGATACAGAGACCAAAATATACCTTGCCTTTTTACTGAGGCACTCGCTGACATTTGATGTCAAATGTACTCGGTGAATGCAGGTGGGGTGGAATGGTTTCCACTGAGTGTTCCTGTTGAACTTGAAGACCTATTATTACCCTACCAGTGAATTTTTTGGGTCTATTCTGGTTGCATTGTAGTTTTCCTAAAATGGGCGTTTAAGGACTAGGACCCAAATTTACCAAAATCATTTCATAAGCCTACCAAGAGTTTGTATGTGCTGAACACCCATTCACTAGTACCTTGGGCTGAATTTCAAGTACAGCTTGGTGTTGAAAATCTGTGTATTGTGTAGCCTACCCCCCTTCCCTATCTTGTCTCTCTCAACATAGTGTATTACAACTGTAGTGAAATTATGGTGGGCACTGACATCCCCAGAATGCAGGACAGCTCCTTGGTGAAGGCCAAGTGCACCTCAGCCGATCAGTGGTGACTGGCTGAGACAGTGGCCCCACCCATCAGCAGCAAGGAATGGGGCAACTGGCCCTCTTCGCCAATCAGGAGCAAGAGGAGGGGCCACCACCTCCCTCCCCTGGCTGGCTCCCTCCTGCCCCCTCCTCCTGTGCACTGCCCTACCTCTAGGTACAGCCAGTAGAATCATGAGGACAAATGATTGACATGTATTTCCACCAATTAACTGAAAAACAGGATTTTTTGGTCTGTTACTCACTCAGAAATGGACTGGGGACAAAGGGTTTAGAAATAGGACAGTCTTATAAAATGGGACCAATGGCCACCCTAAGTGAAGTATCCAAAATCTGATGCCACATTAACAACAGCTTTTCTGTTACGCTTTAGCAACTTTTTATTTTATACAGTGTTCTGTCTGCCTGTATTTTAGACTGCACGCTGTATAATGCTGGTTACAGTAGGTGGACTAAATTATGTATTTGAATTTTAGAGTACTTGACCACCTCCTCTTCCTTCACTTTCTGACATATCAACTCAAGGGGAAAATAAAATAACTGACACCATTCTGTCTCAATAACTTAAGTCTCACTTGATTCTTGGATGTTATGAGGTCGTTCAGAGATTGACTTCCTCATAGCAAGAAACCAATTGCTGAGACTACTTTTTTTTTTTTTTTTTTTTTAAGTTGCATTTTCCTTTCAATTTTAAAGGGGGTAGGACAACAAAATTGATTCCCTT
>NW_017729031.1:106384406-106398352 GCF_001723915.1 Gavialis gangeticus
TTTTTTTTTTTTTTTTTTTTAAGTTGCATTTACCTTGCAATGTTAAAGGGAGTAGCACACACAAATGAGTTCCCTTCCCCTTCCAGGTTAGCTATTTCCAGACTTGTTTTTAGGGTCAATTGGCATACATTAGTTTTATACTCTCTTCTACTTGGCCATTACTGTTGTTTTGGGGCACTTCACAATCTAACGTATTTGATCTCTCAACCATACAAAGAAAGCAAGGGCTATGTTACAGATGGTGAAACATATGACTTAATCAAGGTGCTATAAAAAGCCTGTTTCTAAATGGAAGTAAACACATGTTTACAGGCTAGATGAATACAGATGGATTTTTTTTTAAAGGATCGTACTTAAATTGGATTCCTTTTAATTTTTTTGTGAAGTAATACCTATTTTAAAAATAAACTTGAAATTTATGAAAGCCTAGATGAAGACCTGAATTTACCATGATTCATTAAAATAATTCTAAATAAAAATAAGTGTTGTGTTTTGCTGTTGAACTTAATAAAAGATAAAGCCACTGAACAGGGAGAAGTTGCTGGCAAAGCACCTATAGCCAGAATTTATTGAAATGATAAACCATCTGTTGCTTCACCTGCAGGTGCGAAGAGACTATTTTCTTCTTTTCAGTTTTGGTCAATGACTCTTTTTTGTTCATGAGTAAATGGTAGATATGAGAAGCTGAAGCTTATCAGTACTAAAATCTTGAAGGATGTGGTGACCGGAAACTATCACTTCACTTCACTAAGTACAGATAACTTTATTTTGTTTTAATAAATTGGATAGTGTCAAAAGAAAACACGTTCCAATATACTTTTTTCTGGTACACTTGAAAAATGTAATGCCATTTTAGTTAACCGATTGGAAAAAATAATATTTAAAAAATAATGTATTTTTTGCATCATTAATCGAAGTTGAATCCCCTTGCCAAAGTAGCTTGACACAGATCGTGAGTTGGGGTTTTTTTTAAATCTAACAAATAAGAAACATTCATGGTTTTTGAATGAATGTATATTAAATTGTATAATTGCCTAAATGTAAGAGACGTATCTTTATTAGCAAAAAGGCACATTTTTAAAGTCGATATTTAGTTGTGAATTTGCATGTCTGGTCACTGAACAATGAAAAACAGCCTTTCTTTGGGTAATTAACTAGCAAGTACTATGGCAAAGCATGATTTTAAAATTCATTATTTAAATTAATCTTGTTGGGGGGGTGGGGTTGTGTTTAACCATGATTTTAAATGACTCGTCTTAATCATAGCTACTTAAATCAATCTGCTGTGGTTTCCTTAGTCACAAACTAGCATTATGATGACTGACCCATTCTTCTATTTTATGTTTATACTTGAAAAGCCAACAAAATAGCTCTGGATTGTATTTATAAAAAAACCCCAAAAAACTAGCTGCCACTTTTTTCTCTACTTTCTGTTGTAGCTCAGCAGAGGCAGAGGGAGCCAAAGAGAGAGGCATAGTTTATGTTTGGAAGGCTGGTTCTTGCTGTGCAACACCTGAAAGAATTCCGGGCTGGGGTGGGAAGACGGTACTTCAAGCAGCCCTTGGAGCAGACCATGGCTTACTTCTGACAGAAGGTATTAATATACGGTTTGGACTTGAAGCTGATAACAATTTAAGTATCTGATGTTGGATTAAAATTATTACAGAATTCTATAAACAAGTTTGAGGACCTAGTTCAATGTATTACATTGCAAATAATGTATTTACCATGAAAGCTGATTAAGAGTTAGTACTCTTGGTAAGAGTGCTGTTATACCATATTTAGTCAAATCCTGAGATGAAGTTTCTTGGGGCTGGGGCTGATCTAGAATGTAGCTGGAGCTGCAACTGATAAACAGTGGGTGGTGGTAGGAGGGCAGAGCAGAGCTGGTGGGGGTCTGGGGAAGGAAGGGGGACTAGTCCTAGTGCTAGGGGTGAGGAGAAGCTGTGGAAGGGGGTCAGAAGCAGTGGGTGGCAGGGGGAGGCAACAGTAGGCACAGATGCTGCAGGGTGTGTTGGCACCATGGGAGGCAGGCAGCAGGGGTCAGGAGCAGATGGCATGGGGTCAGGCACCACAGAGGGGGAGGTGCTGGGGGGTGGGTACAGGGTAAGTTGTTTTTTGGGGGCACAGACACCAAGGGAGGCTTGGGGTATAGGTGGGGGTCAGGCTGACATCGTCCTCCCCCTCCCCTGCTGCTAATGTCACTAGCAATGTTGGGGGAGGGGGTGAACTTAATACTGACAACCCCTGCTTAGCTCTCTTAATTGGTTCCTGAAAAACTGAGTGTTAAGCGAACTGGGTATTAAGTGAAACCGAAAGTATTTGACCCAGGATTGCAACTGTGAGCATTATAATGAAACTCGTTGAGCGCTAAGTGAAATCAGGTATCAATTTCAAATGAGTGTTATAGTGAAATACTTTAGTGCTAAGTGAAACAGTGTTAAGTGGGGGTTGCCTGTACAGGCCTCCAATAATTGGATTCTATACCTGGAAAATTAATATAAAGTTTGATTGCTGAGGACTTGTCCTAATTTTGAAGTCATCTTGGATTCAGGTGAATATGGTAATCTATGAATTTTAGAATGTATTGAGTTGAAACCTCAGCTGTTGCTAACTCCTTTTTTACTTTTTAACAAAAATAGAAGTAGATTGGAGACTCTTTATTTATAATATGGCAGCATAATTTAGACCTTTTCCAGGCACTTTTCTGCTTCATTAATTCTTCTAAAATGTGTAGATTTGAAAAATACCAAGATAAGATTCCCCCCCATGTCATAGGAACTCAGTCTTTTTGTTTTTTATTTTCTGAAAAATGACAAATAAGTAGATGGATTACAATCATACTTTATTTATGATTAGTTGATCTTGAAATTTTTAGAAACTCTCTTGGGTCTTGCTGTTTCTTTCCTCTTTGTGTTTCGTATCAATAGGCTATACTTGGCAGAGGTAGTTCAGAAGCTGCTGCCCCCCACCCTCCTTTTCAAAACAAAAATAGAACTTTGTACTGTTTTTTTTTTTTAATGTTACTAAATTTATAAGTAAACAATACTCCAACTTCAGGAAGGGTTGACTAAAACTATGTGTAATCTACACTACCTACTAGCACTACACTGCTGAAAAAAATCTTTGCTTCTGCATGCATATCACTCAAAGTGCACTGTTCTCTGAATGCAACTCTAATGATAATACTTTAACTGGCAAAACGAGTGTCGCAAGTAAACCTTAGAATGGGACACCTTTTTATTTGTGGTGTTGCTTGCTTATTCATTTCAAGGCTACCAGGGCTGTGTTACAATGTGAAACAGATGATCAGGTAGCCTTTCAGTTTTAAAGTAATACATATTAAAGCAATGTTTTAGTGTGTACTCTTGCTACAATACTGAAGTTCAAGGTTTGTGATTTTTACTGGGTAATCTTACTGTAACAATACATTTTTCCAGGTGGTGAAGTCTACAGCTTTGGAAAACTTCCCTGGAGGACTAGGGTAGAAGAGAGATGTGCTAACAGTCCTATCTTAGAAAATGCTTTGACTGGACAGCATGTTGTTACTATAGCAGCTGGGAGCTTCCATAATGGAGCAGTGACTGAGAGTGGTGCGGTTTACATGTGGGGGAACAATTTGGCTGGGCAGTGTGCAGTGGCTAACCAGCCTTGCATTCCAGAACCACATCCCATCAGTATTTCTGACTCTGAAACCAGTCCTCTGTTATCCATCAGGATTTTGCAGTTGTCATGTGGAGAGGAGCATACTCTGGCACTGTCAATAAGCAGAGAGATATGGGCATGGGGGAGTGGCTGTCAGCTTGGCCTCATAACTACTACTTTCCCGGTGACCAAGCCACAAAAGGTGGAACATCTGGCAGGACGTGTTGTACTTCAGGTTGCCTGTGGAGCCCACCACAGCCTGGCACTTGTGCAGTGTCTCCCTGTGCAAGATATGAAACCAATCCCAGAGAGGTGCAACCATTGCAGCCAACTCCTCATTACCATGACAGACAAAGAAGACCATGTAATCATCTCAGATAGTCACTGCTGTCCATTGGGTGTGGCTTTGGCTGACTCCCAGCCAGAAAACCATGTCTCCTGTTCCTCACTGGAAACCCTTGAAGGGAAAAGTGCAACTGGTAGTGAGGGCTGTCAGAAAACTCTTGACGATCAGTCACTTATTGCTTCAGAATCGGATGTGGCAAGTGTGTTTTCTCACAACGATGGGCAGGAGGACAGTGGTATTTCCAGTCCTGGAAATATCCTGTTTCCTGACAGAAAAGGAGTGAAAGAGGCCTTGAGGAATATGTCAGATGACTCATTTAATGAGAGCCTGGAGAAAAGCATCAGCACAGAACCTGAACAGGTACCAACCATTGTTGGGCTTCCCCCCCCCCCTTTTTTTTTTTTCCCTTGTGTACTCTGTTTGATATCCTGTATTGTGTTCATGATGGCTGAAGGACTCTTTCGTAGTGTGTAATATAAATTTGAAACTGTAGCAACAATTCTATAATTGTCACAGGATTTTTTGTCTTGGGCATCAAGTTTATATATGAAAAGGATTGTGGGCTGAGTAGAATTGTCACTCTGCTCATCCATTTCTGACACTTCAAATGGGCAACCTTTGCAGACGGTACTCTAGTCTTATGCTCTGGATTATGCAGAGGCAAAGACCCAGTAAACTTATTTCCAACTCATTTTAAATGAAATGTCATATGGATTTATATGCTGAGACTTTGTACATGCTATCTGCTGCTTTTAAGATTAATTTCTGTATAGTTAGAATGATTTTTCTTCAACTCAAGGTTTTAGCTGGTTAATTAGAACTTTTCATGATCATATTTTATTTTGGGTGCCCTTTCAGTCAGCCATGAGTGGCATGAAATTGAAAGTGTGGGATCCATACTTTTTTCTTATTTACTTGCCCCTTATGTTTAGGAGATCCTGGCAATGATACAAAAAGTAGTACAGTTCTTTTCTATCTTATGGCTGTGTAATGGAGTTTAGGAGACTTTTAAATAGTTTTTTGTTGTTGTTGTTTTTAAGGAAAACACTTTCTTCCAGACTAGCTTTGTAATGTTGCTATTTGGTGGGTTGAGGGGACAGAAAAACGTAAGTTAACAGAACAATGGATTCCAACTTTGTTAAACATTGAATTATGAAATCTGTAGCTTCTGTACATGTGATATTATAGTGTAGACCAAGTAGAAAACCATTCCAAAGTGTTAGCTACTCAGCAGTATACAAATCTCTCCATACCTACCCAAGTGTGTCCCACTCCCTAGTGTGTTAGGGGAGTTGCTTTCTGCTAGGAAGAGCTGTGGCATCAATAGGGGGCGCTTGGGCGCTGCCCTACCAGTTTCAAAACTACATGATCAGTCATGTTGTGATTATGCAGGCTGGTCCAGTCCACTACACTTATGTGCAGTAAGGCACCTTGGGGCCATCTACTTACTGCCTCAATGGCACGTATGCAGTGGAAACACTTAACTAGTTTGAATAATTGAAATGGCTACTTGTTTAAGTGGGCAGCAGGAAACCTGTACTGATGTTCCAATCCTAGTAAAGAGCTGTTAGGAGGAAGGTGGAAGATGGGGGTGGGGCTGGGGGCATGTGCAATAAACAGAACAGAGACCATGCAGAACTACTGTTTGATTTCCAGAGGATTGAGGTCATCATGTTTAAAAGCAAACTAGTGAGTACCTTTTTGAACAGGTGTTTCAGCACTGTAGAACTTTTAGGAGTATTGAGCTTTATGTGAGATTATCCTTTGTATATGTTATCTGTTATGATGATTTCTGGGGTTTTTTTTTTTTTTTTTTCCCCCTCTTTAATTTTAGCCTTCTCAAGAAGAATTTGGTTCTAGTCTCCCCAGCCCTCCAGGTGCTGGTACATCTGCACTGAACAGCTTGGTAGCCTCCTGTGCATCAGCGGTTGGTGTGAGAGTAGCTGCTACATATGAAGCTGGGGCTTTGTCTCTCAAGAAAGTAATAAACTTCTATGGTACAACTCCAGGTGAATTAGGATCTCAGTCTTGCAGTGCTTCTCCAGGCCTGGAGGGGCTGAAGGACAGTCGGGAAGAGCAGGTCAAACTAGAATCGATGCAAGGAAAGAAAAGTTCTAGCCTAGTGGATATTCGAGAGGAAGAATCTGAAGGAGTCAGTCGAAGACTGTCCCTGCCTGGATTATTATCTCAAGGTAAGAGTGACTTGGAGAAAGCAGAGATGCTAGGGAGAGTTAATGTAGTAGACTAGCTATTAAGGTGGTAAGGCCTTGTCTGAAGCAAATGCATTAATGAACATAAATTCAGGCGCCCTCTGGAAAGTAAATATAAAGACTAGTCAGTCCCTCAGATCTTGTTGAAGGTGAAGGATGTGGGCTGTATTGGCAAGTGTGCATTTCTTAAAGGAAGTCAAAAGGTAAAGGCGATTAGGAAAGTTTTGGTTTCTTTGTCCTTTTTTAAAAAACACACCGTTCCCAAAGCTGCCGTGGTACTGCATTAATGGTGGTATTCTTGGCTGGCTGTTATGAAATCAGATCATTATATATAGCCTGCACAAAAGATGTTGGTTGGTCTGACCTTTGGTTGCTACTGCCTTGGGTTCATTTTGAGCCATGGAAAAATTTCCATATACCATTTACTTTACTTCTGAGTTGGCAAACCTCCTTCTTGTTTTTAATGTTGTTGATTGCTCTGAATATGTACTGTTTACATACCCATGGTACCCATAGGACACACAGATAATACAATTATGGGAGACAATCATCCTCAACTGCCAGGGGTTGCCAAAGGAAGGCATAGTAAAGTTGATTTTGGTGACATGATAATGTCTGAGCTGATTGGAAATTTCTTTGAATGGGTATAATGGGTACAGGGTACTTTAACTTTTATTAGCAGCAAGATCATTATTCACATTAATGTAAATTCATAGCTTGCATTTGCTGCTATCAAAGAGGAAACAATGGATAGAATGAATTTCAATCTGTCAGCACACATACTGCTGCTCTGTATCAGTATCGAAACTTTTTTCTTCTCCAGCATCACTAAACCTTAATTAAGACAGCTTTATCAATCAATTCTAATGCTATTCGTATTGCATGACACTAACTGTTCTAATATAAATGATGTATTTGATCTAGAATTAGAATTTAACTGACTTTTTTACTCAAGTTTCTGTGTGGGAGGGGAGGATGGTAATGGAAGGTGTTTTTTTTTGTTTTTTTTTTTTTAAAGAAAGATTTGATTTGATTCTGGTTTTCCCCTGGGTCGCTTCTAGTTTCTCCAAGGCTCCTAAGGAAGGTGGGACGAGCAAAAATGAGAACAGTGGCTCTTACCCCAACCTATAGTGGTGAGGCTGATGCACTTCTTCCGTCTTTAAGAACTGAGGTGTGGAGCTGGGGGAAAGGAAAGGAAGGACAGTTAGGACATGGTGATATTTTGCCAAGGTAAGATCTTGGTGGCAAAAGTTTCTGTACCCCATATATCTACAGCAAATCTCCCATTGACTTTGAAATCTGAATTTTGCCTAAACTCTGTTATCAAGTTTCAGTTTTATATAAACACCTTTAATAGTGGTTTTTTTTTTACTGATAATTATTCTTGTTTGCTGCTGAAGAGCTTTGTGACCACTGATACTGTGGTGTAACTTTAAAACTAAGCAAATGTAATATGCTGATTTTTGGCTTCTTGTTGAGAGTACCCTGATTTTTCTGGTTTTTTTTGGGTTAACAGGCTTCAGCCACTATGTGTAAAAAGTCTAGATGGTAAAGAAGTGATTCAGCTGTCTGCTGGTGGCCATCATTCTTTGGCACTTACTGCCAAATCCCAGGTACAAGGGTAATGGTTGCTTAACGCTCATTTGAAATTTAGCTGACTTGTTTGCTGTTTTCTGGGATGGAAGGAGAGAGTGTCTAACAGCATGTATGATACTTGCTTCAAAAAGAAAAACATGCTCAACTCTTTGTTCATTTTTTCTATGAATATTTGCCCTCACTGTTTTTGTTTTGTTTTTTTCTGTATGCTAGAGAATGTAAATACAGGGAAAGAGTACAGTTATGGAAGTATTTCTTAACCTGCTTCTCAAAACCTGTCTTCAGTTGCTCCCCAAATAGACCTCTAATGATCTTTCCCTACAGTAATACCATATGTATAGGTATGCATGCAACCACAACATATATATGTTGTCTAGTAATATGGATTTAGTATGCAGAATTCTGTGTGCACTAGCTATTCATTCTTTTTTCTCTTCCCCTGGTTTTGCACAGGTGTATTCATGGGGTAGCAACACCACCTGCCAGCTTGGTCATTTGAATTCTCCAACCACTGTCCCTCGTCTTGCAAAGGTACTCCTATTTCCTATTTTTGGTGTCCATTTGTTTACTCCCAGAAGATCCTCTGTAGTAATGACTCATACCTCTTTTTTTAAGACTGACCTCTGTCTTTCAATTTTTTTTGGTAAAATAACCACACAAAAAAATGTGGTAGTAGACATCTCCAACATAGCAAACTCTCCTCACGATTTTTAAGCTGACAGTTTGCTTTAAATAAGTAATCAGTTACTGGAGGAAGTGTTAAATTATTAAAAACGAAGAATATAAAAACGATTAATAAACAACATAATTAACTTCCCCTCTGTGTATTGTGTCTATCGGAGAAGGATTCCCTTCTGCTTGTCACTGAGCTTCTTGATGCACAGGGGGATCTGTTTTGGGGTTGTTTGTTTTTTTACAAACAGTTGTTTCCAACTTGCTTGGAAACTCCTTAAGGTGTTTTTTGTAAAAATACTGGATTTGGAAACAAATCTGAGTCGGCTATCTCAGACTTTCCCTGCTCAAGTTCAGCTGCCAGCCTTCTGCTTCTCCCTCCCCCAGCTTTACAGTTCATGGTCCCTGTATTTCTCAAAAAATAACCCTAATCAAAGCTTTTTTGCTTTTGTAAACGCTAGTTATCATGTTTGTCACTCATGTATGCATTTCTTGAAACCTTAATCAAGACATTTAGGGAATTACTCTGTTTTGATTGGGTATAAATAACCTGTTCATCACAATAGATGTTCCTTGGTAAGTTTCAGTTCCATCAGTTTACTCCTGATGTTGAGCTTCCCTGGCAAACAGTTCTCATGCTAATTAAGACTTTCCTAAACAGCTATTATCTCCTAAACTTGTGGAATTCCAGGATAAAAGGGTGGGCGCCAATAGTACAACTGTCTTCATGCATGTCTGGACTCTTTTTTTTTTAAAAAAAAAAAATAGCAGTTTGGAACAAAGCAGAAGATCAGCCCTTGAAGAGAGAGATTGAGACAGAAATAGTTTTACTTGCTGAGGAGCCAGACATCTGTTGACAGAATATCAGTCCACATAGTATGCTTACTGGTGGTCAGACCTCTCTTCTGGTATGAGCAGACTATGGGGGAGGGTCAAGAAAAATAATTTTTCACGTTTGTTTGGTTTATGACATTCTTCTTTCAAACTCCAGGTGTGTGATGCTGGAGTATGGAGTATAGCAGCAGGAGCAGATTATTCCCTTTTCTTGGTGGATGGGGAGGACTTCCAGCCTGGATTGTATTATAGTGGTCATGAGGAGATCATGGACAATAATTTGCCTGAAAACAACTGCACTAGGAGTCCCACTCTGTTGCTAGGTTGCAGTAAGGTGAGCACTAGTTCTTTGTTTGGTTGCTGGTACTTTCTAGAGACTTTGTGTCCCTAAGGAGACCTTCTCCTTACTGAAAATGGAGTTAAAAGTAGACTTCTAAAATACTGTCTTGTAATGTGGTGTTTTTGAATCTGACCTAGCACTGAGGTAGCTCCAAGGTGGGTTGTCGGTGACTAATCTTGCTTCTGACAGGTGTGAGATGGTAGTGTAGGAGTCACTTTTCAGTCTTCATAACAAGTTGGTGTAGATATTTCATTAAAGATGAGACTGTTGCACTACTCTATTAATAAACTTTGTCTTGCAGGCTGATTTGCTCCCTTAATTCATTCTTTCAGAGCACTTTTTATTTTTTAAGTGCTTCCTAAATATTGAATCTTAATCTTTCCTAGCCTGATAGGTACCACACAAGCCAGCCAACCTATACATAAGAAAAAAGAAAGAAATGTTCTGATGCTGGTTAAATCCATGTTTATTCTTCTGTGTGAATTAAGGTTGCAACCTCATCTGAGAGGGTTTTTTAGCCACTCTTGTTACTAGGATACCAAAGGGTGGTTGACAATCGGTGTTTTGTACATATTTCTCACTGCTTCCTCCCCATCATCCTTCTGTCAGCCAGTGTTAAAAATGGGTCGACTGCTAGGATGGATGAGTGGGGAGGAAGAAGAACACAGCTGACAGTGTTAAATAACAGGCCATTTCTCTGTTAGGTGTATTCTTGGCCATCAACTCACTTGGTATTAATAAAGAATCTGCTCTGTCAGTGTAGCTTAGTTTATACTGTGCTAATCAGCAGAGCATGCTAATACTTTCTTTGTGCTGTGAATATTAAAGCTGCTTTTTCTTTTCCCCTCAGCTAGGGTACATAAGCAATGTGACCGCAGGGGAGAGCAACTGTTTGGTGTTGGTAGACAAAAACATTATGGGATACATTGCCAGCCTTCATGAATTGGCCTCTACAGAGAGAAGGTTCTATTTCAAACTGAGTGAAATCAAATCTCAAGTCCTCAGACCCCTTCTAGGTTTGGGTAAATAAATTCCTTATAACAGTTGCTATGTCCTTACTACCCCAGATTGCAGCAATGAAGGTTTTAAAGTCTTTAAAGATGCAATGCCTCACTAATTTTTGATAAGTTAGTGAATATAACTGCATTTCAATGTCTTTTGCTGCTTCCAGTGTAAATATTACTATTTGAGCCGAAGTAATTACATGAATGGTAAACCTTAGTTAGTCTGATATTTGTTTACTGGGCAATGATATTCATTGAAATAGCTGATTAACTCATTTGGGTAATCAAATGGACTAGTACTTTATTAACTGATCTTTTGTAAGTATGATTTCTTGTCTGGTCTGTTACAGATAACTTGGGCAATGCAACAACTATCCAGTTGTTGCAGAATATGGCAAGCAGGTTCAGTAAGCTGTGTTACCTAATTGGTCAACATGGAGCTTCTCTGAGTAGCTTCCTTCATGGGATAAAGGAAGCAAGGAACCTGGCTATCCTAAAGCATTCGAGTCTCTTCTTGGATAGTTACACAGAGCAAGTATCTGATTCTTTCTCATGGTTATTCTGCCAAGCAGTAGTGCTGTTCATTGAAAGAGAATAGCTCATGGGGAGACTGTCCTAAGGAAATCTCAGTTGCCAAGTATCATGCTAATGTTAGGCAAATTACTATCTGGCACTACAACTCAAAATATCATATTTTATTAAAGTGTTCTACCCCTCCTCTAAATGATGGTTCAAGCTGTTAGTTTATAGAGTGAATTGGGAACTTCTGACGTGTTGCATTATTTCTAGTGGTTGACTTCATACTAATCCCTGATTGCCTGCTGCACATAGCTGTAGAAAGAAAAAACACTGAAAAATCCATTAAAGAACAATTAATCTTTGACCACAGTATAATGCAGATCATTATACTGCAGTGACTCGTACAGTCTAATCTGAAAAGCTCCTTTTCGGAGTTAATTTGGTTTCAAGCATTTTGTACAACTGTATTTATAAGTTACCAGGTATGAGCATAATTTTATTACAACAGTGGTGCTCAACTTTCTGGCCCCAGAGGCTGCATGTGTTGCAGAATTGGTCTGCGGGCCAGATCCAATGTAGGGTCAGTGTGCCAGCACTGCACAGCTTTCAGAGCTGTGGCAATTGTATTGCCACCATTGCTCCCCTGCCACCAAACTTCCCAATCCCTAGTCAGCCTCACAAGCTGGATGATGCCTTTCTGTGGGTTGGAGGTTGAGCACGATTCTATTAAATAACTACTTGTACCCATTTATATATGACAGCTAGAGCCCTTCTGATTTTTCCAGAACTGAATGTACTTATCCTAACTTTCTTTTTATCAGTTATTATAGTATCCATATATAACTAAAAGTGGTTACAGGCCACATAGAAGTGTTAGTTTCTACTGGGAGAATCTCTGCTCTTCTGGTAGAAATTGAGTGTACAGGTAGGCTTTCAATTTCTTCCAGAGAGCCATGAGAGTTTATTTTGCTAGAAGGAACATCCTGGTCTTAATGAAACTTCCAGTCTACTTACCAATTGTGCAGGCGTCCACCCCTGGAGAGACACCTACTAAAGAATATGATTTTTTTTTTGTACTGGTCAGAGGAGCTATAGATTGTTGACATTTGGCTGATTTTTGTACTAAGTACATTTGTTTAATAACCATGCCTAATTTGTTTTAGTTTTAGTAAAAGACAGTCAGATTAACTGTATGGAGTACCAATTCATACTGGTTATTCTCACGAGATCTGTAGTGAATGTTTACCAGTGCCCATATTAGTACAATCTAGTGGAAATTGCTTTGCATTACTTTAAGCTAGTTTTGATCCCAGGATCCTAAACCCAGCAATCAAATAGTTTGACTTCTTCTTATGCTGGGAAGAAATTGGCATCCATTTGAATATCGGTAGTCCTCTCTTTAGTATCACACTTATACTTTAGTGTGCTGCGATTTCAACATATGCATAGCATAAGGGAAAACATCGTGGGATTATAGATCGCAGGTAAGTGTCCGGAAAATGCATCATCTGCTAACACCATAGAATTACGGTGGTATTAGCCTGATTATCTGCTATTCTTAACTTGTGCACTGTAAAATAACATGAAGTTAGTATGGTTCCAGTCTGAACTTTTTAATTGCTTAGTGATTCTTATATTGCTTAAGGGAATGTGAACTCAAATCTGAAATAGTTCATAGACTTGTTACAAGTGTATTTACTCCAAATTTCAGCATGGGAGACTACCATTGTTGCAGTCTGCCTTACCAGTTGACCTTGGCCTCTTTGGAATTGCCATGTAAAACTTGGTTTGTTTATAGACACTTTCCTCTCCCCCGCACCTTCCCATTTTGTCTGTAAGGCTGTCAGTCTGTTGTCGTTTTCATAAACTCTCTATTCATACAATTAATGCATTTTAAATAAACAAAAAAAAATTGGAAAACTAGCTTAGTATCTTATTTTTCTTGAAGGTTGCAGAGACATGAATGATATCTTCATCCTGGTAATTTAAAGACTTGCTTGGCCTCTAATGAACTGAACTGACAGTCCCCCTACAAATATCTTTTACTTAGCAATAAATGTTTAGCTACCCAATCCCCTGCTCCTCAACATATAGGTACATAACAATAATTGTTCAGAGTTGCAGATGGATACAATCTTCCTTTTTTGCTATGTCTTACTGTTCCATGTTTCATTTTTCTTTGACTTGGCTCTGATTTCTTGCTATTGGTTAGGGAAGGAAGGTGTTCTTGATTGGGTTAGTCTTGTTCTTATGTTATCCAGGCTGTGTCTTGTCCTGGTTCACCATGTACCTATTGCTGCTCTAACAGCTTGCTTTATTCACCCCTTTATTACTTTAAGGGCTTCTCCATCTCTGTGTACTTTCTCAACATGGTGTCCGAGTATCTTTTTCTTTTTTTAGTATTGTAGTAAGGAACATGACTAAACCAACATGGCTACAACCAAAAACCCACCTAAATGGCACACAAGGGATGTTGTTAAAGACATGGTTTAAAGGCAGGTAAGATTCTTTGAGTAGATCTGATATCTTTTATTAGATTGACTGAGTAGTTGAAAAAAAGTTCTTGGCAAGCTTTCGAGCGCAGTTACTCTTCTTCAGGCATAGAGTTTCTGCTGTTTTGAGACTCCAAGAAATGAAAGAAGTTAAAAGTGTGGCAGGATACAAAAAAGGATGGACTCGATATCAACGTTGGTTTTATGACACATTACAACCTACCTGACATCTGATTCACCCAGGTACTTGCCTGACCTGACTCTTTACATTTCTTCTTCCCCCCCCCC
>NW_017729031.1:106398379-106400756 GCF_001723915.1 Gavialis gangeticus
TCATTTCTTCTTCCCCCCCCCCCACCTCCCTCTCCCCCTCCACTGTTTTGCCCTTTGTGTCCCTGATTTCCTACTATTTCCTTCTTCACTGAGCCTCTTTCTTACCTTGTATTATTACCACTGTAGTGTTTCCCTTTGACCTTTTTCCCTCCTGCTTTCTTCTTCCTCCCTCCCCTGCTGTACCTCCTTGTTTTTTCCTTTTTACCTATTTAATATTTTCACTACATCCTTTCACACTCTGAGCTTCTCTCATTCCTGTTTTTCCTGATCTCCAACTATTTCCTTCTTCACTGACAGCCTTTTTTCTACCTTGTATCCTATTGCTCTAATGTCTCCCTTAGCTTTTCCCCCCCACTTTCTTCCCCCTCCCCTCTCTGCTCTACCTCTGTCTTTCTAAATTTCTACCTATTCACATTCTCACTGACATCCTGCCACACCTCTTAACTTCTGTCATTTGGTGGAGTCTCAGAGCAGCAGATGCTTCCTATGCCTGAAAAAGGGCTGCACCTGAAAGCTTGAACTTTTTTCCAACTACTTGGTATAATAAAAGAGAGATCACACTTACTCAAAAAGCCTTGCCTGTCCTTGTGTGCCATTACACACTTCTTCTGGAGAGAGTACATATTTGTACATCTCCCTATCCCCCTTTCCCTTCCATTCAGACCACCAGTGTGTGCATCCACTAGTGTGTATGAGCTTTTTAAAGTGCTCAAAGCATCATCAGATCGAGACTGTCTCTCCCTTTCTTAACTAGTCTGAGCCCTGGAGTAAAAACTGAGTTCCCATTGTTGTCTCTGAGTATTAGTAAATTGGGTAGTTTGAAAGCTTTTGTACAACTACAGAGCAAAGGTGCATTTTTGGCAAAATGTCCGATTTTTTACAAGCAATGCTTCTGTGGCCTGTCTCGCCTCACCTGCAGCGGGGGGGGGAAGAGAGTACTGGCTATGTTGTACTGAACGCTTTTACGAACGTAGGATAACGGTGAAGTATTCCTTGGTGTGTATGCAGCTATACTGCCAAAATGTTTCATTTTGCCCAGGATGGAAAAGCTCAGACCCACACTGCAGAAAATAGTTTTTGCTCAGCACTACTTTCACATGTTCCTCCTAAATCATAATAGTTTCTCTAAGTTCATTGCCTTTAAATACAATGGGAAAGAGAATTTCTCTGCTTCAGGCTTTGGAAAATCAGTTTGCTTGGCAAGTAGTAGGTGGAGGAAAGTTTATTCATAAAACTTCAGTCAAGGTAGCAATTGAAATGACGAGGAAGAAGGATTCCTATGTCTCTTCCATAAGTAATGCATGAAAAATGAAAACAAACCATTTTTAGTACCAGATGACCGTTTAATGAGTGCATAAACATTAGAAAGTTCAAATACCAAATTTCCAAATTGGTGCAGATGAGTTGCTTTTAAATAGCTATGGTATAGATGATGGTTACACTTTGTTATGGAATCTGGATGTCAGTTTTGTATTAATATTAAGAATTTAAATATGCAAGTAATAATGTATGTTAATCTGTTGGGAAATATTACTCTTCAACAAGTGTAATATTTATTAAGTACTAAAAATCTTATTTCTGTTTGGCAAACTTCTGAGAGATGTGTTGATTCTTCTTGTGAGTTTAGGAGGTGACTTTCTATTTGAAATAAGCCTTTTTTTCTTTCTTTTCCCACCTCTTCCCACCTCGCCCCTTCTGCTTTAGGTATTGCACATCTGTAACAAACTTTGTGGTGATGGGAGGATTTGCACTACTTGCAAAACCAGCCATGTAAGTAAATCTTTTTCCTAATACTTATGGATTTTTGCTGACTTAATTCAACTTTAGAGTTGAGAGAGATAATATGCAGGTGCATGAAAAATGTGCAAAGGATTTTTCCTAACTCCACTTGGGTGTAGGTATAACTTTTTTTTCCAATTACATACATGATCTCGATACTAAAACCTTTTAAGTAGTGATAAAATTGCTTTCATAATTAATACTACATTGACTGGGAAACGAGAAAGTTCCCAGGCTCTTTGGCCTCCCAGTAGGGATGTGAAAGGTTAAATAATGAAATGATTAGTGTTTATACTGCTAATGCATTATCGGTTAATGTGTAGCACAAGGGACAGTCCAGTGGGTAAAGGAAGTGGTGCAGTGCCTCAAGAACAGGAAGGCAACAGAGCAGAAAGGAGGGAAGAGCAAGGGGAACAGAAGAGGAGGGACCTAGTACCCATAGCCTATGAGGTTAAAGAAGAAAACAGCAGGCAACCTACTGACTCATCAGTTAAGCAGTTTACCTGCTCATTCATAGTTTTCATACCTTCTAGGGTCGGAAGGGACCTGAGTAGATCTCCTAGTCTGACCCCCTGCCATGGCAGGAAAGATTACTGGG
>NW_017729031.1:106400767-106405790 GCF_001723915.1 Gavialis gangeticus
TTCCCCTCGACTGCCTTGTAACCTAACCCAAAGCACTTCACAGGTGCTTCCTTCCTCCCAATGGAAAGCCCCTGGCCTGCAGCTGCCACCCCTGGCTTTATGGGTGCTGTGTTTGGTGTTTGCCACCACTGCCTTCCCAGCCTCTTTCAAAGGCCCAGGGGAGCAGCTCCTGGCAGCAGCCATATCTGAGCTATTGTGTTACTGGTTAACTGTTCAACTGTTATAATTGCAGGAGGTTAAATAGATGTTTTTTAAAAAGATATTTACATCCCTACTTTCCAGTTCCTATGTACCATTGTACAGCTTTATCAAGGTTTAAATTGAAAAGGAGTATTTGTGTAATCTTGGGACCACCAGCAGCCTGTTAGTTACAGATTAGGATTCACTGATGCATTATGTTTTTCTGCATCTGCATTCTCTTAAATATTGCAATTTGGGAATTTATCAGCCAGTGTTGTCTTGCCTTGCAATGTGGGAGTTACTTTCCTGCAGTTGTTTGACCTCTTTGAAGCATGTCATAAACCATGTCACTGTTGCATTGTTGGAAGTACTGTGGAACCAAGGTAAAGAATTTGTGGGTGTAACTGAGGAAAGATGCTACTTGCTAAACATGAAGTCCCACCATGGAAAAGGAACAGTTTTTTCTTCCATAACAAACCCTGATAATTTTTAATATTGGACCTGCAGGTACTGAATTCTTCATATAGTGACAGCTTCTCATACTGTTGCTAGAGACTCTTTAAATTGCTAGCACCTTTTATTTATTTATTTTTTCAGGTTTTGAAATTTTCAAGGAGAAAAGTTGGGGTGGTTTTTTTTTCCCAGAAGTTTCTCTCTAAGACTTGCAAGGAAAAGCAACAATAACCTGATGTTTAGAATAAATCCATTCTGTTAGAGCTTCTCTATCGGATATTGTCTCAATTGATATTTAATAATGTAAGCCAGTCAATGAATATTTCCTGATACAGATGCATTAGATATAATCCAACCTTTCACAAAAGGAAATTCTCACTAGGAATCCCTATTGTTGGTAGGCTTTTGGGTATATCCTTTGAGAAAATAGGCAAGAGCTGTGGTTATGATGGCTTTGTGCCATTTAATGTCTAGAAAGCTTTGTGTGTGTGAGGATCTCAAAGCACTTTAAAAATGTATACTATCCAGATGGTTAGTCTTGTGCTGAAGAAAAACCGCTTTCTCTCCCAAGAAGGCTTTTCCCCCTTTAATGCTTCTTAAATAAGAGGGCTCTTAAATCCCATGGGCAGAACTAGGCCAGATATTCATTTGATATTTGTGAAGCAATATCTTATTAATCGTATTGAACTCAAGGGGTCCTGCTGTGCAGTTCTCCAGGCTGATTCTTTGTTCTCTGTAACCTGCCATCTAGGCTCCTCTTACTCCTCTTGGGCTCCCAGTTCAAATTGCTCCTAGATGGAAAACTACTTTGACGTGTCATACAGACATGGTTGTATATGGGGTTTTGGGGAGCTGTTTTTTGGTAAGGAAACCCTACTTTTGCTTTCAATTACATTGTCTCAATCAATTCCCTTTTCTCTGAAGTAAATTAGTTTTTTACTTTTGGAAATCAGACTAAAGATTATACAGATTCCATATTTACTTTAGAAGTAGGATGCAACTTGCTTCAATGGTAGGGGTGGGAAATTGTTTAACCTCCCTGGGCAAGAAGGTTGCAACGTTGTTGTAACCATGATGATCTCAAGGAAATGTGAGAAGCAAAGCGTTTTTCTTCAGGTCTGTTTGTCCCCAAAGGTGCCTCTCCCAGCTATACAGTAAGTCCAGTAAAAATACTGACAATAAAACCTTGCTGCTTGGACAGCAAGGGGAGGCAAAATTATTATCTACATGTGCCCAGGTAACAAGTTGGTGTTTTTTTTGTGTGTGACGACAATGTTATAGGCATGCTGTTTTGATAGGGGGTACAAAACCATTTACTGTCTCATATATCAGCTGACTAGTTGGGAATCTAATGATACCAGCAACAAACTTCTCTCCAAGTAAGAAGCTAGGTTAACTCTTCCCTCGGCTCTCTCACTTCTTCAATGAAGAACAGGTTAAGCGTCGGAAAAGAAATTGCTTGCACATACTTAGTAAATTAACTAAGTCCAATATGGTTATAATGTTTTCTTAAGCCATAATGGAAATAGATGCTTCATGCTGTTCTTTTTTTTGGTTTGTTTATTTGTTTTTAAATGGTTCCTGTTTTTGTTTTTTTTAAGATTACCCAGAAGAGGACTCTGTAGTAGGACCTATATTCATATATGCAAAGTGTTACTAAGGCTTTTATCCTATCATTCTTTCCCCCTCTAGTGATTTCTTGAGTAAAAATGAGGAGCTGCTACAGAAGCTCTCTGAGACTAATGAAGAATGCATCCAGTTGGTAGAAGTGCTAAATGCCTTGTTTTTCTTGCCAGTCAGAAGACTTCATAATTATGCTAGAGTTTTGCTAAAGCTTGCTACCTGTTTTGAAGTGGTAAGATGTCTTTATCTCTTCCCAGTATTACAGAGCTTCTGAAACTTAATTGGAAGTAGCTTGTTTGTTGCATGTTACTCTTTGATTTATATGAAGAGCCTCAGGTAGTGAAATCATATAAATTTTATGAACACATTTACCACTCTGCTTTTAGTATTCCTTGAACTTCTTTTAATGAGAACTCCATTGCATCAACTCTGTATAAGTGACAGAAAGCAGACTTAGCTACCTTTTGTGTTACCTTTTGTGTTACTTTTAGTGACCAGATGGAAATGTTGTGATGGTGTAATGCAAGTAGTGGTATTGGACTCTGGTATCTCTCAGTGTGTGGCATTTTGTTTATTTTTTCCCCATTTAGACATCGTCAGAATACCAGAAGCTTCAGGATTCTAGTTCTTGCTACGAGACTCTTGCTATCCACCTTGGGCGGAAAAGGAAAGAAGCAGAATACACACTGAGCTTTTGGAGGACCTTCCCTGGGAAAATGACGGTATGCTCACAGCGGTCATTTGATTTGCTACTAGTGTCATACTGCAGATTCCCATTAACCTGACTTCTGAAGTCACTGCTTTCTTTCTCCACTTCACTGGCTTGTTCTCATCTTCTACAGCACTTCTAATTTTAGAAAGACTTGGCTATTGCTGTAATCAACTTATGGTGAACTAACATCCTCAGTATCAAGAATGACTTGATCCCTTTCTGATCTTAACTGTAGGATTCCCTGAGGAAACCAGAACGTCGGTTAATCTGTGAAAGCAGTAATCGGGGGCTGGTTTTACAGCATGCTGGAAGGTTCTCAGTGAACTGGTTCATCCTCTTTAATGATGCTCTGGTCCATGCACAGGTGAGAACCTGCTACAACACAATTGTTTCCACCCCAGCTTAATGACCAGCAACTTTTGGATGCAATTAATTTCTATCTTTATTTAGGTTTTTTATGCTGTTCTTTACAATGGTATTGAATGCCAAAAAGGGAGAAATTTCCTGTCTTCCAAAGATTGATTCAGTGAATTATTGTCAAAAGTACTTGTACACCATGGTCTTTATTTGTGGCCTGGTTTGTTGTAGGTATTTGAAGCAGTAGTTTTGAATATTACTGGTTCACTGAAATCCATCTCAATCTTGTCCTCAGATGGGGGGAGGGTATATTACAAGGAATTTGGGATGGGGCAAACTGGCATACGCTCAGTGAGGTTTCTTTTCTTTTTTCTTTTTGCCTTTTTTCCTGCTTACAGTTCTCAACGCACCATATTTTTCCCCTGTCCACAGTGTGGGTGGAGGCTGTCTCAGAAGAAGTTGGTAATGTGTGAGTATTTCTCTGTAATCCAAACTTATTTATAATTATGTTTTTTTCTGAAGTATTTGGATGTTCTTCCTTTAAAAAAAAAAAAATCCAATCAATTGGAGTAAACTGGGTAAAATGAGATGCAAGATTTAGGTATATCTTTGATCTGTATATCATTCTAATCCAAACAAAATTTGGAATTTTTATTTAACAATGCCTTGTCACAATAAGATTTTACTTTTTTGTTGTTGGTTTTTCGAGACCTGTAAAATATGATTGCACGTCTGTTTTGTTTTTTTTAAAGTTGGGGTTGAGCAAGATGGATGAACAGCCTTCTATGGATGTTACTACTCAGATTCTGAGTTGAAAAGAAAGTAATGCTAATCTTGAATATCCTCTCCTCTACAACACCAATCTTGCTACAATATCCCTACTTTGAGAAGAGACTGAAATTTCATCATATAATGCATGGATTCTTTCTAATTTGGGTTTATTCTTGTTTGTGTTTTAGGAACGGTTTGAAGATCACTACACCAGAGGAACAACTTATTCTCCTTTCATCAACACCACAAGAAAAGGTATGCAGATGCACAGACTTTCCTGATTATCCTTGTGATGCTGCAAAACACCCTTTTTAGATCCTTTTTAATAATGAGATTTGGAGGGGGGGGGAAATGCATCTCAGGGGTCTGGCCTGTGGGCCAGATCCAGTCAGCAGTGGACTCAATTTCCCAGCAGCTCCTACCCATGTGGCTGGGGCTGGTTTCATTGGAGACCCCAGCAGCAGCTGCACCATGATGGCATGGGACTGGGGTTTCCATGAAGAGTAGCTCCAGCCAGGCTGGCAGGGTGGAAAGCTGCTCTGGCACCTTGCAGCAGTGACGTTGTGGTCTGGAGCCAGGGCAGAGCTGTGACCTGCAGCTTGCATGTTCTGGGCAGGGAGATGCAGGCAGCAGTTTGTGGCTCTGCCCTGGCTCCAGACCATGCTACCACGGATGCAAGGATCCAGGGCAGAGCTGTGCTCTGCCTGCACACCCGTGCCCAGAGCATGCAGGCTGGAGATTGCTGCTCTACCCTGGCTCCAGACCACGCTGTCACCGTTGCAAGATCATAGACCAGCTCCAGAGCTGCTCCCTGCCCAGCACTGCTGAGACCAGTGTCCACAGAAACCCCAACCGTGCACTATTGCAGTGCAGCTGCTTCTGGGGTCTCCATAGAAACTGGCCCCAGCCACATGGGCAGGGGCTTCT
>NW_017729031.1:106410790-106417155 GCF_001723915.1 Gavialis gangeticus
CAAGATCATAGACCAGCTCCAGAGCTGCTCCCTGCCCAGCACTGCTGAGACCAGTGTCCACAGAAACCCCAACCGTGCACTATTGCAGTGCAGCTGCTTCTGGGGTCTCCATAGAAACTGGCCCCAGCCACATGGGCAGGGGCTTCTGGGTAACAGAGACTGGCTGCCAGCTGGATCCACTGATTTGCCCACCCCTGATCTATCTAGTCTCAGGACTAACGTAAGAAAAAAGTTATCCAAGTACGTACCTTTCTAACTCCTGCTTTTTTTTTTTCTTTGTGTTCATATCTGGAGTAGTGATAATGTGTATAGAAGAATATTGTGGGGAGGGAGCAGGGGGTGCTTAGAGAACAAATGCTAAAGGTAATTGATAGGCAAGGGTTTGAATAATAAAATTCTTCTCTAATATATTTCAGACAAAGTGGCTGAGGGCTATAAGCCAAGCTGTGGATCAAGCTCTTAGAGGAACTTCTGATTTGCCCCCTTATGGAGGTAGTGGGAATATCCAGAGACAAGAACCTCCCATCTCTCGTAGTGCCAAATACACTTTTTATAAGGATCCTCGGCTTAAGGATGCTACCTATGATGGAAGGTGGCTTTCTGGGAAACCCCATGGCAGGTAAAAGCATTCAAGACTTGAAAGGGATAGGAGGAGTGAGGTAGTTTGTGCCGTTATGTGTTAGTTTGCTATTTTAATGAAGGTTTTTTTTTTATTAGACCCATCTTCATCTGGTAACTGCTTTTATTTCTGTGTGTATGTATTCCAGGGGTGTCCTAAAATGGGCGGATGGAAGGATGTACTCGGGAATGTTCAGGAGCGGTTTAGAAGATGGGTAAGAGTGGACTTTACTAAGCAAGAGAACAGAAATATTTGTTTATGGGAAGTAGCACTCTTTAGTTTTGAGATTTGTATGTAAAGTATTGCATAGCTAACAAATAAGTGTGCTAGACATCTTGCAAAACATGTACAAAGCCTGTCCACGAACAGTTTAAGTTCAGTTTCAAAGTGATGGAGGCCTCAGGGAAATGGCAAGAGATTTGACAATGGAAGTTGTGTGTGAACTTTGTTAGGCTGCTTTTTTCGCTTTAAAAAAAATTCAGTGTTACTTTCTCATCTTTTGCTTGCTTTCTAGGGTTTCTCTTTGTCTCAAGATGCTGTTCTCCACCCCCAGATGAAATGGCTTCATTATTTCTTACTCTTTCAAAAAGCATGAAATCTCTTTAACTACAAGTTCAGTGGCATACTCTTGCTTTGAATATTAAAATTATGATTATTCAGTTTCCTGTGCCACTTTCCAAAGATAAGAAAAGATGACAAAAACAATTTATTCTTCTTAATATCTATTAAGGATACTAAGTATATAACCCAAATTGTGAGCTCAATTTGCCATAACACTAAAGGTAAAATTTATTTACCTTACCCAAGAATGCAGAGGGTAGCAAGCAATGGAGAAGGAGTTAATGTGGAATGAAACTTTTTTTTTTTATAAACTACTAGCCAATCACCCATCAAGAATGATGTGGGGGGTGAGGATGGCGTGCCGCCACCCAACACCCTGCACTACCACTGCTCTGCCTCTCACCCCGTGGCTCCCCCATGCCTCTGGCCCTGTTTTGGCCCTTCAGTCCTTGCTGTCATGGGTGGGGGGGACAACGGACAGAGCAGAGCCCCTTGTCTGGCCCCACTCCGCCGCTGCATCTGGTCTGGCCCCAAGACCAGACCAGAACTAAATGTGTTGCAAACAATGCAGGGTAACACCCCCTAGTGATATTAAAGTTTATTACTTTGGTACAAAATGTGCTAACTGCTGATGTTGGCGAAATGCCAGTGAAATAATAACAATGTATTTTAATATTTTAATGCACTTTCTTTATTCAGTGGTAAAATAATGGATTTGTGTATATGCTTGTAATATGGCTGCTCATGTTTTCTTTGATATTCATGTGTTGCCAGGTATGGTGAATACAGAGTGCCAAACAAAACATTGAACAAAGATGACCATTATGTGGGATACTGGAAGGAGGGCAAAATGTGTGGACAAGGGGTCTACAGGTATGGACCACATATTACCTTTCTGACAGAAGGCTAGAGTTTTGTGGTTCAGGAAGGGGATGGGAGACTCTGAACTTGATCTGATATTACAAGTACTGTTTTCAGCTGCAGTCCTCTTGTATTGGAGAACTGCTTTATTTCTAGGAGGAGGACTCTTGTATCAGGACTCTACAGTCTCATTGCATCTCCCAAGTTCCTGGCTGGAGTTAATTGGCTTTAATTTTAATATTTCTTTGGGAGCTTTCTACTGTTAATGAATACACTGATGGCTGTTGCCTTGTTTCCATTTTAATGTTGCCACATCCTTTCAGTTTTTAAGGTGACTTTTTTTTTTTCCTCTTCTTGAAATGTCATAATAGTATCTCCTCATCTTGTTTTAAAAAGGTTTTTAAAAATAGTGGTCCTTTCTCATTTACGTCTTAAACATACTTGTTAATATGATTCCAGAGGTGGACATGATTTTAATGTGATCTGAAAGAAAAGATTCATTATCTATCCCTGAAAGCCTGGATACAATATGGATCAATGTGGAACAACATGGATCACCAAAGCTGTACTCATTCTTTTTTGCAATTGCAGCTATGCCACTGGAGAGGTGTATGAAGGCTGCTTTCAGGATAATGTGCGTCATGGACATGGACTCCTGCGCAGTGGCAAACTGACATCTTCCTCGCCTAGTATGTTCATTGGCCAGTGGTCAATGGATAAGAAGACGGGATATGGAGTCTTCGATGATATTACAAGGTAATGTGTTTTATAATGGACATCCTAAAAATACAATATGCTAGTTACATATGCTGTAGGAATTAAATAAATTTTGGTTAACCTACAGTGGAGCCACTGACTTATTCTCAAAGCTAAGGGCAAATTACTTCACCTTCTCATGAATGAGGGAAATGAGCTGGAAAAAAAAAAAAAAAAAGCACTGAAAATGGATGCTGCCTCAGCTCAGATAAGTAGATAGCCACCTGTACACACATCCCCTAACCTCCTTTGAACAACGTGTTCCTTTTCAGTGAAAAAAGCGCTTGGATTTCATAAAATCCAAGTAGTAGCTGCCAGTTTATTGACCTGAAAGCCCATCTGACAGAGGAGCGAGAAGCCATGAAAAGTTTCCTGGTTTTTTGACTGAAAACTGTTGTGTAATCTCAAGTTCCTTCCAGTCTGTTTCACACTTGGTTCTGTTGCATGTTTCCCTTGCAGTCTTCTGAAGACTTCATATTTAGCTACTTACTGTTCCTGTTCTTGCCATCATTGCTTTTCACTAGTCCATTTAGTCTTTCGCCATGTGGAAAGTTGTAACTTCTGGAGGAGAGTGGAATTCAGAACCTAGCTTTTACTTCTACCTCCTTTGGATAAGTTGGATCAAAGGCCCTGTGCAATTTATTTCTTCACTATCATGTGAATACCTTTTTTTATAGCAGTGTTTCCTCCTTTTGGGTAGGAGGAGTATAGGTACCCACCTTTTTGGAGCCCAGAGGATTCCCTCTTTCACTAGTCACAGGGCCTAAAGGACTACAGATAAAAGGTTGTATTTGCTCATGTGTCATTTGGCAATAATGCATTTCGGGGAAACCAGGAGTTTTACTCTACCTTCCTCCATTCCGGAAGCTGAGCATGTTGCATCTTGCTCCTTAAGTCATGTGGGCTCTAACTTCTTTTCTATTGCAGTAATGCATTAGTTCCATTAAAATGAATGCATATGCTTGCTTTTATTCTTTGTCTTTAATTTGTTTCACAGGTTAATAAATATTTAATGTCTTAACTGCAGTGTTCTTGTTTCCATATCCTGGTCCTGTGTTCTGTTTCTGACCATTTTTGTACTCTTGTGCTGCTCCATCTTTTGTTCCAGTGTAGTTGATATAAGTGGAACAGGAGGCCTTTCTTTCCTATTTGACCACCCTTCTGTAAAATGGGGACCCTGTAGGTTGTGACAGCTTAGTTTGTGTGTCAAGAAGTCTGAATAATAAAGCATAATCATAGTTCATGTAACCTTTTATCCATTGTTTATACATTTCTTTTCGCTATGGATCTTCTTTTATGTATGGGTCTTTCAAAGGTCAGTTAGTGTGGATTCAGGTCAAAAGTCTTCCCTTTTTCTCTTATAGCTACTGTTCACATCTAGTCACTTAAACATTTGCTTTATCAGGGTCTTATTCTGTCATCTTGAAAACTTGTAATGCTAGGTTTTGATGTGACGGGGCTGTGAATAAATTAATGAAGGATATCTTTTGTTTGGTTTCTTGTCTTTCTGGTAGTTAACTGTCCTTTCATTGAACTGATGAAATCAGATTAGCAGTTGTCATACAGAATTCAAATGTACTGCTTCTGACTTTTCTAGAAGCTATTAATTCAGTGTCACATCAGAGAGACAGTAGGAGTGATTATGAATAAACTAGTCCAACTAAAAAACTTTTAGTTGCATTTTTTTTTTCTTTTCATCACCTATTTCTGCAGGGGTGAAAAATATATGGGAATGTGGCAAGATGACCTCTGCCAGGGGAATGGTGTTGTAGTTACTCAATTTGGACTATATTATGAAGGAGCCTTTAATACCAACAAAATGATGGTGAGTTGGATTCTAGTCTGTCTAGTGTGTACACGTGCATGCGTGCATGAGTGGTGTGTAGTTTTGTCCCCCCAGCCCTTCCCCTACTTAGTAACAGTTGTTTATTCTATGTGGGGTACTCCATGTACTGGACTGTTTAAAACCTGGAAGAACTTGTTCCTATTCTGTCCTCCTAATGTTGGTGTTTTTGTGTTCATCTGTGTTCTATTATAGGCTCCTTCAGTGGCTATCACTTCAAAAATCATCATATACTACAATTTATCCCTAAATCTAGTATGCAGTCTTTTCAGTGATGATTACTTTCTATATTTATTGGTCCATTATTATGCTAACTGTGATTATTCTTTTATGTAGGGGACTGGGATTCTGCTTTCTGAAGATGATACAGTCTACGAAGGAGAGTTTTCAGATAACTGGACTCTTAGTGGAAAGGTTGTAACTATGACTTGTGTACCCTTGCCCATTTTTTTAAACTCCTTTTAGTTCAGTCTCTGCTATGAATGGCTTTCAGTTTTAACTTTTTTACTTTGTCTTCTCTGTTCTGTTCACTCTCCAAGGGAACACTCACCTTGCCAAATGGAGATTATATTGAAGGTCTCTTCAATGGAGAATGGGGATCTGGGATAAAAATCACTGGAACCTACTTTAAACCCAGCTTGTATGACAATGAGAAAGACAAACCTAAAGTATTGTAAGTGCTGGCTGGGGACAAATTGTTCTAATACAGTGGTGCTCTTGAGTGTCTCTATATAACTACAGACCTGTTCTGAAGCTATTTACATAACTTAAAGCATTTTGGCATCTGACACTAACTTTTTAAAGATTGTTTATTGTGATGCCTTTTTGCTGTACATGGTACTGTTTAAGTAGGAGTTGCAGAATAATGAAAACAAGCTTCAGGATTGTGGAAGTGGGTGAGGGTCACTCCTCCTTTCTCCTCAATGCTGCTTTGTGCATGAAGGTAATGACAGTTTTGAAATGTAAGTTAACTGACCGCCTCAGCTGAAGCATGAGTTCAGCAAGGCTAGCATGGAGAATGAAATAGTAAAATTTGAGAGGGTACATGGGTTGCATACCTTCTAATTTGGCAATAGTTCTGTGGAGGAGTCTGTCATCAAAAAAAATCCAGTATAGTATGGATGCATATCAGTAGAACTAGGAATGTGCGTAGTTGATTGCTGGGAATATTATAGAAGAACCTCTTGGATTGCTAAAATGACTAAGTACTACCCTTTACAAAGCTGATTCTAGAAATTAATCTGGGGATTAGGCAGCACATTGGATTAGTCTGGTGATTTCTCTCTGAAGATCCTTATTCTGATTCATTTTAAGTGATAATGAAGATGAATTTGATTTTAATTGTTCTTCACATCAATCCAAAAATCAATTGGCAGACCTATAGATAATTTCAAAATATCTACTGACTCCATACCTGCTCATAAGTAGTGTTTGTTGAATCACTAGTTTCAGGATCATTAAACTTACTCTCAAATTTTAGAAATATATAGCCCTCATGTTTTTGCATGGCTGACTTCATTATGCTCCCTGTAGCACTTACTGGTCATTTATTTTGACAGTACTGACACTTGCAACTGGATGCCAAGTTAACCAGGCTTCCCTGCTGAACTGAACACTTGCAATCTTAGTAGATGTCTGCTTTTCACCCCAGTAGGGAGTCTATATGAATAAATATTTACATATTTGTGAAGATTGTCTGTGAAACAAGGGGCTTTAGCTACCTTT
>NW_017729031.1:106417225-106417594 GCF_001723915.1 Gavialis gangeticus
CCCAAACTCGTGCCCACTCTTATGATACAAAATGAGACAACTTTTCGATCAGTGTTGCCTGTTCTTAACTCAAGGCTGATTAAACCTATTATGAACGAGAAATTGTGAGTGTATAATGGCTTGCTGAGTTAGAACTATTAGTTACTTCCAACTTATTTGTAGTCTGTAATGCTGAGGAGTACTAGTCATGGACTGATCCCACTGTTCTAGGTGATGTCAAAAGAAAACCTTTTCTTCGTTATGTGGATCTGTAGGCCTTCTCAGTCAGCATCAGTGGTGAAAACAGTCAGTTGGGTTGTGCATTCTTTTGTTACTAATGACTTCTGTCTATTGCTTTGCTGGCTCAGAGGAAGATATAGGGTAGCTTTG
>NW_017729031.1:106422594-106424312 GCF_001723915.1 Gavialis gangeticus
AAACAGTCAGTTGGGTTGTGCATTCTTTTGTTACTAATGACTTCTGTCTATTGCTTTGCTGGCTCAGAGGAAGATATAGGGTAGCTTTGCACCTTACAGACTAACCAAAGTAGACATACTGCTTAGTCTATAGGTGCAAATCGACCTTGCCTTCTCTTTGACATCAGACTTGTACTGCTAACTCTCTTTTTCCACAAGAGTCCTATATATTGGATTACATATGTTAAGACACTGTTAAAACAGAGACTAATTGCACATTCTTCTAAAGGAAAGAATTGGGGAACTGTCCCTACTATAGGTCATGTATTTGTCTGAGAATTAAGAAGCAGAACAACACTAGTCTTTCAAAGAAGGTAATCTTGGAAACCCTAGCAAGTCGAACTACTATACATCTAAGTCTTTTTTTTTCTTTTAACTTTTTTTTTTCTTTTAACTTCTATTTTCAGTGCTAATACTTGAACTGATGTATCAAAAATTCTTTATGGTAAACATAATGCAGCTCAATGTGTTGGATTAGTCTGACTTAGTATTCCTAAATATTGTGACTTCAAACATGACTGTTTTAAATAATGCTTGTTGTTATTGTTAGGAGGAAGCTTGGAATCTTAGCAGTACCTGCTGATGAGAAATGGAAAGCAGTGTTTGATGAATGCTGGCAGCAGCTGGGTTGTGAGAGTCCAGGCCAAGGGGATAGATGGAAGGCTTGGGATAATATTGCTGTGGCCCTGACCACCAACCGGCGTCAACACAAAGACAGGTTAGTACTCTTGAGATTGTGAGACTTTTTCGTTCAAATGTGAAAAATTCACTGATTCTACCTCCTGATGCAGAATATTGGTTCTGGAGTAGAGGGACTGGTTGGCATTTGTTTGATCCCTATAACTGGCTTTACCTCCACTTGGTGTGACAGTACCAGGTGATGCATATTGGAAGAAGTGTCTAATTCCAAGTGTGTATTTGCCTATCTCTGTGTATTGTAGGTAAATGTTTAGAAACAGCAGTAATCTAACTGTTTGGAAGAATTCTAAATTCCAGGGAAGACTAATGGGGAAGTTGGCTCACATAGAGAGAGTAGGGCTGTGCGAAGCTTTGCCGGCTATTTTGTTTCGACCCCAAAACGATGAAATCGAAACAAAATGAAGGGCTTTGAAACTAAATGAGGCTAGTCGAACCGTTTCTAATTTTGAAGCGGCCAGCCAGGTGGCGGGAGGCACGGGAGAGCCAGGGCTGCCCTCTGAGCGGCTCCACAGCCCCATGTGGCTCAGCTTGGTGGGGAGCGCAGCCCTGGCTCTCCTTCCGCTGCCAGGCTGTGCTTCGATCGGGTCCACCAGCCCCATGGAGCTCAGCCTGGTGGTGGGGGGTGGGCAGAGCCAGGGCTGCGCTCTGCCACCGGGATAAGTTCTATGGGGCTGGGAGCTGAGCCTGGTAGAGAGAAGCACCTCCTGCCACTGGGCTCAGCTCCCAGTGGGGGAATAAGAAACCCTCGATGGCACCTCCTCTGGGGGATCGGGAGGCCACTCCTGTCAAGCTCCTGTGGCGGGCCAGGACCCACAGCACCAAGGTCTCCCATGGCACCAAGGAACTGGGCCCCCTGCCTGAACTTCTGCTGTCCAGCCTCAGGTGATTTTTTTTTTTTTGAAGTGCAGGCAGGGGGTCCATTTCCTGGCCTTGTAAACCCAGCCAGAAGGCATAAGCCAGGGTCACAGCCAGCCTCCCCC
>NW_017729031.1:106424478-106426754 GCF_001723915.1 Gavialis gangeticus
CCGCCCTCCCTTCCCCCCCCATCTGCCCCAGCGCTGGGGAACTGAGCCTGGTGGGGGGAAGCGCTTCCCACCACTGGGCTCAGCTCTCAGCAATGTGCATCCCTGGGGAACTGAGCCTGTTGTGGGGAAATTATAGGCCGTTTTGTGCTTCCCCCGTTATAGCCTATGAGCGAAACATCAAAACAGTGAAACTGTTTCGACAAAACAGAACAGTGCTTTCTAAATGAAACACTGTTCCATTGAAACGGAAGTCAAAGCGGAACACTGCTGTTTTGCACAGCCCTAAGTGTTCTGTTAACACTATGTATTTCAGAATGATTCATAATGGATTTGAAAAGCTAAGAAATAAAAGTTAAGGCAGAGGCCTTTTTAGAGGAGAACGTGTTCAAATTTCATCTGAAAATGTAGAGAAGCTATTTAAGATGCTGGGACCGGCAGGAAAGACTTGTATAGCATTAGTGAGGACTCACTCTGGTGTGAGACCAGGTATGAAGCAACAAGTGGCTGCTCCTTCCCTCCCTTACTTGTCTATGGGAGTAGCAGGAGCAACTGCTTCCCCTGCCTTCCCCAGACCAGGGTGATCCCAACCTTTGAAGGTGTGGGGAGCTTTTCCTTGACTCCTCCTGGAAACCAGGAGTTGGGCAGCAAGTAGTGGGAAAGTATACAGGCATTTCTTCTCCCAGGAAGAACTCTCCCAGGAGCAACCTCTGCCAGGCTGGAGATTTGAGTTTTTGTGCCAAAACTGACAGTTTTTTTGTTTTGGGAGAAACTAGTACGAATTCCCATACATGTCTGGTTTCTGCTGGGAAATTTGAAGTTTTTCCAGGTAGAAACAATGCTTGTATATGGCCAATGTCATCAACTTTGGGAAGTTTAGAGAAGAAAACATAGTGGATGGAATTTGTTTCCTTGTCCTCCGTTTCTTATCCTTTGCCTCTCTTTAAGAGGCCATTTTGTGGGGGCAGGGGAACTCTATATCTACGTTTAGACTCTAAAAATCAGTACTTGGTTTATTTGTAGAGCATGTCTTGTATTAGAATATAGACTGTCTCTGTCCTTTGTATTGCTACAGCCCAGAAATACTGAGTCGTTCACACACTCAGACACTGGAGAGTTTGGAATTCATTCCACAACATGTTGGTGCCTTCACATTGGAAAAATATGAAAACATCAGGAAATATTTAATAAAGGTATCATGACCAACCACTTTTTTGGTTCTTGTCTGTAAAGTCTGGTTTAAGGTTTCATAGCCTGCTAACTTCCAGTTATGCCACTGACTTCAATTGTTGTGCAGGTGTGGCATCTTTTTGGTTCTTTCTGTACTTGCAAATCATACTTACTCACAAACCACATGCAACTTTCCCCCAGTAATCAGCTCTCGAAAATTGGGATACACATCTCAAGCTGTAAAGGTGATTTCTGTGGTGGAATTGAAGTACAAAGATCTAATGGCTGCTGGTGCTGTCCCTTCTTCCAGCCAGGAAGGGAGGGAAGAGCATGCTCTGCAGTGTGATGGGCTTAACCATTTCACAGTTGCTGCCCAACTGCCAGTAGCTTTTGGCTGAGTGCCTTAATGAAATGACTTGGTAAGCATAGCACACAGTAGCTTATTTGAAGATTAAATTACTGGATCTTCGAACAGTTAAACTGAGACTTATTTTCAGTTCTTGAACTTTTAGAAAATCTCTTGGATTTGTTTTGTAGCTGCATAACCATCTGATCATGTGATTTTTTTTTTTTTAATACTGTTCCCTTCAGGCCTGTGACACCCCTCTCCATCCCTTGGGAAGGCTTGTGGAGACCCTAGTAGCTGTGTACAGAATGACTTATGTTGGAGTGGGAGCTAATCGGCGATTACTACAGGAAGCTGTGAGAGAAATTAAATCCTACCTCAAACGCATCTTCCAGTTGGTCAGGTGAAAAGAATCTGATTTTTGAAGTTAGGCTTCTGTTGGATCAATAGAGACACCTTTCATTTTAACTGGCTGGAATTAATTTAGACCGAATGTGCCAGCATCTACTCTATTTATTTAAAGAATTTTGCATTGAGGAACTGTCTTGAAAGAATTTTCTGCTTTAGCTGACTTGACAAATCAGAAGAGCAAACCCACTCCTCTAACCCCCATCCCATGGTGTGTTTACTTATTCAGGCCCTGCCTGTAGCAGAAGGCATTCTTCAACATAGTCTAAAAGTAGTTGTTGCTAGCTTGTCTCAAAGATGTTTCTAAACCAGTCCCCACAGATCGCAGACATGGAAATCAGGGGTAGAGGAGATG
>NW_017729031.1:106431754-106439819 GCF_001723915.1 Gavialis gangeticus
AAAGTAGTTGTTGCTAGCTTGTCTCAAAGATGTTTCTAAACCAGTCCCCACAGATCGCAGACATGGAAATCAGGGGTAGAGGAGATGAGGTTATTTGGGTAAATGTGATATCTTTTATTAGACCAACTAAATAGTTGGAGAAATTGCTCTTTGCAAGAGGAGTGCACTTCAGAACAGCCTTGGGAATATTCTCCTCTTGCACTGTTGTAGAGTTCTGCTTAATGCAAATAGTTTCTACTTAGCATGCTTACCTGCAGTAAACAGGTACCTGCAGCATGACACAACCTAAATAAAAGAGGCTACTTTGGCATTTAGCTGGCCTTTAACTATTTTATAAGATGCCTCTTAAAAGGTGTAAATTAAATAAATATAATCCATGCATAAATTATAGTACTGTAAACTCTCCGTGGTAATCCTGGATGTCTTGGAGAATGCTTTCATTTATAGTATGTTAGCAAATGAATTGGTGTAATGTGGTGGTTTGTTTAGGTTTTTGTTTCCTGATCTCCCAGAAGAGGGCAGCACAATTCCACCCATTGTGACTGAAACAAAGGGAAAGACATCCTTCTGCAGTGGGAAAACTGACTCCAGATCAGAATCTCCTGAACCTGGGTGCGTAGGGAGATTTCTTCAAAAAGCTAGTAAAGAGCTCTATCTCACCCAACATACCTTATTCTGAAAGCACTTAAACACCTATTTAAAGAGATATGTGCATAAGTGGTGTCGTGAATTAGGTTGCACCTATATTGCACTTTCCAAAGGAAAAACCCTTAGCCTTTGCCTATGAAAATAGATACTGATGGCCAAATAGCCATGTAATATTTGCAATAAGTATTTTCTCCTAGGCACACCAGGGTAGAGGCAAAAGGCAAATTTCACACTGCAGGAATGTGTGGGATCTGGAAATATAATGTAGCATTCAAGCTTTAGATTAGATTAAGAAAACCCAGGCTTTAGTACTGTACTATTGCACTTGGACTCTGTTAATCGAAGTAGTAATCTTGATCTTAAATATGACTTAGCCTATATGTTAGTCCATTAATTGGCATCCTTTTAATTATCCTTTCCCCCACAGAAAATATGCATGTTAAAATAGCAGCATTCTTGTTCTTTTAGCTTAGTTTTCTATAAATGTTTCTTTCTTGCCACTTTTAGCTATGCAGTTACCAGTTCTGGGCTGCTGCTTCCTGTGTTGTTACCACGACTGTACCCTCCTTTGTTTATGTTATATGCCTTGGACAACGAGCGTGAGGAAGATATTTACTGGGAATGTGTTCTGCGTCTAAACAAACAATCTGATACAGCTCTTCTGAGCTTTCTTGGTGTCCAAACGTGAGTGTGTTGTATAAAAATAATGGTTCCAGCATAATAAATATTAGGATGATATTAGCCAAGCTATTGAAATGTTTCCTGACACCATTACATCTTTCATGCACTGCTTCTGTATTTCTCTAACTTCTGTGATTTTACAATTCCATAAACACGTAGATCTTCATCTAAGTAGCATGGGTAAACAAACTGATTGCATATACTCTCTTTAAATGGTAGTAGTAGGTTGTCGTGGAAAAGGCATGTTTTATGGGTGCATAAATAATATATTTTTCCTTAAATGCATTTATCTTGCAGAAATGTTCCAAACTTTCTGCAAAGTATAGATTTATGGGGAAAGCCCTCGCTTTTTTGTAGAAAAGCATGAGTCATTATATGCATAGGATTGGAAACTGCGTTTTTAAGAACAATAAACTGCGTTTTCTTAACTGCAGTATATGGGGTTTCTTCTAGGAAATTCTGGCCAGTGACTGTGTCCATCCTGGGAGAAAATAAAAAGGTATATCCACTTGGACTATATTTAATGTATACTTTGCCCAAAGCTTACATCAGAAACAAAATGTGCTGGCAGGAGGGAGTTCTCCTATTTCAATAAACTTGGTTTTCTTTGCACTTAACTTTTGTCTGTTTCAAAGCTATATTTACAACACTGGCAACTAGCAGCTGTCACACCAGAGGTGAAGCTTGTTGGTAACTGCTTTATTCTTTATAAAGATTCGGACATTATTAGAATTTAATATTTTTAAGTCCTGACCCTATTTTCCTTGATCTACAATTGTGGAAGTATGAAGCTAGAGAGGGGGGCCCAGAGCTGTTTCTCTTGCTTCCATGGGACCTGATGGGCAGAGGGGTGTCTGTGGGGCACTGGCAACACGTAGGGGGTGCAAATGCACCCCCTACAAAAAGGTGTTGCCGACACTGTCAGTGGTGCCTGTGGGCGGTCACTGCTTACCCCCAGCCACTGCCACTGGCAGCGTCTGCAGCAGCATCTGCAGGTAATCGCCAACCCCTGTTTGCTCACCACCCCACCTCTTCCCCCGCTAACACCAGCAGCATCTGTGGGAGCTCATTGCTTGCTACCACTGTGCCTCCCCCCCAGCCACTGGGGGCACGTGTCGTTCATGCTGTGGGGAGTGACTGCACAGAATGCCAGCTTTGGCCAAGGACAGTAGTGGCTGGGGGCAGGCTTCTCTTCCTTCCTGTGCCTGTTGCCCACTGCACTGGTAGGGAGCAGGCACTGAAAGAAGAAACTTGCCTGCCACTGCCGCCACTGTCCCAAGCTAAGCCCAGCAACCCACACAGCTACCTGCAGCCCTTAGTTGGTACTGGGCAGCTTCCCCATGCAGTCTGAGACAACAGTGGCAGTATGTGGGTTCCTTATTGTAGCACCTGCTCCCAGCCAGTGGGGGAGCATTATGAAGCAGAGCAGATGAAAGAAGGGGAAACCTACCTACCATGGGTGCTGTCCTCTGCTCAGCCTGACACCCCATGCAGCTGCAGTCCACAGCTGGAGTGGCTCTGGGACTGACTTTTTCCTTTCTTTCCCCCCTGGCCGCACCTGCCCAAGTTAGCTGGGGACAGTGGCAGCAGTGGACAGGCTTCCCTTCTCCCAGCAGCACTTGCCCCCACCCCACTTCCTGTGCCTGCTCTGTGGTGGTCCCTGCTGGCCCAGGGGCTTCAGATGCAGGGAAAAGGTATGCCAGGCTTAGCTGAAGCCAGTGGCAGTAAATTGAGGTGCAGCTACACTACTGAACTCCTCCTGGATCCATCCCTGCTTTCATTCCAGTCTCCTCCTCCCTGCCCTCCAGCCCAGACTTTCCAGTATGTTAAATGCACTTTCCCAGAACTCTATCCTTGTGGACACTTCAGATTTAACAATTCAGTTCTTCAAGGACATGTGATGGAGCAAACATCTGCACAGCCTTAGGAAGGGTTTAAAAAACTACTTTATTGCTTGTATTAGCATAAGCAATATGACAAACAGGGAAAAATTCAGAGAGGAATTTTACTGTCTGCTTTATCGCTGCCCCAGCATTCTTTGGGTACAGGTCAGAGTCCTCAGTCCCAGTGTCACTTTCCTGTGTATGGAATCCTGCACTGTTTCTTTCTTATGCAGCCAGTTCAATTTCTCATTTGGCTGGTACTGTAGTGAAGCTGGATCCCTTTTTGTATGAAAGTTTGCCTTACTATGCTCTCTTCTGCCAGTCGATTTTAAAAATTCCCCTGTCCTTCCTCCCCTACAAATTTCCAGGCTGTGTGTAAGATCTACCATTTAGGTGTCTTCTGGATCTGATAAAATTCTGCTGTGCTAAACCCCCTGCCTACAGATGCAACAAGCTGAACTATGTACCCTAGACTTCAGCCATTCCACTGTCCTTAGATGTTCCCTTTTAAATGATAGCCATTGTTCTTTGTTTTGGAGATGCCTGATAGTCTTATGTGGCAGACTCCCTAGATGCTGTGGCATTGAGTAATACAGGCATTTCATAAAGTTGACCAGAACTTGTGAAAGTTTTCAACTGACAGATTCCCCAAATCCACCCCTGCTTGCTTTTCCTTGAATTTGTATGTCTTATGGATTAATTTTTAATTTTTCAATAGCCACAATCTGTCTCTCTCTATTCTGAGCAGTCAGAAATATATACTAGAAAGTTTTTCAAATCCTAAACAACTCTTTTTCCTGCTCCCCCACCCCTCTCCCTGACTACCTAGGTGATGCCGAGTACAAAAGATTCTTGCTTTGCCTCAGCTGTTGAGTGTTTGCAGCAGATCAGGTAACCCTTTGACTGCCTGTTGAATTTGTGTGCTAAATGCTATCAGTCTGTTTAATTTACTAGATTGCAGTTTTTATTTTTCCTCATGATATTGATCTTCCCCACTTTTTTTTTATAATAAAATGGTAGAGTTGTAAATGGCCAGTACTGTGCCTTGGAGAGCACCAGCTGGAGGTTCACTGTTGCAGGGGAAAAGATGTCACTTGTATCATAACCAGCTGCTGCTCCAGAACTGCTGCTGCTACTTCTCTGCCCTCCTCACTGCTAGACTTGGTACAGGAGGAACAGGGGACAGGAGAGAGGCACTCCCAACAACTTTCTCTGTGAAAAGGATTTCATAATTGCTGGATATGTGGTTTCACATAAAGAATTTGAAGGAGAGAGGAGGAAAACAAACTCCCAAATGACAAATGTGTTTAAGAGCCTTAAACAAGAATTTCATTCAATAGCATGTCTTGATCCGGCTCTTGCAGCTACTAATGTAATGTGCAGCTAGTCTTTTCTTAGAACCAGTGGTTGCTGCAGTGTAAATGATCAGTGACTTGTAAAAGTTTGACTAGATTTTTCTTTTGTAGAAAAGAAATTTAAAATGGTAACTAACCATCTGTCTTCCCACTGTGGTAAGTGAAACTTGCAACACTTGTAATCTTGCTGGTTTCCTTTTCCCAAAGTACCACTTTTACTCCATCTGACAAACTGAAGGTAATCCAGCAGACTTTTGAGGAGATCTCTCAGAATGTTCTTGAGACTCTTCAGGAAGACTTCCTCTGGTCCATGGATGACTTATTTCCGGTTTTTCTGTATGTGGTGCTACGAGCCAGGTGAGCAGCTGTTACTTTACAGCATCTTGTGTCATAAACCCATACACTAAAATCAGCAGTAGAACTGAATTTAATAAAGCAGAAGAACTCTTGGTTAGTCTCCTAGGATACTTAAAAGTATCTAACTTTTAAGTCTATAAAATATGGATACCGCCACCTACATGTGCAGAGAATACGCTATTAACTACTTTTTGAATATGAGCTTGCATAGCAAAGGTGGCCTCTTTACTAGCCTTTACGGTTTCTGAATCATTCCAAGTTTTTTCATTTGCTTCTAACTTTTTTTGCTGATCTTTCCATTTTGGGTGCTTAATTATAACTTTTTTTTTGGAAAGCTTCTGGAAAAAAATTAGAGAAAAAGATGTTCTGTGTATTTGTCAGTCTTCATTTCTTCCTTTATTATGGTAGCATATGTGGTGATTAAAAGGAATGCAATAGCACATCTCTTTCCTCTCATTTGACAGGATAAGGAATTTGGGGTCTGAGGTACACTTAATCGAAGACCTGATGGACCCGTTTCTCCAGCATGGGGAACAAGGCATCATGTTCACAACCCTGAAGGCAAGTGTTCAAGATAAATGGCATTGTCTAAAATAAAATATTGTTCTTTTCTCTGGTTAATGTTTTTTGTACTGTGCCTATGGCAATGACCACAGCTACAGCTGGTTGTGATTTTCTTAATCTTTCCTCAGATCTTTATCTGCTGTGAGGAACAATGATGTCAAAATTCAAGCAGACCTATTTTTATTTTTATTTTTTTTTTTACATGCTTCGTAGGTAATCTGAACAACAGTGTTTACTGGCTTTGATTCCTTTGTATTGTGCTGCTCCTATGATTTCGACCACTGTAGTATATGTTGGAGTCTTGACATTCCTACTTTTTAAATGTGAGGGTAGGACTTGTTGGTTTTGTGAACAAAAATCAAGTTTTCCAATGTGAAACAAAACCAGATGTAGAACAGAAGGCAAGGCATGTTAAACTGCTTTGTGAAAGAGCGTGACACATCCCAGAACAGTCAAAAGCTTCAGTAGTTAGGATCTTCACCTGTGGAAAGCCCAGGTTCAGGACAGTTTGGATCAGGGACTTGAACCTAAGTAGTCCATGTCCCAGGTGATACCACTGCTTTGTTGCCTAATTTAAGAGGGCTCGGGAGGTCTGTGTCTGTCCCAAGGGAAGTTCTAACGAAAATCAAACATTCTGTGGTATTAACCAAAACAAATACATTTCCATAATTGGTTTCGTTTTGACCAATTAAAATTTCCAACAAAATCTTCCATCAAAACTTAATCTCAACCAGCTCCAGTGCAGAAGGGTCAGTTACCTAACTCCAACAAAAGTTGGCAGTAGAGTTGGCTTTTTGTTACACTGCATCAAATGTATGCTCTTAATGAAATTCTGGGTGAAAGATCAGTGTCCAAGTTCACTAATTTTACTAAAAGAATCTGTTTGACATCCCAAAGCTTTCTGTTAAGTTTTCAGGTATTGTTCACCTGAGCTGCATTGAAGCCATTCATTTAGAAGTGAATTTATCTGGTCAAGCTAGGTTGAGATAGATTGTCATGGCATTTATCTCGGTACTTTCTGACCCTTTCTCTTGATCTCAACCTCCTTGCAAATTAGGGGAACAGTGACTTGCAGCAAAGTGCGACTTCCATGTGGTTGTCATAGGACATCCTGACAAAAAAAATCACTTTTGGGGGAGCCAAAGTGTTTTTTGTCTGTTTTGGTTTTTTGGGGTTTTTTTTTTCAAATGCCAAATACCTGGGTCCAGATGTAATGTGGAATTAAACTTAAAACATTTCACTTCTATTTAATGCCTCAGCTTGCCACATTTTAAGTGATTTTTATTATTATTGTTAAAGGCCTTGCAGAAATTCTAGCCCTCATCGGTCCCCTCTTTCTTAGCAGGAGAAATAATTTGTTATAACATATTTAGTAGCATAAAAATGATACTGAAACTTAGTGGATTTTTGTTTGTTTTTAATTTAGGCTTGTTACTACCAGATTCAACATGAAAAGCTTACATAGCTCATTCCCTGCAGCTGCTGCATATGGGAGCATCTTCTGAGTGAGCCTTTAGTAATCTCCAGAGTCTTTTCTGGAGTGACACTTAAAACAGAGAATACTAAGATGATGTGCTTCTAAACCTTGTGTAAAGACTGAAAAACTGAAGCCTGGAGATGACGGAGGCAGAATAATCGTACCTGAATTTGGCCTGTGAAGCAGTCTCTGGGGAAAGATCATTTGCTATGCTAAAGGAGGAGTTGTTTACTGTTCCTGAACTAACAGGCATGGCATCAACTTGGAATGCATTTGAGGAATCTGCACATATGGCTTTCAGGCTCTCTTCTTTGAGTCTGCCTGCAAGGACCATAAATTTATTTTAAAGGAATTGAATGGCACCCTGGAACCATTCTGTCTTCCTGAATTAAGAATATGTGTGCGTCTTTTTAAAGGAAAAAAAAGTGGTCATATTTAGTATTTATAATGGGCAGCCTGCAGAACATCTGGCTGGAAGGGTTCTGATGCATCTTTTTAAAGCATGATTGCTGAAAGCAGCCCATGGGTGCTGTTGTGGAATTTCTCACTTTTTTTATATAGGCACCCCTGCTTCCACAGTGGGAAGAACACAGGAAATCATGGTTTGTTTTTTGTTTATGAAGTAAATGAGCCACTGACCAGTTTAAATTTCAGCACTGATTTTGGTATTTTTAGGTTTAGGTTTGCACAGGTTTTAGTTTAATTGTATTTAAGGCCCATCAGATCCATGCCACTGGAGAATGGGGAACATGTTCGTGAACAAACTGACAATAGGTTAGGGTTGATGCCCACCCTTAAGCTGTTGTTTATTTAATAGGTGGGAAAGACTCTGCATTTTTCCAAAAGTATTATAAAATAGAAAAATGACTTTGTGTTGGGTTGTGTTCTACTGTTTCATTATCTTGGCTTATACAAATAACACTAGTGGACACTTTGGATACCATAGGTGCTATTCCTAACCATGTCTGACAAAAGTGCAAAGTGTATGGAATATTCTCATGGCTCAAGGCATCTTGAATTAGCACAGTAAATGCTAATCATAGATTTGAAAATCGGAATCGGGGGTTGCTTGTTGATGCTTTAAACAGTGGGCGTGGGCA
>NW_017729031.1:106444819-106446856 GCF_001723915.1 Gavialis gangeticus
GGCAGGCTCCCTTTACCAATAATTAACATCAAAGACGTGGTGGGCAAGATAGTGAGGGTGCATTGAAACTAATTTGGCACAGTAGGGGGGCGCTAGGGGAAAAAACTGTTCACTGAAATTTATTCTCTGGAGCAGTGACTGTAAACTAGCAGTTTTCATAATAAATTTAAGAATATTTGTCTTTGAGATTTTTGTGGTTGTTTGAAGAATAGAACAAGAGTTTTAAAAAAAAAAGAGTCCATTAAAACTACATCTTGACAGAACACCCTACTGCTCCAAAAGAATCTTCCTACAATGAGGAATTATCTTGTGTCCCACTAAAGTAGATATTTCATATAACTTTTACACATCTATAGGAGAGTTTTACACAGAAGATTGTGATTTCGTGTAGTAAAACTATTTCTGGTTTAAGCAAACTTCTTTTCTTGAACATCACTGGAAAACCCTCTTGGGGCAAGAGTGTTTTAATAGCAATGAGATCTGACACAAAAGTTCTAAGAACATATCACTTCAGTTGTTTGTTTTGCAAACAGTTGCAAAGGTTGCCTTCGGTTGAAACTTTTTTAAAGTTGCTCCTCACAACCAGGGAGGAATTGATTGAGAAAGCAAAGCTGTACAGTAACTTTGACAGTAACCATGAAATGAAAGAGTTTAAGATCCTACAGGAAGGAAGTAAAGCAACAGTGTCAAGGCACTGGACTTCAAATAAGTAAACTCGGGGAACTGGTGGGCAGGATCTGCTGGGAAGCAAGTCTGAGGGGGAAAGGAACCCAGGAGAGCTGGCTGTACTTTATGGACATTTGTGATGTGTAGATTGAGATTGGTGGTGCACCCCCTGACAGAAGTGCTGCCAGTGGTACCTGTGGGCTGTCATTGCTTGCCCCGCACTGCTGTGGCTGCCTGCGGTGCTCCCTACTGCCATGCCTCCACCTCCTGCAGGTGGTCGCCGTGCCCCACCCCAGCCTCTGTGTCGTTCATGGTTATGGGGGTGGTATTAAAGGTGCAGGGGCAAGCTCTCCAGGTGTGACGAGAATTTGAAGTTTAGCAGGAGATCAGCCTGCCTAGACCACATTCTCTTCAATGAGTTAAAACTCAAAGGAATACTACAAAAACTGGAATCTTGATCATTTACCAGAGGAGCATGAGGGTATTGCACAGGAATGCAGGGAGAAAATCAGGAAGACCCAGGCATGTTCTGAGATGAAATTGACCAGGGACATATTAAATGGTAATAGATTATAAAGGGAATCTATGAGAGTGTCAGAAGTTAAGAGGAAAACCAAAGAAAGTGCAAGGCCTTTAATGTAGATGGCAATCTAGTTATGTATGATGCATAGAAGGCAGAAGTATTTAAGGTCTTCAGTCTTCATGGAATCAAGTCAGCTACTAGAGCTAATCTCTAGAAGATCAGATTGGAGATTACTTGGAGAAGCTAAATGATTTCAAGTTGACAGAGCTGTGTGTGTGCATCCTAGGGTACTGAAGGCATTGGTTAAGATTAATTTCGGAGCCATTGGTTATCCTCTTTGAGAGTTTCTTGGAGGTTGGGTAAAATCCTAGATGACTGGAAAAGGGCAAATATAGTGCCTGCATTTAGGAAAGGGAAGAATGAGGATCTGGGGAATAACAGATCAGTTAGCCTGACCTCAAGACATGGAAAGATCATGGAGCAGGTCCTCAAGGAATCCATTGTGAAGCACCTTCAGGAAACTAAGGTGATCAGGAACAGCCACCATGAATTCACCAAGAGCAGGTCATGCCTGACCAACCTGATTTCCTTTAAGGTAACAAGCCCTGGATAGGAGGGGAGAGCAATGGATGGTGATGCACCTTAAATTTAGCAAGGCTGCTGACTGTCTCATGAAATTCTCGTTTTAACAAGCTACAGAAATGTGGACTAGATGAAAATACAGTGCTCTGTAAGGTGGATATATAACTGGTTGGAGCATCATGCTCAATAGGCCTGTGTGAAGCGGCTAGCATTTGCTTCAGATTTGATTCAGAGGACAGGGATTTGATTTGGCGATTTTTATTCAG
>NW_017729031.1:106451856-106452130 GCF_001723915.1 Gavialis gangeticus
GGTGCTGCCGGGCTTTACAGAAGCCCTCTGGCCCCCCCTCACTCTCCCAGCCCCTCCAACAGGTGCCCTGCCTGGGCAGCTCCTACCCTTTAAGGAAAAAAACGAAAATCCCTCCCCACACTCGCTGTTCCTGCCAGTGGGGGGTGATCCCTATTGCCCCATGCCATGTGGGGGGCTCTGCATGGGGCCCCCCAAAGCCACTGCAGGAGTGGAAAGTCCTGGAGCTTTTCTTGGTTTGTTTTTTGTTTTTCCTAAAGGGCTGGAGTTGGCCTGG
>NW_017729031.1:106457130-106459073 GCF_001723915.1 Gavialis gangeticus
TGGGGGCAGCCATGGGGGGAGGGGGTCTGGATGAGGGAGGACTAGGAGGGCTGGCAGGGATTCCCACTATGGTCCCCTCCCACCCCTAGTACTTGCCAGTTTAGAGTCAGCTACAGATCCCTGCTGCAGCCACCAGGGGCTGCCCAAATCATCAAAGCTCTCTGAATCTTTGCTGAAGATTTGGAGAGTTTTGAATCGATGCAGACCTTTAAATCGGTCCCCTGATTCGATTTCGAATTTGGAGATTCGGCCCCTGAATCAGGTCAAATCTCAGAATCAAATCGCCACCTGAAGTTTTGCACAGCCCTAATTGTTCACTGAGTAGTTGGGGGGAGGAGGAATCAAGTAAGGTTCCCCAGGGTTTTGTATTGTTTAACCTCTTCACTAGTTATTTGAATCAAGGCTGTCCAACTTCTTAGTGGCCAAGGATTGCGTGCCCCTCAAGAGCTGCACCAGTATGGGCCTTGGCATGTGAGAACATGCTGTACCAGGCACACAGGTGCAGATGCCCAATCCCCATCTTCATCTTCCTGGGCACAGGCTCTTTCTCAGGCAGGCAGCAGAAGCCTGGGAGAGGGGGAACCTAGACCCTCCAGCTGCTGGTGGTGTAGCCAGAGCAATTGGAGGATTGGCAGCTGGGTGGAAGTCCAAAGGCTACAAACTAATCCCATAGTTAGTTGGATGGGCCCTGATTTGGATGATGGAACTGAGTGCACGCTTGGCAAATATGTGCATGATACCAATTGAGATGAAGTTGCAGACACTTTAGAGGACAGGGCTAGGATCCAGAGTGACCTGGATACACTAGAGAAATGGATGAGATTCAATAAGGATAAGTGCAAACTCCTGCCCTGGAGATGGAATAACCGCGTGCACAAATACAGACTAGTGAATGATTGGCTAGACTGCAGAGAAGCACCTTTGGGCTACAGTAGACCAGAAGCTGAATACAAGTCAACAATGTGGTTGGTTTTGTTTTTGTTTTTTGTTTTTTTTTTATGGCAAAAAAGCTAACAGTTACTAGGCTGTATTAACAGGCGTGTCCCTTACAAATCAAGGGAAGTAAGTGATCCTTCTGTAATCAGCACTTAAGGCCTCACCTGGAGTATTGTGCCCACTCTTGGATCCCATACTTCAAGAAGGATGTGAACAGATTGGAAAGTGTTTAGCTGAGACTGACAAAAATGATTAAATGTCTTGGAAACATGACTTTTGAGGAAAGGTTGAAAAGAACTAAGGTGGTTTTAATCTGGAGAAGAAAAGACCGAGGGGAGATTTGGTAAGTCTTTAAATACCTGAAGAGCAATTATACAGTGGATAGAAATGGGCTCTTCTTTGTGGCTGTAGGGGACAGGACAAAGAGCAAGGGACTCAAACTGCAGCAGAGGAAATTTAGTTTGGAGATTTAGGAGAATTTTTTTTTACTATGGGGGTGCTCAAGCATTGGAACAGGCTACTTATAGAAATTGGGGGATCTCCATACTTGGAAATGTTCGCATGCAGGTTTGGCAGATTTATTTGGGATTGATTTAGTCAGTGACCCTCCTCTGAGCAGAGCTAACTGGCCTTGTGACAGGGTGGATTTAATTTGCATCAAATCAATTTAAATCAGTGGGCAGGAAGCCTTGATGTATTCATTGTTTTCTACAAAAAGTGCTTTTTTTTTGTTGTTGGATATAACTGTAATACATATTATTCATAATTCTGAGATAGATGTAGGTTTTGTTTCTAGAAGGTATGTGCTATACATTATCAAGCAGCCATGTGTTTTTGATATTTTTTTTCAGATTAATTTTGCAGCTACATCAGAAAACTGAATTATGGTCTGGTTATTTTATTTACCAAAGCTAACTGAAGCAGGTACTTGAAGTTATTGGGAGGTGAACTATCTCCGATTCACTAAATTAATCATGGATATTTGGGGGATATTTTTGCCACATTGT
>NW_017729031.1:106464073-106467531 GCF_001723915.1 Gavialis gangeticus
CCCCCCAACATTTAAACTGTTTTATTTAGCTAAAACAACAAACTTCTGTATTTTGGATATTTTTCTTCAACAAACGTATAATTTTTAATGAGACAAGCACATGTATTTTTGAATGTTTAACTACTTTAGTTGAATGTGGTTTTTTTTAACAAAAATTAAATGAACTATTTCAGCCAGGTAAACATGAGAAACTTATTTACTGGGTTATGCAGCAAACGCAGTCTTTACCTTCCTCTTCCTGTTTGTTCATAGACTGGACAAGAAAGATGAGCTTTCCTACTTTTTCAGTTTCTAAATGATTTCTCATCTTAGAATGTATTAGCCCAAAAGAAGCTACTGCTATTAAAAGCTGGATTATCACTTCAGTAGTCTCTGATTCCAGATGCTTAAGTGACTTCTATCAGTTCACTGGTGTGACTTTCTGTAAAACCTCATCAGCAAACACACATTTCTTGAATGGTTCACCCTTAGGCCCCAAATTTATTAGTTAGTATTGTGGAGAGATGACTACTGGATGTCCATGTCATAGCCAACTCCTTCTTCAGTAGCTGAGGGTTTACCCTGGTACCAAGTATTGAGAATATTGAGCTGGGGATGGTACTTAATTTGTTTGTTTGGGGGGGTTGGGTTTTTTTTAAATGCCTATAATTTAACTCCGTATTGCATATTGGTCTCACTTGGTTCCTTCCAAATGTCAACAACATCAGCAATAAAACAGTGATTTTTCTTTGCATTTCGTTCAAGGCTACAGAATTAGGCTTCAGGATAGTTAGCAACAGGTTCTACATTTTTCCGTAGCCCAATGTTGAGAACTTTGGCTATGACAGTTCCATCTTCTTTGGTCACAAATTGTCATCAAATTAGGCTACTTCTCCATATATTGCTCAAAACAGACCGCTGCTGAGTTCTATCACACGTCTGGTGGGAGAGTTAGCTTGGGTACTCCTGTTTTCTTCAGAGCAGCTGCTGCCAAGTGGTTGTTACAGAAGTATTTTGCTATTTCAACATTGGCCTTTATTTCTAGACCACTGAAGTATTTGGCTAAGAGGTGCATCAAATGAGCACTGCAACCATATGTTGTTAGCTTGGGGCTAATAATGTGCCTTAATGTGCATTACTGTGTCTACATGTAGATGTATACCTCAGTTGCCCTGATGCACCTTTAAAGGCACATTAAGGCACAACTTTCTTCTCTAGTTCTTCTCATTTTTAGTATGCAGCTTTGTCACAGACAATGCTGCAACTGTATCAGACACTTGAATTTTTTTCACAATTTGTTATAGCTTTTAAGTTTTCTGCTGTGTGTGCATTTCCTGATGTATCAATTTTTTCTGTAAGGTGGACAGTTCCTTCTTCTGTTGTGTCACAAGCACATATTACTGGATCATTGTGGACAATGCTCTACCCATCAAGACTCAGGTTAACAATTTCCCCCTCTAGACTTCTTGCACACTGTTCAGTTTCTCTGTCATATACTTTATCCAGCAATATGCCTGCTATGTCTGTTCTGTTGGGTGGACTGTATCCTTGTCGTAATGACTGGACCATGTCAGTGAAATGTGTATTCTCAACAATATGGAAAGGAGAGTTTGTCACATAAACCGAGCAATTTTTCATCAATCACCTCTTACTGTAATCTTCTGGTTTTCATTATAAACTTTTATCTATGGTTGTTTCTGGATGATGGAGATGGTTTGTGGGGTTTTTGTGCTTCTTGTTTTTGCTTTCTTTTGACTACAGCTGATTATACCAGCGACAGGCAAAATATGGCCTATAGGCCAGATCTGGCCCATGTGGCTGCCTACCAATTCACTATATCCAGCCTGGCCCTGGACTGCCCCCACTCATTTCCCCTGGGGACAGCCCTGTTACCAGACTTGCCTGTCACTTTGGGGCGCACTCATTTATTAGGGGTACATTTTTGGGGTCTCTGTAATTCTATCAATGTGCTGCTTGTGTTACTTATGTTTCTATATGGAGCTGTAACTCTCCTTTCTGCAAGTCCTCACCCCCAACGGTGCTATCTTGCAGGACAGTTTCAATGGGGCCGGGTTCCTCCAGCCACTGAATCAAACACCATGCACACGCACATGCACACACGACATGCCTGAGCCAGGCCAGGAGATGGGGGGCACAGGTGGTATTCTCCTGGTGAGTAGGCGTGGACAGCAACACAAGGCCTGCATTGGCAAGGTCAACCAGCAGATATGGAGTTGGTGCTGCCAGGCAGGCCTTGCGTTCCTGGATAAGGACCCATGCTGTCGTGCAGGGGACTTGCTTGGGCGGGATGGGCTACACCGCTCTCCAAAAGGCAAGCGTGTTTTCTCTTTCAGGTTGGCTGATCTCGTGCGACGAGCTTTAAACTAGCTTTGCCGGGGGATGGGCCAGCAGGAAGACTTAAGGACACCTCCCGACCAAGACAGGTGACATACGCAAGGAGTACCCAGGTACGTAACAGGGGTCCAGATAGTCTTGAAAATTGGGGGGGTGGCACATGCAGCAATCCAAGGCTTTAAATGCTTCTATACCAATGTTTGTAGTATGAAGAATAAGCAGGAGGAACTCGCCTTCCGAATAGCCTGTTCAAACTCAGACACAATAGGGCTTGCTGAAACCTGCTGGGATTCATCCCACGACTGGACGGTTAACATTAGGGGCTATAGGCTTTACAGGCGAGAGAGAACAGGAAGATCTTAGAAAAGTTTATTAAAGAGGCCATCCTTAATGGACTGGCTGATGCCAGCATCCTAAGGAATAGCCAGCACGGGTTTGTTGCGGGTAGGTTTTGCTTGACCAATCTCATTTCCTTCTATGACCAGGTGACCTATCACCTGGACAAGGGAGAAGAGATTGATGTCATATCTTGACTTCAAAAAAGCCTTTGATCTGGTATCCCATGATCACCTCTTGGTGAAACTGGCCAATTGTGGCCTTGGGTCCACCACGATCCCCTGGCTGGGAAATTGGCTCTGTGCTCGGACCCAGAGGGTAGTAATTGATGGAAGTCAATCATCATGGTGTCCTGTGACCAGTGGGGTGCCCCAAGGCTCTGTCCTTGGACCCATATTGTTCAACATCTTCATTAATGATGTAGACATTGGAGTCAGAAGCGGACTGGTCAAGTTTGCCGATGACATGAGACTTTGGGGCAAAGCATCCACACCAGAAGACAGGTGCGTGATCCAGGCTGACCTGGACAGGCTCAGCAAATGGACGGGAACCTGATGGTGTTTTACGCTGAAAAATGCAAGGTTCTCTACCTTGGGAGGAAAAACCTGCAGCATCCTTATAGGCTCGGCAGTACTATGCTGGCTAGCACTACAGAAGAAAGAGACTTGGGGTTCATCGTTGACCACAAGATGAACATGAGCCTGCAATGCGATGCTGTGGCGACCTAAAGTGACCGAAACGCTTCCTTGCATCCACAGGTGCTTCTCAAGCAAATCTGGGGACATCAT
>NW_017729031.1:106472531-106474042 GCF_001723915.1 Gavialis gangeticus
GCCCTGATGCACCTTTAAAGGCACATTAAGGCACAACTTTCTTCTCTAGTTCTTCTCATTTTTAGTATGCAGCTTTGTCACAGACAATGCTGCAACTGTATCAGACACTTGAATTTTTTTCACAATTTGTTATAGCTTTTAAGTTTTCTGCTGTGTGTGCATTTCCTGATGTATCAATTTTTTCTGTAAGGTGGACAGTTCCTTCTTCTGTTGTGTCACAAGCACATATTACTGGATCATTGTGGACAATGCTCTACCCATCAAGACTCAGGTTAACAATTTCCCCCTCTAGACTTCTTGCACACTGTTCAGTTTCTCTGTCATATACTTTATCCAGCAATATGCCTGCTATGTCTGTTCTGTTGGGTGGACTGTATCCTTGTCGTAATGACTGGACCATGTCAGTGAAATGTGTATTCTCAACAATATGGAAAGGAGAGTTTGTCACATAAACCGAGCAATTTTTCATCAATCACCTCTTACTGTAATCTTCTGGTTTTCATTATAAACTTTTATCTATGGTTGTTTCTGGATGATGGAGATGGTTTGTGGGGTTTTTGTGCTTCTTGTTTTTGCTTTCTTTTGACTACAGCTGATTATACCAGCGACAGGCAAAATATGGCCTATAGGCCAGATCTGGCCCATGTGGCTGCCTACCAATTCACTATATCCAGCCTGGCCCTGGACTGCCCCCACTCATTTCCCCTGGGGACAGCCCTGTTACCAGACTTGCCTGTCACTTTGGGGCGCACTCATTTATTAGGGGTACATTTTTGGGGTCTCTGTAATTCTATCAATGTGCTGCTTGTGTTACTTATGTTTCTATATGGAGCTGTAACTCTCCTTTCTGCAAGTCCTCACCCCCAACGGTGCTATCTTGCAGGACAGTTTCAATGGGGCCGGGTTCCTCCAGCCACTGAATCAAACACCATGCACACGCACATGCACACACGACATGCCTGAGCCAGGCCAGGAGATGGGGGGCACAGGTGGTATTCTCCTGGTGAGTAGGCGTGGACAGCAACACAAGGCCTGCATTGGCAAGGTCAACCAGCAGATATGGAGTTGGTGCTGCCAGGCAGGCCTTGCGTTCCTGGATAAGGACCCATGCTGTCGTGCAGGGGACTTGCTTGGGCGGGATGGGCTACACCGCTCTCCAAAAGGCAAGCGTGTTTTCTCTTTCAGGTTGGCTGATCTCGTGCGACGAGCTTTAAACTAGCTTTGCCGGGGGATGGGCCAGCAGGAAGACTTAAGGACACCTCCCGACCAAGACAGGTGACATACGCAAGGAGTACCCAGGTACGTAACAGGGGTCCAGATAGTCTTGAAAATTGGGGGGGTGGCACATGCAGCAATCCAAGGCTTTAAATGCTTCTATACCAATGTTTGTAGTATGAAGAATAAGCAGGAGGAACTCGCCTTCCGAATAGCCTGTTCAAACTCAGACACAATAGGGCTTGCTGAAACCTGCTGGGATTCATCCCACGACTGGACGGTTAACATTAGGGGCT
>NW_017729031.1:106479042-106503399 GCF_001723915.1 Gavialis gangeticus
ACTGTCTGAGCCCCCAAGGTCTGGAACAGCCTGCCATCGGAGGTGGTTCAAGTACCTACACTGAACACCTTCAAGAGCAAATCGGATGCTTATCTTGCTGGGATCCTATGACTCAAGCTGACTTCCTGCCCTTTGGGCGGGGGGCTGGACTCGATGATCTTTCGAGCGTAGATTTCTCCTTTTTGGCAATGTACATTTTCAACAGCATTTTTTTCCAAAAGAGTCCAGTTTCGTCAACATTAAAAACTCGCTGAGTGCAATAGCCGATCTCTTTAATGATTTCGGCCAAAGTCTCAGGAAAAGCACGAGCTGAGACCTTGAGGCCTTGATGACCTTGATGTTATGCAAATTGGCCCTGGCTTTAAAATGCATAAACCACCCCTTACTTGTAGTAAAAGGCTCAGCATTAGAACTCTCCCCCTGTTGTTTCTTTAGATCATCATAAAGACTCCTAGCCTTTTCCTGAATGATGCCTAAACTCACAGGAGCACAGCATTTATTTTGATCCTCCAGCCAAATGATTAACGGTTTCTCAACCTGAGTAATAAGTCCAACATGGTGCTTAGTTATCACAGTTAACTGCATAGTAGCCGAGTCCTTAACACGCTCCTCAATTCTTGCCTTGTTTTTCAGGATGGTCACGATAGTCATTTGGGGGATATCCAAAGCTCTACCCATTTCAGTTGGGGGGTCTCGCCTTTTTCAGACCTCTTAATTATTTCCATTTTTGTTTCCATAGTAATTTTCTACGTTTCTTAGAAGAAGAAACTTCACTTGCACTGGATTTATGCTTTTATGCCATTATTATGCGCAGTTTGGAAAAAGTATAGAAACAGAACAGCACATGGGCAGCATAGTGAACTTGTTGTAAAGTACTGTACAGTAGTAGGACTTTATTCTTTTTTCAGTACTGGTACAGTATGGTACCATAGACCTGTAATTCTAGCAGCAACAGCAATGACTGAGCATCAGAGGAGCTGCCTAGCAAATGGCTCCCAGACGAGCGGCACACTGCTGCTCTGGCCATGTGTCCAGAAGTGCAGGGAGTGGGGGGGAGTATGTGCCCCTGGATCTGCCCCAAGCGCAGCCTACCCCTCCCCAACCAGACCAGATCTGGGGGTCACATGTCCCTCCTCTACCCTACCCCATGTCCTCCTGGGCAAGCAACAGAAGCCACTGGACAGGCTGTGGCTTCTCCTGCAGCCATCTGGCTCGGCCCCAGGGCTTCCTGCCCTGCCCTGGCAGGGGCAGCCGGGGAAGCAGGCAGATAAGCCACAGCTTTTCCTGTGGCTGCCCGGTGCAGCCCTGGCACCGCCTGCTTCACCCCGGGGAAGCAGCTAGACAAGCTGCAGCTTCTCCCGCCACCCATAGCCCCTGTTCCCAGAGCCCAGCACAGGCCCAGCTGGGCAGTGTTTGCCCCACCCCCTGTTGCATCCCCCGCCCTCCCACAGGGGCCCTGATCTGCCTCCCCAAAGCCCTTTCCTACCCTCTCCCCTTCCACCAACAGACTTGTATCCTACATTCAGTGTCGTAAAGTTGAAACCTGTGCCCGAATTTCGAAACCTAGGTGTCAATTTACAAACGTCGTAACTGCGGGTCATCAGAACTCGAACTGTCGTAAGTCGAGGACTGCCTGTACCTTACGCTTGCTCTGAGACCTAATTACTAGGGCTGTGCAAAGCTTCGGGCACTGATTTGATTTGGAGGAGGTTCAATCTGATTTGGTGGCTGAATCTCCAAATCCAAATCGAATCAGGGGACCAATAAAGGAGAACTGGTTGAAAGAGTGAATCACATTAAATAGTCATGCAGGTTTGATATGGGCAAAAGCAGGCCTCAGTATTTCTTCAGCAACAGCAGAGGGCATTCCAATAGTGTTCTCCTCTATTTCTTATAGACAATCAGTGTTTGCAGTGTCTAATATTAGTTGCAAAACCAACTGTAAACCTTTCATCTTCTCTATGGCGCACTAACAGCCACAATACATATGTTAAATGGAGAGGAATGTAGAAGAGCGAAATTAAGATGCTGCTAATGAAGATGGTATAAATCTTATTCACACTTTTGCTCTACAAAGGGACTTTGTAGCTGCTAGAATGTAGCAGCCCTAAACAGTTAAAGATGATGTGTTGTAAAGTCTGAAAACTGTAAAAACTTGCCTTAGATTTATAAATCCTTTTTTTTAAAAAAACTTCCAATGATTGGTGGCATGGCTGGGCAGATTATTTCTGGTCCTTCTGTTGTATGGCTCGGTTACTAGCTGAAGAGAATTCCAAGACGAAATACCGATATGGCACAGAAGTCTAGCCACAGTGCATGTGGGCTGTTAATGCCTTAAAGCTGAATGGGGAGCTTTGATGGTGGATTTCTGCTGCTAACTAAGCAATAAGTTAACCTGCAGGATCTCCCTGTCCTTCTTGCTTTAGTGTTGCTATTTTTTTTTCATAAATTAAAAGCCAGGTATTGCTTGCTTGTTACAGGTCTTCTGCTTGAGTGTAATAAGAGATCAAAGTTGAAATTATTATGTATTCTCTTTACCTTCAATTGCATGCTGAGTTAGTGGACAAAATGACATTATAAATATCCTGATCATTGGGGAAGTTAGTGAGAACAAATAGAGTGAACAATGATTTTAAAGCTGGCTCTTTATGTGAGAAAAGGGTTAAGAAGATTTGTTCTCCTTCCCCTGGCAATGAGTGGTTCTAAAGTTAGGTTTCTGTGGATTACACAGGAGAGGCTGTGAGGATGTCCATAGATTAGGTAGGGCAGTGAGGTGACTCAGGCCACTAATATTCCATAAATATTCTTTTTCCTTTAGCAGTTCATGATCAAAACATAGTATACTCTATATTTACAGGTAAGAAACTGGATCTGCTGAGGAAGACAAATGTACAGCAGAGTTCTTTTTCCCATATGCATCTGTAAAAATTTTTCTTCTGAAACCATTCCTAGTAAACCAATTGAAATCTCTTTAAGATAACTGATTGAAAGCAGTGTAACTATAATTAAACTTGATGTCTGTAATTATTTACCTGCTAGCTAAAAATGGGAGGAAACCTTCAAATACTCTTTCCAAGCTTCAGCGAGGCAATGTGACTCTGATGCCAGGCTCTAGCCAATATATTTTGCTTTCATTTATAGCTGCAGGCTCATTTTGAATTGTTTCTATTGTTGTGAAGGATGGAAAAGACTGGCCATTTCTTGTGCAAGGGGGAGACATTCTTATTATTGGATTAGTTTTTCAAAACTACCTTTTTCCTCAAGTCTTTCCTAGGGTGAAGGACATTGCCGTGCGTTTCAGTGAGTTAACTACCAGGCTGATCGCTCTGTTGGTGGTTCTTACTAGAAATGTGCTAGTGCTGGGAGATTTAAGACCAAATTGTTAGCTACATACATTGAAAGAAATTAATAGTGGTGCAAGCAATACAGACTGCTTTGTAAAGTATGTACACATCAGACTCTAGGAGTTGTCCTTGTCCTTGTATGATGTTTCTTCTGTGAACAATCACTTTGCCTGTGGCTGCCACTGACCCAAAAATATAAATATAAAAGCAGGCAGAGGGTCTAGCTAATAGTAAGTTATTTGGGCAGGAGGTAAGTCAACATTTAACTGAATGTTAGATCAACACAAATCATGATAGCATATTTTGTTATAATAGCACCCTACCATAGGGGTGTGTGCTAGCTCAGTTACAGTAAAGGCTTTCTTTTTTCACCAACCTCCAGAACGAATTTACTATTTTATAAAATACCAAATGTGTGCAGGTTATGGAAGTTTAAAAAATAGCATACTACCTCACAGCCTCCTTTGTCAGACCAAGCATTAGACAGATGATCTCTGCTTAACAAAGAGAAAAATAGATACTTACAGGAAGAAAAAATCAAGGTTATTAAACACTGAATTACAAGCGCTGTGAGAGGTTTTCAACCAAGATAGGCAAGAGGATTAAACATCGCATATTAGAAGCATGAAATAGTTGCAGTCACTGAGGGAAATGAAGTAGAAAGTGTGCAAAATATCTGACCAGACTTGGGAAAACCAAGTTGTACTGGGTGTTTTGGGGGAGACTGAGTTCATACGTTTCAGTAGTTTTAAAAATAAGTCCTGCTTTTAAAGAGAGCTTCTATATAGCTCCATGATGTGAAATAAAATTGTATTTAAACTGTACATTTGAGAACCTAGTTGATCCCCCAAGGCTTAAAGTGATATCTTGTTGTTCTCTGCAAACTTGTTGAATTCAGTATATTCAATAATATAGTTCTTGAAGCATAATCTTTTATTCTTCCCTTGATCTTAGCTTGCTTTTCTATACAGTGTACAATTTGACAGAAGAGAAGAAATGTGTTCTAAAAATAGTCATTAAGAAGTGCAGTAAGAGACAGTAATTCCTTTAGCTTTATAAGCAGATCAAGGTAATACATCTGCTCTGCCCAAGAAGTTTGTTTATGCACAGGACGCTCTTGAAGAAAATGGCTACCTTGCTTTTGTAGTCGGGAGGGCAAACTACAGTATATCTGACAAAGGTTAGTATGTAGCATTCACTTTTTATATGGTATGTTCTTGCTATTGGCTGCCTTTCTTAACTGTCTAGTATTGGAATTCATTTATATTCCAAGTCTCTCTTTGGAGTGTGCTATGATTTAACCTTTACACTGAGAGGTTAATTTTTTAAGGATAATCTTATGATAATGGAATAATGACAATACCTTGAAAACTTGCATAAAATGCTATTTTAAACTGATCAGTTAGGATCCAGAGAAACATTAGTCAATTCAGGCCTTTGACTTCTGGAGACCTATATTCCAAATCTGGTGGATGACCAGAGACTAAATTCACTCTGTTCATGATGTTCCTCCAGATCCAGACCCCATTGACTGCCCAAAGCTGCTGAAAATGGGAAAAAAAAAGGGGGGGGGCTAAAACTTTAGTTTTCTCTTATGTCAAGGATTCTTAGTACTGGCATTATAAAGGCACAGAAGAATATATGAGACAATTTGCCTTCTAGCAAAATTGGTGAAAGAGAGAAGGGTGAAGGAAATACTAAATGGATAAAAGAAGGCAAATAGGGATTTATTATTTACTTTCTCTCTTATAATACAAGAAATAGGGGTCACAAGATGCAACTAGTAGGTAGTAAATTTAAAAATTAACAAAAGGAAGTTCTTTTTCACATAGTGCGTATTAAAAGTGTGAAACTCATTGCCACCAGATGTTGTGGAAGCTGACAGTTTAGCCAGATTCAAAAAGGGATTGGCAGGCTTAGGCAGGAAAGAGGCATCAATAACTACTGAGCATGAGAGATGGAGATACAGCCTTTAAATTAAAGCTTGTACCTTTAAATGCTGGAGGCTGGAAGTAAGAAGAGCAGTGGGGGAAAAAAATGCTGGTCGTGGGCAACTGGTGCCTCCCAGGTCTGGGAAGGCACCAGATTGCCGCCAGGGGTGGGGTGGGGGAGGTGGTCCCCTATCAGCCAATTGCCGACTTGTGGGGGGGTGTCCCCCAGCAGCCAATCGCTGAACCAGTGGCAAAACCAGAAGTATGCTTCTGGTTTCGTGGCTGGCACTTCCAGGGGGTGCACATGCACCTGCGTGCACCCCGTACACATTGCCACTGATCCTGATCATACCCAGTTCACTCTCCCTTTCAGTATCTACTCTCTGCCACTATGACACGGATCCTGGGCAAAATGGAACTATGGTCTGACCCAGTAAATGCCAATAATGATGTTCTTATTAAATGAGGTGGAGAGTGTTCCCACTCTAAATTTTACTTATTACATTTTAAATTAATGTTTGGTTTGACACAATAATTTGGTGTTATATTAATGGGTGCAGAAAAGACTGGTGTGATTCACATTACTGTAGAAATTCCTAATGTTTTCATGAGCGCTGTTTTCAGGTTTCACACTATGGCCTTTAAAACAAAACAAAAAAAATGCATACTTGGCTGTTAATTATTACATCATTTTACTTCAGCTTTTGTGTTCTGTATTTTTCCCACGGCAAGTTCCCACAGGCGGTGGCACTGTTGGCGGTGGCAAGCAGGGGAGCTCCCACAGGTGGCTGTGGCACTGTTGGTGGTGCAGCAAGTGCTGACCAGATGTTGGCCACTACCCACAGACGCTGCCAGCAGTGGCCAGTGGCGATCACGAACCGCCCGCAGATGCTACCAGCGCCGAGGGGTGGGAATGGCAAGCAGCGACCACCCGCAGGCGTTGCCGGCCGTGTTGGCAGCACCTTTTCACAGGGGGTGCACGTGCACCCGTGTGCACCCCCTATGCATCACCAGTGCCTGCAGCTATCTTCTGGCCCCAGGAGTTTTTCCTGTACCCTGGAGCTATAAAGACTGTGGCAGCCATGATCCTCAGGGTCTAGGGGTTTCACACCCCCCCCGACCATGAGCTTTGGGGTTCATGCAGCCCCAGGATCCTAGGGATCATAGCTACTGGGATCCATAGGGCTTGGGGAGTTTTCACTGGGCATGGCGTATCCCTGCTGCCATGTGCAAATTAAAGCTCAACAGCAACCAGGTATAAAGTTAGTACACATTTTCGAGGCCTAACTTAGCTTGTTGGAGCTTTTTATTGTGTGATAACTACTTTACACATGTAGTTGGTCTCCAGGTAACTGTGCAATACCTGTAACATGTAGTGGGGCCCTAACAGTGACTGCTATCCATAAAATTTTTGTCATTAAAATAAATTTGAATGAAAAACTATTATAAAAATGTTGAGGGGGAAAGTTCTGACTGACGACATTTTCTATGCAAATGAAAAATGAGATTGACACTGTTTTGGTTTATGTGCTCTACTTCATAGCTTTTCCATTTTAAAGGGAAAGCTATAAGCTAGTTTGTTTGATTTTGCAAGTGTTCTGGAAGCTAATAGAAAAATGTCTCAAATCTTCAGCAAAATGAAACTATTTTCAAAGTGTCTGGTTAGTATTCAGAGTTGAGTGCGGAACTTAACTAGTGCACCAAAGCTAAGAAGTGGTTTTGAGCCCATTTTTATTTCTTAATTCTTGCAATGAAAAAAACCTGAGAACTAACTATGAAACTAATCCTACAACTGCTTAAATACCGGAGTAACTTGGCATGCATGGAAGGCACTGGGACTCCTTAGATAGTCTTTGCAGAATCTGTCTCCGTGATGATGAAAAGTTAATGAGATTTTTCCAAAGCTTTTGTATTTGAATAGTTTATGTTGTTAACAGAGGGAGAGAATGCCAGTTTGTTTTAAAATGACAGTTATAAGTATCAGTTTACAAGAATACAGTTTGTATAAACTCTTAACATTTTGGTTATATAAAAAAAAAAAAAATCTATACATCCAGAGAGTCATGTTTTGAAAAAAAGGTGGATTATAGCACCTGAACACAAGGCTTTCTTGTTTGAGAGGCTGTGGAATAAGATGGTGAGGATTCCCTAAGGATTTACATGTGATGGCTTTACTGCACTGTGGCATTTGCAATGCACATTTGAGTCCTTAGATACTCCTAACAAGCAAATTATCCCCTTCATCTCCTGCAGCAAAAAGACATTATAGTTTAGTCGCATCCAGAATTATTCCAAATTATGAATGTATTCCCCAAACTATAGATGCTTTATGGCAAACATTTTCTATATGCTTTAAAACATGGTTAAGCATGAAAGTGCATAAGAACACTACAAAATCTTTTACTTGAAACCAGGGCTGGCCCACCTGTGGCACTGGTGCCGTAAGTGGTATGGGCAGTTTCTGTGTGGGACATATGACATATTGGGGATGGGACTGCCAGCACATTGCCAGATAGGGTTGGGAGCAGAAATCAGAGCAGCAGATAAAGGGAGCACAGAGCAGGAAGCAGAGCAGCAGATGGAACAGGAAAAAAGAATCTGAGACGGCTAATTTGTGGCACACCTGCCAAAACTGTTGGCTCCCATTGCTTAAACCCATAGGTGTCCACAGTTTGCCCAACTGTGAACTACGTTGGTAATTTACTAGCACTCTGTGGTTGTAAACTAAGAATATCTGGGTCTAGGTAATACTGTTTTTGTGAGGCCATCTTCCTGTCAAGTATGGTTTGATCATAAAAACCTTTCCCATTATTGGCTGATAATGAAATGTCTGGGTGTTTGGGGCTTTTGTATCAAGAGAGCACTTTGGATAGAGTGTAGGGCATTTTTAAAATGTTTCCTAGGAAGAATATACATAACTTTTAAAGTTAATTGTAGCCTTGGAACATAGATAACCTACAGGCTGCCCACTGGGAACCAAAGTTTTCTATAATATTCTGTTCTGTTTAAATTTGGGTCAACCTAGAAACATTTAATTTAAAACCACTTCTAATATTCTGGTTGCTGAGTAATCCAAACTGTAAGTTATGTCCATCTGAAACTGCAAGCATAAACAAAAAAAATACTTAAATCCAAAAGCTCATTCCTCTTTCTTTATTCAGTTTTCTTTTAAATAAAAAATATCATCAGTAATTCCTGTATGATTGTTCTTTGCTTCCTCGTTTGCAGTCTGGGAAATACAGCTAGCCTGAATGCTCCATTCAGAGAAATGGGGAGAATCTCCTAGAATGAAGAAGATGGAGATGCCAGCAGTTGGCAGCCAGGAAAATGGTACTACACCCAGCTTCCCTGCATTGCTTTTCTTATTTTTTTGCTTTCTTATTTTTTTTTATCAGAGGGAGCACATGCACAATTTATTTTTGTAATTTAACCTTCTCTGCTTTCTCTCCCAATCCTTAAGGCACTAAATAAAACATTTTAATAGATAATGGGAATAAATTCCTTTCTAAGACGATATGACTTTTTGTATGGGATGTGCTTGCAGATATTATGTTGGATATAAAGTGGGGAAGAAAAAATATTTTTCCAATCACTTGATTTTTCTGTCTGTTTTAGGACAGTTTTCGAGCTTTTTTGGCCACATATGCATTTACCTGCATAATATAGCTGCTCATATCCCTTACATTTGACATTTCTCTACATGTTTGATCCTTGCTAAAAGTGTTGACTATCAGTGTGTGGAAATGTCATTACTCACCATGCATTGACCAATCAGAAGCTCCACTGTTGTTAAAATTTAGGCACATACCCCTTTGCAAAGTGCCATGTTCCCCCCAGGGTACATGTACCCCAATTTGAAAACACTGTTTTAGGATAAGAGAGCCGATCTAACATATTCAAATTGGAAAAAGGAAGATAGGAAAAATCAAATTTACTTAAGCATTTGGACACCTAAAATGCAACTAGTTACCTGGTAAGGTTTATCAAAGTGCCTAAATGAATTAGATACCTAATTTCTAATGATTTCCTTCAGAAGTTAAGTACTGTGCCTGGTTAGGAATTTTGGTAAATATAAGTAAGCAAATGGCAGCAGGTCTAGCAGCCTAAATACCTTTGTAATCAAGCCCCTAATACCCAGTATAGTAGAAGTTTGCATGTCATAATTTACTGAACAGAGCAGCAAAAATTAGAAGTGATCCATTACCACTTTTGTGTTGGATCAGTAGATTTGATGCACCTGTATGGGACATTCTAATTTGCATGTGTTCCATTATGCCCTACATCAGGGATGTTAAAGATATGGTCCATGAAGTCTTAGGATCCAACCTGTGGGTCTTGGACCAACTCTGTGCGCCTCATGTCACACATTGACCACAGATCAGCATGCAGAGCCAGTCTGGTGTGTGCTGCATGCAATGCTTATACCAGACTGGCCCTCTGGGGCTGAATTAGGCTAGCCCTGTATAGTAGCTCCAATCACTGGCACCAGTGCACAGGGCCAGTTCACCATAGCCACAGTTGCCATGCACCACAGTTGCCACAATCCTGGATCCACCCATGTCTAGCTCCTATTTGGTGGGAGTGGAAATTTAAGCAAGTTATGTTCTTGGACATCTGGGCCGATGCATGAGTTTGGGCAATTTTCTGTTTGTGCTCAACTGTATTGCACTTTTCTGTTTGTTGGGATCACGTTTCTCTTTTGTTCCGACTAGTGCTACAAGAATTGAATCTCTTCTACAAGCGAGATATCAATGGAGTTGGAGTATTATATGACCTGCTTAGATCTCACTGGCTGCAGGCTCTCCTAAAGGTAAAAGCAGTCTTCAGCTACAAAGCCACAGTCTGTGTTAGGAAGCAATAAATTGGTATCTGCCTCGCTTTACTACATGGCATCAAAATCTCCACCTTAGCCTGCTAGCCCTTAGAACTACTGTGGTTAAAGTTTTGCCACTTGTACCTAGTGATGCACAAATTTTTGGCTAGTGTCATATCCAGCTGCCTCTGTGGGGCAGAGCTGTACTGCTACCCAGCACGTCCACAGGTGGTGGATAGTGTAATGACCTTCAGGGAAGTCTAGCTGTGAAATAAGCAAGGGTAACTCTCTGATGAATAAGCAGTTGCAGACCAAGCAGTGGCAGTACCACCAGGACATGGTGAAGACAGCAGATGGCAATACTTTCTTTCCAGAAAAGCCACATATTCTTTGATGGTGCTGTGACATGGCAAGTACAGGTTACTGCTATAATAAGTCTGTCCAGCCCCTAGCCATGGGTCTGCAAGTCCTCAATGGCTGCGAAGGTGGACGAAGGCTGCAGTGGGACAAGATCCCCAGTTGTCTCATTCTGCTTGCCATTGGATCAAGGTCCCGTTCTGTCAAGAGCCATGTGGAAACTGATGTGCAGAAGCTTCTCTATGATAAAACAAATCACACACAGGTGTCTTCCATGAAAACAGCTTTTCCATCATATTTCTCAAGCCCTTTGGTGACCAGCTAATGGCAATGGAAGCAGAATTGTGAAGTCTGGAAGCTCCTATTCATGAACTAGTATTAAAGAAGTTACAAGAAGGTTATCTAACACTTGGATGAGACAGGAGTGCAATTCAGCAGCTGTAACTGTGACTGAGCAGCCCTCTTCAGGATCCACTCTGCTCATCCTACATGGGGAGCAGGCTAGAAAAGATGTCCTAAACATAGCCTGTCTAATACAGTATTCTGTATTTCTTCCTGACTGGATAACCATGTGGGATCACCTGTGGCTGAAATACCAACAATGATGCACCATCATTTTTGGGACCCAGGATATCAGAATCCTCATGGACAACCCTAATAATGAATGCCCAGAGAACTGCACTGCAATTGTGGCCTGAGAACTCGGACAACACAACATCGATGTAACTGCATTGTGCAAGACCTGGCAAGTGGGTAATGGGCAGCTCAAAGAATGTGGAGGCAGCTGTACCTTCTTCTGGAATGAGAATCGTGTCTTCACGAAGTTGGTTTTGCCATTAATAATGAACTCATAAACCAACTCAATGAGTGCCCTATCAGAATTAAAGAGTGCCCCATGACTCTTCATCTTAAACTGTCAGAGAGTCAATATACCATTGTCATCAGTGTATATGCCCTGATTCTTGATGCTGCCAGTGAAACCAAGAAGGAATTGTATGCTAACTTTGACCAAGTTCTTTCTGACATCCCAGAGACAGACAGACAGAGAGAGAGAGAGAGGCTTATTCTTCTCAGTGATTTCAGTGCCAGAGTCTGAAGGGACTGTAACCTCTAACTAACTTGAACCATCAGCAAGGAGGGAGTAGGAATGGTCAACTCCAGTGGCATCCTCCTCTTGACCAAATGCATGGAACATGGACTCACCATCACTAATACCCTGTTTTGCCAGAAAAACAGGCGCAAGACATCATGGCAATCATCTAAGCTTTGGCACCTGATTGACTATGTCATTGTCTGTACCCAGGATCGCAAAAATGTCCACATGACCTGAGCTATGCTGAGTTGATGATTGCTGGACTGATCACTGACTCATTCACTTGGTTATGTCACTCAAACTGGCTCCCAAACGATGGCTGTAGCAGAAGTAATGCTGACCGAAGATCAATGTTGAAGGACTCAAGGACCCAAGCAAGCAAAATCTCCTTCAACCAGTACCTCAATAGAAAACCTGGTGAAGTCCAATCAACAACAATGGAAGAATTTCATTAGTGTGTGGTGTGCCCTTAAGGCCACCATCATGAACACCTGTGAAGAGACACTTGGATTCCCTACCAGGAGACGTCAAGACTGGTTTGATGAGAGTGATCAACTCTTGGATCTCCCAGTTGACAACAAGTGCAAAGTCTTTTGTGTTTGGTAAAACAACAACTCCAGGCAAAATAAATTGAATCTCCAAGAAGCCAAGGCAGAGGTCCAAAGGAGGACCCATGATATGAAGAACAAATGGTTGGAAGACAAAGGCTAAAGAAATTCAATATCTCACTGACATCCACAATATGTATGGCTTCTTCAGTGCCACCAAAGCCATCTATGGTCCGAGCACTCGGGGACCAACCCCCTTGAGACCTAAGGATGGAGGAGACCTGATCAAGGAAAGGGGAGCTATCAATGCCCATTGGATGGAGCATTTTGAAGACCTTCTCAATCAAGAAGATGATGTTGGAATCCCTCCAACCCTTGACGAGGTAAGGAAAGCCATCAAGCAGATGAAGAATGACAAGGCATCTGGAGTGGATGGAATCCTCATGGCAACCTTCAAGCAGAGAGTGTGGAGCTCACCATACAGCTTCTTGCCTTCATCTAAACCAGGAGTGGGCAAAATATAACCACCTGCAGACTGGCACCCACCAATTAATTGTATCCGGCCCCACCAGCAACCGTCCCTGCTGCACTCTGCATGGGGTTGAATCCTGCCCACTCCCACCTTGAGCAGCATGTACTGCTCTCCCAGCCTCCCCTGCAGGAGGGCACCAGTCCTGGCCAGCAGGTACAGCTTCCAGGCAGGGCTGCTGCTGCTACAGCTGCAGCAGGGAACTGCTGGGCTGCCCTGCCCGCCAGTGATGACTCCTGTCCCAGTTGAAGTGCTCCAGGCAGCAGGCAGGGAGGGGAAGCTGCAGCACTGAGGTGAGTGGGGCTCTGCCTGCAGCTCACTTTGGTCCTATTTGTGAATGGCTGGGTGGAGAATGTGTGGATGGAAGGGGGGCATGAAGGAGTTTAGCTGCTCATGAAGCCCCACCAGGCAGGCATGGGATAGGTAGGTGAGGTGGGAGCAGTAGCAGCCAGCATGGGCTTGGTTCAGCCCCACTGGGCAAGCACAGGACAGGCAGGTGGGGTGGGAGCAGCAGCAGGAGCCAGCGGAGGGTTGGCTGCAGCCCCACCAGGCAGGTGTGGGACACAGACCAAGAGAGCTGACAGTGCCAGGATTGGCTCCCTCCCCCCACCCCAGGGACTTCCCTTGCTGCCTGCTGGTGGCAGCTGCTTTTCTGCCTTTGCAGCATGCTGCAAACCCAGTCAAGCAGCACTGAGCCCCTTCCTCCTCCCCCTGCCTGTAGAGGGTCTGGGATCAGCCAAGTCACAAAGAGTGGAGGGGGGGAGAAGCCCCTCACATACGCACACCCAACCCCCAGTTGTACTCTACACATGTGCCCACACCCCCTCACACACCCCACCGTGCCCACACACAACCAACACTCCCACACCCCAACCAAACACCCCATCATACCCACACAGACTTATCCCCAGGCATCCCACACATCCACCTCCACTGTACCCACACCTCACACCTCCCCACCATACCCACACACATTGTCCAAACCTCAACCACACATACACCATACCCCCACACACATTCAAAACTGTTCCCCACACTCCACTCCCCAGCCACAAATCCCACCTTCCCGCACCCCCCACATTCACTTCAACCCCACCATACCCACCCCTCCACCCTCTACCATACCCACCCACACACACATCCAACACTGTCCCACACCCTATCTCATCACCATACCCACACACACCCCCAACAGTCCCACATACCCTGCACATGCACATGTGTGCACACACCCCCAAACCCCCCCCCCTCCACACCATCACACAATATACAAATAACCTGCCTCCAGAAGGAGTACTTCCTGGGCAAGGGGAGAGACTTCTGGTGGCAAAAGTCAGAGGTTAGGGGGTGGGACTTCCAGTCACAAGATAGTGACCAGAGAATGGGACACCTATCAAGGGGTGGCGGTACCCTTGCAGTCTTCAATGCCTCACCAAAACTCTTAAGTGACCCTCCAGCCAAAATAATTACCCAGCCCTGATCTAAAGGACCTGGAATGATGAGGAAATCCCAGACAACCTCAGGGGCACCATGATTGTGACAATTTTTAAGAAAGGAGACAAGTCTGACTGTGGAAACTACAGAGGGATTGCCTCACTGTCCATCACAGGAAATATCATTGTGAGAACCCTTCTGAACCATCTCCTTCCCCCTGCTGAAGAGCTCCTCCCAAAATCTCAGTATGGGTTTAGGGCATCAAGAAGTACAACTGACATGATCTTTGCAGCTCACCAGCCGCAGGAGAAGTTCCAGGGACAAAAGTCTTTTATACATGGCCTTCTTTGAGCCCACAAAAGCTTTAGGCTCTGTCAGCCAAGAAGTGTTGCGGAAGATCCTTCTGAAGTACAGATACCCACTGAAATTTGTCATCATTCTCTGCCTACTTAATGATGGTATGTGAGTGGTAGTTCTCAGTAACAGATCTATCAGAAATCCCCTTTAAATTAAAATGGAAATTAGGCAAGGCTGCATCATTGCTCCAACACTCCTCGCAATATTCCTTGCCATGATGCTACATCTGACCACCAACAAATTTCCAGCCAGAGTGGAGCTCTGGAGAATGCTGAGTTTTTTTTTTTTCCCTGTGCCTCAGAAGCCATCTCTCACAGAAGGCTGACATCAACAAAGAAATCTGACAAAGCCTCAAATGTGCAAGTGCAGCTTTTGGATGCCTGAAGAAATAGGTGTTCAAAGATCACAACAACAGATCCAAAACTAAGCTCATGGTTTTTCAAACAGTAATGATCCCCGCCTTGCTGTATGGAGCTGAGACATGAACAACATACAGGAGACATCTAAAGTTGTTGGAGAGGTACCATCAATGCAGCTTGTGGAAGATCCTCCAAATCCAGTGAGAAGACAGATGCACCAATGTTGGCATTGTCCTGCAAGCAAACACCATGAGTATTGTGGTGGTGATTATCTGCCATCAGCTTCATTCGGCCAGCCATGTCATCCAGATGTCTGACTCCAGACTCCTGAAGCAAGTTTTATTCTCCCAGCTAAGCCAAGGTGTATGTTCAAAAGGAGGGCAGAGAGAGTGCTTCAGGGACATCTTCAAGGCCAACTTAAAAAAATGCAACATCAATGGATCATGGGAGACTATCACCCAGGACTCCCCCAAATGGAGGAAGACTGTATTGCAGGGATCTCAGTACTTTATGACAACAATAGAAGTTGAAAAAGGAGGAACAGCAGAAACAGCATGTCCCAGTCCAAATGAAGAATCCAGCACCACCCACCCCACGTGAAAATATATGTTGGAGCTTCAGTAGAGTTTGTCAATCCCAGATGGGCCTCATCAGCCATGTTTGGACATAGAGATAAGACCATCATAGAAGAGAATCATCCTCGATTGTGAGAGATTGCTGAAGAAGCTCCAGCTGCCTTGGGTGCCCCAGCCTGAATGACCACCTTGGTTGAAGGATGACCTTTGGCACAGGTCTAGAGCAGGGTGTAAATTCATGCTTTGGTGAAAGAAGGCTATTAGACTTTGAAGGGGGGGGACCTGGTGCATCTTTTTCATTGCCCAGACTGTCTGAAATGATGACATGTAAATTCTAGCATATGTAGATGTTTGGTATTAGGAGTAGAGAGAACATATGGCTGGCAATCAGGACTGCTATTTTCTCAGTCACTAACCCTCTATATGTCCTTGAACAAATGAATTAATCACTTTTAATCCCAATTTTGGCCTTTTTAAATATAGGAATAATGTTTTGTCTTGTAAAGAAGACCTTAAGTAAAAGTGCTCTGTGTGTGAAATGTTTGGACTGCATTGATCTGATGCATAGTTGGGATAGTGTGTTAGCATAAAACATGAAATGGGATGAACTTTTCCTGCTAGACACAGTAGTTAAATTAAGACTTTAAAAAATCCTGTAAATAGAGAAAATAAATAGTAATAAAAAAAGATTCTAATGAATTAAAATTTCTTTGAGGTCTTAAATTTGGAGATTTGATCTTAATTTAGCTTTGCTACTGGTATTGGTTTATACTTTAAGGAAAAGAAGAAACAATTTCTGGGAATGCTCTATTGGATTAGACCTTGGATATGTCACTTCAAGAGGGATGTAGATAAGCTAGAAAGGGTTCAGAGGAGGGCCACCCATCTGGTTAAAGGCCTACAGGAGAAATTCTGAGGACTGATTAAGGGACTTGAATCTCTTCAGCTTCCGCAAGAGAAGGCTGAGAGGTGATCTTGTGGTTGTCTACAAATTCAACAGAGGAGACAGCAGGAAATAGGGGATACGATGTTTACCAGAGCATCCACTGAGGTAACTAGAAGCAATGGCCACAAACTGAAGGACAGCAAATTTAAATTGGACATCAGGGAAAAAATTCTTTGCAGTGAGGGTTGCCAAAATATGGAATGTGCTTCCAAGGGAGGTGGTGCTGTCCTCTTCCTTGAAGGTATTTAAGAGGAGATTGGACAAACACCTGGCTGGGGTCATCTGACCCCAGCACCCTTTCCTGCCCAGGGCAGGAGGGTCGGACTCAATGACCTCATAGGTCCCCTCCGACCCTAAAATCCTATGAATCTGTGTCTAGTACAAGTTCTATCTGACAGTGAGCTGTTCCAGATACTTTATACTAAGGTGGAAAATTCGTGTGCACCTGGCTATTTGAGTAGTACTGTATAGTATTGGGGACTACAGGTGTGGCCCCAGCTGTTTGATCTATATATATAGGCCCTGAGGGGAGTGATAGATTAAGTGATTTTTTTATTTTGGTTAGCCTTGGGAAGACTTAGTGTGGCACACCTGAGTGTATACTTTGAATGTATTACCATGATTGTCCACCCATTTGAGTAACTTTTTACTAGTTACATTTTATCATTTCACCTTAGGTTTATGAATGCCTCCATTATTATATCAGAAAGAAACTGGTTCCAGTCATACCCCAGGCCCGGGTACTGTCTCATGAGGTAAGATAACATATGGGTGTGTAGATGTATTGCTCGGTGCAAGGCAGCCTGTGCTGCTGAGCCCCCATGGCCTGGGGACATAACAGGCTGTGCAGGGCTGTGCAGGACCCCGTAGGAGTGGTGGTGGTGCCGCAGGAGGGCAGAAGAATGCCCCATATGCAGTGTGAGAAGCGGCAACTGCGGCCGCTCAATTAACCAGCATATTTTGTTATCTGGCATCCCCTGTTCCCGGGAACGCACAGTCCCTTTGTTTACCAAACTCAAATCTATTCGCTTGTATGCAAATAAACTGTGCTTATTTGTTGAGCTCCAGGTGAGGATTCAAGTATACATTGCAAATGTTAATGATCTCTTATTTGAAATGTAGGTACTTATCTTTATTTTACAGATAGGGATTTAGAAAAACATAAATGTGGCTTCCTCAGGATCATGTAGTCTGTGGCTATAGTCATACAATTTAACCATTATACCTTCTCTTTTCCCTATGTGGCAGTCTGTCTTGTCATTAAAGTTACCATAAAGGAGTCTGACATAAAATTATTAATTTTGTAAGAGAGGATGACTAACTGTATCAGGATGGTTAATGGCTCATGCTGTAAAGTGGCACTCTGAAGTTAGTGAAACCTAGGCTAAACACCAGACATTCGGGCAGGTCAGGGGGAAGTTCATCGTTTTGTAGTTGTTAGTTCAATTGAGTTAAAAATGGCCACCCAATCTAAGGTAAGTCAGGATAAGGGGAGGAGTTGGGTGGGAGTAGGGTTTGGGCAGATCAGGGGATCAAGCAGGTCTGGGAGCCTGCAGGGGATCCAGGGGGTAAAGTCCATAGGGAGGACCAGGGTTTTTTGTGGGGGGGGTGGGGCTAGCAGTTTAACTTGGATCAGGTCAGCCATTTTTAGACCAATCCAACCTTCCTGGAACTTCTGTACTGTTTGCACTTAGATGGACCTAACTAATAGGGCTGTGAGAATTGGTCAGGTAGGTGGCATCTGGGAAGGTTTGGTGAAATATGGGGGACTCGCAGATTGTGGGTGGGAGCTTGGGAGGAAGAGGGGACTCTCCTCCCTACTCCCAGGACCAGGGGCTATTTTTAGCTGCCTGACCCCAACCCTTTGGCAAATCTGTTTTCCCATTCCTCCCCTCAGTGGGACTTGCTTCCTTAGCTCCTGGCATCTGCAAATGCTGATTAAAACTGGCACTGGGAGCAGTTGGTAGGTGGGTGGTGTGAGGAGGTGGGGGGCTTAAAATGGCCCAGTGCCAAGAGGGAAGGTAGCAAAAGAGTAGACCTGGAGCTGGGGCCAGCAGCTGAGCTTTGTCTAAAAATGGCCAACCCTATCTAAGTTAGATCACCTTGGAGGCAGGTTTAACTTGGATCAGGTCAGCCATTTTTAGACCAATCCAACCTTCCTGGAACTTCTGTACTGTTTGCACTTAGATGGACCTAACTAATAGGGCTGTGTAAATAGGGAAGTATTGGATTTAGCCAGTTTGGAGGACAGTGATTTTATTTGGATATTTGGGTCACTGTCCCGAATCAATTTGGCTGAATCGGTTTCAAGGAGATAGGTGCAGGGGTTTCTGGGAAACTGCAGATCAAGCTGCTGACAAGCAAAACCTGTCACGTGTGCAGTTCATAGGCCTGGCTGTGAAAAGTGGTTTGTAAATTCAAACAATCACTGAACCTCACTAACCTCATCACTAGAAGCCAACTTCCTACAGTTCAAAACACAAAACCTGCCAACGTATCTCCAGTACCCCCACAAACTGTGCCAGAATCTATCGGAGATGAGAATACCCAACTACCTGTGGAGGCACATTTCTCATAAAAAAAAAAAAACAAAAAAAAAAACAAAAAAAACCACCACTCTGTCTCTAGTCCCTCAGGCCTGATCCTCAACAGGAATTTACAAACCACTTTTCACAGCTGGACCTACAAACTTCACTTCATCAACCTCCTAGATATAGAAACTCATGGACTCAATATAGACATTGGATTTATGACACAGTACAATCTACCAGACATCTGTCTGCCCAAGTCCCTCTCTACTGTTTACCTGCGCTGCTACATCCCCCCACTCTGCACCCCAACCTGTCCCTCACCCCCTGACACCTCCATTTCCTTTTTCACTGACTGGCTTTCTTGCCTACATTGCATGCCAGCCTCTGGCTTCTTTACTATTCCTTCCATCCAGGAAGAGTGCACATGCCAACTGCAGGTGCTTCCTCAGCCTGACAAATGGTTTTTCAACCTGAAAGCTGGCATCCCAGGCAGCTAAGCTGAACTCACTGGAGCCTCCCAACCAGCAAGCCTTAGGCCTGTCAAAGATGCGATGGGTCTGGGCTTTCCCCAGCCAGGACTGTGTGCATGCCTGTGGAGCCTGGAGGTTATGGTGCCTCCTACCTGCCTTTCACCAGTGGGATCCTTGGTCCTGGCATTTCCTGGGGCTGTCACACTGCCGGCAGCCCCACCAGGCCACCCAACCATGGCAGAATGCAGTTTTAGTGGTCATGCCCAGGACCTAGGGTCTCCTTCCCCATAGCCCCAGCCCATACCTCCAAGTTTGTCCTGGCATGGAAGCTTAGCAGGGACATGTTCTTCCCCTGCTGGCTGGTGATGCAGGGAGTGCCACCTCCAGCTCAGAAAGCAGGGCATTAAGTGGTTTAAAAATAAAAACAGAAATAGGTGTGGATGGAGTGAGGAGGGTGGCACTCACTCTGTCTGCAGGTGGAGCTTGGGGAGGTTCACCTTCAGGAACACCAGCTACTCCACTAAACCATGATCCAAGGAGGTGCGGTGGGGTGTCACAACATTCCCAGCAATGCTGAACACCCTCTCTTGGTCCACTGGTCAGTGGACAGGACAGGTGTTCCCGGGCAACCATGGACAGACCCTGCCACATCTGGCTGCAAGTTGCCCAATAGGCTGAGGGGTCACAGTCCAGCAGCTCCACATCCTCAGCAAGATAGGTAGCCACCGAAGCCTTGGCGCTACCTGCCTGAGGCTGGGGTCTGGTGCATCTGGACCCTAACATTGAAGCCATGCCCTTGGCTCACATTGGCAGCAGGTGGCATGCTGGCTGGTGCTGGGAGTGCTGGCATGGGAAAGTGGATCCCCCTTTTCCACATCCCCTTGCCTCTGCCCTTCTGCCTCCCTGACTGTATTCACCTGCACCTCTGTCCAGTGATTGAGGGCTTTGGTACTACCAGTACACATGCTCCCCTTCACCCTTGGGTCACACATGGCATGGCAGGCCAGTAGGGGGCCCTCCTGCATTGAGCCACCCGCTTCACTGTGCCCAACCACCCTCCAGGCTCTGAGTGCCTCCCTGGGGTTTACTCACGTCCAGCTGACCCCCTTCCTGGAGCACACCTGCAAACCTAGGAGTAATGCCGCCACCATCCAGGGTCTGGATTGATCTTGGCCCTGTGCCCCCTGGGAAACACAGACCTAGTAGTCCTTGAGGGTACTTGACCCACTGCAAGAACTTGGGGTACTTCCCTCAGTCTGAAGTACAAATTGTGGTCTCCCTTAGTCAAACCAAGGGGACCCCGAGGCATAATCTAGGCCCTCTCCCAGTAAGTCTCCCATGCTAGGTACAAAGGAGAACTTTATTGGTTACAAGGAGTAGGTTTGGAATACAGTACAGGGTAGAGCAATATCAGAGAAATCCCTTAGAGCAAATAGTGTCATGATAGCCTTTGATTACGCATCTGTGTTACTGACAGCTATATATCTAGTTAGAACTCAAGTAGCTTACTCACAAATATCATCCTGAGGCAGGTAGAGATTTCCTCTGGAGGCAAGCAGTTCATTGACCATGAGTTTCAAGACAGAGCGAGTTTCAGATGGTCCAGCTTCTCTGAGACTTCTCATCGTAGCTGCTGTCCTACCTCCTTAACTTACACAGACCTTATGACCTCATTTACCTGATCCAGTGAAGGCCAGCAGCTGTTGGCTGCCAGCCCAGCAATTTGAAATGCAACACTGGTTGTCAGGTAGACTGGCAGGGTCTCTAGCCCTCTCTGTCATGATGACATTACTTAGAATAATAGGGAGTTTAAGCCCCCACCCAGGTGTGTGAAGCCAGTCAAGTAGGCACAGGAAGCAGGTTTCCCTCTCCCTCAGGAATGTTTCCAGCTCAGGTTACAGCTCAGTGTTACCTGAAGCTGATGGAGCCAGGGGTTTCTGCCCTCTGCAGTGACTGTGGTAACCAAATTGTCAGATTCGTCCCCCACACGGAGATGGCATTTTGCCACGCATGTCCCTCAACATGTGGACAATACTGGACTGCAATGGATCCAGTAGTTTCCTGATGCCTTCCTTCAGTCACCTCACCAGTGCCTGCACATCTGGTGACAGCAGGTTGCCCCAGCCAGGAACATTGATCTCATAGAACTTCTCCATTTGGTTCTCAGGTTCTCTCACAACAGGGATCACCTGGCTAACGAGGGCATCGCCAGTGCTGAGGGTCTCAGTGGAGGGCTTGAGGAAGGGCTTGAGGACCACTAAGATCTGGGAGATAGTATCCCACTCAGCTCTGTTAAGGGGGCTGCTGATCCCCATCTCCTTGAGGAAGGCCATCTCATGGATGCCCTTCTGTTGCTCCACCAGCCTCCTGAGCATCAGGTATGTGGAGTTCCACTGAGTCTCCACATCCTGCATGATTTTGTGCTGCAGGATGCTCAGCTCTGCCTGTTCCTCCCACAGCATCTTGCCCCACTTGATGCTGTGGTGGAAGTAGCCTGCCACCTTCCTGCACTTCGAAATCAGCTGGGTGGTAGTAACGGCGCCATCACCAGCAGCCCTGTCCTCCTCTGAGGCATCCCTGACTGAGATGCAGCTTATATGCCACACAGTGGATGCCAACAAAGTTGACATCATGGACCACCTTGACCATATTGGTCCCATTGTCAGTGACCGTGAACCCGCAGGTGAGCTCACCCTGCCTAACAAGCCACCCCTGCACCATATGGTTCAAGGCCACCATGATCTCCCTTGCCATGTGGGACTCATCCATCGCCTCAGCTTGAAGGAGAGTCCACTGACAGCCTGACTGATCACACCAGTGCCTTGTAGGGGACAGGTAGGCATGATCTCTACCCCGGCGGCTCCAGATGTTGGAGGTGAAGTGCAAGGCTACCTGCAGCCCTGCCTTAAGCAGCTCCTCCCTCAAGTACTCCCTGCATGCCTCATACAGGGAGGGCACCATCATCCTGCTAAAGGTGGCGCATGCAGGTACTTGGTAGGATGGGGCCATGAGTTCCATGAGCCACCTGAACCCTGGCTGCTCAAGTAAGGAGAAGGGCTGGGCATCCAGAGCAAGCATCTCCCCAGTGCTCTGGGTGACCTTGCTCATCTTTGGAACAAGTCCCCCTTTGTCTGTGGCTTTCCCCCACTGCTCCAGGGTGGCCTGCCTCTGCTTTGTGGGGATGGGGGCTTTGGAGCAAGAGGGGGACTTTCCTTTGGGCACATTCCCACTGGTGCCAGGCTGAGGAGGAAAAAGGGCAAGGGGGTGCTGTTTCCTCAGGTGCAGCAGCATCACTGTGGTGTTGAAGTGTTTCACTTCCTTGCCCTGACTGATCTGCCTTTGGCAGTGCTGGCAGATAGCATATTTGGGATCATCAGCCACCTCAAAATGATCCCACACTACACTACCCTCCTGCTTCTGGGTTGAGGGTGGGGATCCTGCCTTATCCCCATCCTGAGCAGGCAGAGGCACAACAGCAGGGGAAGCTGAGCCACCTGCCCCCATAACCTCCTCTGAGGTGACTTACTGAGAAGGAGACCTGGCTCTAGGGGAACTTCAAGGGGTGTGGAGCACAAACTCAGATTCTCCCTCGGTCCCCAGAATTTCTTTAGCTAGGGCATTCAGGTTCCCTGGTTCCAGATCCAGCTCCTCCTCTGGCAGTGGGAGGCTCACACTAGGAGATGAAATTGGGGTGGAGAAGACTGTCATTCTGCTGTCGGTGGCTATTTCTGGTGTTAGGGGAGGTGGTGCAGGGGCAGGTACTGCTCCCACCTCGTTGCTCCCACTGGCAGCAGAAGACTCATGGCTGCCAGGAAAGAGGATGCATTTGTTCGGGAGGGGGCGGACTTGCAGCTCTCTCTCTCTCTCTCTCTCCCCCTACCCCCTCTCCCTCCTCTGCCAGAAGACCTGGCATCTGCCTTTCCAGCATGCTTCATATTAAATCTTTCCTGTGCTGGAAAATGTGTCTCTGTGTGTAACTAACAATGTCTCCTCTTCTTCTCTGATGTATGACTTCGTGATTACTTCTGGGTTGTGTTTAATAATCTCTATCAGACTTCTTCCGTTTTGTGTTGGTTTAATAATCTCTATCTGATAGGGGTGTGTAGAACAGGCCCTATTTGATTCGGATTCAGCTTGCATTGGGGACAGTGATTAGATCTGTTGATTCGGATCACTGTCCCCAATTTGATTCAGCTGAATCCAAATCTGATGATTCAATGCTGATTCAGCAAATCTGCAATTCAAACTCAGGCACAACTTTAAAAGCTTTTTCTACATACCTTGAGGTAGCAGTGCAGCTCATGATTGTTGCAGTGCTGGGGTGGATGAAGCATCCTACAGGAGCATGGGGGGGCTCTCCAGTGTGCTCAGCAGCAAACCTGGAAGTGGACCGAAAGTACTTCTGGTCCATTTCCAGGTCTGCCAGGGAGCACACTGGGGGGCCCCCACAACCCCCCGGCCCAGCAATCGGCAGCAGGGGGTACTTTGGGTGCCCTCCCAGACCCAGGAGGCACCAGTAGCTGAGCTGGGGGAGCACCAGGGGGGGCCCCCAGAACACTCCCCAGTGGGCCCAGAAGTACTTCTGGGTCTGCTGCTGAGTGTGCTGGGGAACCCCCCGTGCTTCTGTGGGATGCTCCATGCACCCCAGCACCATAGCAATCATGAGCCCCTGCTACTTAGAAATATGTAGAAAAAACATTTAAAGGTGTCTCTCTGTCCAAATTGTCAAATCTGTCTGAATCTCTCAAAATCAATTTGGAGGGTTCTGAATTGATTCAGAGAAATTAAAGGGTCCTCTGATTCAATTCAGATTCAGAGATTTGGCCACCGAATCAAATCGGGGACCAAAGCTTTGCACAGCCCTATTGTCTGACTTCTTCTGTGTTGTGTTGGTTTAAATAATCTCTATTTGACTTCTTCTTCTGTGTTGTGTTTTAATAATCTCTATCTGATTTCTTCTATGATGTGTATATGTGTGAGCATGTCTAATATGTGCTTGCCTGCACAGTGGTGGTTCACAGTGCCAGGGAAAATGCAGCTTTTTTTTTAAAAATGTGTGGGGAGAACCCT
>NW_017729031.1:106508399-106508888 GCF_001723915.1 Gavialis gangeticus
CCCCCCCCCCCCCCCCCCCAAGAACAAATATAAGTTGAAAGAAGTGGATTGGATTGGATAGGGATAAGTAGAGGGATTCTAGTTAGTAGGCTGTATCCAATCCTTTCCAAGAACAGAAACTAGCAGAAGAATAACTAGGTAGGAAACTACACCATTCTAGTGTCTTTCAGACACTGCTGCTCAGGCAAAAACAGCTTACAAAAGGCACAGGAAGGCTGCAGACAGAGGCTTATATGCTGTTTCTATGTCCTTCCCCCAGAGCACTGTGATTGGAAGGGGACTCAAGGAAAGGTGACAGTCACTGGCGAGCTACAGATGTCAGTCTTTCCCCCCCTGCTCCCCCTCCCTCTTCTCAGTTTCTGTTCCCTTGAAAGACTGCCTTCTGAATCTATGAATCTTTTCCAAATTGATTCAGATTTGGAGATTCAGCCTCCGAATCAGGCCTAATCTTCTCTGAATTGAATCACAGACTGAAGCTTCACACACCCC
>NW_017729031.1:106508899-106512496 GCF_001723915.1 Gavialis gangeticus
TCTGAATTGAATCACAGACTGAAGCTTCACACACCCCTACTAACTAGGGATCTAGTATACGGTCTGCACCTGGGTGAGCTAAGTTAGATCTGGTGGCCATTTATAATATTATCTAACCTCCCCCTAACCTTTCTGAATATCTGTATGCACCCCTAGTGAATTCCCTTCTAGCACATGAGAAGGGAATATTTACTTAATCACATTGCAAGTAATTGGAGTTACAAAGCATTATCACTTACTAAATAAATTTTTAGTATATTGCTGTATTAAATACTTTTACCAGGTTGAGGAGTTGTTGCGTGAAGTTCCTCAGTCCACAGAGATCCGAGAGCTGAGACGACTTCTACGAACTCCGCATTTCAAGGCAAGTGCAAATCCTTCCTCGAAAGGGAAGTGTAAACATCTTTTGCTGAAAATCCTGTAGTATGAGGGACAGGAGACTTGCAGTTGTCTTCAGAAGGCAGTAAAAGAAGCAGCAGACACTTTGATTAGCTTACTGTAAGAAGAAACTAATAGACAATACTAGCTATTAATTTGCAGATGTGGAATGTTTCTTCACCCCCCACTCCACTATTTACAGATTTAACTGTGTTTTAGCTCTATGAAAGAATTAAATAGCTACAGTATTCACAGTATGTAGTTGTTGTTGCTCTTATTAACAGCTGTGTACAATTGGAACACCTCTATTGTATAGTTTAAAGTAAGTGGTGACCTGTGCCCAACTTTTTAGCCCTGTGGGTCAAATGAGTAGTTCAGGGTTGGTCCACAGGCCATATCCAGCTCCATCCAGTGTGCAGGACTGGTTTGGCCATTGGGTTCCATTGCACAGGGCCACAACATCTGATCTGCAGAGTTTGGAAATGGTCGTGGCGGGGGAGCAGCGGTTGTGTTAATTGCCCCCACTACCCTGCTGCCAAATTTCTGGACTTGTGGGGAGCCTTGAGGGCCAGCGGTTAAGTACCACTGGCTTAAAACTGTCTAAGAAATCAGAGCATATGTTTAATTAAAAATGAAGTGCTTTTTGTTTTTAAACTAATTACAGACTTTGTTTCCTTTTTACTATAGCACTTCATAAGGATTCCTCTTTCTGGGTGCCTATACATGAGCAGCAAGGCTGCTCCAACATTTTGTAATTACAGCGCATTGGAGCAAGCTCAATTAATAGAGTCTGCTGGAGCGTGGTAATCGCTGTGCTCCAGTGTCTTGTGTATCAGTGTCCCTGCACTTAAAAATGGCAGCGGGGGCATTAATGCTTGTCGAACGAACTTTAGTTAAAGCGACTCTGCCACCATTTTTAAGCACGGGGATGCTGATACACGCAACACTCCAAGTGCTTTAATTAAAGCGCTCATTTTCAGAGCACATGTATAAAGGGCCCACTATGATTAAATTCCACTATATCAGGAAAATCTCCCATGTCCTATCCATCAAAAAATTCAAACAATGTAAATAGGGTTCCATACCATGAGTCTGAATTAATTCAGTTTCTTTCTTATCATTAAACTTGTTTAGTGGTGGGCTTATGTGTCTTCCTTCTTACAGGCCTTACTGTCAGCTCATGATACTGTGGCCCAGAAAGATTTTGAACCAGTCCTTCCACCTCTGCCAGATAACATCCCTGAAAATGAGGAAGCTATGAGGATTGTTTGCTTAGTGAAAAATAAGCAACCTCTAGTAAGAAGCTTTCTGTTACATTATTTACACCTGTGCAATAGACTCAATAGCATATCTTGTGCAGTTGGATTTTTCAGTAATACTAGAGAAATTGCGATAATCCTGTTTGTTTTTATTTTTACCTGGCAAACGCATCTTGGAGATGGAACGTGTATTGAAAAAAGTTTTTTTTTTTTTTCCTTGCCTGAAGGATGGGGGAAAATGAGAAGTGCTTTTATGTGCTGAGTTCTATATTGTATTCCTTTTATGATAAATACAGGGCTTAGAAAAGGAAAAGATGTTATAGAAGGCTTTCTGTAAGACTGTGATGGAATGCGAGAGTCTGGAATATGTTTTCTGCGAGCTTTATAATAATCATGTTTTTATCTCTTAATGAATTAGGTTCACATCTTTTAACATAATGCGCTATCTTGCAATACTGTGCAGTATTTGGGAGAAAGAAGGTTTTACAATTGTCTCCAGTCATAGTGAAGGAGATCTGACTTGCAGTATGAAAGGAATTTTATAGGAGCAGAAATAATAGAACGGTTATGAATTTTGTATAAATGGAAATGATTAGAGTTGTTTCTCCCTTTTTTTGTCAGGGTGCTACCATTAAACGCCATGAGGTAACTGGTGAAATTATGGTTGCCAGGGTGATCAATGGTGGGTTAGCAGACAGAAGTGGTAAGTCCCATTTGAAACGCAAAAGAAAAGAAACAACCTTCCTTGTGCAATTGCAAAATCTCTCTCTCTCAGTAGAACTTTTAGGCATACACATGGTATAGGATTATAGAAGGAGAAATAATCACCTCACACTGAAAGTAACTTTGGCACCTTATTTCTCCATCACTCACCCATTCTGTGGTAGATGTATTGCATTCAAGAGGCAGAGACAGGTTAAGAAAGCTAATCTTACATTATTTTTAAAATGTTTACCTTTTTAATATAAATACCTGGTTTATCGGTCATGAGATGATGGCTCTACTCTACTACATAGTGGTGCCACTTGGTAAGAATAACAGCATGATGAATCCCCAGTGAAGAAATTGATGTAATAAATTGTAAACTGTTGACAGTCTGATTCTGGGATACCTGGCTATACAGAGTATATAGGAGTACTTTTTTCCTTTTTTGCACTGGGCTTTTAGGAATGAATGCCATCAGCAAAACTAATATTCTCTAACAAATCTCTTTGGAAATGTTGCTGCTGTACTGTTACAGAAATAGATTTACTCCAGGAGGTTTCTCTCTTTTAAAGCAGCTTAAACTTCATTAAAGCACTGGAGAGTGGCAAAATTATCTTTTTAACATTTTATAATGTTTTATAGTATAGCTCCATCTAACATTTCTTGACCTCTATGTAGAGAAGGACCAAAGTTGTTTGTGGCAACTGAATGATTTCTGTGTTGGGACTGACTGATACAATATACATTAGGACATACCTAACTGCTTGCTGTTTTCATGAGAGAGAGTGTGTATTTCTTGCTTTTTTTACTTAACTGAATTCTGTTGGACATTAGAGAGGAGCTCAAACTCCCCACTCCCTCTGAATCAGGGACTTTAGGTCAGGACTTCGAGACTTTATATACTCTAATAGCTCTGGTGCACTGAAACTGAACACATCCACTTGAAGAGAACTTTAAATTTGAATAAGAGCATGTAATGCTTCTGTGGGACTTTTTTTCATCAAGGATCTCAAATTACTTTTAAAAAAGTAGGGAAAAGGTAGTTAACTGTACTAATGCGAAGTCAGGCAGAAGGCAGGGCAGGGTGTCACCTTAGAGACCAACTCATTCAGAGAAGCATAATGCTTCATAGGTGATGGCTTATCAAAAAAAACCATAAGGGAGAGGAAGCAAATGCATTTCTGCTCCAACTACAAATAAGGAAAAAGAAACACAATTTGAATGAATTGCCTGATGTATTTTTTTTTTTTAGGGT
>NW_017729031.1:106512507-106513771 GCF_001723915.1 Gavialis gangeticus
TTTGAATGAATTGCCTGATGTATTTTTTTTTTTTAGGGTTGCTGTATGCAGGGGACAAGTTGGTGGAAGTAAACGGTGTTCCAGTGGAGGGACTAGAGCCAGAACAAGTTATCCACATTTTGGTATGAAGTTCCTTTTGCTCTCCTTTGAATTCTTTTGTAGTTCAGTTGCAATTACAAATGCATTTCCTTTAAAAAATTAAATTTACTGGGGAAGGAAAGAGCTACACACAAGCAATGATTTTCCCATTTAATGCATGCCTTTCAGGCTTCTTCACTGTGGTGGTTCTCACGTATAGGCAGGGGTCAGTACAATGCCTATATGCCCCATTTTAAGCGTTTAAAATGGGGCATAAGTGGAACCAAAGTGCTGCTGTAGAGGAAAATACTTCTTTTGTCTTAGGTTTTTGTGGTAGAACCTCACTAATGTGTTGCTAACCCACAACCAGTAATTCTCACAGCTCTTTCACTCGGTGTCCATGCAGACTTAGTTGGAGTATGCTAGCAGGAGCTCTCATTTCTGAGCTTTGACTTGTTTGTATATTAGGAAATATTTTCACAGATAACTTCCACTAAAATCACCTTTGTCAAAATAAACTGAAATCATTATATGATACAGTATCCCTGATACCTGTTGGTTTATTTGCCAGTTCACAAATATTTGGTGGTCATTGAATTTACAGTCATGTCCAATGAATTAGGTCCTAAGCCAGGGGCAGGCAATTATTTTGGGTGGAGGGCCACTTACCCAGTTTTGGCAGGCTGTAGAGGGCCGCATGGGTAGCCCTGGCCCTTGACAGGTGCCCTGCCCCCTGCTCACCATCTTGGGACCAATGTCCCAATGTCTTGAGACTAATGTCCTAGGGCCAGCACCAGTGGGGCTGGAGTGGGGTACAGGCTGGCAGGGGTCTGTGGAGCTGGGTTGGGCTGCATCAGCAGGGAGTGGGAAACTGGCCTGGCTCCATAGAGCCCCTGCCAGCTGGGACCCTGCACTCCTGCCACCCTGCTCTGGGCCCCAGCAGCGCGGGCCCTGACCTCCTGCTCACCAGCAGGAAAGAAGCTGGTGCTGAGCACGGGGAAAAGTGGCCCCTCGCCTGCCCCATGGCCAGTGCCCCACACTGCAGGCACTCGCAGCCCACGTGGGGCTGTCTGGAGCAGGCACAGGCAGCCTCATGCGGACTTCTGGTGACTGCAGTGCAGGGCACTGGCCATGAGGTGGGCAAGGGGCCACTTTTCCCCGCACTCAGCACCAGCTTGTAATCCAC
>NW_017729031.1:106518771-106526313 GCF_001723915.1 Gavialis gangeticus
GGGCCCTGACCTCCTGCTCACCAGCAGGAAAGAAGCTGGTGCTGAGCACGGGGAAAAGTGGCCCCTCGCCTGCCCCATGGCCAGTGCCCCACACTGCAGGCACTCGCAGCCCACGTGGGGCTGTCTGGAGCAGGCACAGGCAGCCTCATGCGGACTTCTGGTGACTGCAGTGCAGGGCACTGGCCATGAGGTGGGCAAGGGGCCACTTTTCCCCGCACTCAGCACCAGCTTGTAATCCACCCCACTGCCAGTGTGATAGAATAGCCTCAGGGGCCTGATTTTGCCCACCCCTGTCCTAAGTGTTTGGTTAAAAAGTTTTAAGGTCTTTTTGTCTTTGCCTTTCAATTTTTATCATGCATGGAGAAATAAGTGCAAACAGAGCAGTAGAAATACAAATTTTACCACAATGCAGTATAGTAGAATTGATTATCTGAAACAGGGGTTGTCAACTTGGGGGTATGCGTATCCCCAAGGGTACTTGGGGTATGCGTGGGTGGGTGGGGATGGAGCACTGCCACCCACCACCCTGCACTGCTGCCTCCCAGGTGCAGGGCTGGGGGGGAATGGGGAAGATGAGGGCAGCAGTGCCCCTCTGTGGACTGTACAAGTGCTGCCCAGCCAGCTGGACATGGCAGGGGGGAAGCTCACACGCAGTGACTGCTGCCACCAACACCCACCACTCTGTGCTGCTGCCACTCCACATCCAGCTGCTGGGGGTGTGCTTATTAAAAAAGATTGAAAACTTCTGATCTGGAAAGTCAATTAACCAGAATGTTTTGTGCATATGTGGTAGAAGGCCAGGGGTAACAGGGCTTACCTCCCCCAGCCCCCAGTGTGGGCAGCAGTAGCAGCACAGAGGGTCACAAGGCAGCCTGGGCATGAGCTCTGGGCAACTGCAATGCAGAGGGCGAGGGAAGGGGCATGCACAGACATGCAGCCGCAGCATGCAACAGCCCAGTGGCATGTAGAACACTGCTCACTGCAGCAGTTAAATCTGTCATGGGGAAGGGGCTGAAGTGAATGGGACACTGGGCCCAGGTCAGGTCATGGGGTGCTCAAAGATCAGGCGGCTTGTCCAGGGGCACAGGAGGGCTCTCGCTGCTGCATGCATCCCAGCAGAGGCCTGGGGGTGTGCCTCCCAGATTAGTGCTGAGGGTGGAGGTGGGCTGCGACTGCAGGCTGGGTACTGCACCCCACGAGTGATGCAATGCCACGTGCCAGCCACACAAGGGGTGGCAGCAGGCACATGACATCACGGCACTTCCAAGGCAGCGGCAGCAGGATGCAAAGCCCAGCCCACAGCGGCAGTCCACCTCTACCCCTCACACAAATATGGAGGGCACATGCCCCCCAGGCCTTCACTGGAGCATGTGCAGTGCCCCTGCCCCATTCCTTCCCTCACTGCAGGGGCCTTGATCAGCTGCTCCTCTCCCTCGCCCCTTCCCCATGACAGACTTACCTGCTGTGATGGGCTGTGTGTGTGCGCATGTGCTAGCGTGCAAGCTCTCAGCACCCCCCAATAATATTTTCTCCCTCCGTCTACATTTTTGTATTAACAAAACCCATCAGTTTTCCAATTAACCAGCTATTCTGGATAATTAACATTCAGCTGTATCTAGAGACCTTAAACTCATTCTTTTCCTTTCCTTGCACAGCTAGGTCAACCCTATACAAGGAATTTTGTTTTAAATGTGCCTTATTAAAGGCTTGAGGTTTCTGAGCTTCCCTTGTGAGTTAAACTAAAGTTGGTTTTTAAAGAATAAATGAACTTTATTTTAAGGATGTGTCTGTATGAAAAGTTCTGTTGGAGTTTAGCAATTATAGGACTTTTAAGGACATTTTGTCACGTATGGAATAATCCTTTGTTAGTCCTGAAGTGATGAAACTTATTTCCTTTTAGGGTGTTACTGATAGGACAGTACATTTTCACTCTCTTTCTGAATCTTTTTAGGCTCTGTCACATGGGACAATAATGTTTAAACTAATTCCAGTTTCTGATCGACCAGTCAGCAACCAGACAACAGTAAGATTCTTCTATATGTTTTCAGATTACTAGTATTGCAGACTGCAGCTTATTCTCATTGCAGTAATGACTAATGGGCCAGTATGATATGGCAAGAGAAAAATTACTTAGAAGCAGCTTACAGATTTCCCTGTTAAAATGTCATAACTGTGCACGTATGCCTCTGATTTAAAAAATTTGCCTTTAGTAATGCAGTTAAAGATAGCAGGATGGGATTAGGGAAGCAGAAAAGTAGTTAAGGCATTTCTGGAGAAATTGAGAGAGAGAGGTCATAGTGTTCAAAGTATTTGAGATGACATTTTTCTTGATCAGGAAAACAACTGAGATTTGAGTCTCATACTATTCCCATTGAAGTTGATGGCAAAATTTTCATTGATTTCTCCCTCCCACCCTGGTAGCTGTATCAAGTCCTTTTGATTATCAGTATATTATAGTGTTGCTTTGTAGCTGCTCCAAGGAACATCTTCACTTTTGTCTGTGTTGCATAACAGCTGTATGTGCGAGCCATGGCAGATTACTGCCCCCTGCAAGACCCTACCATTCCTTGTGCCGATGCAGGCTTGCCCTTTAAAAAGGGTGAAATCCTTCAGATAGTTGACCAGAATGATGTGCTCTGGTGGCAGGCAAAGAAAGCCTTGGATCTTAACACCTGTGCTGGGCTTATTCCTTCAAACCATCTTCTGAAGAGGTAAGAGAACTTGGTGATTCTTGATTCCAAGCAGGGGAAAAAATGCATCTCATCTAAAAAGATATTACCTACCAGAATTCTTGCTACTTGCATGTTTTCCAGAACATCATAACTTTTTTGGTAGTGTTGAGTGATGCATTAGCTAAGCAAGTCACTTGGGTTTGTCAGAACTTCCACCAATTTAGAACTGTGTGATTATCAAAGATTTATTTTTTGATTAAATAACTCCACACTTTGTCTGTTTTAAATCTTACTAAGGATACTTATGAGGAAACAGAATATTAAGTTCATCTTCTGTCTTGGGTTGATCTCTTTCATCTTAAATCAGATTGTAAGCAACTCAAGGCAAGGGACTTCACGCTAGCACCAACAGCCTGCTAGATGCCTTACTTTATTTATAATCTCTGTCCAATCCATCTTTTTATGATGCTTAATTTTGTAGGATTGTTCTCCACAGGAAAGGTGAAAGAATCCAGAATTGTCACAAGGGCATAATTATCTCTAAGAAAGATATTTTAAGGGTGTTCTTTGAGGCATTCGTGGTATTTCAGTTTTGATATTCAGAGATGAGCTGGCAGTTTTCTTCATTTTAAATGAGAAAAGTCAGTGACTAACTGTTTTATGCATATTAAAAGCCACATTTTTTTAAAAAATAGAGCACTTTCAGACACAGGTGCCTAGAGACACCACAAAAACTCTTCTCTGGCCTGATTCTATAAACATGTTGACCCATCAGGAGACCAAAAAAGAAATCATGTTACAAGGGCTAACAGTAATGCCAGATAACTGTGTACTGATTCAATTTAAACTTGCAGGGCACTCAAACCAAGACATGCTCATAATACTTATATTAAGGTCCTGTGCCAGAGAGGACTTCAGTAAGTCATTTCTCCTGCTTCCACGCATGTGTATTACAAGACAGTTAACACTGCTTTCCTCAGTCATCTATATGAATTCAAGGCAACATGCAAGCCAGTAGTGTAGAACAGGGGTTGGCAACCTCTTCAGGCTGAAGGCGAGATAATCTAGTTCAGGTCAGATGTGCACAGGTGCTAGGACCCAGCCACAACTGCTACTGCTTTTTCCAGCAGTGGCACAGGGAAAGTGCCCATTGCTGCTGCTTTTCTCCACAGCAGCGCAGGGAGAGCATACACAGTCGGTACTTTTCCCTGCAGTGGAGGTGGCCTTTTGGCAGCAGTTGCTTTCCCCTGCCACCATGGGGATCAGTGCCAGCTGCAGACACTCGCCCCATGCTGCTGTGGGGAAAAGCAGGGGTGGGGGATACTTCTCCAGTGCAGCTGCTGGGGAAAAGTGCCAGTGACAGCTGGATCTTAGCACCCACACTTTGTACACCCGCTCACTTCTGCTCTGAACGGGGTCAATCTGGCTGCTAAAGCTTCATGTCTACGGGCCAGATCAATTGGCTCCACAGGCTGGATTCAGCCCATGGATCACAGATTGCAAACCTCTTCTGTAGAGTATTGGCAGTGAAAGAGGAGTCTGTTCCTCACTTGGTGCACTGGGTAGAACACCAGTCCTGTTTCCACACCTTGTGGCTTGGCACCAGACCTTATCAGGCTGACTGTCATTTCATGTGCAGATAGGTTGGAACAGCTAGTTAGGCAGCCACTTGAGCTGCTTACCTACTATGATGGTTTCCTTTTTGTTCAGGAAGCAGCGAGAATTCTGGTGGTCTCAGCCTTTCCAGCCCTATATTTGTCTCAGATCAACAATACGTGAGTACAGAATTTCTAAACAGTGGGGTAGGGGAAGGAAGGTGTTTTTTTGGGTTTTTTTCCTTTTATTGCTGTATATAAGTGTTGCAGGACAGTTCCGTGCCCTGCTCCTAGAAAGGGACAGGTGCCTGTTGCCAGGGCAACCGCAGTTCGGTCAGCTGACCAGAAGGGGGCAGGGCCTGGCCTATATAAACAAGCCAGGCTGAGGCCAGAGGTCAGTTCCCCTCTGGCAGCTGAGGAAGAGGGAGCTCTCCTGAAGTAGGCAGAGCAGAGAAGCCTGATGGCCTGAGCAGCTTCTGCTTGATGATACTGGGTGGAGGAAACCCTGGTAGGGATATGAATGATGGTTAGCCAGTTGGCTTGGAATTTATGTTGTAGCCCAGGAGCATGAGTTTTTTCTGTTTTGTAGTTGTATAAGACCGGAGGACTGGGTGAGGCTAATAGGGGTTGGAGGAGGCCTCATAGGGGCTCCACGGTGGCATGGAGACCCAGCACCAGAGAGGGCGCAGCGTTTTGGGGTGTATTGACCCCGGCCCCAAAGTGGGCAGTGTTATGAGAGAAGGCCCCAGTGCAGGTGCAGGCGAGAAGCCCCAGTGGGGCATAAGACCTGAGAAGGGGGTCTGGGGGCCAGGCATGGCTATGGCCACCTGAGCCTCGATTTGTGGGATTGTGAGAAGCCCGGTGTGGGCGAGAGCGCGGGGAAGGGCCCCGGTGTGGGCGAGAGCGCGGGGAAGGGCCCCGGTGTGGGCGAGAGCTGCAGGACAAGCCAGAGAGCATCTGTGAGGACACGGGCAACGGAGAAAGACGAGCCAGAGGACCTGTGAGGGCACGGGTGACAGTAGGGCCCACACGTAGCCCAGAGGCTATAGTGCACAGTGTTATCGAAGGCAGGGCACCATGCCAAAGGGGGTAAAAAGGCAGCCTCCCTTTACCAATAACTAACATCAAAGCTGTGGCAGGTGAGATAGTGAGGGTGCGTGGTGACACCAATTTGGCAAGGTAGGGGGGCGCTAGGGGAGTTCATGACACCCTGAGGTCACGCCCTGTCACAATAAGCAAAATCTTACAACTAGATTTTTCCAAGGAGGCATTCATTGGATTGAATTGTGGCTTCAAATGCTGCAAAATTCATATTGGAATATGTGGCTGTGGCAGAAGTGTCTGAATGAGGAACAGTATTGTTGTAAGGTTCAGAATGCAGTGAATTTAGGATCTGATCTCATGGAAGTAAGAATCTGATCTCATCTGGGAGTGCTGTTTCTGCACCCTCCTGGATTGGGCATTATATATAAGTTCTGCTAGAAAGAAATCTGCAGTGTTTGTGGTCTCCTGAGGTACCAGTTGGACCCATCATAGATTTCCATGGAAATGAGACTAGGGAACAGATAGCAGTCTGCATCAGAAAATATCCTGCAGCATACTGTATACTTTCATTCTTTCAAAATTTGTGTAGAATAAGTTAGATAGCTTTATATAGAGGCATAACCTGATATTTGAGAACCCTGGGCAGCAGCCACACATGCATCAGTGGCTGTGCCCCTGGCAGCATGGTGCTGCCAAACCAACAGTGTAGCTGCTGTTAGTTCCTCCTGCCCTGCTCTGCCCACCCCCAGGCTGACTCCTGGGGCTAGTGCCCCATCCCCCACCTCCTTCATTATGCTATTGATTTTATATTGTTTCTTTTTATTAAAACTACTATTTCCACTGGTGCATGTATGCTGCCCATCTTTAACTGTTAACTTAATGGGACCAATTTGTCTTTAATAGTCAGGAAGACCTATCATTTGATGTTTTCTTAGGTCTTTTTTGTAAAGAAATAAGTTAGGAAAGTTTCTCTTCATAAACTGTTTTAATGGCTCTAAATGGGCAGCTTTCTAGATGGGGGAGATTTTTCTTCTGCTCCCTCTTGCCTTTCTCAAGTCTATTTTTCTGTGGCTTGCATAATCACTTGCTAAAACCTTATGGTGATAGAGATGAGCTTGTCCCTCTGGGAATTTGAAAATTTAAGTCACTGCTCAGTATCTTCATCTTCTTAGAGTATTTTGGCAGCTTAGTTTTTGTGAAATAGCCACAGCATTGGTTACTTCTAATTGTGTATTGATTTTTTTTAAATTTATTTACCCATTTCAATGGATTTGTTTTGAACAGTAAGTACTGTGGAAGAAGGTAAGAGATGGACTACGTTGCATTTCACTACCTAGATTTCATAGTTTCATAGTTTCTAGGGTCGGAAGTTTGGCTCACCAGTCCAGTGTTGCCTGATCCCTTAAAGTACAAGAAGGTGACTGCTTGCAGACTTTTAAATTCTGCACCAGTCAGTTGTAAGGGAGCATGTTAGAACTGGCTGTGTCAGTTTTCTCTTTGACAGTGTATCATTTGAATCTAATTATAGCTGTGACATGGAGGAGAGAGGGTAGAAATGTGACCAGTCTGGTAAAGAATTGTTCCACAAACACAAACAGTAAGCACAAGCAGTGTAGAGGCTCCTTCATATGGCCAGTCTGTGACCATAAACCCCCCAGGACATCAGCCTCTGAAACCCCAAGTTGTTCCTATTTGATAGACACCACACTTCTTGTGTGGATCTTCAACAACAGAGCAGTGATATTTGTATAATGGAGGAAACAAACTTATGAGGAGGTGGTCTTCAGTTTTAAACCAGTAAAAGTTTATGAAAAGCAAAACAGTTTTAACAATTAATTTTAAAAATTCTCTCCTTGCTTATCAAATTTAAAGAAATAAATATGCATGCAAAATACAGAAGCCATGGGGGTAGGAAGTGATGTTTTGTTGATGGTATAGGAATCCTTCACAAATAACTCCTCTAAAATATAAGTGTAACTGGGGGGGCCTGCTCAGGGTCTGTCTACTGGTGGCCCTGCCCACCTGTTAGGGGCTAACCACCCACCTTTTCGTCTGCCATGCCTTGTTGTTAATTGTTGTTTAATTAAGCGGGAGGCTGCACGCTGTATGCCCCGATGCTAGGGGGTGCTATCTGCAGCTCCGTTCCTCCCCTACACTGCAGCCCAAGCCTCGCAGATGGTATTTGTAAATTCCTCTTTATGTTGGGGTCTCAGCCGCTGCGGGCCAACCCC
>NW_017729031.1:106526323-106532227 GCF_001723915.1 Gavialis gangeticus
GGCTCTAGCTCTAAACAAAAAAAAAAAAACACCCCCAACAAAAAAACCTCACTCAGGCTTCTGCATCCTCTGTGGTGCTGGGGTCTGCTCACCCCCAAATACTGTACCCTCTCTGGTGCTAGGGTCCCCACACTGCAGCTGGTCCCCAATGATGCCGCCTCCTTCCCCAAATAGCCTCACCCAAACCACAAGTCTTAACATTCAACACAAAACATAGGCTTCTAAGGCCATATAATGGAAAAAATGATAATATAGAAACAAGAGAGGCAACATGCCTGCTTACTTCAGATGATCATGAGGATGGCTTGGGGCATGGTGTAATCTTCCAACAGAGACTGCAGCTGCAGCACCATGGTCATTGGGAGTCTGCCTCCCTGCTGCCCCTCTGGTCTTCTCCACTTGCCATTTGTAGGGTCCTGGCCTTCCTCTTCCTGTCACCTGACTGGCTGGCAGGGCTTGAGCCTTAACCCCTGCTTGACTGGCCGGCTGTGACTGGAAGGTTCTGAACTTAAAGGGACCACCCTGTCTCTTAGTAACAGGGTTAGGTTTCCCTGTTACAGTAAGAATACAAAATTCACATGAAATACCTCTCTCATTGCAAGCAAACAGCTCGTGTCTGCTTCCCAGCTGGGAACCCTTTTGAGCATTGGTATAAGAAATCATTTTCCTCTCCCTAACTGAAGAGAAAGTATGGTACATTGGAGGAACACTCTAAAACATTGGGGAATATTTTAACCTTGTTTGCATTTCAAGGAGGATTAATTTTCTTTGACTTGAGTTCAGTCCTGAATCTACAAGCGTTTTTTAGTGCATTCTGAACTCAAGGACAGCGTCTTTTCTTCTTTTCTTTTTTCCTGTGATCATCAGCAGAAGATGACATGCAAATTGATGAGAAGTGTGTAGAAACAGGTAACTGATTTAATTTGAGAGGATTTTTTTCTGTTTGCTGCAATATAACAACTAGACAAAGTCAATTAGTGTTTCTTGGACAGAATGAATCTACCTCATAGTCATCCAAGAGAGAAATTCTGTTTTTAATTAAGTAAAAAACGGAAGCAAAAGCCCCAAACTATCTCAATGTATTGTAATGAATAGGTTATCATTCTGGTTATAGTGGATCTCTGCTTGTAAATAAGGTGTTATGAAAATAATGGCTATTCTAAAATATACCATTGAATGAAATCCAGCCAATTGACTGTGCAGATTATAAATCTAAGGGCTGCAACCCATCTGACTTTTGGCTCACTATATCTGAAATATTCAAGTTACTGTGGTTTTATAGAGTTTGTAAAAATCATTGTCCAAAGAATTGAGGAGTTTATCAAGAGCCAAAAAGGGTTAGAAGTTTATATATTGATAACCAGTCTATCCAGTGTTGAATTAATGATGAAAAGACAGTTTTGGAAAGGGTACGAGCTTTAGGGCTTACACCAATTTACTAACTGGAAGTTAAGCAGACATTTTCTTAGAGACTGCTCATCTCATACTACTTACTACTGGACTTCTTGTGCTACCATCAGTAGCAATGAGTTCCAGCTTCTCTTAAGGTGCATCTACATGTTGCCCTACAGCAATGTAGTGACATGCTGTGTCACCATATGGCATGCTACAGTGATGTAGCAATTACATGTCTACACGTGATTGCCAGCTATGTCGTCGTTGTGGCATGCTCCCCAGGTATAGCGTGCCACTATGGTGGCATAGCAGTGAAATTTACCTGTGCGCCATGCGTACAGCACAGTACCCACCTGTACTGCACCGTGCTTCAGTACTTCAAAAAGAAATACTAATGCTTGGTGCCATAGCAATGTCACCATATAGCAACATATAGATGTGCCCTTAGAGACCTAAAGTTAGGTCTAGCAATTCTTATGTTTCTACATTGCTCAGGGCCTGTTTCCTTAATTCTTAATGCAGAGAGCTTGAGTTGGTGATTATGATCCAGTCATTACTTTTAATTGCATTATTTTAATGTCTGGAACATAACCTTGTATGTGACCTTATGTATGGTACTACAAGCTGAATCACTATATTGAAAGTAGGGATGAGGAAAATTAAAATACTTGGTACAAACATCTTCAGATTTGATGGTTTTGGTTTAAGATCTTCACTCTGTAGTTCAAGCTTATTTCTAATTCCCCTAGAAGGAAGGGGTGAAAGTAAGTGTAGGGGTTAGGAGCTTAACAACTTAATGTGGTTCCTGTGCTGTTAAAAGGAAAAAAATTCTTGTGTTACCTTCAAGTTACCTTAAATAGTAATAGTACTGAAATTAAACCTATGCTGTGTTTACTTTCTGGATGACTTAAAAGATGAAGAAATATTTGAGTCTGGTAAGTAAAATGTTTCCCACCTAATTCTAATTCCCCTTATCTTTACTGCCAAAAAGATTAACAGGCAAGCAAGTGTTTTACTTGCATTTATTATTAGCTTTGTAAAGTGTTACCACCACCTTCAGTAGACCTTTTGTTCTGAGTTTATTTAGAGACCTACCTTGTAACTTTAGCAACAAAAATGTTTGTTCGTGTTACCTCTGTAAAGAAGGAAGAGAGAGCTCAGCCACCTTGTGCATCAAGGTTCATGGAGATAAGGATCTCCCAGCCCCCGCTCCCTGATTGCATTCTGGCAGCTGGGGGCTTGAAGGTCCCTGCTGCTGGGGCAGGGAGACATGAATAGTAATGAATTAGCACACACAAATCTTGAAAGCAAAAGCTCAACATCAGTGTCAGAGGGAATAATGGGATTACATAGGTGTAATTAGGGCTTAGTCGCAGTGGGTGCATCTACATGCAGCAGTAAACTGTGCAGTAAACTACTCTGGAGTAAGAGTTTTTAGGATGGTGTCTACACATGAAGAAATTAGGGATCAAATTGACTCCAGTTCCCTCCATCCCTGCAGTGGCCCCTGCTGCCACCGGGGGGAACTCCAGGCTCCCCTGTGTGCTAGCCCAGGGGCTGGCAGTGAGCACTGGGCCCTGGGGGGCTGTGTGTCGCTGGGACGGAGAAAATATTCTCCTGCCCTGGCAACAGGGAGCTCCTGGCCCTGGCTCCCTCATCAGGGGCATGGAGCTTGGAAAGACCTACAGGGGAGGGGCAGGGGGAGATAAATGTCTCTCAGTGCCCCGCTCCCCAATTGCAATGGTGGAGTGTGGGCTGGGAGATAAGGATCTCCAAGCCCCCACTCCCTGATCGTGATCTCAGAGCAGGAGGCTTGGAGCTTTCTGCTGCCTGGGCAGGGGGACATAGTCCCCAGCCAGGCTCCTGTAGCAGAGCCTGCCTTGGCAGCAGGCAGCTCCCAGCACTGTCTTGCTACAGGGCTGTAGGTTCACACACACACTTGGTACATGCTTTGTGTATTTCATAGTCTTTATTCAAACTGAAACAAATGTCGTGCCATATTAGACCAGTTTGACCACCTACACTTGTACTTTTGCTTAATTTTTCATCTGTTTTATTACATGTATCTGAATCTTCAGAGGAGCTTAAAGAAGGTAACTTTAAAATCTTTTTTGCCTCCTATAGATATTCAGCAGCAGTCTAGATTCATAGAAAACTAGGGCTGGAAAAGACCTCAGGAGGCCATCTAGTTTTGGCCCCTGATCAAGGCTTGTTGCCTTTCCATACCTAACTAAACCATCCTAGCCAAGTGTCTGTCTAACCTGCTCTTGAAAACTTCCAAGGATGGAAATTCCACAAAACTGTCTAGATAGCCTGCTTCAACACTTGACCACAGTGAGAAATTCTCCAGCCTATATTTCCTGTGCTGTACTTGGAGTTTATTGTTCCTAGTCCTGTCCTTACAACCATAGGAAGTAGTCTTATAGTCTCTTAATCTAAAAGGAGAAAATGACTACAAACTATGAGAGAGTATATAGTGTATATATACTATAAATCAACCCATTTCTAGTATATTGTTGAATTTACTTGTTCACATTGGAAAGTATTGGTAAGGGAAAGATGTCCAACAAGAGAAAATAAATAAGCTTGGGAAGGAATGGCATCTTAGTAAACTGGAAGATTATCTTAGAGGCAAGTCTGAGGTGAAAAGCAGCCCAGGAAATCTGGTTGTACTTTAAGGAGGCCATATTAAGGGGATAGAAGCAAGGTACCCAAATATACCAGAAGAATGGGAAGTGCAACAGCAGACCAACTTGGCTAGACTGCAGTCTCTTCAACTAGTTGAAACTCAAAAAGTAATCCTATAAAAAGTGGAAACATAGTCATAGTACTAGGGAAGAGTATAAAGTATTGCATGGTATTCAGGGAGAAAATTAGGAAGGACAAGGCACTATTTGAAATGCAGCTGGCAAGGGATGGAAAAAGTCCTAAAAAGGCATTCTACAAATATATCAAAAGTAGAAGGAGGACCAAAGAAATCATAAGTCCCTTATGGTATCAAACTCATCTGGCCCTGCATGTTGGATGAGGAATGTTAGATTGTCCCCACAGACCCTTATAAACCCCATGCCAGATTCAGCACACCCTGCATGCAGTGCCCCCCCCCCATTCCAGGAACTTCACTGCACACAGCACCCCATTCTAGCTGGTCCAGGCCCCATGTTGCATGTGGTGACTGCAGGTGCTGTTTGCAGCACAGGGCATGGTCTGGCTGCAGTGGGTACTGCATGCAGTGTTTATCTTGGACCAGCTGGGGGTAGTGGGATGCTGTGTGCAGCACAGATCCTGAAACAGAAGGCCCATGAGGCAGAGTTCTAGACAGGCTGGGGCAAAGTGTTGTATGTAGCATGGATCCTGGAGTGGGCACTCTTTGAAGCACTTTCCCAAAGCCCGACATGTGAGGCCAGTCCATCTTGTACTGCATAGGCCAAATCAGATCTAGGGTAAAACTGGGGATTGGGTGATGCGGCTTCATAGACTGTGTCCAGCCAATGAACCATATCTTTGACTGCCCTCCCTCTGCCCCCACCTTATGGGATACAGAAGACTAATGCAGAGAAAGCTGAAGTATTTAATGCCTTTTTGCTTCAGTCCTCACAAACAGGGGAAGCTACTAGATGATGAGTGCAGCTGGCAGCAAAGATAGGGAAGAAGACAAACAGCCTAGGAAGTGGAAGAACAGGTTAGAGTTTACTTGGAGAAGGTAGATGCTTTCAAGTCAGCAGGGCCCGATGGGATGCACAAGAGGGTACAGAAAAAATTGCTGAGGTAATTTTGTAATTTCAGAGCCATTAGCTATCCTTGTTGAGAATTCATGGAAGCCAAGTGAGGTCATGGATGACGGAAAAAGGGCAAATATAGGACACCTATACATGTGCTCCAGGAACACTTTAACAAGGTGATCAGGAATAGCCATCATGAATTTACCAAGAGCAGAACATGTCTGACCAACCTGATTTCCTTCTATGGTAAGGTGACAGGTCTGTGGATTGGGGAGAGCAGTGGATGTGATATACCTTGACTTTGAAAAAGCTAGGCTTTTGACACTGTCTCCCATGATATTTTTATTAGAAAGCTAAGGAACTACATACCTGACGAAAGTACTGTCTACCTGGGTCCGTCCCAGGCCCAATAGTATTCAGCATCTTCATTAATAATGTGGATGGTGGGATTGAGTGCACACTTAGCAAATTTGCATGTGACACCAAGTTGGGTGGAGTTGCAGATGCTTTGGAAGGTAGGGCTAAGATCCAGAATGATATGGATAGATAGGAAACTTGCCTGCAGTCAATCAGATGAAATTCACAAGGACAAATACAAATGCCTGCACTTGGGATGGAATGATTGCATGCACTTATACAGACTGCTTGCAATACTTTCTAGACTTCAGTAAGGCCTTTGACACCGTCTCCCACCCCATCCTCATTAAAAAAAACTATGTGGCATTGATGCCTACACAGTCAGATGGATTGCAGATTGGCTCAAAGGTCATACTCAGAAGGTGGTGGT
>NW_017729031.1:106537227-106542270 GCF_001723915.1 Gavialis gangeticus
GGACCTAAACCTGTTCAGCCTTCACAAGAGAAGGCTGAGGGGGGACCTGGTGACTGTCTATAAACTCACTAGGGGGGACCAGAAGGGTTTAGGGGAGACACTGTTTCCCCTAGCGCCCCCTGGCATGACAAGGAACAATGGACACAAATTATTAGAGAGTAGGTTTAGATTAGACATCTGCAAGAACTACTTCATAGTTAGGGCAGCTAGGAGCTGGAACCAACTTCCTAGGGAAGTGGTGCTGGCTCCTACCCTGGGGATCTTTAAGAAGAGGCTTGATGACTACCTGGCTGGACTCATTTGAGTCCAGTCTCTTCTCCTGCCCAGGCAGGGGGTCAGACTTGAAGATCTACAAGGTCCCTTCTGACCCTACTTCTATGATTCTATGACTGGGGAATGACTGGCTAGGCTGCAGTGCAGTGGAGAAATACCTGCAGGTTACAATGGACCAGAAGCTGAATATGAACCAAGAGTGTGTTGTGGCAAACCCCTGCCCCTCCCCATAAAAAAAACAAACAAATAAAAAAAAAAAACCCCACCAGCAGCATGCTGAGTTGAATCAACAAGAGTCACTTGCAAATCAAAGGAAGTGATTCTTCCATTCTGTTCAGTACTGCTGAGGCCTCACCTGGAGTACTGTGTTGTCCAGCTTTGGGCCCCACACCTCAAGAAGATGTGGATGTTTTGGAAAGAGTCCAGTGCAAAGGGACAAAAATTATTAGAGCTCCGAGAAGCAATACTTATGAGAAAAGGATGAAAGAACCAGGGTTTTCTAGTCTGGGAAGAGAAGACTGAGGGGAGATTTGGTTAGTTTTCAAATACCTAAGGGGCGATTACAGAGAGGATGGAGATGTGCTTTTCTCTGTGGCTGCAGGGGAAGGACTGGGAGCAATGGCCTCAAGCTGTAGCAAAGGAAATGTAGGTTGGAGATTAGGAGGAACTTTGTGACTATGAGGGGGTGCTCAAGCATTGGAGTAGGCTACCTAGAGAAATTGTGGAATTTCCATCCTTGGAAGTTTTCAAGAGCTGGTTGGACAGACATTTGGCTAGGCTGGCTTAGTCATAGATAATCCTGCTTTGAGGAGGGGGCTAAACTAAACGGCCTTGTGGGGCCCCTTCCAGCCCTACTTTGCTATGGTCCTGTGAACACGAAAAGTAACTTAGGCAGATGATAATGCAATTTTATCCCAGAAATATGTTATCTTTTGTAACTAAGCTACTTTCTGTACACATGCTCCAGGGTAGGGGTGGGGGGTGCATTTTAATTAGAGCAGCTCCCAGGAGCCACTCCAATTAAAACGTCCATAGCTTCACATGTATTCAGTGCCCCGTGTTTCAACATGGTACCTGGGGCACTTAAACTAACACTTATTCAACAAGCTTTGAACCACCCCACCATCACCACATTGTGAAATGTGGGGACACTGAATACACGAGACGCTGCATCATGGGGGAACATTCTGATTAGTACACTCCAGCAGACTCAGCTGCTCTGATACGGTCTAATCGGAACATTTTGGAGCATGTGTAAAAGTGCCCTTTTCTGTCTAAATCCAGGGTTTGAATTGCACTTTGTCTCTTGTTGGGGGGGGTGGTGAGGGGTCTTCAAAAAAATTGGCCAGGGTTGGGGTTGTGTGCACAGGTCCCCACCAGTACCACGAGGCTGGGGCCAGTGGCAGCCGTTAGGTCATGGGTGGGCAAAAAGTGGCCTAGGAGGCGGATGCAGCCCACCAGGCCCTTCTATCTGGCCCATGGGGCCCCTAAAAAATTTAGAAAATTAACATTTATCTGCCCTGGGCTGCCTGTCATGTGGCCCTTGATGGCTTGCTGAAACTCAGTAAGCGGCCCTCTGCCCAGAATAATTGCCCACCCCTGAGTTAGGAGCTGTTGTTGCCACCTGGGCTGCTTAGAAGGGGGTGGTGTGGGATGGGCTGGGGGTGCACACAGTGGTACATGGGCTCTGGGCTGTTGCAGGGGGAGGGCATGCTGACTGGCCTTTGGAGGCGGTGTTCTTGTCTCTGTTGGGGGAGGCTCGGTCCCATCCCCCCCCAAACCTGCCCCATAGTTCAAACCCTGTCTAAATCTTAGTCTGTCTTCAGAGCATGTTCTCCAATTTACTTGTTGGCAAAGTCTTCGCACTATAATCACATACAGCAAGTTGTTCACATACATTTATGCACGTCCACACACTGGAAGCAAATTTTCTAAGAATCCAAGAGAAGCGAAGAGTAAAATCTATTAGATCATTCTCTAAGGACACTGACTAAGATCACATCTTAGTTTTGCCACTTAAGCACTCATGAAACAACAAACAGCATAGCAAGGTACAGCTTCCCGTAGGAAGTGAGATCTAAATACTGCTGTCAGAGATCTCTTCCTAACCATTTTTAATTCATCTTGTTTGTAATAAATTGTCTAAGCCTTTATGAATGCTTTCAAGGTTCAAAGAGGGAGTAGTATTCAAGAGACTTGCAGTGTAAGTGAATTTTAAGGAGACGGATGCGTACAGATCTGAAAGGCCATCCAGATGCACAGCATTTCAGAGGAGAAAGAACTGAAGGGAAACAGATTACGGAGTTAGCTTGAGTAGTGGGGAACACAGCTAAGTGCCCAATGCTGTGCTTTTCAAATGTTGGAGTTGTAGGCAGGAGCTGAGTTGTGCAGTTCTGTTTTTTGTTTTTCAAAGATTTAGTAGTATTATAACCACCAGACTTCCAATTATTTTAATATTGGTTTGTGGTGGCTAGATTCCACCTGGAGACCATAAACTGGACATAGTTCTTCTGCTTGTATGTGCATAAAAACAATGTGACAACTTTCTTAGAAAAAGAATGACTTTGTCCCAGCATTCAAAAACTGCAATATTAAAATTAACTAGCATGAGATGCGCTACATTTTTTTCATGGAAACGATGCAATGTGACTGTGCTGTACAGTGTTTGACCTTTGTACTTAATATAACTGAAATTAAACATTATGACCATACCTACTCTTTCATGTTCTAGAAAAAAATGTTTTAGTTCATTGTCTGTTCAATATTTTCCCCTTTTCCCCTGGGTGCTTGCTTTCCCTCTGTCAGAAGAGGAGGAATTCAGTGATTCTGGTCAACAGATTTTTATTGGTATGTGGTGAGTAGCAAGAGTCAGGTTTGGCTTTGCCTGAGTGTTTGTCTTGAAGCTGAATTGAATCTAGCTGACTTGTCTGAGGAGCATTCCTGAATTTTTCACCAAAGGTTCTCTGATCCCATCTTTATCCACTCTGCTTTTTAGATCCCAAGAGACCACTTTTTCCTATTAGCTTCTTCCTTATTGCTTCTCCAGGTGACTCAATCTCCCCAATAAATTGCTAGTGTAATCTGGCAGCCTCCTCCTACCTAAGTCTTTAAAGTTCCCTTCCTTTGGTATGAACTTACATAGGGCCAGCTGTTGCGACAGACTGTGCCTCATACCTCATGCTTTTGTGTGAGTGGTCTCTGGGACTTTTCAAAGCCATATAGTCTATTTGAGATCTCCATTCAGATGGGTTTCTAGGTCAAGGAACAGTCTGTTTCAGGTAAATGAATGGTACTAATCTGGAAATAAATTTGTGTTTACTTCAGAGATTAGACAAAATTCAAGCCAGTTAAAAATGTCCAGACTAGATCACCCATTTTTAACTAAATCTCCTCCATGCTTTATTCTGGAGATGTTTCTTTGGGTCTTAAATTCTTGGTGACTTTCAATGGGCCTTGTGCTATGTAATTTTTAAAATCTCACCTGTAGCTGCTTTCAGAGCTCAGTGATTTCCACCAAGTTGTTGTATCAAGTACTCTAAACAAATTAATTTTTGCCTTTTCGAAAAGGCAAAACTTGAGGTGTGTCTTAAGTGAAATGGAACTAGTGTTTTTTCACTTGCACTCAGTGCATGGATCTAATACCAGTATCTTTCTGCTCCTTCCAGCTGGTTTCCGAAGAAGCATGCGATTATGCCGGAGAAAATCCCAGAACATCCAACAGTCCTGTTATGCCCGGTGTCCCAGCATCTGTTACAGCACAGTAGCAGCCCCTTATGAAGAAGTGGTGAGATACCAGCGACATCCTTCAGATCGAAACAGACTGATTGTGCTAGTAGGTATGTTGTAGCAGCTGACAGTAATGTGCCCCACAGACGGGGGTGTACCTATTTATGCAAATCCTACAGGCTCTCCTAAATACAGAAGGCAAAGTATCATATTGATGAAAGCCCTGTGGAATATGAAATTTAACCTTCTGTGAGTCCTACCATTGATTACAGTGGCTGTTGAATTTGGCCTTAGAGTTAACTCTTTAAAATGATTCTTTGGTTGGTGAGTGCAAAATTTTACTTACCTCTTTTTGCCATCCATCAGGTTTTATTTGAGTCTATGGATATGTTTGCTTCTGTTCTGAAACAAAATCCTTTAATAGGATTTAGTTAGGGAGCTTCTGGAGGGGCTGGACGTTTTCAAGTCAGCCTGACCAGATGATCTCCACCCTAGAGTTCTAAAGGAATTGGCTGAGGTCATTGCAAGCCCCCTGGCACAGCTTGACGAGCACTTGTGGTGTTCTAGAGAGGTACCGGTGGACTGGAAGAGGGCCAACGTGGTTCCCATCTTCAAAAAAGGGAGGAAGGAGGACCCGGGAAACTATAGGCCCGTTAGTCTTACCTCGATCCTAGGCAAGCTGTTCAAGGAAAATTATTCTGGCACACATCCAGGAGGGGCCAGCAGGGGACTGCATGCTTAGGGGCAACCAACACGGGTTCATCAGTGGCAGGTCCTGTCAGACCAACCTGGTGGCCTTTTATGATCAGAACACCAGATCATTAGATGCAGGGGTAGCAGTGGACATAGTCTTCCTGGACTTCCGGAAGGCTTTTGACACTGTCTCTCACCCCGTTCTCATTAAGAAATTGGGGGGCTGTGGCGTAGACACCCACACAGTCAAACGGGTCACCAACTGGCTGGAGGGCCGCACCCAGAGGGTGGTAGTGGATGGGTCCTTCTCAACCTGGAAGGACGTGGGCAGTGGGGTTCCGCAGGGCTCGG
>NW_017729031.1:106542575-106547672 GCF_001723915.1 Gavialis gangeticus
AAACCCCCCCCCCCCCCCCCAATAAAAAAATTAGTGAGCAAATACTTTGTGAACAGACTAGAGTAAGAAATGTCAGATGGAAGTACAGTTCATCAGGGGAACTGTTCAGCTTCAAACTTCAGATACAGAAGTGATGAGAAAATACTTACAATAGTGTTAGTGATGATATAGCCATGATGGTCCAGGAATTATGTGAGGCAAGGATTTCTTAAGACGATATCTTTTATTGGACCAACTGCATGGTTGGGATAGAATTAGACAAGCAAGACATAGACAGAATGTAAGACATCCATCTATCCCAACCATGCAGTTGGTCCAGTATAAGATGTCTCCCTAAGAAATCTTTGCCTCATGAAAATAAATATTTATAAATGCTCCCTGATAAATATCTTGTGGTCTAAGATTATGGTTAAGAACCCACAGGTACTTCAGGTGACATTAATCCAGCCTATGCTATTTCAGTCATAGGCAGAAGGGAAAGCCAAAAGATAACAATTGCATGGAGTAGGATTTTTATAGTGAATATTACTGTCATGGGTTGCAGGTTCAAAAGTAGAATTTGATTTCATGACTAAAAGGAAGCTGCTTCTGATGTTGCCAAGTACAACATTCCAGGGTGTTTGTGCTGAAAGAAAAATCTTGTCCTTTCTAGATTGTGTGATAACTAGCTTTTCATTCAAACTGATATTGGTGCTTCCTGACTATGGCTTACAGGACTGGAGAGTGACATGCCTTGGACCTTTAGGTGCAGGAATGTTGGCACCTTCTTTTCAATTCAGTGGGAACTGTAGATGCTTTGCATTTCCTCAAATTAGGCTACTAATTTGTGATGCCAGCACTAGGGACTCCTTCCAGGAGAAGCAGTAATTTGATTTCTGCACTACTCCTAGCTATTTGCTTCATCAGTTCTCTCACTAAACAAGTTCCTTGACTGTGTATAAATATAAACTTACTAAAAAAGTGTCAATTTTATGCATAGTCTCAGCCATTGATATTACTATGTGTGTGTTCTGTTTTAAATATCCAGGTCCTTCAGGAGTTGGAATAAATGAGCTAAGGCGACGACTTATTCAGACTAACCCTCGTCGGTTTCAAAGTGCCGTACCACGTATGTGACGCATTCCTTTCATTCTCTAAATCAGTGGCTTCCAATTGTTTGACTCAAGGCACCCCTCCATAACTTTTCTGAATTTGGCAGCAACCTGGTTGCAAACCACTGTTTTAATGTCTCATCTTGCCTACTTTATCTTCTGGCTGCTGAGTCATTAGGTGGAACTGACCCATGCACTTCTTTCCAGGGGACACCTGCAGAGTTGGATTGGGAAGCACACTTCTTATGCAGCTGTTTCCTGGTCTGGCTCTTCAGATGCCCCCTGGAAAAAAGGTGAGTGGGGTACTTTCACCTGGCTGTGGCAGCACTGGTGCTTCATCACCCTTGAAAGGGTCTCATGGCATTCAGGGATGTCATTGCACCCCAATTGCGAACCATTGCCTTTAATTTCATATCCTGAGGGAAGAAAATATGAAATATCAGTGCTCTTCCTCTTATAGGGCATTCCATGAATGGATGGTCAAGTGGAGTGACCCAGGGGTTGGTCGTGGGGCTGGTTTTGTTCAATGTCTTCATCAGTAACCTGGAAGATGACATAGAGTGCACCCTCAGCAAGTCTGCAAATGAAACTAAGCTAGAGGAGTAGCAGATACGCTGGAGGGTTGGACTGGGATTCAGAGTGACCTAGATAAATTGGATGATTGGGCCAAAGGAATCTCATGAGGTTCAACAAGGACTAGTGCAAAGTCCTACACTTAGGATGGAACAATCCCATGAATGGGCTGGGGGTTGACTGGCTGGGCAGCAGCTCTGCAAAGAAGGACCGGTGGCAGGGGGGGAGTTACAGTGGACAATAAGGTGAATATGAGCCAGCAGTGTGGTCTTGTTGCAAAGAAGGCTAATGCCATACTGGGCTGAATTGATAGGTGTGTTGTCAGTAGGTCAAAGGAAGTGATTATTCCCCTCAATTCAGCACTGGTTAGTAGGGCTGAGTGAAGCTTCGGTTCCTGATTCTATTTGGCAGAGATTTGGCTTGATTCAGTGGCCAAATGTCCGAATCCCAGTCAACTCACAGGACCCTTGTATCTCTCCGAATCAAATCAGAAGCCTCCGAATCGATTCGGAAAGATTCAGAGATTCGGACGTAGACACAGCTTTAAATGTTTTTTCTACATACCTCAAGGTAGCAGGTGGCTTGTTAATGCTGTGATGCTGGGGCAGATGGAGTGTCCCACAGAAGCACGGGGAGCTCCCCAGCACATTTGGCAGCAGGCTCGGAAGTGGGCCGGAAGCACTTCCAGTCCACTTCCAAGTCTGCCAAGGAGTGTGCTGGGGAGCCCCCCGCACTTCCCTGGCTTGGTGACTGGTGCTTCCTGGGTCTTGGGGGGCATGTGGGGTCCCCCTGTGGCCAATTGCTGAGCTGAAGGGGTGCACAGGGGGGCCCCATGTGCTCCTCAGTAGACCTGAAAGTGGACCGGAAGTACTTCCAGTCCACTTCTGGGTTTGCCATTAAGTGTTGTGGGGGAGACCTCCAAGTCCTGTGCAATGCTCCATCCGCCCCAGCATCACAGCGTTCACGAGCCACGCCTGGTACCTTGAGGTATGTAGAAAAAACATTTAAAGCTGTATCTGTGTCCAAATCACTAATTCTCTGAATTGGCATTGAATCTTCAGATTCAAATTTGGCTGAATCAAATTGAGGACAGTGATTCAGATCAACGAATCAAATCACTGTCCTTGGTTTGGCTGGAATCCGAATCGAATATGGCCTGTTTCACACACCCCTACTGCTGAGGCCACATCTGGATACTCTGTTCAGTTTTGGGCCCCCGTTACAGAAAGAATGTGGACAAATTGGGGAGAATCCAGTACCGAGTGGTCTCAAGTTACAGCAAGGGAAATTTAAGTTAGATATTAGGAAGAATTTTCCCACTAGGAGGGTAGTTATACACTGGAACAGTGAACCTGGACAAATTGGAAAGGTAGGCAGAGCAGAATCAGATGCAGTTCAATAAGGATAAATGTAGAGTGCTTCACCTGGAGAGAAGTAACCTGCAACATAAATATATGCTAGGCGGAGATGTCCTGGCCAGCATGATGGCTGAAAGGGGCCTCGGGGTTATGGCTGATTACAGGATGAACATGAGCTGCCAGTGCAACACTGTAGTCAACAGAGCTACTAGCATACTGGGATGCATTAGCTGATGCACCATGAGCAAGACTAAGGAAGTGATACTTCATCTCTATTTGGTGCTGGTGAGATGCCAGCCGAAGTACTATTTCCAGTTCTGGGCACTGCACTTCAAAAAAGATGTGGAGAAACTTGAAAGGGTTTAGAGAAGGGCCGCAAGAATGATTAAGAGCCAGGAGGACAAAACTTATGAGGAAAGACTAAGAGATCTGGAACTCTTCAGCCTGGGGAAGAGAAGACTGACGGGGACCTTGGTGCCCATCTATAAGTATGTAAAGAATGAATATCAGGAGATGGGACAAAAACTATTCACTAGGGCACCCCAGGGGAGAACAAGGAGCAATAGCTATAAACTTTTAGAAGATGATTTCAGGTTAGATGTAAGGAAGAACTTTTTGGTAAGGTTGACCAGAATCTGGAACAGACTTCCAAGGACTGCACCACCTCCTTGGGACGTCTTCAAGAAGCAACTGGACAGACAGCTTGCCGGGATCATTTGATCTCAGCAGTTTTCCTGCCCAGAGCCAGAGAGGTTGGACTTGGTCTTTTAAGGTCCCTTCCAGACCTTAATTTCTATGATTCTATGATACTGCCTTTGACTGGCTTGTCCAACTAGCAGGAAGAGAACTAGGGTGAACTTGGGGTCAAGGTTCTGGACCTTAGGACACTTGGGTTTGATTCTTGACATGGTAATTGATTATCTGCATTATTTCGGGCAAAACACATACTTTTATTAGATCTCATTTTCCAGCCCAGGGATAGAAAGTGCTTCCCACAGATGTAAGGAAAAGCTCACGCTATTGTTTGAATTGCTTAGAACAGTGATTTCAAACTAAGTTCTGTGAAACCCTAGGGTTCTGTGGTAGGTCATCAGGAGTTCCACAAAGAGACTGGGGATAATGTCAGAGTGGACTGGGAGGCAGTGCACCTCCATTGCTGGGCCAGGTTGCCTGGCTCCATGTCAGTCATCTACATAGAGGTTCTACAGCCGGAGTGATATGAAAGGATTCTGTGACTTCAGGAGGTTTGAAAACCACTGGCTTAGATTCTGAAAACAGTGACAACATAAATCCTTAGGAAGCTCCCAGGCCTCAAATTTCTCTTTTTAGCATTGTAATCTAAAGCAAATTTGTATAATTTTATTTTCTGACTGCCTGAGAAATTCAGTCCTTGAGCATTCATAGCATGGGTCATGCTCTATTTCACTCAGGTGTGGTACCTTTGCTTTCCAGCCAGTAATAGGCCTCTGTGTTGCCTTAAACCCTTGGATCAGGGAATGAGTAGGTTGAAAGAGAGAATGCTTAAGATACAGGAGTTTCCACTCCACTAATGTAGGTTTATTCAGCAGATAGCACATGCTCTTATACTAAGAAATGCACTATAGTTACCTTGCAAGTGAGTTTTGCTCCCTGTCTCGGTGATCAGATGTTTTTAAGGTCTTGCTAGAGTATTCAGGGGCATCATAGTCCAGTAGTCCAATGACCCTTTGTTTCCAACTAGCTTTTATACCTTTTGTTTCTTGCATATTCGTTACTTTTACTACTACTGGCTATTTACAGACTATTTATATAATCAATGTGCTATTACATTAAAATGGTTATTACAGGATGTTATGAGCCATGAGGATTTCAGGCTATCTTGTCAATTCTCACACCTTGCTTTTTGCAATATATGACTTGGTTTCTCTTGAACAAAGCCTGGGGAGCTCTTGAGAATTCTGTTTTTGTCTATATAAAAGACGACATTTCAAGAGATGCTTAACAGTTGATGCCACAGGTAGTTTCACTTGGTGATTCCTATACTAAGACAGAAGACAAGCACTCTGGCTGAGAATCACCGCACTAGGGACTACCTG
>NW_017729031.1:106547683-106547927 GCF_001723915.1 Gavialis gangeticus
GACAACTGACGCCCAGGAAAAAGTCAACCTATTAAATGGGTGCTTTGCGTCAGTCTTTCGTCAGTCCCATGCGATGCCCATGCCCACTACGGAACAGGGAGGTCCGGGTGAGGGAGATCCCCTGTTTTCCATTAATGCTGACCTCATGTAGGAACATCTTGAGAAGCTGGATACCTTCAAGTCAGCTGGCCCTGACAATCCACACCCCAGGATACTCAAGGAGCTGGCAAGCATCATAGCCCAG
>NW_017729031.1:106548494-106549955 GCF_001723915.1 Gavialis gangeticus
AAGATGAACATGAGCCTGCAATGTGATGCTGTGGCTACTAAAGCGACCAAAATGCTGGCTTGCATCCATAGATGCTTCTCAAGTAAATCCCAGGATGTCCTTCTCCCCTTGTACTTGGCCTTGGTGAGGCTGCAGCTGGAGTACTGCGTCCAGTTCTGGGCTCCACAAATTCAAAAAGGATGCGGAGAAGCTTGAGAGAGTTCAGAGAAGAGCCATGTGCATGATCAGAGGTCAGGAAAGCAGACCTTACAATGACAGGCTGAGAGCCATGGGGCTCTTTAGCCTGGAAAAGCGCAGGCTCGGGGTGATCTGATGGCCACCTATAAGTTTATCAAGGGTGACCACCAGTATCTGGGGGAATGTTTGTTCACCAGAGCGCCCCAAGGGATGACGAGGTCGAACGGTCATAAACTACTACAAGACCGTTTCAGGCTGGACATAAGGAAGAATTTCTTTACTGTCCGAGTCCCCAAGGTCTGGAACAGCCTGCCATCGGAGGTGGTTCAAGCACCTACATTGAACGCTTTCAAAAGCAAATTGGATGCTTATCTTGCTGAGATCCTATGACCCCAGCTGACTTCCTGCCCTTTGGGCGGGGGGTTGGACTTGATGATCTTCCGAGGTCCCTTCCAGCCCTAATGTCTATGAAATCTATGAAATATAGAATCAATGTCTTACTATTGGGCATTTTCCTGAAACCTTATATACTTAAACGCACCCATATCAGCATACCTTTCTTATTATACATCCACCTTTTGTACATTCTTCTCACTGTCATTGATGATGTTTATGCTTTGACAAAATTTGTAGCTGATTGCTCAGCTTTAACTAGATAGTAACCTGCTCCCCAGCTCTGATTCTATGTAAAACCTCACAGGAATGTGAGTTTTTTTACATAAAAAACCTCACACTGGCTGTTTTACGGTTACATCTGTCCTTCCTGTCACCTGTGGTGACAGAGGAGCCATAGGAGGTTTGGTTAATTTGGCAAGTGATAACATTGTTTCTGTCACATTGAGGCAGTTATCCATTGTTTTAAATCCTGGTGAGCTCTGGGTGCCAACCAACTGACCCGTACTGGTCCTACCTAGAATTGGCTGCCTGGCACTGGCTTTGTGGGTGGTACAGTCCCTTAGACTTGGTTTCCCCACTACCTCTGGCACAATCTCTGTCCTTGGTGCTGATCTGTTTGTGCCTCAGGGATCTTCCAGTACTGACTCACTCCTGTCTTTGGGGCCACTGCACCATACTTGCTTGAGGATGGAATAGCAGGCAATAGGGGGGAAAAAAAGGTTGCACTGGGATATACCCTGATGCTAGTGTGGTTGGTTGGGACCTGAGGCCTTCAACCAGCCTTCAGCTCAATCAAAGACTTCAGTCAATGTCCTGAGCTTCTTCCAAGGGCCACATTCACCTCTCCCTGCACCTTTCCCCCTGGCAGACTTATGAGCCAGATACTGC
>NW_017729031.1:106554955-106560785 GCF_001723915.1 Gavialis gangeticus
TAGATTGCAGTGAGCATTATGTTCCTGGATCAGAATTCCCAGGCCCCCGCTCATCTAGCCTATACCTGTCAATCAGAGGACATAGAGGGCTTTCAGGATCTGATGAAGCAGGCCACACCTGTATTGATAATTCCTTGCTGATGACAGAGCAACACAGAAATGACAGAGAAACATGCTCCCTGATGGGTGTATTATATTATGCAGTAACCATAAGGTTAGTCCTGCCTATGAATGAAAGATTTGTTAACCTGATTAAAATGGTTTGACAGGCTTCTGGATCTTTTGGAACCTTGTGTTACCAGACTTCCAATTCTTAACCAATGTATTTTATGAAGTATATTGGCTTAAAAAGAAAACAAAACTGACATTCCCCCCCCCCCCCCCAAAAAAATTTAGTAGGAAAATTCCCAAACTTATTACTGCCTTAAAACAGTTTAAAAACTGTAAACGGTTCTAGCAACGATGCTCCATATGTTCAAATGGAGACTCAAGGAAGTACAGTTTTTGGAAGTTTTACTAATCTAAAGGTTGTATAGCTGGGGTTTTCTTTTGGGGGGAAAAAATCATGTATTACTTTTCTGATTACTTGTAAAAATGAAGAGTTTAAAATCTTCAACTTCAGTTTAAGAAAGATAGTGGTTGGAGATTTCTATTTTTCATTAGAAACTGTCCTAATACTGACTTTTTTTCTCTCTCTCAGACACTACACGTGCTCAGAAGAGTTATGAAGTAAATGGTCGTGAGTATCACTATGTATCAAAGGAAACATTTGAAAATTTGGTCTATACTCACAGGTAATTTTGAAGGCATATTAGAGTTCCTTTCTGTAATATTGCTTTCTTCTCACCATCTTTTAATGTTCAGCATGCTCCAAGGCAGGACAGCTCTGAAGTTATGCTCCAGTACTGTTAGTCAGAAGAGATGAGCTCTGGTTTGTTGCTAACCTGCAAAGATTGAATCAATTCAGGCTCGGGCTTTTTGAATGTCTATCCCTAGCCTTGATTGTGTATTTAACTAGGACACTCAATCTGAAAATGTAAAGGCTCTTTCCCATTTCTCCCTTCCTTCCCTTCTCATCACTTTTGCAGAATGTTGCAGTATGGGGAATACAAAGGAAATCTATATGGCACCAGTGTTGATGCTGTGCGAACAGTCCTGGATGAAGGGAAGGTCTGCATAGTTGATTTAGAACCTCAGGTGAGTTGGGCAAAAATCCAAGACCTGCATTTTATGGAAGAAATAGGATCGTAGAAAGAAACAGCATAATTCCTCTCATGACACTTGTTGGAAGTAGATGCCTCTCTTTTTTGCATTCGGCCTTAGTGACAAGCATAAATTACGGGTGTTTTTATCAAAGGTACATGTGCATGTCTGGATCAAAAGTAAGGGTGCAATAAGTCTTTGAACTCATTCCCAGCAGAAGCCGCACTTTCCTGCAGAGGTTTCTGTCATGAACATCTCCCTTCAGGTTTATGATTTGTGCAGCATGCCATCGCTTCTTTTTGAACTATGTAATATCCTTGTGGTAACAGCAATTTTTAAGTGAAAAGATATGCTTAGGAAAGTATTTGGTAAAGTGGTTCCCAAACTGTGGTCCGTGAGGCTATGATGAGTTGTCTATAGATTGTATCAGATTGGCCCTTTTCAGTTAGAAGTCTGAAAAAGAATTGGTGGGGAGAAGCTTGGAGGAGATGGTGGTTAGCAAAATATTCTGAGGGCTGATGGGAGTCCATTGATTCAAAAGAAGCCACCCATAAATTTAAGAACTACTTGTTTCAATATACTTCTTTTGAAGCAGTAGAAGCAGCTAACACCATTTTAATCATGTATTTGAGAACTACCACCACTCCATAGATCAGCAGTGCTCAGCCTCTGGCCAGTGGGACTCCCCACACATTTGGAAATTTGGTGGTGGGTCTTTCTTATGGGGAATCATTAGTATAATTGCTAGATGCAGGTTGAACTTTACCCTGAGGCATAGTTCTGTAGCATCTCTATCATTGTATCACTGATTAAAGACAAGGCTCAGTTAGTGAAATTATGGTAAAATTGGATTAAACCTTAATAAAATTGTAATCTCCTGCTTACTGGAAACTTCAACTGTTTAGAATGCATACAAACTGCATTTGCTGTTTAATTTATATTGTGTTTACCCCCAGAATTGGAGTTCTAGTCAAAATATACAATTGCACATTTTCAATTGAAAATTTGTTTTGGGGGGAAAATGTGTACTGTCAGATCACATATGTCCATCTTGAATAAGTGCTGCTAACAGCTGAATATTGGGTTAGTATGTAGTTTGGAAACTAATCTAATAAAAGCATCAGGCCAACTTTTAATAGATGCCTGTGAGAGTCTGTTTCTACAGCTTAAATGTGCCTGTTCTTCTGCTACCGTATATAAAAAATATGCTACTGTCACTCGCCACTAATGAGGCTATGAAATTGTGGTGGGATCCATCCCCAAAGTCCTAACTCCTCTGGGAGCTCCACAGGACAGACATACGACACCTTTGATATATACAAAACACTACAGAGTTGCCCACTAAACCGTTTTCCCAAATAGTCTCTAAGAGAAGGAACTTTTTTATTTCCTCTTCTCAATGATCCATCAGAATCAGACTGGAGATGAGAGAATTCTTAAGGAGCAAGTAGCCATTCCCTTCTAAGGTAGATAAGAGGTAGGGGGAGAGTAGGGTATCATTTTAAAGGTTTTTTTTTTTGTTTTTTTTTTAATGTGCTCCCTGGGAAGAGCTACAGTAGTGAAATGTTGAGGCATCCATTGCGATTATCACGTCAGATAATTTCTTTTGGGCGCTACAGAAACCCTTTCTTCTGAGTCCAGGAAAGAAAATAAGAAAACTTGTCTAAGTTTTCTTTTTCTACCTACATTGTGGGCTTTCTTTTTTCCAGCCTTAACATTGAGCAGGATAAGGCAAAAAGGTCTGAGTTTGTAGGTGTCCAAGAGATCTTGAAGACTTAAGTCCAGCAAAGAACTCTGTTTAGATATTTTCCCTTAAACAATTCATTCATTTAATGGCATTAATAGTTTTTTAATTTTATAACATTTAAAAACGTAAATGGAAGAAAGGCAGCATGGCCCAATAAACTCCAGTGAGAAATTTCCTTTGGGTAGATGGAGCCAACATTGTTCAAGCATTAGGCTGGTAGTGTTTTTTTTGCTAATTAGAGAGATGAAAACTAGAAATTAGACAACTGTGGGTCTGAAATAATGGGTGTTGCTCAAAAGCAGAATTACTGGCCAGGAAGGTGTGCTCTGTGTCCCTGCAGCCACTTACGTGTTCAATGTCTTCCCTTAAATTTGGTTCCCAATGAAAAATAGAAACGTAATCCTGCTAGGATAGCAGAACGTAGCTCTTATTGCTATTGTACTTTTTCATGTTTTGTGCCTCTTACTGTTTTACAACAATCCACAAGTACTGATTATTGTTGTAAAACAGCACAGTAATTTAGCTAAAGCACCCCACCACCATTTTGGAGCATGGGACACTGAATAGACTGCGGGTGTTTTGATTAAAGTGACTCCCGAGACCCACTCTAATTAAAATTTGCACCCCCCCAACCCACCAGAGCACATGTAAAAACACCCTAGGTAATTTAAACGCTATTAATGTGGGGTTTTATTTATTGAAGTTGATCATTTCTTAATAAGGTAACTGTACAGAATTAAGTAATTGGTGTGGTGCAGGTACTTAACAATGGCAGGCCTGGGGATTACTAATGAGATCATTTTATAACAGGTGTTCTGGAATAAGATTACTGCCAGGTCTGCAAATTGTAATAGTTTGTACATAATGCTTTTGTTTTTATCCCAGATTTTGTTCCCGTTAAATATATTTTAACTTGCCCACTAATTGATTGATTGTAGGGAATACAAGTGGCTCGAACCCATGAACTAAAACCCTACATTATCTTCATCAAGCCACCTAGCATGAGCTGCATGAGACAGTCTCGGGAAAATGCCAGGATCATTACAGACTACTATGTGAACATAAGATTCAAGGTGAGACTTAGGAATAGTAAAGGTCCAACACAGCACATTGGTGTTTGGTCGCAACCTGCCACATTCCTTTATTACATTAATATTTTAAAGGATCTTTGTCTTTACGCTGGTATAAGTTCCACATACACCAAAGGATGATTTGGTCCATTGTGTGGTTTTCTGGATGATGGATGTCCTGAGAAGACTTGGGCAAATTATGCCTGATCTTCTAAATTTGCTGTGGGCAGAATTCTAATGGACTGACCTCAGTTTTTGCTTACAGAATGTTTTCTGGATTGAATCTATTGATTGATTAGAGACTATAACTCCCTCTTATTTTCAGAATATGGTCTGTTGTTTGTTTGTTTGTTTGTTTGTTTGTTTTTTTAACATAGGGATTTATTTAATGAAACATAAGGTTTATAATGAGGGAGAGCTGCACAAATGGTTGGGAGCAGCAACATTGCTTTTTAAAAAGGGCAGCCTGCAATAACTTGAAGAAAAGTCACGACAGAGTTGAAGCTCTTTATTGATGACAGTACTACTTTTATTGGCACAAACTTCTATTTTTGCTGCAGGGGGCCAAAGATGAAGCCCCAACTACTTGGCGGCATGGCTGAAGCAGAGCTGAGTGGAGCCTGTGCAGGGGCAGGAGCAGATGCAGCTGGTCCACTGTGGGCTTGGGGATCCCCGCCCTGCCCCTGGGAGCCCCACACCAGCTGTACCACCATGGCAAGGTGCTGCATACTCACCTGGCAGCACTGGGAGCACAACTCTGTGCCACTGTCCCCACCTCCACTGCAGCCAGGTGGGTAGGGGTGCCTTGCCATGGTGGTGTGGGGCTCCCAGGGGAGGATGGCAGGGTGCCCAAGCCCCCCAGCAGGCAGCCCACATCCACCCCTGCCCTGCACACAAACCTGGGGGACATGTGCCCCCCATGCACTCCTCCCCAGGAGTGCATGGAGTGGCAGGGAGCCACCCCCTACCACCTGGACAAGCCGCCCATGGCTCTGCCTCCCTCCCTGCCCCAGCCCTCGTGCACTGGCTAGGCAATGCCCCCAGGCCCAGTCCCTGCACCGCTCCCTCTCCCACCATGGGGGCCTCGATCTGCCACCCTGAACCTCATAAAATTTACCTTCAGACAGTTGGTGATCATAGAATCATAGAAATAGGGTCGGAAGGGACCTTGTAGATCTTCAAGTCCGACCCCCTGCCTGGGCAGGAGAAAAAACTGGGCTCAAATGATCCCAGCTAGGTAGGCATCAAGCCTCCCCTTAAAGACCCCCAGGGTAGGAGCCAGCACCACTTCCCTTGGAAGTTGGTTCCAGATCCTAGCCACCCTAACTGTGAAGTAGTTCCTACGGATGTCTAATCTAAACCTACTCTCCAACAACTTATGGCTGTTATTCCTTGTTATGCCAGGGGGCGCTAGGGGAAAACAAGGTCTCTCCCAAACCCTTCTGGTCCCCCCTAGTGAGTTTATAGACTGTCACCAGGTGATCTGGTCTCCACTGCTGCCTTGGGCATATTTCTGGCCCCATGTATGTGTTCATGCACACATGCATGTGGCACCCCCTACATCCCACTCCCCACAGCCCCTTGCAGCAACCTGGGTTTGTTAGTCTTCAATTAGGGATGGGTGGTCATCCTGGCCTCTTCCCAAGGTGGGGGGCAGGGCCCTTGGGGCTCCCACATACTCAGTGCCTAGGACTACTTTGTATTTTTAAGCCACATTTTCTTTGAGTATTTCACAGTGTAGTATAGATATTACTGATTTAACCTTCCCTCCCCAGACGTCTGTGTGTTTAAAAAAAAAAAAAAAAAAAAA
>NW_017729031.1:106561207-106566028 GCF_001723915.1 Gavialis gangeticus
AAAAAAGTAGTATCCTCTTTTTGCTTTGTATGTGCCTCAGCTCCCCACCTGTAAGTGATTTGACCAAGTCAGTGGCAAAGTAAGGAACTGAAACCAGATCTCGTGGCTACTAATTACTATCTTCCAACCATGAACTTGCTCTTCAATTTTAAAAATTATAGATGAGGAAACCTATGATAAACCTACCATATTTACTCACATATACACTCACCTTGCCCCCAGAAATCAGCCTTCCAAAATTGGTGAGCATCTTAAGCAAGGAGAGATGAATTTCTGTCCAGAATGGCAGCGTGGAGATTCTGTAATATGACAGCTGCTGCTACTTTTCCTTCTCTTCCTTGCAACATCTGTATGGACAGAGGGGAAGAGTCTCTAGCAGGAGCAGATCCACAGAGTGCATGGGTGGGGTCACAGTCCGCTGTGATTCCTGTTCCACCCAAAATTGGAAGCTACCTGCCTAGCAGCAGCAGTTGCATTTCTATTCAAGCAGTGCTGATGAATTTGATTTAAGTCATGACTCATAACCTACATAGTTGCTCTTCAGTACATGTGTATTAACTCTCTCTCTCCTTTTTTAATGATCTTGATGTTCACAGTCAAGCTATCCTTTCTTCAGCAATTTTGCTATAAGTTGGCTACTCCTGATCTCTCCTATTTCACAGCCCTGTACTCTTTTGAGCTCTTTTCAAAATCCTAGATCTACCCATGTTGTCTAGTCATCATCGGTTGCCATTTTAGCTTTAGTCTGAGCCGCTAAGAGCTGCAAACAGCTGAGCTGTGAAAGGGATAAAACTTGCTTTTGTCTAAGCAGGAAAGGGAGAGTAAGCTCAAGATTAGGTTCTGTTCCTGCTCTATGTGGCCATAATGCCTGGAAAAAATTTTTTGTTGTTGTTCATTCCACCTTCCCCAAAACAAAGTAAGTGTCTTATTTGGGGGTGTATGGTACAGGAAAAAATGTGGGTGTTTAATATCCAAATGTGTCATGTTAGGGGTTGCCAACAGATACATGAGCAATAAAACTAAGCAAGTAATGTGTTACAGGCAGCAGCACACTTTGCTTTGTCAACCTGCAGGAACATGTTGCTGTAGAAAGCAAAATTTCCTGTAGATGAGAGCAGTGTCTCACAGGCACAGTGTTGCTCAAGAGCCACAGGTGAGGGCGCTGCTCTATTAGTGGTACTTTATCAGTATGTACTGCCTCTTACAGGAGGAGGATTTAGAGGAGATGGAAGATTCGGCTAAGAAAATGGAAGCTCAGTTTGGCCAGTTTTTTGATCAAGTGGTTGTGAATGACAGCTTACAAGAGGCCTGTGTACAGTTGCTGTCTGCAGTCTGTCGTGCACAAGATGAGCCCCAATGGGTCCCTGCAACATGGATATGCTCAGACTTTCAAACATAATTCTGAGAAGCGGCATCTTCACAGATTACAGCTTATATTTTACCTCAAAAATGATCCCAAGGTCAAGATTCCAAGAATATATCTTTGTATGTGGGGATTTGAATGAGGATTAGGGAGAAAAAAAACTATTACAAATGTAATCATGCTGTTTTATACATAATTCTTAAGTATTACATGTTGCAGTAACAATTTTGTACAAAAAGTTGCATCATTGTAGTGCATCAGTTACAAGAATTAAAAAAAAATCTATTTTGTTTCATGTGTTTATATGGTCTGGTCATATGGAGTTAAAAAGAAATTGCCTCTGATGCCTCTCCCTCCTCTTTTTGTTTTATTAGAGACTTTCTGATTTTTATGACCATTGTTTATTCCAAAATTAAAACCGTGGGGAATGATATAAGTAACAGTTTTTGAGCTTTTTTTTTTTTTTTAAGTGGGTTGCCTTTGCTGAGCCAGGGGGGAGAGTATTTTATAAATGTATTACTGTACAGTACAGACTACTTTTGTCCACAAACAAGTTTTGTAGGTTTTTGTTTTCGTTTTTATCTTTTAGAAATTAGAAGCACAGGATCAGAGTGAGCCGTAGGGGTGGGCGACATGGGCTGGGCACACTGCTCTAGTTTGCCTGCCTGCTCCTGCACAGCAGTGCCTCCCTGCCCGGTATACCATGCTGCTCTGCCTCCCTGCCAGAATTTGCCCATGCCCCTGCTCACATTGAGCACCAGCACTGACTTGTGGGGCTGAGGAAAAAGGCAGGGGAAATGAGTGTGCCAAAATACAAGTTAGAACAGGGTGCCATTTCTCTTAAGGCCGGCTATGCATTGGACCACATTCATTGGGTCCACCATTCACCTGGCTATGCTATTAACACCACAAATGACCCACGAAGTTGCACATCTATAATATATGTGTAAAATGACTTTTTTTTATAGTTTAATTTATTGCTGCTTAGCAAAAACTGATTGATGCCATTAACTCTATAATGATCTATTCTGTAACAGGTTAACCAAAGTAGAAATAATCAACAAGAGCAGAATTAAGAGTCTGCAAGCAGGGGGAAATTAAGAACCTGATCCTGGAAACATTACAAATGTAAATGAAATCAAATCACGGAAGCATTTCACGCAAAAGTTTTTGTAGGACCAAGGCCTTAGGCTCTTGGTTCTTCTGCCTGGAGGAGTATCCTAACACAGTGGGGACCAAACTTTTTGGCAGGTGTGCCACAAATTAAGCCCCACTCACCCTTGAGTGCCATTCTTCTCTTCTCCCTACTCAGTCTGCTGCTCTTTCTGCTCCCTGCCATGTTTCCTGCCTAATCTAATGCTCTGCAGCTATGCTGTGTGCCTATTCTCCAATATGCCGCATACCCCACACGGGCTGCCCATGCCCTTCCTATCCCAATATATCAGTAACTATGAGTTGTAGATACTGATAATATGCTGGACAACTGATTTGTGCTTCTGGCCTAAGACAAAGAAGGCCATCATACCAGTGCCCTATTAAAAGAATAGCAATTGCTGGTAATTTCAGCTTCTCACCTTCTGGATGCATCTTGTCCTACCCCTTGGTCATAATCCACTCTAGCCCAGTAGAAGCAAATAGCTATTAATAATGCTTCTATTTACGAATAGATGTCCATTTCAGATGCTTAAAAATGGCCTCTTTAAAAAGGAATCCTTTTTATAGCCCAATTTATGCAAGAGTATAATACAGTAAAATCATCTGTATTTGCATGCCCTCTGCACTGTTCTGATTTTCACGTGTCCAAATTACGTGCTGATCCAATGTCACTCAAGTAACCTGAAGAAAAGTAAGTTTTTTACTAGTTTATTTTTTGCATTTTCAAAACACATGAACCTTCAAAAGCTGTATTTGCTACTCCCAGCTGTTTGGAAATGTGTATGTTCTGTTCTGGAAGGCCAGTACTGATCTTAAAAGTGGCTTAAGGGCTTATAGCTCTGAGCTCTCTATTATATGCGTTGCACTAGTCATTCACCTCTTGTTAGGGAGGACAAAAGTTAAAGCTAAGTCCAAGAGATTTGAGCCTTTTGTCATGCATTCCTTCACTCCCTGCCATACGGTCCTTCCATCCTGCCACTCGTACTGCTTCACCAAAAATAGCAATGCATGTTAAAACCAAGTTGTATGGCTTCTGAGTGTAGTTTCTTAAAGATCAGTCATTGCTGAATGTATTTTTCATTTAAACTGCAATTTTAGGGTAACTGTGCTGTCATAAATGCTGGGTGAAATTTTGAAATAAGAGAGAAACATTTTCTGAATCTGCTATTATACTAAAATGGTTATTACAGGATGGTATGAGCCATGAGGATTTCAGGCTGTCTTGTCAATTCTCACACCTTGCTTTTTGCAATATATGACTTGGTTTCTCTTGAACACAGCCTAGGGAGCTTTTGAGAATTCTGTTTTTGTCTATTTAAAAGATGACATTTCAGGAGATGCTTAACAGTTGATGTCAGGGGTAGTTTCACTTGGTGATTCCTATACAAAGACCGAAGCACTCTGGCTGAGAATCACCGCACTAGGGACTACCTGTCTTCCTGACTGTGGGGTGACCTGGCAGTCATTTACCATCTGCCCTGCCATGAAGAAACAGCTGCCTGAGGGCAGCATGTTCACGGCCCACTCTCCTCCCAGGTGTCCATTAAGTAAGTTGCTAAATTGTTTATGTGTACAGCTGTGCTGGTGTTCACTTCAGACACTGTTTCCAAGACCAGTCAGCCACTGCGGGGGAGAATCTAGCAGACCGGGGTTCCCTGCAGCCACTCGCGCTGGCCAAGAAGTGGCCATGGTGCTTCAGCCAGCGCTCCCACTCCCCAGCCGGCACTTGCAGGGGCGACACCGGCGCTTACGGCTTCCCCCCTGCCCATCGCCTAAGGCTGTTAGGGGGGGCACGTGCACCCACTATGTGTATGGCAGAACAAGGAGGAATGATCCCAAGTTGCAGCAAGAGGAAAAACTCTCTCAGGAGGACGGCAGTGAAGCACTGTAACAGGTTACCCAGAGCAGGGGTGGGAATGTCCGTCCTTGGACTTTTTTAAGGCCTGGGTGGGATGATTTAGATGGGGCTGGTCCTGCCCCGAGCTGGGGGTTGGACTCAGTGACCTGCCCGTCCCCCCTCTCTGCGACTCTGTGCTGCCCCTGCTAGAGCCCAAGCATGAGACGGGGCCGTGGCTCTCAGCCTTTCCAGGCGCCAGGCTGAAAACGCGCGCGCCCGTTGCCCCGCGTGTTTCTGACAGCACGGGCGGCTCCAAGGGGCAGGTCTCCGCCCCATGCCGGAAGCGGCGCCGGGCTCCTCCCCTTCCCGCCGCGTCCTGGAGACCGCCCGGGTCGCGCCCGCAGCATGGAGAGCCCCGGCGCGGCGCCCCGCCAGGTCAGGCGGGGCTGGGGGGCTTTGCCGCGGG